>NC_081532.1:12684204-13299204 GCF_030273125.1 Centropristis striata
AAAAAATTGCAATATGGACTAGTGCAGGGGTCGGCAACCTTTACTAACAGAAGAGCCATTGTTGGCCAGAAAAACAGAAAAAAGGTCAGAATGGAGCCACAAACCTTATTTTGGGCCTTACAATGAAGATAAAACAGCCTACTAAGTCTAAATTAGCCTACCAATATAACTAATTGGTCATAATGAGCATTTGTTAATATGATTTTGTCAGAATGCAGCGAGGACCCGAGTGCAAATGAGAGGCTGCACACCAAAGAAATGTCTTAAGTGATGTAGAATTGAAAGGGAAACACAAAACAAGACATGAAGTTGGAAAAATGTAGAGGTTAAGGCACCAGGCCGTAGACTTTGGTAAGTTATGATGCACCCAAGTTGTTGAACAGTTTTAATGCCATATATAAGCTACACATTTTAACAATTGTAGAATACAAATTGCTTTGGGCCTACACCAATGATGAATTAAAATTAAAATGCAAGGAATTAATTGATTTAATTCATTCATTTGTTTAGCCACAGGGAGCCACTGCAGATGGCCAGAAGAGCCACATGTTGCTCCGGAGCTGCGGGTTGCCTACCCCTGGACTAGTGTAATACTCAAATACATACATATTTGTTAAGGCAAAATACTATTCTGAATGCTGGTGCTACAGAGATGTCCCGGCTACAGACTGATATTCTACAAATGGATAGAGCCTTGCAAAAAAAAAAAGACAAGAAAATCACACCATGATCATTATGAGTATATTTTTCCATGAAAATGCGAATAATGATGCAAAAATTACCATTTCCTCCAATACTGTGGGTCATATTGCAATATCAGTAAGAAATGATCGCAATTAGATATTTTTTCCAAATTGAGTGTAATGGGGATGAATAAAACTTCTGAAGCTGAGGCTGAAAAATTACATTAAAGAGATCCCCCATTAAGGAGCTGCCTGTAAGCTGCAACACTATTCAAACCCAGCCAGAGATGTTTGGTGCACGCCATTCTCAGTCTGTCTCCACACTTTCCTGTCATCTTG
The DNA here is from genome assembly GCF_030273125.1 of Centropristis striata. NCBI lineage: Eukaryota > Metazoa > Chordata > Actinopteri > Perciformes > Serranidae > Centropristis > Centropristis striata. Next base: position 12,685,227 of record NC_081532.1, read on the forward strand.
TCCACTGTCAACTAACAAAAGCATTTAAACAACAATGTCAAAACGTGTTGTAGACAACAAAAGAAAAATTGCATTGAAAAAATGAACATCTTCTTCCAAGAAATGTGTCCTTGGAACTACTTTTTACAAAGAAATAGTCCCTCTAAATGCTGTTCAGAATAAAGTCTATAAATTAATGCACACACACTCACTCTGAAAAAGTTTAAAAGTTTTCTGTTGAATTTTTTAAAAGGTCATTTCTCAATACAGCTGTGCTCTATTGGGATGGAGGCAGAAATCTCAGAGCGGGACGGATCTCAAACCTGCACAAATAAAATGGAAACAGTCTGTGTGGCTGGATTTCACGAGGAGCAAGAAAGAGAATATGTTTTTTATTTGAGCCGACTCTTTAAAGACAGTAAGTTAAGGTTTGGTTTGGGAGAGGAGCATAACTCAATAAATCAGGGAAATGTTTTTATTAAATATTTTAATTAATATTGTGATATAAATTTCAACCATATTGCCCAACCCAGATCCCCTCCCTGAGTCCCGTGGGAAAGAGTCTCACACAGAACCACAAGTTTGTAACATCTTGAGAATAAAAAAAAAGAGAATCCCATTTTTCTGCCGTAAAACAACAAAACACACTCATCTGTTATTGTCCCCCCCCATTTCATGTTGATTTTGGCCCTCATGGCTAGTCGGGACTCCATCTTGGCAGGACCCTGCCACAGAAGGCTGCTTTTACCAGCATTCAGCCGGCCTTGTATGGCAGCATTGTCTGTATGCTAAACACGGCCTCAGACCACAGGCTCTTTGACCGCGCTAACAAAACAACACGGCCCTGATTCCAGGCAGATCTGGCATCACAGAGCACAAAGTTTACCATCCCATTTAATGATAATTAGCCCGATGGGGTGAGCTACACCATCACTGATAATGCTGCACACTGTGGCACAGGAGTGCTGAAGCTCGAGCAGCTCAACATTATACTGTGATGTCAGTGCCCTGCTGTGTTATTAGTGAAGTTCAGGGTCAGACTATCACTCCTCCAGCAGACAAGCAGCAACACAACCTCTCTGAAAGGACTAACAGAGGAGACGATTAAATAGAGTTTTAGAATACAAAATTCTGCTCTGCTGCTTTTAAAAGTAGTTGGAAGAGAACACAAATGTAATAGCCAGTGACAAAACCAAAGTTCAACGTTAATAATCCCCACAGAGACTTTGTTTCTCAGCAACCAAACTGGAGCTTTAAGGGTGTTTAAGGGTGTCTTGGCCAGTAAGTGCAGCAGCAGCTGGATACTTGTATATATATTTTTAATGAGCAATTATCATTCAGTTTAGAAAATGTCAGAAAATAATGAGAAATGCCCATTATATATATATATATATATATATATATATATATATATATATATATATATATAACCTTGAAAACATAATCCAAACTTTAAGTCCCAAAGTCCTAAACTTTAAATTCTTGAGTGCTAAACAAGTCATTATGCACTCTTCACCAATTGTAGTGCCATTTAAAAAACAGAGTAATAATAAAATAAATTCTAAAAAATCCCGAGTGCTTTTTAAAATTTCTACTTATGTGTTAAATCAAGTAAACTAAGTAAAGTAAACTAAATCAAGTTAACTTTAACATAAAAAAAAAGTTTTGAAATTACACTTTCACAGCATATAGCATTCCCTGGAGGAAGATGTTGAGTATTTTCGAGTCAAAAGGCTCAAGTCCAAGCAAAGTCACTAACCCTGAACCCTAACCCTACCTCTGAAGGTGTTACAGAGCCGGGATCACTTGATCCCCTATCACACCTCTGGCATGTTCAGATTGCAGACGCATAAAACAGCTTGAAACAGCAGTCTGAAAGGGGCTATTGGTGCTGAAGGCCAGGTCAAGATGCAAGTCCTTCTGTCTAATGGGATCAAATTGTGACTTGAGGCTGAGTACAAATCCAAGTAAAAGTCATGTGACTTCAGTCCACACCTCTGTCATGCGGACGAGGATAATTAATTTACAGAGATATAAAGCAGGAGAAAGCAACACATCCTCACATTTGACAAGCTGGAGTCAGAGAATGTTTGCCTGAATGATTAGTATCGTCCTTTCAGTACCATCAAAATTGTTGCTGAAGGTTTTTGTTTTTATCAATCTAAAGAATTACATTAATAAAATCCAATAGTTTCTGGGATATTTCTGTTTTCTGTCTGTTCTTTTCACAATACATCCATCAGGAAGACTTTAATACAAAGAGTTTACATTCACATAACAGGAGGATTTAGGGGTTTAGGGGACACTTAGACATGTAGAAAAGTAGAAGTCTTGATCAAAAGACCATACAGTCGTTCTTATTCTATGACAATAAAACAGAAAACAAGATAACTGATCGCAGTTTTAAGTTCCACTTGAACCCTTTGATGCTAACACCTGAGTCAGCCCATGATGCAGCTGTTGGCCACTGATGATTTCCCCACACTGATAGACTTTCTCAATTAATACTTGAGTGCAACGGACTCACAGTTTTTAACCACAACCAAGACGAGCCACTTCATCCAGAGAGCACTCAACGCTGCCATTGTGAAACATTAGAAGCACAGCAGTCGTTCAGACTCCATTTTACCTGTTCAGATATGCTCAGCAAAAAGCTGTGCTAATGTGCAAATAGTTCCAGCTTCCCCCTTTCTTTGACCATGGCCGATTTATCAGGATGCATAATAGTGCAGCCCCCCCACTTGCTCTGCTTTACCATTCTGGCACAAAACTGAGAAAGCATGAAATAGAATATTGGATATTTTTTAAAAAGGCCCTAGATCTTTTAATAAACATGTAGCCGAGGCCTGGCAAAAGGGCACACCCTCATGGACATATTTTAGCTGCACAGACATGCTAGATCATCACAATGTTGGGACAAGATCAACTTGCCAAAAACAAAAAAAGACACAAAGAAGGAGTCTAACATGTCCCTTTAAGCTCAAATTTGACTCAATTGAGGTGGAATAATTTCAGGAAAAAGTTGTTCTTCTATTAAATGTTTTTTGCAGAAGGCTAGAAAAACTAGTCAACAGTGTAATCATCACTGATTTTGTCTAAAAGAAGCTGTGACTGAGTGCTGCAGACAATTTTCCTCACCAGAAGATAACTAAACTCCAGTAATGTGAAGTGACACTTTAATGGGCTGGGAGAATGAGATGTGCAGCACTGATTGTCTGAATATTCTCACTAATTGACGTTTGACACCTTTCAATTGCATCCTGTGATTGCCATTACACAGAATGTAGTGTCACTGCCCTTGTCTATATTAGGGTGAGGGCCTACACAGGAAGCTAGCATAAATGTGTGCAGAAAGGGGGCGAGAGAGATTTGTTATTGGTTTTTATCAAGTGGTCACTTTCCTCCCACCTCTCAGATGTTTCCATGAGTTCGACCAGCAGCACTAACCTACAAAAACACAGAGTGCTTTCAGTATGCGTGCATGCATATTTCCCATGCTTTAACCCTGAGCTGCTGTTGTCCTTTTAGTGGATAACAGTTATGTGAACACGTCAGTGGGTCAAACACCATCCATTCACCTCCTGCGTTTCGAAGAGCGTGGTTAACTGGACAACACAGATCGGTCTCAGCAGGCCTGATAAAACTCTGAACCCACTCTGGTTCTGCAGAGGACACAGACAACTCAACGTCCTCACACATACAAACACAGCGATCAGCGTGTGTTCTAGCACCAACTGAGCGGAAATAAATACCTGGCTGGGTTGTACGAAAGCACAGAAAGTAAAATAAAAGGTTTGACTGTAGTTTATGGCAGTTTTATCTAGAGCAGTAACATTTATTTGGCCACAGCTTGTTTTTTATTTTACAGAAACCCACCTTCTTATTTGATTTATGTTTTAGTTTTTTTTTAAGCATATGTCTATTTTCACATCATGCAACTTTTGGGTGCAGGAATGTGGTAAAAAGCCCCAAACTGAAATATAACAATTTTGATCATTATCAAAGCCCAACTGATTTTTTATATATTATTGGCTGATTTCGGCCAATCACAGATATATTGGCATCTATCAGTACTTGCGTATGTTGTCCAATATCTACTGATATGAAAACTTTTTTTACAGAACACAATTATACAGACACCTGCAGTAATTTATTAACGGTGTTATTTTCTATTAAGTTATTTGTTCAGGAAACATCCTTCTCAGTTCCTTTGCATATCCTATTAGTGTAATGATATAAATAGAAAAGGTATATATTAATTGTAGCTCAAAAATTCACTATGTTGGCCATTATTTAAAAAATTCCATATCAATCATGCACCAATGTTCATTTAATCACTCATGTAAGTTTGTTTGTTTTTGTATAAAATATGAAACATTCTCCAGTTGCAGCTTCTCAAAAGTGTAGCTTTTTCTGTCTTTGTCTGTTTCATGTCATTTTAAAACTGAACACCTTTCGGGTCTAAGGCTGTTGATCAAACAAAACAAACAATCAGCTGACAAACTGCATGGGGAATAGTTCACTTATTTCTTTAATCTCATCGCAAAGAAAAATGTCAAGGTAACGATAAATAAAAATTATCCTAAATTCACAGGCCACCATGGTTAAAGTAGATCCTTGTCCAACCCACTGCCAGCAGCACCTTCCAGTGATGTGATGAGTACAGAAATGGGGTGATGTCACTTGGTTTGCAACTAAGATCGTTGACCCCAATGAAAATAAAAAGCATTGAGGCTCAATATTGGTCAACTGTAAGTGAACTGTACATATGCATTGTCATAAGCATCCACAAGACATGCTTGCAGTAAACATGTAGCTACTGCAGCAGGACCAGCAGAACTGTAGTAGTAGTAGTGACTGTTAGTAGTAGACCAGTCAATGCCTCAGGTGTGCACTGCTCGGCATCTCTGTACCAGTAATCTGGGCTCTGAACTAGCAAACAATTGGCAGACAGCAAAGCGGACGTAGACTACATACACAAGCAATCCCAGTGATAAAAGCAGCTTTATTCTGCCCGTGTGTTCACTGTACCTGAATCGCCCTCCGCAGTGCTGGCATTGGTCCCCAACCCAGCCGGGGAAGCACACACAGTTGCCAGTAGCGGGGTTGCACTGGCCGTTCATACACGGTTTGTCGCATTCCTTCGCCTCGGTGAAGCCGGGCAGCCCGGAGAGCAGCCCGACAACCGAGAGCAGGAGCGCGGTTGTCAGCATCAGCAGGCTCCGGCCCCGGTCAGAGCCCGAGCAGGCCCGCCGCGTCGCCCCGTACATTCTCTCACAAAAGATGGCTGCTTAAAGGCAAGCGCTCCGCTGCTTCAGGGGGGAGCGACTGAGCGAGCTGCCGGGTAGTGTGGCTCCGTTTATCGGAGCGTAGGCACGGTTTTCCTGGCCGTAACGTTTAGTGTCTTCGCTGAGGCTGGTCTTCGCTGGTTACTTGGTTTACATCTTTCCAGTGGTTCCGTTTCCCAGCGCCGCACCAAGCCGCATATTGACATCCAGAAGTGACGTTATGGCACCGGAAATGCGCAACCGGGGGGAGGCGAAGCGCGCAGGGCTTTAAACTTTTATATATTGTCACGCTGTTAAAATAATCGCCTAACTCATTTTTTGTCAAAATTGTTGTTGTTGTTGTTGTTGTTGTTTTGCCTAAATTATCTCTTCGTGCCACCTATGGTCGCTTACATCCTCAGTGGATCAGACCATGTGATTTTACCCCTTTAAGATAATGGCCTATGTCAAGTGTGTGTTAAGCGGATTTATTATGCCCAAGTCAAAATAAAATGACTTAGGCAATTTTTTTGAACATGCCTTTGTGACTTAAGCAAGATATGGTAACACTTTATTTTGAAGGTGTCTACATAAGAGCGGCATGAGCGTGTCATAAACATGACATGGGATGTGTCATGAACATTAATGACACAGTGAAATGATCAATAAATGTCATATGTTACACGTTTGGTGAAGTTTTTTGTGTTTCCTGCAAAACTTGAAAAAATTAGTTAGGCGATTATTTTAACAGGGTGACGATATGGATAGTAAATGTGTCTTCTGTGATGTCGAGGAATCTATTGCTCATGCATTTTGTGAATGTAATGTTGTGCAGGATTTTTGGATGGGCTTGAAGAATCACTTATTATATCTAACTTTCCTAGTGTCTCATACCTATTCATAAAAAAAATGTTCTTTGTTATTTTACACATTGTAACAAATCTGTTAAATTTTTAACCAATTTCTTAATTCTCTCATAAGTTTTTTATACACAAACACAGATTTCTCAAAGCTAAGCCAAAGTTTAAGGTATTTCTACTTGAATTCAACTATCTTCTTAAGTCTCTCAGAACTGTAAAAGACAAAAAAAGACCTACTTTTTCAATATTTGACAGCCTGATGAATGTATAACCTTAATTTCTAATAACTATATGATTTTTTAAAATCATTATCAGTGAATACACAGACTTTATGTACTTTGTATTCTCTGCGTGACCAATGTATGTACCGGTTTTTCTTTTTTATTATTATTTTTATTTATTTCATTTTTTATTTCTTTCTCCTGATTAGTTCTTTGTTTCGTGATATTTGTTTCTTGTAATCCCCTTTGTCTGACCTTTAAACCTCTAAAGACCTCTAAACTTTTATTTTGAAAACAGAGAGCCGAAATCCCGCCCCTTTATTAGCTATCAGCTTTATTAGCTTGTTAGCTTCTTTCCTTTCCCATAATATTTTCCCATAAATGGTTTATATTATTCTGTAAAAATTAAACGTGTCCACATTAGAAGAAAAATGAACTGTCAAATTAATATCTAAATGTTTTTATTTATAATAGAAGAAAGATAAACAGATTATTTTATTAGCATTTTATGTGAGCATACAGGTTTGGTGTTTGGAATACATTTTATCAAATTAGTAAAACTTTTTCACTTTTCTGTATGACAAATGCTAAAAAACGTTTCAAAGGGAAAGTTACTTGACTAATTTTAAATGCGAATTTTTTTCTATTTTATATCATGAATGGCAGTTTTGTGAATGGTAATTTAACCAGTATTTGTTTTTAATTTTAATGATGATTAATGGATAATGGAGTTTCTCCAGACATGCAAATTAGCTTCGGCTATAAATGCTGTGGTGTATGGCATACCTTACCCTATACAAAAAAACATCAATAAATGTTCCTTTCAGTTTACATTGAAAATGGAAGCTGATCATTTTGAATAAGTGCTCCTATTGTGGGAAAGAAATCCTACATGTGTCCTCTGATTTAACACAGCAGCAACACAAATGTAACACCATCCTATATGTTATATGGTGCACACAGTACTGTACCTGTAGTCTGTGCTAGTAAGGTTTTTGTTAGTGTGATTTCATTTGAGCAACTGTAAAAACATTTGTAAAAATTCAAACATTTGTGGTTGTTTGCTTATTTTAGTATAAGGTGCAATATGTTTAATGATTGGTTCTAAAGAAATCCAAAATATTCAAAGTACTGTTCATAGTACTACTACTCTCATCTCTGCTACTAGAGAAAATGCCTATTTATGTCACAATCAATAATTTGGCGAACTCAGTAAAAAGGTAATTGATGTTGCTCCATATTTATTTTATTATTCCTTTAACTTATGTTAAGCTCCTGAATATCTTTTATTCAAAATCAATTATTTTCCTTCTCAGGACTGTGACAGTGTGTACAGATTGTGCTTGATTGATATGGAAAGCTGTAACTTCACATAATTCCCAGCAAGTATTTCTATAATATAGGGTCAAACTGTACATGGTTGAAAATTATTTTTGTAGGAGCTTATAATCTCACAAAAACATTATCTTCTAATAATGTTTTTATAGGATCTTTATAGTAATATTGAGATCTAATCCTTCACAGGTTTATTATAATCGTGCTCCTCTCCTAGTGTTCCTCCTCTTAATGTCATCATTGCAAACGTGTTATCTCTTGATTCACTGTGAGATTTGCAGAAGCACGATTCAGTGGGTTGTGTAATTGTGAATTAAACTACTGCTTCTTTTCCCTGGATAAGCACAGCTTGACATTAATATAATACACATGCATACAGCAATTTCAGGTAGCACTAAACCAGTGTAAATTATTCATACAAATGGTGCTTAAAGAAAGAAACAGTTCTGTTTTTATGAAAGTCCTAACGTTGGTGGTCGTTTGCCTACTGATGGTGATAAATGTCAGAATGACCCAGCTGCCCACAGACTGCACACCAAGGACACAAAACTGTACAAACGGTATAGAACAGTTTATTAAATTTAGACTTGTAAGAAGTCATCATATTCCAACGCGCTCCATCGCATGAAGCGCATTCATAATAACACCAACCCAAAAAGGATTGATCACGGCATCGAAACATAAATAAAGCAAATAAACATATTTACAATTCAACATGGACAGAGAATGGGGGTTTGTGCACAGAAACAGGCAACTACATATCCAGACAGAGGCATCAGAGGTTGACAGAAGGGTTCTGGGTTTTTAAATTGAACTGTCCTCGGGAAAAGCTACCTGGACGGAAGTGGAAGGAGGATAAACACAATTCAACAAAACATGAAAAACCTACAGTATAATCACATTTTCTTGGTTTGAGTGAAAAGAAGGGAATCCCTAATAATACACTATTGCCAGTAATGCTGTTTTAAATGTTAATGGGATAAAGTTGACAAGCTATTGACTGTAGGTGATTTAAGTGGTTAAATAATCCCTCTTTACTTTAGTAAATCCTCCACAAACAAGTCTTTAAATAACTATTCTCAAAGGAACTGAGTTCTATCAAGTTGACAAAAAAAAAACATCATAATCCTTTGAACTAACTTTGCAGGAAGTAGGATTAATCCTGGAGCCATTATTGAATTCCTTTGGAATATCAAATGAATTCTACAAAAGGTGTTACACTGTCAACACTTAACAGTACCAACATACTGTCCTCCACAAAGCAACTTTTGTCTGAATTTGCGGAATGAGTCTTCACATTTTGCCCCCCTTACATGAGGATATGCCATTATGGAACTAAACTTCCCAGCCTCCACCCTTATCATGGTGGGAGTACAGTCGGTTTTAAAACTCTGAAGAGATAACTGATCATTTAAGAATGACTCATCTTCCGTGGGCTGAGTGGATGCATGAACGAACATCTTGACATCCTGTACGAGACAGTCAAGACTTTACAGTAATCAAAAAACCCTGCAGAATAATCAAAAAACTGCGCTTATTACTAAAAAAAGAAGAGAGAGAAGATCCTTAGAAAAGTACAATCATTGAAAGCACATTACAATTAGCAGTTTGTGTGTGTGAAGTTACAAACGGGTCATGTGACTCTCCCAGCACTTCTTATGTACATAAAACAAATGCTTATGTGGATCACATGACCAACATCAGGTCCAGGTCCCCAGTAGACAATGTAAAGGGGATTAAACAGTATCATCCTAAATGCTATGTTTCCTCATCATGGGAAGGCTGCAGACCTCAGTATTTGTGGTGTTTCACAGGGAACACCAGCTGGATGGGGTTGGAGCACAGTAGCACGTTTTTTAAAAAAAAAGTGTGAGGTGAGTTATCAGTTTCAGAAAAGTACACTTAACTGACTTTCAAATGGCACTCTGGTCCTGCAGGTTCTACTCCGGTGCTCAATGCAGGGCAAACCCCTTCCACTTGGTGACCCACATGTGTGAAAACAAACACTGAGAATAATTTCAAACAGCTAGAAGAGGTGACCACCATCATCTGTCTCTGAGGAGGTCACACTGTAACATTCAGCTATCCATTAATGGCAGAGATCGTCTCCTCTTTGTTCCCTCTCTTACAGTATATCACACTATCTTACAGTTGCCTCATGGAAAAAGCCATTTACAAGCAATGGCGCCTTACAATATGTACAGGATTGATCAAACATATCTTCTGAATTAACAAGAAAAAGATATAAACAGATTTTTCCCTTCATTTATATACATAGAGCAAAGAGGAGGTGTTGGAAAATGATTGAGCACCTCAGATTCAATGTGTAAATTTACACACAGAAAAACTGCTTCCAGGTACTGGCTTTAAGATAACAAACTCACTCACCCCTTCACCTTCCTATCAGGTACATGCAAAAAAGACAGGAGCCCAGGGCTCAGCATTCATTCAGAGGAGGCCGAAGGCCCCTCTCTAAAGGCAAATCATATCTGATCTGGATTCATAAACTCTTCTCTACGCAATACATCACCCTCTCTTATTTAAAAAAACACATAGGAAAAAAGATGGTCTTTTTTGGTCTCCCAAATCAGGCATATTGGGTGTCGGAACACCAGTTAGTGCTCGTACCAGTGATCAGTATTAGCCACTAGTAGATAGGATGATCAAGCATCAAAGGCCCCTTTGGAGTGTCCTCTTGGTTTTGATACCTGAGGTGTCGTGTGGGTGAGTGAACACTGGCTGAATGTTGCGAGCAAGCAGCGTGTTGTGACCAGACTGACATCCATACATATGTTAAATAGTTCTTAGCATATTTGTCATAGAGTACCAGATGATCAAGTTTGCCATGTCAGGAGGAGTGAGGAGAATGCCACTTAATCAAAACAATCAGGTAAACATTTTCAAAATCATTGAGCTATAATGTTCTGTTGATAATAGCTCAGTCTACTCCGAGCTGACTGGCCACATTACACACTGCCCATCTGGTACTCAGAGCCATTTAAAATAACCACTAAGAATTATTTGCTTGTACCACTTGAGCCAAGTCTGGTCGTGAACATTACAGAACGGCTGTTGCTTTTAAAATATTCTTTCTTGTAAGTGTGATTAAAAATGGGAACGTGGGCAGCATAATGGTGTGCGAATATGTAACGGCATGTGTGTTTGCCAAGGAGAGTAACTGTGCAGGACTTAGTCTCATCACTCTGAAGTCAGAGATAAATTCCTGCACATTTGTCGTACTTGGCGTTTAAAGTCTGAGGCAGTGTGTAATGGCAGGGGGCTGAGGTGTTTATTTTAGGCTGCAGACCAGCAGTGGGTATGAGAGGGGTACAGGGGGATTGTGGAATGGGGGTTACATATTGCGTCTTGGGACTTTCAGGTAGTCGATGTCTGGCGTGAAGGGCGGCCCATGGATGAAGCGCTGTAGGTGCGGGAGCGCTGCCTCATGGCCAAACGGGGCAGCTCCAGCTCCTGGAAGAGGGGAGTCCCTGTGATCTCGGCCGCCTCAGGACGCTCGCTGGGGCTCCACGACAGCATACTGCGCACCATGCTCAGCTACACACACACACACAGAAAACACAGTGATGTCTTTCATAAAGTGTCATGCTGCCATAATGCTAATAATATCATCCATTAGTGCAGCTGATTGGCTTTACTTCAAACTCATTAAACTCAGCAGAACCATAAATAATCATAGTTTACATACAATTACTGGAAATGAAATAGGATTAAACCGAATGGACACCCGTGCACACACAAGGGAAAGACTAGGGTGGGATACTGGGATGATGGGGGAGGGTATTTCCAGTGCTGGAGAATCACAGATTATGCTCTGGGATTATGTTAATCCCATTACAAGTAAACAGGTAAACAAGGTAATGTGACCAACCCCACATTAAACAGTAGTTCGGTGCATGGTGAGGTCATAAACAACATATTCTATTAATTATTTGACCATATGGATAATCTGATTCTAATGAGATTATTGATACAAATTATATTTACAAATAATGTTCATAGAACCGTCTCAGATAATAATGGAGTCATTAACATTTTAGTGTGTAGTATGAAGATATTTGCACATTTAACTTCATATATTGTTGGTTTGAGAGCAAAATAATCCAACTACACCTCCTAATTGGATTAGCCCAGGAGATTTGCCTCACCAAGTGGATAATGTGATGTGTACAGGTCATTTAAATCTGTGACCACACAATGATAATGAACTCTCACAACTCTGGACGCGTCCCACTTTGCTCATTTACTATTGCTGGTTCTCAGGATAAACAAAACGGTATTCTTTTCTTGGTTGAAGCGTAGTTTGTGTTTAGAGCCACTAGGTGGCAGCAGACGGCTACTCACCTCCTGAACGTTGTTTTTGGAGAAAACCTCTGGGAAGCGCAGTGCTCTCACCTCTGTCAGTGTCTGGAAGAAAGGATGTAAACACCTGTGAGTGGAGCTGTGCCGGTGGCTAATCAGGCCCTTTGTTACTGAGACAAAGGCGGTCTCGGTCGAACGCACACATGAGGGCAAAGAAAATCTATCATTTAAAATGACAACAATGATCATTTGAATGAAAATAGTGATTATGTTTTACAGTTTCCCCAACAGAGTTTTCAAACAAAACAGAATAATTAACTGATTAAAAGAAGAGACAGAAAGATACAGCTCATACGCCTCATAAGGACGTCTTTCTCTCCTCCCGTTCAAACAAAGAACAGGGGGGATTCTTACTGACGTCAAAAATGGGATCATATGATCTTTACATTAGTGGTGAACTGTTATAGAAGTGATCTGAAAATTTGAATCACCCTCAATTTTTAATAGCTCACTTTGGGTAAAAAATGCTTACAACATACATTTATTCTAAAAACACAATTGTATAATTATGCTTTTGTTTAATGAATAAAACCTCCCTTTGATGTGTTTTTTTTTTTTACTTGCTTACATAGGCGTTTGTCTTCACTGGTGTTTTGTGTTTTTTAATTTAATGCTTCACAAACCTTTGTAACGGTGTATCATATAGGAAAATACAAATATAGGCAAATGCAGTCTAAATGGACTATAATATTTGTGTGCTTGGCAGTTTTTAAAGCCCAGTTAGGGTAATTTATTGCTGTATTACAAGTCTTTAGGGAATTGAATAGAAGGAGAGAGTAAATAGAGTAAAATTAAGACATGATTATGTGCCCAGGTGTTTGCTGACTCACCCTCACTCTCTCCATCTGCGTCCTGAAAGGGTACAGCAGCTCAAACAGGATCAGACCCAGAGAGTAAATGTCCACTTTGTGAGAGTACGAGTTTCCAGAGAGCTGCCAGGACAGAAAGGAAAGGATGGAATTTGAGTTTCAAAGTCACTGTTTTATAGGTAGGAACAACCTATCATACTTACTCAACGGTAAGGTAGTTTGAGGTAGAGGTATTTAGAGGTACTTTATATTCATTCATATTGATTAATTTAATTTGAGTATGAAATCATCTCTTTTTTTATTACATTTTCAAGAGAAATAAACGATGCATATGAATATAAATATACAAAAATGACACAAAGACAACTAAAATTAAATAAAATTTTAAAAAGCATTAAAAATGAAGTAAATAGAAATAAAAATAAATTTAAATAATACAAATATATATCAAAAATAAATATGTTTTTCCTACAGCTATTAATCCCCAATGTCCTACTCCATCGCACCATAAAGTCAATAAAAAACGAAGTACAGTATGTTAGGCTTCCATTGTTCTTCTCACAGAGGAGAACATCAATCATCTCCAAACTCGGTCTGCTGACCCAGTATACAATCCAAGTCTGTATGTTCAAGATACTTATTCAAAAAAGATTTGGCCTTTCTTACTTTTTTTCTTAGAGTAAGGTTCTTTTGGATACCAACCAAATAAGAAAAGCATGGGTTCCATAGTAAATTGTATTGATAAAATCTATGCTCTTATTATTGAAGTTTCAGTTTACATTTATCGTTATAGTGAATATCACAACATCACTATCAGTGTCCTTGTGTCTGCTCACCTGCTCTGGGCTCATGTAGAGCTTGGTGCCAACCTGGCCCGTGTGCCGGGTCAGGAGCGGGGCGGGCGTCAGGGCGCTCGGCTCGTCCTCGTCCTCCTCCTGGTCCATGGCCGTCACCAGGCCGAAGTCTCCCACTTTCACCACGTCGTCCATTGTGAAGAAGATGTTGGAGGGCTGGAGGGCAGATGTTGACAGGTTCAGTAAAGTGTACCAAACATTAAACACATGTAGGCAGAGAGCATTTCTAACGCATTGACCAATTGACATAATTTACCAATATTACTCTTCATTCTATATGATGTGATATACGATTTGAGTATGTGATGAAATCAAAACCAGGCTGCTTAGCCTTTCGGCAGTAAGAGATAATTTGTTAAGATATTGAACATGTTTTTAAAGCAAATTTAGCTAACTGTTTACACCCATCTTTACACCAGGTACTTGTCTCTTGTTTTGTATTTTTTTACATTAGGTTTTAACTTGCCACTTAATACATACTTAAGGACAATGACATTTTTTCTATATACATACATACACAGACAGACAGACAGACAGACAGACAGACAGACAGACAGACAGAGAAAATAATAGAGGATTTTTATCTGACTGCTTAAATACACTTTTGTCTGTATAGTGAACAGTGTGTGTGTGTGTGTGTGTGTGTTCACCTTGAGGTCTCTGTGCATGAGTCCCTTGCTGTGCAGGAAGTCAACGGCCTCTGCAATCTGGACAAAGATATCCAGACACTGATTGTGTTCCCTTTGTTCCGGGAGGCAACGCTGAGCCATCCAGTCCTTCAAGTTCTCTTTCCTACAGAGCTGCATCTGGATGTACAGGTAGACCTGAAGAGGGAAAAACAAGGTTTTAATAATTTACAGTTTAAACTTAAAAATTAAAAAAGGGGAAATCTCAAATGTCTGAAAACTATAAATGGCTCTGGCAAACATCTGCAGCTTTCTTTTTTCTTATTAGAAAAAGTATGAAGATGTATCTTTTATTCCCACAAATGATAAATGGTATCATTGTGGGCCAAAGGCTTTTATTAAAAATACAAAATTTGGTTTAATAATAAATATTCTCATTAGTTCAGTGTCAAGCGCAACAGAAATCAAAATGTATTCCTAAAATCGAAAAAAAAAATCCTTGAGCTTAAGAAGACAAAGATACATAACTTTTAAACCTGCATATGCAACAATAAACCTGTTGTGCAACAGTAAGTAACTATTAATAATTAAAGGCCAGGCATAACCAAAAATGAGATTGGGACAGCAGCTAATTACAGCTCTCTGAGTAAGTGAATGACTGACCTTGGGAGAAGGCTGGACTCGCTGGGTTGGAGGACTTGTGGGGAGAGCCAGGGTAAGTGAGGTTGGCCGGGGGGGAGAGGAAGAGGAGGGGGGGACAGATTCCTGTTGTCTGGTGTGCGAGGAAGACGAGCTGTTCTTCTCCGTCAGCGTGCTTGGACTGGCTGCGCTGGACGCCGAGTCCGTCTCTGCGTCGGCATCTCGGTCACAGCCCGAGTCCTCGAACACGATGTCAAAGGAAGAAGAAGTGCAGTCGCTGGGGCCACGTGGAGGACAGAGCTCGAAGGAGTGGGGGGTGTCTGAGGCGTCCGGGTCGGCCTGGCTGTCCCTCTCCGACATCAGGCTGTCATGGCCCAGCAGCGGTTGGAAGGACAGGTCTCCATCGTCAACACCAAAACCTACTGCACTGCTGCTGCTGGAGAGCAGGGCCCGCACATCCACAGAGGTCTCCAGAACATCTCCTCTGGGCCCAGGGACAGGGGACACTGAGCTGGACACTGGAACTTTGACTGACAGCGCCTCCATGTGGTCAAGGAAGCTCATTGGCCAGTCCGTGGTACTGCAAGAGAGAAAGGAGTATTGTTGCTGGCACGCTTACTACAATCATCTCAAAGAATTTAAATGGGGACATTTTTGTCCTTAAGGGTCCAAGTGTCTGTATTTTTATATACTTATTAAGGAGGCATTTCAAAATGATAAAAAAAAAAGTAAAAACAGAAACTTCTCTAGTGAGGTTTAAGGGTTAAACGTTAAACACCAGAGAAGTGAGTCGAGTGATTTAAAGTCTGTGGACTAATAAATGCTATAGAAGTGCTATAATTCCCCCTGAGCAGAGGATTACATTTATTTTGCACGGATGCCATCCCCAGACAAAAGACCCCTGGCAGTGTTCTTAGCCATGTTGGACCCGCTGAGCTGTACAGCATAATAACAGGTTTAAACACCCTAGCTAACCTGGCGTCTTTCAGCCACCTCTGGTCCATCTCCTCTTGCCAACCCTCGGGGGGACTCTCCTGCCAGGCGTTGAAGTAGCGGATAATCCCCGGATGCTCCAGCTTGGCCAGGGCCTTCACCTCTCGCATCACTTTCTCACGGGCCAGCTCTCTGGATGACGGAAAACCAAGCTTTAGGGTCTTATTCACATTCAGAACAACCGCTTCCAAACTTTTCAGCAGCATTATGAATTCCTAATAAGACTTTGCTGTTAATTAGACTTTTTTTTGTATTTCTAAGACACACGCATGATTCATTATTGACCAAATATTGTATTTGTAAAAAGGAAATGACCTTCACGGCCCAGCCATGATACACCATGGGCCCAATAAGTATTTAGACAAAAAACATAAAAATGTATTTTGTTTGTTATGCACTGTATGCAATGTACCATACAACAGCAAGGGTGAAATTAAAATAACTGTAGAGCTGCTGTAGCTGAATACTAAATTTCCATGCTTGTCAGAATAAATATAAAAGCATGGCTAATCCGTGTGCCGAAATGTCAGTTTTACCTCTGTGTAGTTCTCAGTGTTTAGACAAGTAGCTTACATAACTCAGTCTAACAGCTTTAAAGAAAACTGAGATAAAGGAAGAGCTAATAGCCTCCAGCAAGGAAGTCTGTGGTGTGGCCAGCGAGAGGCGCTACCTGTTGGGCAGACGAATTCTTTTGATGGCGTAGTTGCAGTCATCCACTTTGTTGCGGGCTTCAAACACAACACCGAACCCCCCGCGGCCAAGGCACTGCACTGGCTCAAAGTCAGTGAGGTACCTGAGGAGAAGACACTGTGGTTGTCATTGTGCAAACAATCACTACTCAGCTCTCAGTGGTAGAAAGAAACCGTGTGTGACGTCTGCATCCCTAACAATTTCAAAGACCTGGGATCAGACAATTCACTGCAATCAAGGAGGCTTATTAAGTGGTAAAAAGGTGATTACCACTGAAGGAATTACTTCCAGCCAAATCCCTGTAAATGTTGGCTGTGGCTGCTGAGCTGGCAGGTAACCAACTTGCTGATAACAGGATCATAAATTAAAGCTTATGCTGGGCTGACAGAAAAATGCTTTGCTGTCACTAGGGTAGGACACACTCTATTTAAAGGTCTTGTGATGAATAACGTTAAATACAAATGTTTGAATTTACGAATTTTGCAAAACTGTAGAGAGAAAAAAACATTTATACTGATCTGTGATTTTATGCAACAATGTTTTTAGTGAACAAGTCATATTTAATCACACACCTGTCAGATACATGCTGTGTTTTCCTCCATCTTGTGAAGCTTCAGTTTTCTGTTAATCTACACAGGCGTAATTAAGTTTCTTTCATAACCACTAAACTCCATTTAGTATTATCTATATCAGTGGGGTGCCTTGAGGATGGGTCAACTCACTGTTAATTTATTGTCTGTTTTCAATTATAATCACAAAATTAAATAAATTAAAATAAAAAAAATAATCTAACTTCACCTCATTACATTTTTCAAACACTTCAGAACAGAACAAAAGAAACAAATATATCTAAAAGAATTAAAAACAAAAAAAAGCATCTGTGTGCATTTACGGATGTTGTATCATGTATCATGTTGTGATCTAAAAAAGGTTTTGGAACCACTGCTTTCTGCACCCTGTCAAAGCATCCCTGCTCAGGCTCCTCTGGGGACTGAAGGCTGTCTTATTAGGAAATGCGTGGGCACAAGTGATTCAGGCCTTGATTCCTGATCTCTATCTCCCTCACAGTGATCCTGACTCATGCCTGCCTCAGCTGCTGCAACAGCCACCAGATTTATTTTAAGAAACTTCTTCGGTAAAAGCAATTTGCATGGATTGCAGCAGCAGCTTTAACTGAGAGGGGGGGGTGTTTGTCATTTATGGGGTGGATCAAAAGAAGAGAATGTGCAAAGTGATGACAACAGGAGCGGGAAAAAAGCAGTTTAATCAGATTCTTGCTTGTATTTTGAGGGGGGTTAGGCCATATTATTCAGCCCAAGGATGTAAACATGTAAACTCCATCGATAAGACGACAGGCGGTCAGTGACAGCCCATAAATTACGGCTACTGATCATATTTGGGATGTCCAAAATAAAATAAAAAACTTCTGACAATGTGCTGACAGTGATGTAAAGTGACACGGCGACCCTGTGGCAGATGCTGCTGGATAGGGTGGGGTCTGCGGGGGCCAAGGTCATTTTCATTTGATGACAAACAGCTGAGTTATCCAATCATGCACTACTACGGCTCGTATCTCCCATCTCTGCCTTGTCCTATCAAGGCAGGCTGGAAGACCAGTGGTCACCATGGTAACAGTGCCGAATCTGTAGCTACACCTTGAAAGAGCGAGACTCACATGTAACTTTTAAGCGTGAGGATAACAATTCCCGGCACAGCAGTGTGTGTTTTGTCAAGTTCTCCTGAGTCATAACAAAAATAATTTACAAGTATGTTCTGCCTGTGTTAAAGACCTACCTGGACACATATTCGTTGGAACGGGTCTCCATAGCAACCGGCTCTTTGGATTCCACAACCTCAAGGTCAAACTTGCAGTCTGTCTGGCACTGTGTCTCTGACTCTTTACGTTGCTTTGAGGGACAGAAAGAGGACAGCAAAGACACATAAATACTACGTAGATCTGTATTTAAAAAACAAGTGAACGTCTGAGGCATGCTGGGTATTTTTACTAAGAAAAAGCTGAGCACAGACGGCACAGATGTATTTAAACTCTTCTGTAATGTTAAAAAAAAGGGGAGATGTTCAAATAGATATCAGAAATATTTATTTCTATATTTAGAAATATAGAGTTTAGTGTAACATTACAGGGTCAATCCCTAGTTTGAAGTGTTTTATCACAAATTAAAACATGGAGGGTGCCAAAAGTATTTTTTTCCTCTTCAGTTCTATTTGAAAAGAAATCCTCACACAAAATCCTCGATTTGAATACACTGATTCATTGGATAAAATTAGTTTTTTGTTTTTTATTATTGAAATCAAGTTTATTTTATGAATATTCAGTCATGGTGCTTTTAAATCACCCTAATAAAACAGGTATATGCTTTCATTTGTGTGCAGCAAGAAATGAAAATTATGTTTTTTAAGGATTAAAGCCAACAAATATGGATTGAAGCAGAATGTTTCATCAGACAAAAGGAGGATGTTTATTTTGGAAATCATTCAATTTATCTTGTTTCAATTAATTTTGACTTTTGGATTCACAACGCTCGGAAGTTATTGGAAATGTTTGAATCATGCAAGTCAGAATCAATCATACACAACCACCACCAGAATCTAATTATACAAATAGTGAAATACCTATAATATTAGCAGAGAGCCTAATCTTTATCTGCAATTGTCCAGAAATTCCAGGTTTAAACAGAATAAATAGACATGCATTTGAAATCTATTTTAGAACTCAAATTTTAATATAACATATACATACTGAGCTTCATTAACTAATTGGTACAACCCTTATCCACTGACATGGATGAGATACTAAAGTTTATTCAGTGAGATTTTGAGGAAATATTTCCTGATGGAGACATGTGGAAGCAGCACACTGGTTTCAGAAGTCGCATGCAGGGTCTGACATTAATATTATATGACAATAACCACCAGCAGTCACTGTCAGTACGGTATTCATGCTGCAGCTTGTGTCAGTGTTCTTACCCTCACATAGGCCACAGGGGCGGGAGGGTGGAAAAATTTGCGGACGATGTAAGTTGTGGCGGCGATGCAGAAGATGATAGTGCCGAGGATCTCCTTCCACCAGGGGAGCAACAGCACCGGGTCCTTTTTCCTGCCACTCTCAGCTTGAGCACCTTTTCCGTTTATCAGGCTTACGGCACTGTAGCGCTTCACCCGGTAACGCTTGCTGTAGGGGAAGTAGTAGCCGTTGTCTATGAAGAGGAAAATCAGCAATCAGTCATTGGGGTTTTAGTTATTTGTCCCTCTCTGCCACTTGATTTTCCTCTGCTGTACGTTCTGTATGCAGCGTGTCTCTCTAGATATAAGACTTTATTACAGTCTTTTACAGCCTTATGTCCAGTATCAGGTTCTTACCATAGGGATACTGAAGGATGGACAGGGCTCCGTTGCTGTATTCATCATGGGAGTACTTGTCATTATTCAGACACTTGTCAAATTCGTCAGAGCCGACCAGGGCTGGTGTCCGAGATGGGGAATCTGTGTCAAGGACAAGATGAGTAAGTTCTTTGATCTCTGTAGGAAGACGGATCAAACGAGTGGGAATAATAATCACAGGAATAGTCATACATTAAGGGGAGTGAAGACAAAAGCTCTGAGCAACAGGGAACTAATAATTAATTAAAAACAAAAACACAGTATAACTTTGTGTTTAAAGAAGTAACAATGAAGCCAGTCTTTAGTCATTGCTCACCCCAAAGGCTTCCCTCACAAACTGTAGGTGTTGACTTACGGACTAGAGGCTTCCATTTGACCGTGGGTAATGGGATTATGTCCTTTTCTGATCCAATAGCTTGGGAAGGGAACTTTTCACTCATCCTGACTGAGGACTGGAGGTAGAGCTGCCCCTGGTACATCCCTGATGAATAAAGTGCAAAGGAGTTACACATGTAGTAGATTTACTGGTAGAACACACACAACTGTAGAGAGTTTGCGCTGAAAAATTGTCACAGAAATTGTAAATAAGGGAAGGTAAGATTAGGGATCTGCACATGCGGATGAATTTACCAAGGTAAACACTGGACTCTTCATCTACTCTGGCCTTCTTCAAATCGTCGTCGTCCTCCTCCTCCTCAGTTTCTGACTGGTTGCTGTAGCCATTGTCATCAAACAGGGCGATTGGTGTGACTTTACCCCCACCTACCAGCCAAGCCGAAGCAATCGGTGTGCAGAACTAAACAACAAAGGTGATACAGAATGATTTGATATACTTTATTGATGTCCAGTAAATAAACCACTCCAATCATACTCAGCATAAATGCCAGTACAGCACTGATAGAAGGGGCTTTTGCAGTTCATAACTCACCTGACGTTCCCAGACCAGCTGTCCCTCAGGCTTGGTGCTGAAGGCCATGACCTTCCAGTCAGGAACAGACACTTTGATGACGAGGTCCAAGTTCTGGTCCTGCTGTTTCTCTGCCTGCCTTTTCTCTTTTGGTTCATCAGTGATGACCCGCTGACTCTCCCTCCAGGCCTCGCCGTTTGCAACTTCTCCCTCCAGGAAGTTCATTCCAGACTGCGTCTCAGGAAGGAGCTTCAACTCAAAGTTTCCAACACTGAAGTTCCACCTAATATCACAAATGATAATACACACTTGAGAAAACTACTTCAATAAGTAATTTTGTAAATGATGAGGGAGCTTCATCTTTGATAATCGTTGATTATAATTTTGTTTGAAAAAGTAATTCTTAATTACTGCTCTGCATTTCAAATATGTTCAGTATCATAGTAAACAAAAGCAATATTTATGAAACAAGACGCAGCTAAGAATCAGATGGTACAACCATGATTCCAATAAAGTTTGAACGCTGTGGAAAACGTCAATAAAAACAGAATGCCATGATTTGCAGATCATTTTCGACCTGTACTGAAATCAATACAGTACAAAGTCAAGATATTTAATGTTCAAACTTTTTTTCCCCTAAATATACATTTTGAATTTGATGCATAATGTTTTTATTTACTTTTACATAGCATCCCAACTTTTTGGAATGCTGAAAAAAGAATAGGTAGATTATGATACTTATTGTTCAGATAGAAAATTTGAATAAAAAATAAGAAAGTAAACCAAATGTATTCAATTAAACTAATGTGGTCAGTGTGGGGAAGCCAGCAGGTTAAAAAAAAGAAAAGAAGACATGCTAATGTTAAATCCTAGTGGCTGAATGGTTGACTGACTTTATTTAAAACCACTGACAGGAAGTCAATTGAGTGCCTGCGACCCTTTCTGGAATACCACACAAGATACAGTTGCTGCTCAAACTGATTGACCGGCTGACTGACAATGACAGGCTGATTGAGTGATTAAATAAAACTCACTTCTCTATCCCTGATCGGGGCCTGATGGCTCGCACAGTCTTTTGAGTCCTTTGCAGCAGGAGAACATCTTCGGGCTCCAACTCCTCATCTCCCCAGCGACTGCAGCCCACCGCAGAGCAGATGTACTGAAGCTAAGCCAAAAAACATTAGTCAGGTTAATATACTGTATTAATGTAGTGAGAATATGTCAGTGTTGTGTTGACATTTTTACAGAATAATTTGGCACAACTGCTTGTTCTCTTGATAAAAACAGAGGAAAAGTGATCATTTATTCTTTAAAATGTATCACATAGTACGAGTGAAGTGATTTCACTGACCTTGCCACTGTAGGCACCTAGACCATAGGTAGTAAGAGATTTTCCCCCAACCAGGACAGTGTCCTCCCCGATACGGTAAGACGAGTCCAGCAGGGACTCCACGCTGAAAGGCACTGCCTCCATACTCTCTCTGTCCCGGTTCCACTGGAACAAGGCACCGTCCAGTGAAGGGATGACCATCTTATTGCCAAACACCTGCAGGGACAAACAGGTTGGTTTTAGTTTTAAGTGTTAAAGTGCTAAATGCTGTTTTTGTCACAAACAACTTGATGCCAATATGTTACAATAGCACATCACCCATTAAAAGAAAGGGTGTGATTTAAAAAAAAAGATGCTCATGAAACACAAAACATGACGTTTTTGACAAAGATTCTTTAAGTTTATTTTTCTTAGTTATTCAATAAAATGGGCATGTGCTGACTGAATCTGGTTTTAGTTTTAGTTTATAGGTTAGCTTCAAGGTTTGAGTGCACTCATAAAGATAGTTTCTTTTGAGTTTGAGTTTTGATCTTTACTAATTTGAAAAGGCTCCTGGATTTCCCATATCACAGTTTCTGGACAAACCCTATACACAGAGAGTCTCTGAGGTATTGTTGCTGCAGAAACTACATTATTATTTCATTACAACACTCTGCTCCAGTATCACACAGACAACTGGCACTGACCAAGGTAAAGATATGATTCTGAATGTATTACACTGTCTGTTGCAATGAATTTTAACAGACATAAAAGCTCGAGAAAAAGTTGTTTTTCGGCTCAGACAGACAATCGTTGAAACACAAAAGCACTTGCCCACATAGACAACACTGGCCGACACATCCACCCACATAGCAGCAGCTTTAGCTCCCGCACACTTGGACTCAATCCACAGGCTTGGGACCATTACACAACTAAGAGCCTAAGTAATTAACCTGGATCTTTATAAAAGTGTGCAACTGTGAATAATGTGCGTGTGTGTGCTCACTGTAGGGGGGCAGCAAGGATGACATCATTGCAAAAACCTGAGCCTAATCCTGATTCAACCTCTACCGCTTTAAGCTCATCAGGGGGTTTAAAGACAGTTGTTTTCTTTAAGCATTTCAGTGATTATTATACAGAGACCGGCATCAAAAAACAGTTTGTTTGGATGTGAGTTGTGACTCACTCTTTTCAAAAACGGTTTTGTGATGTAATATTATTTAAAACCAAGTAGTGATTCCTTTTAACAGGTGATCTGTCAATCACCTTGTTTTGGAAATCCGATCATACTTTCACAAAAGTCAGTGTGGTTGCTTTGTGGTGGATTACAAAATGCCAGAGGGGTGTGTGTGTGTGTGTGTGGCAGAATGATTTACTAGAGAGCAGAGCCAGGAGCAGGGGTGAAGTCATCTTTTTAGAGGGAGGGGATTGGTGGTTTGGAGATAGGATGAGGATAAATTTAGCAAGTGAAAGGAGGAGGGGTTAACAATCTGACCATCACACCGTACTGGAACGGCTGAGGGGGTGCAAAGAGGTCTACAGCAGAGAGGAACTTCTCAGAGCTGTGGATGAGTCATCCTGCTCCTGATGGCTTAATCCATCTCTGATCCAGCACACCCTGGATCACTTCTCTCAGCTGTTCATGTCACCCTCCCCTCCGTGTCCACAGGAATACAAACACTTAAGGTTCCATTCCACTGATTTCGGCTCTGACCGATCTATCAGGTTGCCTTAAAAACTCTAGCAGGAGTTGTCAAAAGTTGTGTAAATGTAAGATACAGATGTAAGAAAATCTGAGCACTTTTCACAACCCGACTCCCAACTTTGTTCATAGCATTGCCCCTTGTCATTACCATCACATCTGCTGTTTAAAATCTGGCAGGGATGTCTGGTAAATGATCAATCATTTCTCTGGTGTAACTAAGCTAACAGGGCTTAGTAAACAATTATATTTTAGGGAAGCATAGTTAGAACCAGTCTGTAGGGTTGTTTGTGGCATGTGGGTGATTCACTTAGACTGCTTTATGATTCAAGAGCGGTCAAAATATGTCAGTCGATACGGACGTCAGGAAGGCACTAAAGTTGAGTGATTAAAAATGACAAAGACAAGATGAAACAGAGTTGACTTCTTGAGTTATTTATAGGCTGAAGGACTTTGTTAAAGAGTCGATTTTTATGGCCAGTGGAAGTTCCCCACTGACACCTCTTTTTAAGAATAGAAAATTCTATTGTCTTCTGTAATATTATTCAACATCTTAGAGTACACATCTCATGAAGCAATGCATTTCATTAAAAATGTAATAAATTGTAATAAAGCTATTAAAAATGTGTAGCTGCAAATTATTCAAGAAAGAAACAAGGTTTGAGGAAAATTGTGTATTTTAATTAACCCATTTCTTGATTATCTGAAAAAAACATCATCAAAGCAAATTAGAGGTATCTTTTAATGAGCGGTGTATGAAATTGTGATCAAGAGCCCACCCCTAATCTGTTTCTTAATGTCTTTGTCTTTGTTTACCCTTTTCTGTGTTTTGTTCTTCAGGGTCCTGTGTAAGGTTTCATATTTTTGTTGAAATCATCTTGATAACAAAAAGAAAAAAAAATCAAAAACAAAACAGAAAAGCACTTGGATTTTGCATTAACATTTGGAGAATAACAAAATAAAAAATTCAAATGAGCCTATCACTTAAAAAAAATACTGAGGGCTCAGCATGTTTTCCTTCCCCTTGAGTCTCTTTTTTCCGAGGAATTTCCAATGTCTATTAATTTTTAAAGAGCTTACTCAGACTCATTCAAGTTTTTGCTCCCCCCCAACAAAAAGGTTCACTATCACTCTGAACATAGAGCAATTCAGTTATTTTGAGGAATCCATCTGTTGGCTGCAGGGAACATCCACCATGTGTCTTCACTGGGTCAGATTCTAGTTAAACATATGTTTTTCTCACAATTTATCAGACTGTAGTGCATTTCACTATGGTGATTAGTTCATAGCTAGAGTGAGGTCATCTAGTATATCATTATTTGTTGTTTATTTCTATACACATTTTTTAATGGAGACATTTCTCCAAATGAGCTGGAGCCCTTGATGATTATTTGACATTACTAATCACGTCACTGAATTACACCCAGAGAGATTTGAGTGAGGGGAACGGATGGTTGTTTGTGTGTGTGTGTGTGTGTGTGTGTGTGTGTGTGTTGCTGCAGACGCTCCAGCGATCCTGTCAAACAGTGTCAGCTCTCCCCCGCTGCTAATGTGCCACTGTTGGCCCACAAGGCTACTGCCCCACTTAAAGGCGGCAGACACAGAGAGAGAGAGAGAGAAAGAGAGACCAAGTAATACTGCTGGTTTGAGAAGAGCAGAACAAACACACCATCACACTAGAAACTATCAAAATAAAATCACAGTGGCTGGAACAAGATCGACTTTCTGTCAGAAATATCGCCCATCTGGTCTTTTTTTTATTTCCTTCGCTGCCTTAGAAGAATTATTGCTTGTCACATTAGTTACAGCGCGGCGATCAATCGTTAGTTATTCTGTGGTGATCAATCAAATTCTCTCCTCGTTCATTCATTCACGCTGCATGCCGGCAGTGTGTGTATGTGTGTCAGAGTGAGCATGTCCGTATTGTCTGTTATGTGATGACATCATCTCTGGTCTGAGGCATTACCTCACCTCCCCTAATCACCCAACCTCCCCTTCTTCTTCAACCCTTTATCCCCCCCACACCCCAGCATGACTCACTCAACGTTGGCGCAGACTTCCTCCATTTAACCCCCCACTCCATACACACACACACACCCTTCACCCCCCCTCTAACCCCCCAGAGCGACTCCTTGCTTTTTGAAGTGATGGCTTCTTTTTCTGCAGACAATGCTGTTTGTGGTTCTGCTGTCCCTCATTTCACAAAAAAAAAAAAAAAAAAGTAAAAGAAGACGACACACAAATACACACTCCGCAGGATGCAGCAGGTGACTGGCTGTTTCCTCCCCGGCGTGCTGAGGCCAGCCAATGGCACGGCGGCAGACCCCCCCTAGCCTCTAATCACCGAGCAGACTGGTGTCTCAGGGACCCGGCTACACCAATGAAACCGTTGCTGAGCGCTGAGGAGGCGTGGGGGGTGGGGGGTGGTAGGAGCTAGTGGCAGCCCCCCCCCCTCCACTAACACACACACACACACACACACACACACAGACAGCAGACAGGCATCCCAGGCTACGGAGGGCAAAGAGGGCAAAGCTTCATTTAAACTTACATAAAGTACATGAGCATAAAAAACACACATACGAGCGAACACTCAAGGGACCATAACAAATGACGTCACAGCGAGTCACTGGGTTCAGAGCTGACAGGCATCTCTCCTTGTTCCGCTCTGTCAGCCAAATGAAAGCCAACAGGTGAAAACATACAGATAGAGGGAGTCCAACACACACACACACACACACAGTCAGCATCCTCTGTCACAACATAAGCACACAGAAGGATGACAGGAGGATGTTACATGTGTGTCTGTCTATGAATTTCTTGACACTTCTTGTGAAGTCACACTGAACATAGATGTAAAGGCAAGGAAAACATTGTAATGTCCTCAGAGACTATGAAGCAGCTGTGGAAAGCAGTGACATAGAAATATTTTGTTATTGCGTTCTACTATTTTTTCTTCTTTCTACTTTTTACTTGTAGGGTTAGGGTTAGGCTAACCATAACCTAACCCTAACCCTTGTAACATTTTCTACTAGGAGCTTTTTACTTGCTACAACAGAAACTAAAACAAATCTAAATTTGTAAAAAGTTTAATATATTTTCATTTATTTCTTTGAGAGAAAAGAGAGTATATTATTATAAAATATGTGTAGGTTATATTTGCTTTGTTTTGGATTAGGCCGTGTCTACAGGTCTACAGATGTTGTAACAAAAAAAACAAAAAAACAGCAACAATATTTTCCTCTACATTTTGGCTTCTCGTCCACACAAGATTATATTTTCCTAAACCCCAGTTACTGTGAATCGGTGTGGTCATATGAAACAGAGCAATGGGAAACTATGTCTTCTCCTTGATTTGTGCATGGCCATTGTTGCTTTGTGAAATGAGCATGCACCAGAAACAACAACAAGCATTGACTACCAGTACTGTAAGGTGATGCCAAGCAGCAAATCCACCTCATCCTTCCATCAGTGTCAGAAATAATCAGAGACAATGGCCAAAACGTCCCCCAAATTAAAAAGGTAAGGATTGCCAATAATTGCCCTGTGAAAAAATATTTTATTTTTCTACCCTGGCTAATATTGTTGTTGTTGTTGATAATAACCACCAAATTAATACCATCAAAAGAAAAGAAGCCCAGAATTATAAGACTAGTTGTAAGACTATCGTAAGACATTGTTCAGCTATGTCATAATGGGTGATTTACCTATTACCTGTTGTCATAACGCATATATGTTGGTGCATGTGTCCATGAATCTACTTCTGTTTTATCACAATAAAATGTTCTATTGAGAATGTAAAGGCAAGGGGGAAAACCAAAACAAACAGTATCGGAGAACACACTGATACTGGGGAAAAAACACTTTGAACCTCCGAGAAGTAAACTTTCTGTGAACTAAGAAAAACAGCCTAGTGTTTGTCTCAACAGAAAGAAAAAAAAATTGAGTTCATAAAGCAAGTTGAAGACTTTCATCAGACGATAGAGAATGAAGTTATCCTTCTACTACCGGCGTAAAACTCTATAAGTGTGCTGTCTTATAATTTAGTACAGTTGGATGCAACTTTATATTCAAGGTCAAATTTACATTCAGATGCTTCTAGTGGAGAAGATATACTGAGCTCACAGTCTCTACTGTATAAACTTTCAGCGCTTCGAGCAACCTTTAGGGGTTTTCCACCGTGTTAACCTCTGAGGACCCTTGAAAAAAAATGTTCAGGAATTCTTATTTTCTAAATCTCAACCACAGCAGTTCTCAACAACGTGGCATCAAGGAGCAATTTTGAAGATCTTTTAATTCCGACCCACACTACAGCAGCTGATTTCAGTGATTAGTTCCCTCCTTCTAATTGTAGGTTTGCTAATCAGTGAACTTTGCTGAGTGTTTAGCTGGAATGAAAAGGCTGAATGGTGCATACTTAAGAACCAATTTACCCACTAATATGGGAGGTTCTTAACAACAAATGAGATTCATCTTTCGTGAGTAATCCTGAAGTTGCTATATTAGGAATGTTGTAGATGAGCTGAAAACGTTTTCAATATTGTATTTTTCTTTAGAGCTTCACACTTGTTACTTTTGATTCGTATTTCCCAGTGCTGACCTGTCAATCAAACAGTATGGGCTGGCTTTTTATCTGTGTTACCCACTACCGATTGATTCCAAACAATCAATCTACCCCTGTGGGAACCCCTTTTTTCCCTGGGAAAGCCCACATGTCAAAAGGTGTTAAACTTCTTATTCTAGATTTTTTTATATATATCGTTATAACAGAATAATAAAGCAGAAACGTATTTATATGAAAGCGCAAGAGAGTTCATTACACTCAAATATGCCTTGCTAGCACCAGCAGACCGACATTAATCTGATCTCAGCAGCCACCCAGACCCTTGTTAGAATCAGAGGCTTTTTCCCCGAGGCAAAACTCTCATACAGAGCAAGTCCACATCAAAGTAAACCATGAGCGCGTCTCTAGTATGCATCTCGGAGAGCAGCGCTCTGGGCTACACTTCATTTTCAGCATATCGGTGTGGGCGGTTTAAGCTTCTGTGTACATGTATAGACGAGGGTCTTGCTGTGCTTGTATGTGTAAACCACCACAGTCAACAAAGAGGCTAATCCTCCAGGCAAAACAACTACTCTCAGATTTATGTGGGGGTGTACAGTATGTCTGGTGTGTTGTATATGTGTGTACATGAAATGAATGTAAGCAACAGCAACCCTTGGTTGACTGTTCAAAGTGCACTGAGTTCAATTATCGGTTTCACTGTCTACAGAAAGAAAGCCAGGAGGGACAGCGTTTGTTTTGAGGCAAAGACTCAGATGAGACCATCTCCTTAACCTCAAATTGACATGTCAAGACTGTGGAAATTGACTTTTTCATCTACTGGTAGATCCTAATCAGCTGTCTGTTTAACCTGTTTAACAGGAGGTGGTTCATTCCATGTTCAACACATCATAGAAATAACACTGGAAGGGTTTTTTCCCCTACCTTTTTTATAGTACTAGTCTACCAATCAAGACTATTTAAATCCTGATACATAGACTAGCATCTATATTTGTTACGGTGGACAAAAAGGGCAATGAATCTATATTTTAGTGAGTAGATCATCTTAAATTTTAGACATTATAATATGGCATAAGTGTAATATATAGTTTTATAGGCTGCAATATCGTAAATTTATGTAATTTTATGAACTCACCAGATCAGGGCTATTCAATTACAAATTCTTTCAGGTCAAATTTTGAAATCAAGAAATGTATCAACTTCTGAACTTCATAATCATATTCTACCTTTTAAATTTGTTAACACAAAGTGCATAAAAACACGGTAACAGAGCTGTAATTGAACAGAATCTGAGGTAGAAGAAATATTTTTTAATTGAAATCAAATTAAATATATAGAATGAAAAAATTAAATTAAATTCTGTAAATAATCATTTTGTCACATCTTGCCCAGGCATATCTCAATCAGAACAATAACAAAATGTGCACATGTGCACTACTTCGCCAGTTGTGTGTCCTTCTCGCGGCAGTAAGCCAAGCAGTTTCTCTCATCTACTGCTATAGACATGGCATGATAAGCATTCTTCAGTTTGTTCAACAACGTTTCAAATAACAGCCCTGGCGTTTTTCCCCTGGTCGGCCCACTACAACTGATTACACAACAACTATCCTAGTGCTGCCCTGAATCAGGGTTTTGCTGTTAGACATGGAGCAGCCAGCCAGTGGAGAAGAGTAGCCAGGTAAGGGGGTCCGGGGGCATGCCCCCTAGATAATTTTTTTTTGCCTTGAAAATCAAAATTATGTGGCCTCTCGCACATTCTAATGCCACTATTCCATCATTTACACCGATCTTAATGTCTGATCTTAAAATAAGAAGTTTGCCTGATTGTAAAGTAGGGAAGTATTATAAAGGAGAATAAGGTTTCTTGTACGTTTATTTCATTTCTTTCTTGTTATTTCTCTGTGACTATTCATCATTATATCCACATTACTGAAGATTATTTATCAAAATTCTCATTGAGTAAATGTTTTATAAAAGCACCAATAGTTAACTCTACAATATTGTTGCATTATCAATAGAGGCATTTGGTCAAAAACATTGTTATATTTGATTATCTCCATATTGCCCAGCCCTAGTGCAAAGGTTGGTGTACCTCAGGTTTGCTGAGGCTGGATGAGACCAGGCACCCTGAGCCGACATCCAGGTCCCACTGCTTCCTGCCCTGGTTGTGAGGATCCAAAGCAGAGATCCGCCCATCCAGGGTACTGATGATCACAAGGGACCTGTGGACAGAACACAAAAAGACAATTGTTACGCCTCTGCATACTGGCACAAATGCACTCTTTTCAGCCCTGGAGAGGAATGTTGACAAGACTGCCTCGCACTTGTCAAGGCAGCAGTGTGTCACTGCAAGCTGTTTTTTACATAAGAAAATAATACTAGTGTTGTCCTTTCTTCCTAGTGGGGGGTGAGTTTAATACCTTCACAGACAAAAGACACTAAAGGGCAAAGAATTGTGAAGTGGTGGTGCAGCTGTTGTCTTTACCACTCTACTCATCATCCTTTTTTAACAATCAAGGTGACCTTCAACTGCAGCCAGCAGCACACCTGTGATGACAAATCCCATCGTGTCAGCTGGTTGGGTGGCATGTTGATTAAAGATGGGACATACACCTGAGGATTATAAAACCCGACCAGACATCCTACACATGTCAACTAATTTCCATAAAACATGAAGCAAGGCGTTAGATTCTCAGTGGTTAAGTGACCCAAAGCAGAAATCTATCAGAGATACACCTTGTTCGTTTATGTTGCAATTTTCACAGCAAAGGTAAACTGTGTCGATACATAAGAAATGGCTGAAGGCTAGATGGAAAAATGTGGCTTACAAGGACGGTAAACTGTTGAAAGAGCTGGAGGCAAGTGAAGCACTCACAGCACAACATACTATTTTTCTACATTATTTTATAACAGTGGACTTTAATTTTTTGTCTTTTATATTTTTTCAGAAAAGGCATACACGTTTTGGGGAGAGCACACCGATGATACTCTGAAGACAGATGGCAGCAGCGACTGTTCATTGCACAGGGGGATTTAGCATGGTTACTTTTCTCAGGCTTAAAACTGTTATTACTGCCATAAAATTAGGCTCATTTACATGTTAAACCTCAAATAAATGTTTTGTGTGTCGACAAAGACCGTCTTTTATTCAGCTGAGTCGATGGATTCGTTCAGTGATATTTCTGATTAGTCTCAGCTTTCTTCGGAGCCCTCCAACATTGGCAGAAAATTAGTGTTCACAAATATTGGCTTGACTGCCCACGATGACAGCTCAGAGAAACACCATATCAGTGCTGTTAACAAAACAGCCAAGCCTTGTATAATTTCACTTCCACAGATCTTTGTGAGTTTAGACACAACTTGGATGAAACCCTGTTGGATAGAATGAAAAATGTTTGGCCATCAGGGAGAATAAAAAACTAAATATTTTCAAACTGAATACAGTTATTTCAACATAAAGTGGACATATTTTCCACACATTTCATTTAGAGGCACTGGTGCCAGTGAGAGTGAAGCTAAAAATAAGATGCAGGGGGAAAATGAGATGCAGGGGGTGACAGCGTTTTCCCTTAGATGATATATGGGCTTTGGATTTCTCCCAGCACCAATGCGCTTTACCTCTGAGAAAATATTTTTCTTAAATTATTGTGGTAATAGATTTTTACACTCTAGTTATTGTTATTAAAAAATGTTTTTGTTTTTTTAAATTCTCCCCAATTTATTCTGTAGCTCTATTAAAACATTTACTGGGTGAAAGTTTTTTTCTCCATCAGTAGTAAAGAACAAATTCTCCCAGTGAGCTTTATTCCTTTTAATGTGCTCACACAGCAAGATTTGTTAACAGTTCTTCTCTCTTTCGTCTAGTAACTCCAGGCTAAAAACAATCTAAATGAGTTGAATGAATCCAGACATCCAGCCCCACCCTTTGCCGAACTCTTAAGGGTTCTGCCGCATTGCTTGTCAATCATGTCCTGAGCTCTGGCAGGGGCCACCTCCTGACTATTGATTTGTATCTGTCTAGAGGAGATGCTGTCAATGGGGCTTTTAGCTTTATTTAACACACATGCCATCTCTGAGCACCGACTGCTTCACATACAAACAGCTGGGACCCGGCCAGCTTCCCTCTGTTGGCCACTGGGGCATATGGGGGTTTTAACTGCCTCCCTCTAGGGCAACTAAACAGCAGTTTGCTGAGAAAAGAGACAGCGTTACACTTTCACAGCCCAGCCTGAAAAAAATAGGAAATAAAGAAATATGGACGTCATCAATCATCTTTTTTTACGTGCACCCTGAGAGCTGTCAACCAAGCCGAATATATTTGTATCACCTGTGCTATTCATCATTTAGACTGAGAGGGTAAATTGCTACTGACTAGCTATAATCCTTTATTGATCTCACCTATCGAACACTGTTCAGTCATGAAGGGGATGGAGCATGTTCAAGGATGTTTAAGTCTTAAGACAACTAAGAAATTGATTGTTTCAGAGGCTGCAAATCAATTTTAGGAAGGTTTCTCTTATGCTTCACTGTAGTCACCGACACATTCACAGGAAGTTACACTTGCTGCTCTGGACCAGCTAGTTGTTTCAGCTCAACTGGATCTGGAAGTTTCATAAAAATGCAAATAGAATCACTTAACAGTAATGAGCCATGTGTCTTTCAGCCCCATCAAAGCCAAGATTATCTCCCAAAATCTGCTCTTAGCATTATCAGCCTCACCACTAGCACTGAAGTGTAGAGTACTAAGAAAAACATTGTTTTTCCTCTCAGCCACCAATAAAAACAGAGCGCTAAAGCCCGCTCTCACCCTCTCGATTGGCTGCGAGACCCTGCCAAAAATATTAGGCTGATTGGTTGTTGCTAAGCAGTCAGCTCTCTGAGAGGGTGGAAGCTTTGGCGGCCTCAGCTCAGCCGGCCCCGCCCCCTCCAAGTCATGCTGTGAATGTAGAAGTGAGGAAGAAGTCACCAAGAGCATCGAGTTCAACTTCAGAGATGGAAAGAGGGTGAGCGAGAGCTAGAACTATTTTATTCTGAGAGGGAGATCAAAGGCTTTTGTGGACTCTTTGTACTCCAGATAAAGGATAAGAAGGAGTAGAGAGGGGGGTTGGGATGGGGGGCACTTAACTCTACAACTAAGGTATCATGATTGTAATAGAGAAAACGAGAAGTGGAGGAGGGGAAGGGGGAGTAGCTATAAAAATAGTACTAAAGCGAACAATAAAAACAACTCAAACAAAACAAACAGCCCTACTGTATCATTTAGAACTTGAGGCAATTTATTTTCCACGTCTGAGCCCCGAGACACTGCTACTCTGCTCGTCACCGAAGGGATAACACATAGCCTGTGGGGCTACTGCTGCCGACTGTGACGGATGCAGGCGGCGGAGACACTGAAGAAGACGTTGGAATGGAGAATGAAGAGGGAGAAAGAAGGAAAGTAGTGGAGCTGCCAACAGACTGAGGGTTGTTAGCGTCCTTGCCTGTAATGCTGTCAAAGTGTCATAATAGTGCGGAGTGCTTCTTCAATCACAAAGCGTATGGCGGAGCAGGGAGCCAATTAGCCTCGCTCTCACCAGACTCTCCTGCTCCTCAGAGACACTCAGCCTCAGTCTGCACACACACCGGTAAAACCGAGCTGCTGGTAAACACACTCCATTGAAAGAAGCAACCAGGATGTTTACACAGGCCAAGTCTCCAAGGAGCAGGAGCCGTTGAGTCGGACCAATCGCAACAGCCCTACACTTCTCATCAGCCAATGGAAGCACTGTTTTTCTCCTCACTCAGCCAATGGGTGGGCCGCTCTGCAGACCCTGAGCCAATGGGCAGGCAGAGCCGCCTGTAACCATGCAACAGCGAGCAGCCTGGATGCACGCTGGAGTGTGGAGTTTTGCTGCCGCGCAGCTGCCACTCAGCCTGCTGCGCAGCCACCAAAAGGCAGAACAAAAATACGAGAGCATGGGGAACACGTGGGGAGAAAGTTATGGATGCAGCTCTGAGCCGGCCGCACCCAGCACCACCAGCTGCACCAACAGGAGGAAAAAAAGAGTCAAGTGCATTCCGTTAAACTGTGCACATTCTTACAGAACAGGTTTTAAACATGTCTTCATTCAGACTCCAGTACTGAGAGTACTGAGAAAATATGCACATAGAAAAACACCACCAGAAATTGTTATCAGGTAACAATGAGAACAAATAAAGCCTAAGACCAAATAATAATTTTATAATTGTTCCGATAAATGTTTCAATTGTGGTAATCCCATAATTCAATTCAGGTTATTTAAAGGCTTAAGGACCTGCAGGCAGTTAGCACAACACAGCATGGAACCAGAACCTGCTCCATTTCTTTATCAAATAAGCCCCCCCTGTGCTTAACAATGCCTGATATAAATTAATACTTATAATAAGACTAGATTAAATGTCTGAGCTAAAAAAAGAACTTCACCGCAAAATAACAGATGACAACACCGGCACTTAAACACAGCTTAATGTGACCTGAAGGTTTACGTAACAGTCCCCTTAACCTGTTATAAAAACAAGTGATCATTTTCTAATATCTCTGTCACAGCAGTTTAAGCCTGATTAATGAGGACTTGACTGTGATGTGCAGTCAGCTTAAAAATTAACCTCACATCCATCAGGGTCACTGCAGCAGACCACCGCAGCAGAGAGCAAAGGGTGTGGTTTTAAAAAAAAAAAAACTTCTGGTACTGGTATAAAAACACACACACCATTTAAAAGCGTTCCCATCGCCCTCCCTCTCTCTCTCTTTCTCTCTCTCTCTCCTCCTGCATAAGTGCGATCCCCTCTCCAACCCGTATCATCTCACACGTGGTAAAATCCAAACTCTATGGCGCCACGCTCCTGGATGCTGATTGGCTGGGCTGCAGCTCTGATCTGAGGATTTGATTCGTTGTTGCTAAGCAGTGAGGAGCCATCGAGAGTGAAAACAAGACAGCATGGTCCTACTAACTACCAGCTAACTCCTTGTTTTCATCCTCCCCTCCCTCTCAGATTATCCCACCTTTTTGCCTCTGCCCCACCCATACTGCAGTGCTGCAGGATGGGTCCTGCCGACTTACCGAAATAGCCACTGACCTAATAAACTCTTTCCTCTCGATAATACATTCCAACCTAATATTGTTTTGCAATCATTTATGAAAAACTGGTTACTATTCCTGTCACTACACATGGTTATGAAACAACCTGCATACATCTTGTTAGATGCACCACAACCTTTCTCGATAACCCAGAAAGAGTTCATCAAGTGCAGAGAAAGTCAGGAAGTTATATCACAACATTGGCAAGTGCTGGTCAATTTTAGGCCAGCGTCTGCATACTAAACAATAACTTCAATAACATGGTTACATAAGGAAAAGACAATGAGGATAGAATAGGTTAAAATAAATTATATAAGCTTGTTTGAAGTGATATCGAGTTTAGCAGCTTTTTAGAGTTAAACACTCAGACCTCTCCAGTGTAAAACAACTGCTGTACACGAACTGAGGTTTAAGAACTGAGCTTCAAGTACTCAATTAAAACTTCCCAGAGGGAGTTCAATCATCTTCATCTTGACCTGTTATTCTGGGGACAGTTTCTATTTATAAAAACCACAACATCTCCCTGGTTACAGAAAGTGGACTACTGAAACAAAGTGTGAGAAAAAAGGAAAACAACAAGGAAATGAACTCTCCCCTTCCCAAAAAAAGAGAAAAAAATATTTTCCTCCTCCTCCTTTACCTAACTATAGCCAGACCCAAGTGGCCAACTCAAATTCTGAGCACTAGCCCGTCTCTCCGACGCAATTGGCCGACAAGTGGCCCGGCTTGGCGGATTGGCTGTTGCTAAGCAGTAGGCTGGTGGGAGCCAGCCGGCAAACACGGCGGCCCAGAAGAGCTGTTGCCGCTACAGGGCCCTGAGGGGGGTGTGGGGGGCAGGGGGGGGGACAGAGGGCGGGGGGTGGTTGGCGGTGGGGGTAGCAAGTTCAAACAAAGCTGCTGTCCTCTCTCCTCTCACCTCCAAGCACTCCCTAAGGTGCCGGAGGCCCCGATGGAGCGCTCACTGGCGGAGGCATCAAACCTGGCAGCGTCGTCACATGCATGATTCACACACACACACACACACACACACACACACACACAGAAGCCTTCAAACATGTATGCACACGCACACACATATACATGCACTGAGACAGATGTAAACACAAAGTCTCCAGAGCAGAGTTTGTAACGTATAGATGGCAGTAGTAATAGTGAGGTGACAGCCGTCAGCAGACAAAGCAGCAGCTTTCGTCACAAACTGAAGGCTGGATCAAAGTGAACATCTAGAATATTTATAGATTACAGGATACAGGGGCGGAGGAGGGAACGGGAATAAAATAAAAAAAACAACTGACAGAAACTTAGAAATGTTGACATGACATCTGAGCATAGACTGATTTTCAAGCTGTCCACATTAAATGTTTTCAAGAGTCTGTGTTTGAAGTGCTCCACTCCAAAATCAAGGTCTATTCTCCATGAAAATACAAAGACTGGCTGTGACAGAATTATGATGTGAATAAAGCATTAAAGTGATCCTTCCAGGTGGGCTGTTCATTGGTTCAGATTTTGTGTCTTGAACAAGGTCATGATCCTTTTCTTTTTTCACATATTGACTCTGTGAAGTTGATCAAGGGTGTGTTAACATTAATATTATCACCACAGGACCTTGTTTGTTTGACTTGGAAAACAGCAGCAGGTAAAGCCTTGGAAGGTCACAGAAGCAAGCAATGATATGTTTTCAACAGGCTGACCTAATTAATGCCTACATAGAACGTATCATTACTTCCCAAAAAGTGTTCAGTTTCCCTGTTAACACTTAGTCATAGCTGGCTTTTAATTCTAGTTTCACTGCCATCACTTTGTGTGCTTAAAATCTCTACTATCAGCACAAACAATCCTGTTATTTTTGTTTTGTTTACAGTTCTGCCTCATGTTGAAGTGATACTTAAGAACAACAACTTTCTCAAGATGAATGGAGTCTGAAGATATTTTTTCCCTCCGTTGTAAATGTGTTTTCTGACATTTAGAAGGTATTTTGTGTTTAAATTGGCCCATTTGAAGCGAAACACACTTCAATCATGTTTCATGCCTTGTGACATTTCCAAAGTTCAATGACAATTCTCTTGACAGATGGATGGAAACAGAGCATGGAGTAGAGTATATACTCAAGGGGTGACATTAAAAAGCAATGTGTATGTGTGAATGTAAGGGAGAGCACTGGTGAAGGAGAAAACGAGAGAGTAAATATGAGAGCGTGAGACAAAGAATAAATGCAAGGGAGAGACAGGTTTCAACAAAGACGGGCAGACGGACAGGACATGTGGAAGGTCTTACTGTTCTGACAATATAAAAATAAGTAAACCATCGACAAATTATTTTTTCTTTATTTTCTTTTTACATATTTGTTGTTGTTGTTGTTTTTACGGACAGGCTGTTAATTAATAATTCACCTCTTCTGTCATACTCCATCTGCTTGACAAGCTATTTAGTTAATTCTTTATCTTATTGACTTCTACATAACAGTGTTACTGTTTGTTGTTGTGAGGGTGTGTAAATTCATATAGTCAGTGACAGTTTTTTTTTTAAATGGGCAAAATAAAGAAATACTTTTATGATATTACACATCAAGAAAAGCATAAAATGTGAGCTCAATATTTGTAGAATATTTAAATGTATTAAACCAAAACGGGTAAGAAAGGAATATATTGTACCTTTAATGCTGTGGAATAAATTCTAAAAATATAACCTCTTAAATTATCTATATAAGATCACTCAAAGCCAATAAGTGTGGCAGAAAAACTGGAAAGAAAGACAAGAGAAAGCTGGGTAAAACGACTGACAAAGTGCGAAAGAAA
Source organism: Centropristis striata (assembly GCF_030273125.1). Lineage (NCBI taxonomy): Eukaryota > Metazoa > Chordata > Actinopteri > Perciformes > Serranidae > Centropristis > Centropristis striata. Next base: position 12,723,656 of record NC_081532.1, read on the forward strand.
GGAAAAACGCTGCAGAAACCAACCGAAAGTGACAGACACTGTTTAGATATACTGTATGGGAATAGACGCAGGCACAGAAATCGAGCAGTGGCAGGGTGTGACCAGCAGCAGGATGAACGCTCAGGAGTTTTCCTGCAGCAGCTGAGGTGCCTGGCAGGGGAATAGCCAGCTTCTATCAAAGCAAACTGCTCTGCTAATTACTTTAGATTTCCTCTTGATACTGTACTGCAGATGACAGGCAGGAGTCTTATCCTCCTTGAAGTCCTTCGCCATGTGTAGCCTTCACCCTATAGTCATTTTGCCCTCACTTATATCCAGATAACTTTGTGTCCTGGGTGGTGTACTGAGTGTAAACAGCAAGTCACTTCCTGCCTGCCTGTGCAGTGCCACACACAAAGATTGTACTCTTGTAAACACAAAGTGAAAAACAGCCATTTTCCTCTGTCTTATACAGTTTTTCTAAAGAACATACAACAAGTAATTACACCTATTCATCTCGACTCGAGCTTCATGGGGCTGACTGCTCAGTGCGCTCAGTAGCTCCCTGTTGTGACAAAGCTGGGTTTATATGGCATCCCAAATAACAAGAACTAATATCTGATGCTTTGCAGGTTGTCGGAAAGCTTTTCAGCGGGCCTAAAGATTAAATAGTGTGACAGCACATGGGAAACATGCTGCCTTTTTACCACAGCTGCAGCAAGTTTTAATGTTAAGGTTAGAAACAGCAACAAAAAACTTCAAAAGGTTTGACTGCAACAATGTTTTCAATTTTATGACTGACTTCGATCCAACTTTCTCTTGAAAAGCAGACAGACATGTATATACTACAGACAGAATAATTTAGTGAATGACCTGATATGCTTCGGGAAAGACATGGCACTGGAATATGAATGATTCAAGAAGCAGTTTCACAGTCAAAAGTATCTGTAATGGTCTTGGTAAAAAAAAATTAAAAAAGGATAACATGGCAGAGAGGAGGAACATCATGAAGAATACACTGCACCAAACATCTAAGGTGGGCGTCAAACCTACTGTTTACCAAGGCAGACAAAATCAATGCCCTACCCACTGCGCCAAGAACTACATCTCACTTTGGGCAGGAGCAGCAGCAGGTCTTACAGGGTTCGGTAAACCTAGGGTCTGTGCGAAGCCATAAACTTTTGCCTGACTGGGGATTTTCTCAGCTGAGTGACATGCCTTTGCATAACACTCATATCAAAACAACATGCAAATGACATGTTTGCCATTAAATGTTTTGCTTTTGATTTATAACACTGCTTTCAGATTATGTCCAAGATAAAACATCTCAATTAGGACAATAACATCCATCTTAAGCAAAGCAACTCCCCTTTCTACTTTTAAATGTCTACTTTGTTAAATGACAACAGACCCCAGCAGCCAGGTATAATCACAACATATTAAATCAAACACACTGGATCATGTATGAAATCTTTATTCTTGCAGAAGCACTTTAAGCTTTAAATCATTTGCCTTTCCTGCTACACTCCCAATCAGCTGAGGTTAATTAAAATACACAAACGCCTACTTTATTCCTACTTTACTTTTCTGAGCTAAGACGAAGCCTATCTGCAGACGGGTGATAAGCGGTGGATCGTGTGAGGATGCTATCGCTTTCTTGTCAAGTGATAAGGAATGTTCCCTTCATGTAATGTGATTTCTGTATGATAATAACTGGAAAGCAAATTAACTCAACAGTGCACTCTGACAAATGTGGAAAGAAAATCTGACAAAAACCACCGGTAACAAAGCAGGTATGGTCCTGCCCATCATATAATTTTATATTAAATAGAAACTCGTGTATTTATCACATAAATTGAAGCAAGTGCAGTTTTGGACTTCTCAGACATGTGGACTCAATTGGACCGATGGCCGCAGAGCGCAAGTGCTTGAATGACAGCAAAATGACAACGTCAGCTACCAGTATTTCCAGTTTGTCACTGCATACAGTGTCAATACAGCTTTCAACAAACACTGATGAAAAAAGGCATATTTGTCCATATGTCTCAGTCTCTACGGTGGAAACTTTGGAAACAACCGCTGTCAGTGCGAAGGAGGACCACTCAAACTTTCAGCTCAGTCAAGATCTGCAGCGTGTTAAGCCTCGACATGCCAGGCGGGGGGCGGGGGGCAGGATAGTCTACATTACATAAAACTTTCAGTTTTAACAACATAGTGTGACTAGTATACAAAATAACCACAAGTAAAAACTAGTAGGTAGTAAGTAGGTACTTATAGTGAAACCACAAGCCTTTCGCCTGTGTTTTTCATGTCTACGCGATTTCCATTCAAACTTTAATCGAAACTCTGTTCCCATTATCGGACACGAAGTCAAACACGCTCGTTTAAAACGGGTTGTGTGCTCTGACAGTTATCTGGCACCGCTTAACATGTCATGCACGAAATGTTATCAAAAAATATTAGGAAATGAATCGGGATAATGCGTGTTAAAACTATGTTTATGAGTCGGGGGGACACAAGCAACAACAACTTTTGAGTGCAGTGCAGAGGCGGAGGAATACTTCGCGTGCGTCTTAAGCGCGAGACTGTCCGTTAGCTGGCTCACAACCGATAAATGCAACGTTTTAGCTAGTTTGGAAATTTAGTTTTACATTAATTTATTACGTTTATTTGTTAATATTTGTGGAGGTCGTTCACATTTGTAGGTGTCAATTCAAAGTGTCACATCATGGGTCTAACTGCTAGCTGGCCATTAACACTTGACAATTTAAAAATAAATTACCTTGACGGTTGGACGTTTCCGCTACTTTCTCCGTTTGATTCGTCGGCCTCCCCCGCCGACCCGTTCTCGTCATCCTCCACGGTAACGTCTGCTACAATGACCGGGGAGCCAACGTTCTCCAAGCTCCGCTCCATGACTCTTGCACCATCTTCCCCCGAGGTCGGACCTGAACCCCGGGTGGCGGACTGCGACTCCCTCCCGATGGCGGAGCCCGGAGCTTGCGAAGTCCCGAATCCGATGAGGGCTTTCAGCAACAGCAGGAGCACCAGGGAAATGCTCACGTTTCCAAAGTGAAGCCCCCTTTCCATTTGTAAGACTGGCACATTAGTGAAATATGCGATTTACATGCCACTGGCCTTGTAAATCTTAACATAAAAAAGGTAAAGTGCTAAAAACAGTGGAACTACAAAGAAAACTTCGCCGTGTCTTGCAAAACGCCCTTTCAAATCCCTTCTTTAAGTAAACATAAACAGCCACTGGGACACCATGTTATTCCCTTTATACTTGACTCAAGACTTGCCTTGGTAACGCTAAGTCCCGCCTTGTTTCTACACTGGGATTGGACAGTAAAACCCCTGCGTTCGTTAAAAAATAATAAATCGGCCTCTCATTGCTCCGTTTGCTGTCAATCATGCAGACTCGCATACTAAGCAGAATGCGATTGCATCAAGAGGCTGTCACTCAAAAAGGCGGGCTTAGGACGTTCCAGCCCCCCAAACAGTGCATTTCATTGGCTAGTCCAATGTCGGTCAAAGTGACGCATGCGTATTGGTGGTTGGCACACAACAGGAGCGAAAGGTGACGCAAAAAAATCCCTGATGTCGAATCCTGTGGCGGATATATGATTGGTGGGATGTGTCGCCTTCCGTCCAATAGAGAGACAAGGCCCAAAAGAAGCAATGCTATTGGTCGAGGTGTGCCTTCGCTGACTGAATGTAAGCACCTGATTTGATGTTTGAGATGCCATTCATGAGTAGTTGTCAAGACAGCCGACATAAAACTTGAAAGCATCAACGTGGCCTCGCTGCACAGTTCCTGTTCCTGATCACGAGTTTTCTTTTCTCACTTTTCTCACTGAGCAAACAGGAAGAGCTATGACATAATGTCCACGAAAGACTCGAAAATGCTTAAGCATTTTAGTTTTTTTTTTTAGAAGGGACCGTATATAAAACTGCATATAAACCACGAGTCATTGAACTTTCTTAGTTTATTTATTTATTTATTTTTGCATTACATGAGTTTCTTGCAACCTACCGCTTATTGCATCTGTAGCGGTACAGACACTCAATCAGACGAATAGGCCGTGATTTATTAATGCCTTTAGGTGGTTTAAGGTCACTGTGAACCCAGTTTGCTGTGCTGAGTGAAAACCATAGACTGTATATAAATAAGGTGAAAACATTGCAGCAGAATTAAGCTGTTTGGATTTTTAGCGCCCTCAAGTGTCAATGAAAGATAACGGCACCATCAAGGTTTTCTGTCAAATGTTATCTTTGGTTACATTTAAAAGCTTAGTTTATCGTCTTAAGCATGAAAAAAATTAAATAAAATCTTTACTTAGACTTAGTACATCGACAGAAAAAAACATCTTTAAAAAAGGAATGCAACATTTTACATAATTTGTAATAATCTGGTTATTTAATTGATTACTAGATTGATATATAGTATTATAGAATAGTATTATATGGCATCTGCAGAGTTAAAACAAGTAAAAAGAAAAACAATTATCCAAATCTATTGCCTATCTATTTTTACATTGACAAATAGTTTCTGTTGCAGTATTTAATTTTGGAACTAAGTCTGTGTTCCACCACAAAGACATTGAAACAATTGACAAACATTTCACTGAATCATAAGAAATAAAACAAGGAGGCATACTGTTATTGTTATGGTTCTGTATTGGTTGACAAAGGAAGTAGTACCTTCACAGCAAAATTATTATCACAGTCAATTGGTAAAGAGAGAAACAAGAGAAATGCTGGTGCAAAAATATCCAACGTGATGTACAACTTGACCCAAAGTCAGCTACTTATTAGCTTGCTTATATTTCATTTTCTAGCCTTGGTGTTCCGAGTCTCTCAGAGTTGTACATACAAACCATAAAGTGTAAGGCATTGTGAGCCAAAAGCAGAGTGAATAGCTGCATTCCAGAAGATATCAGAGAAAAATGACAAAACTATCACAACTATCAAACTATGGGTGTTGTTCTGAAAAGTGGAGTAAGTTGACCATGGTGTAAAGAAAGACAACTTGATGTGATTACTTTTGAGGGGAGGGAGAGGTAATATTGTTTTGAAACATAAAGTATTTTCAGACAATTCAACAGCATTAGATCTTCGACAACACGTTCAAAACTGCACTATAATGTTTTTTTAAGACTTCAAAACCTTGAAATGATTAGAAATAATATTCAATAAAGACCGTAACTTGTGAAGCATGACATGTCTTGGATGTTTTTTTAGGAGCTGCACACAAATTAAACCAAACTTTAAGGATTCATCTTTTGTCTCTTACTGCTAGATTGTTTACACATTTACATATTGAAATGTAGCATTGTTCCAGAAATATGATCCGCTTCATAATCAATAATTGTTGCTACATCTGAGTAACACAGGGTTGCTTTGGCGTGCCAAGGCACATAAAATGCACTTGTGTTGCCATTTGTGTGCAGATTTGAGCTACATCAGATCACCATTACCTGACCATTTTACAGCATAACTGCCAATCATAATTACCTCAAAATGTTCTACATGCCTCCATAGCTATTTTAAAAATGATGGTGATGGCACAAGACTTGGCTCGTTGCAAGAACATTACAGGCACAACGAAAGAGCAAACACAGTGGAGGTACATGCATGAAAGTACATACAGTCTGTAGTTGTTTTTTTGTAAAACAGTGAGTCTGTGGACTTTAACTCTGCTGACATACGAGTGTAACTGTACAGGAACAGCTGTTCAAACTCAGACAAAACCACGAATATTTCCCTTAGGAAGATCATAGGGTCCATGGTTACTGTGGCTATCATATGCTTAAATTCAACAACCAAATGAAATCAAATGCATATAATTTCTACATACCCAAATGGCCAGTGAAAAAAAAAAATCACCCAAAATACATAAACCTATTGCCAAAATTTTGAGCCGTACCTTTAAGGGATCTCCTGGTGACAGAAATGATTCCTGTCCACATAAAAATCCAGTAATTTATATCCGTCTAACCTGCAAAGTTTTCCAGAACACTTCAACAAGTACAATTCCTTGTAAAGAGGATGTAAATTTGTTGGCAAGTGCAGCTGAATGGTTGAGATGAAAATAAATACATCACTATGTGATAAATGAGCCACATGTTGCTGGAGGACGCACAAGGTAACACAGAGCAGAAAGGTTATACTGAGGCACAGGAGGAACGATGAAGCTGCTGCTGCTGCCACACAGAAAAACACTTTTTAAAGATAAAACAGGAAGTGCATGCTTGTACAACGACAGGATGATTTCACCTTGTCCTTTGGTTTGTTGGTTCTTAACCTTTTTGGTGCAGAAACCCATTCGTACCTCCTACATGGTTCTTTTCTACTATGTGCAGACCAGTTTTTGTTCTATGTTGTATTTTCCAAATCCTGTGAAATGTCCACATGATATTTATTACAGGCAGCCCACCTCTGTGCTACACGGTGTGTGGGCGACGTTGTATAATTGTCACTAACACAATAACCACATAAAAGCTTCATCCCTGCCCCACAGGGGGTCCCTAAATTGTCAAAGATTTCATTAATTTCTGCAGCCTTTTTCAGTTGAAATTAGCATATTAATTACAGAAATTAATTTCCTGAAATGCAGTATTTCTTGATGTTGTAGTAGAGTTAATATTACTCCTCTTTCTGTGATCTAATTAAACAAAAAGACTTAAAGGCTTATCAGATTTTAAAGCCAGTTCACAGCCTACAGTAGCAGAATAGTTTGACGTATGATTAGAAGCTTTTAAATGCAACTTTAATAGCATTATTTATCATTTTAATAGGAGTTCAAATATAATCTCAAGGCACGCCGTAGCTTCATTCTGCAGCACTGCAGTGATTCAGCACACTGGTTGAGAACCGCAGCTCTGCAGACATTCAGTCAAACTTGCTAATTACAGGAAGAGCCAACATCCCGAGTGAGACAAGGCAGCTAAATTGAGCAACAACACAGACAGAGAAAACAGAGAAAATCACTTGATTTTGCCCATCAGGCACTTTAAAGCTCACAGTGTCAGAAGCACCACCTGCAGGATGAGAAAAACCAAGTGACCCTCAATTGTTTCTGGTTTTGAGATGAGTGAAAACATTCTTGCTACAGTTTGGTCCAGCTCTGCAGGAGAAGCAGCTCTGTCCAAAAACACAGTCTGAGACCGGCTGGAAGTCGTGGGCACTTGCGGGAAAAGTGACGTCATTCAAGAGCAGGGACGCCAGTGAACAAGGCAACCTCCTCAGTTGACTGGAGGATCTCGAACCTGCACGCTTCCATCCTCCATCCCGAAGTAGGCTCTCTCAGCCATGCCGACGAAGAGCCCCGTCTCCACCACACCTGGAGAAGACACACAGACACAACTTCTGTTGAGCAAGGCCAAATCAATTTTTTTAGGCTGGTTAAATTAAAGTATCAACTTTGTTTGCTGCCGATTGTGTCCCAGTCTTGCATTACAGATTCCAATTTTCACATCATGTAACACAAATTACTTTTGTTTTAAAGGTCCCACACTGTAAAAGTAAAAAAAAAAAAATTAGCTGCCCTTGACTTTTTAATTACAAAGCAGATCTAGCTGCTATATAAAGTATATTAAAAAAAACACACTTCAGAAACTCTACCTTTAAACAAGCCATCAAGACTTGTGTAAGGTTGTGAAGTTTTAATGTTGTTTTTATTAGCTGTATGTACTGTAGCACTTGGAGATTATTTTATAATGTAAAGTGCATTAGAAATAATAATGTATCATTATGTCATGTTTTCATATACTTTATTAATCCCACAATGGGGAAATTCAAGCTCTGCATTTAACCCATCGTTTTTACACACAAGTGAACCCATCATGCAAGGAGCAGACAGTATGAGAAAAATACTGCATTTTGAGTTTCTACTGAAATAGCTGAAAATGAGCATATGTCCCTTTAATAAACCGAGAGCCAGCTGCTCACCTGGAATCATCTTGATTGCGGTGTTGACTTCCTTCCAGTTCTGAGCCAGCTCGAACTTCCAGTCCAGAATAAAGTTGCTGTTGTCAGTGACTACAGGGCCCTGAGAGCCAGAAAGACACAACTCAGACCTCAATCACTCACCAAAATCATTTGAAAGAAAAATAAATTGTAATCCAACCCCTAGAGGGGTTGCCAAGTGATTACAGTTTGACAATGACTGGACCAAATAAAAGTGTACTTTACTGAAGACAGAGTTATCATTTGAAGGCCAACCAGTTTTAATGTCATTTGGTCATCAGTGCACTGACAGTATAAATGTTTGAGGTTGAAAGCAGAACTTGGCAAAATCCAGCTAATTCTGAAGCCTTCATCCAACTTCAACTGGGTGCCAACCCTTTTTTAGTTTTAAAAAAATGAAAAAAAGAACTTGCATTCAACTTGCCTTTGCTATTGTGAATTGATCCTGTATAACTACGAAACAACGGTTGATGAAGTAACACATCAGTGATCATCAAGGCTTCCTGTGTCAACAAACTGGAACTTGTCCACTCAATAGTACACAAACTGTTTCCAAGCCCAACAGTCAAACGAAACAACACAAATATGCAGAGTCAGAATAACAAACAGTCTCCTGTCTGTTGTTCATTTTAAAAGGACTGAGTAGGAAGTAAAACATTAACGATCTACTCTACAGACTGTTAATGAGGCAGTGTGAGTGTGAGTGAGTGTGTGTGTGTGTGTGTGTGTGTGTGTGTGTGTGTGTGTAATTTTTGTCCTCTGGTTTCAGTCCAAACTTTCCTCAGCTTGACTCATGTCACAAGCCGTTTCTTACACATGCTCTGTGGAGTTTTCTTGTTTATTAAAAATAAAAATTATACATAAAACCACACTCATATTTACCAGTTTGTCACCAATATGCATTGCGCAACAGGTGTTGAATGTGTTTCCTTCCACATTTGCAGAGCAGATTTAAAAACCAAACTATTTTAAATCATACAGTGTTTACATCCATATCTAGTAGCTCGCAGTCCACGACCTTCGCTTGCACACTGCTGCACATTTTGCCACTTTACAACTGCTTGTAGATTAGACAAATAGTGCGAAGCCATTGGTAGAAATGTGCTTTACGTCACCAGCATGTCCATGCGAAGACGTGTGTGTACATGTGTGCGTGAACAAGACAAACAAAAAGGCTCCATAGGGCTACTAGAGGTCAGAACCTCCACATTGTACTGTTAAGCTCACACACACATCCTGAGAAATGCAGTTACATCTGGATTCATAGCCAGTTCAGCCAATAATCTGCTCCAGAGCAGACGGCAGTGAGCAAACAGGTTACGATTTATTTAATGTCTTGATAAAGGTCAATTATGCTCTTCTGGATTTATTGTCACCATGAAAAGTTATCACCATCCATCATTTTTAACCTAACCTGAGGATCCCCATAAGCCAAACAGAGGGATTTAACAGTACTGTATGAAAATAACAGAAATCTACCCAGGACCAACACAAAGCAAAACTGGGTGAAAATAACTGTGAAAATGCTGCTGCAGCTAAGAGAGAGGTCTTATAAAGACAGCAAAATGAAAGGAATGAGATGAGAAATTAAATGAGAGCCAAGCGAATCCTTCACTTACCGCTTTACTGACAGCCATCCGTAAGCTGGCCTCCCCTCCGAATCGTTTGGCTATCGTCCTTGAGACAGGGATGTATGCCATGGGGATCACCTCAATGGGAACTCCCTTCTTCCACTGCTGGCCCAGAGCCTTGGAGTCCTTCCTGGCAGAGGAAAAAGGAAGATAAGAACCAAATCTGGGCACAAACATGTCGACTTTCTCACAGAGGCAGATTAAGCTACAGTATTTAATAAGAGCGTATCCTTTGGCACGCCATCTGATGAGATGTTTTGTGGGTCACAAAAGAGCCGGTACTTGGTACCAAGTTGATGCCCAAATTTGGGAAAAACTGACTGAAACCGGGGATTCAAACCTTCACATTGCAGTCACCTGACGCTAAAAGTCTAAAAAAAACAGTGACACAAGGGATGGTGAATCAAGGAAGTTAAAGAGTTGTGCTGCAAGTTCACCAAGGGTGCTTTCACACTACTTGCGTGCATTTTGTCAGATATTCTGTTTATTTTTTGCTAGTGTGAATGCTCAAACAAACTCTGGTGTCGACCAAAGAACCAAACTCTGGTCGGCTAATAAAGAAGGTTTTGGTTTGCTTCCAGAGTTCTCTTCAGTGAGGTGAGAACGCAGTCCGAACCAAAGGAAGGAAACAAACCAAAATACAGCGCATTCTGGGTTGAATTTTGGCAAAACATTTGAGAATAGACATCAGAGCATGGTGAGTAAAGGCCTCAATTGAAATATGGTCAGATGATCACATAACTCAGCTGCTTGTGGCTACACACACAAAGTCATAGAAGTTTTTAGAGATAGAATGGTAGCTAATGGATTGAACCGCACAGCGGATCAATGCAGCATAAGTGAAGAAACCCCACCAACAAGACATTAAAGGCAGCGACTAGCTTTCCCTCACATATTCTGTCCAACAGATGAAGGACGCCGCCCAGCAGCGCGACATTTGTTTACATGCTTGGTGCACTTGATAAAGCAAACCAAATGAAAAATGCAGCAATGTTGCAACTTCACTACTGAATTGCAGCAACTCCAGATATTTATATGTGAAAGCAACCTTCATTTTTTATAAACTGCTGGTTATGAAAAGCAAAGCACACCACATTAACAAGTCTTTGACAATAAAGTCTAATACAAACATGCAATTAAAGTCTTTCTACAAGGCAGAAAACAACAGCCTATAAATACATACATCTACATTTAACTTATGATCAATTAAAAACCACAGAACAAATGTTTGTTTTTTCCCTTTAAGGGCTGAAAAAAACCCACTTTCTAGTAATTCGAGTTAAAGTATCAAATACAAACCTGTAGTCGGCAATGACAACAAAATGTTTAGCACAGCCAGCTACGATCTTCTCCTGAGCCAAGCAGCCACTGTGGGACAAAGAGAGGACAAGTGTGAGACAGAAATCAGGAGACGCCAGCTATGAGGTGCTGTTTGTATTAAACTGTACTCACCCTCCACCTTTTATCAGCGTCAGATCTGCGTCCACTTCGTCTGCTCCGTCAATAGCCACATCCAGCTGTGTGGGAAGAGGTTAAAAATAGTTCAGCAAAGGAACCATCCTCTACATTAAAAAATATGAAAATCAGCTTTACCATTCATGCCCTTTTCCCTTTTTCTGTATTGCACAGGCGTAATTTTCCCTATCCTCCAAATTGAGCTGACAGGGTCTGAACGCCAGCATACTGCGGCCTTTCCTCATTTCCGTAGGTTTCAGATTCATTCGTAACAAGCTCATCATACCTCTGGGTGCCTGTCCAGATCCGACAGCGTGAGGCCGTGCTGCAGGATCAGCTGGCGAGCCTGTGGGAGGACAAGAGACGGGACAAAATGTGACGACCAGGAAAAGTGAGACAAATAGCAGAAAAGCATGAAAACTGTTATTCATCAAATTAAGATGTATTTTAGGTGTTCAGAGAAAAACAGAGAAGACAGTGTGAGGTAATGAGTTGCATTCAAAGCCACGATGTTGCAGCACACTCCGTTTCCGCTGCGTTTGCAGCATTACACTACAAGAGTGGAAATAATCAGCAGTCATGTTGGCCTATAATTAAGACTTAATGTCTCAAACCAACCTGGAAGGAGGTGGGCACACACACGATGTTGAGTTTCTCCTGACGGACTCTCTCAGCTGAAAAAAAACAACATACAGAGTCGCATTAAGCAATGCTAAGTGCTGCTGATTCTTCTAGAATTATTAAGCATTTCACTTGTAAAGAAGGATAATGAAAGGAAAAAGTATTTTTACATGAAGATTTCCAGTACATACACATAGGAGACTCTACTGTAGCTTTCCTCTTTACAGGCCTGAGAGACCCAGTTTGTGTTCTCACAGAAGTAAGATGTGACTACAAGCTGTATGTTATCATGTTTAGGCTTTGTAACTCATAAATATGCACCTAAGACACACACACGCACACATACACAAGCACACACAAGAACAGCTGTTGTCATTGGTAACTGGCCACTAGAACTTGGTTGCGTGTAAGTCCAGTTTCTGCACGGGGCGGCCCCAGCCCAAAGAAGATGTGGCTCGGTTGGTAAAGCAGTTGTGCGCTGATCGGAATGTTGGTGGTTCAATCCCTGACCATGGCAGCCTACATGTCGAAGTATCCTTGGGCAGATACTGAACCCCAAATGCCTCCCGATGCTGCGTTCATCGGTGTGTGAATGAATTCCCAATGGTGGCGGGTGGCACCAGTGTGTCCTGGTAGCCTCGGCCACCAGCATGACTGTGTGTGTGAACGGGTGAATGAGCGCAGTCTGTAGTGTAAAGCGATTTGGATAAAATCGCTATATAAGTGCAGTCAATTTACAATTTACCAAAAATGTGAATTATTACAGAATTCAGGGTGCATTCTGACTGGGATCCTGCAAGAGCCGTGTCAGTCTGAGTCCAGTACTGCTTGACTTTACCTGTGACCTAAATAAAGGCCGGGCTACACGATGGTGTAGTGGTTAGCGCTCTCGCCTCACAGCTAGAGGGTCGCCGGTTCGCCTCCCGCCTGCGGCTCTTCTGTGTGGAGTTTGCATGTTCTCCCCGTGTCAGCGTGGGTTCCCACCCCACAGTCCAAAAACATGCTCTAAATTGCCTGTAGGTGTGACTGGGAGTGTGATTGTCTGTCTCTATGTCAGCCCTGCGATAGTCTGGCGTCCTGTCCAGGGTGTACCCCGCCTCTCGCCCAATGACAGCTGGGATCGGCTCCAGCCCCCGTGACCCGATTGCGGATAAGCGGTTAATGGTAATGAATGACTGAATAAATAAAGGCCTGCAGCATGAGACCAGACTTTTTTTCTCCGGTTGTGTTAACTCTTGGGCTTCCAATCAATGAACCTGAAACCTTTACACTATAAAACCCAAATGTCAAGCAGTTTCAAACAATTGAAGTAATTCTCTCAAAGACAGAAGGTAGTTAGTCTGTCATCATTTCTTTCACTCACCTAATCTGTCCACAGCGTAGACAATAGTTGATCCGCTGCCCACTCCAACCACCTGGTTGTTCTATGTGAGACAGAAAAGATTTTAAGTTGATGCAACCATGCAACATTTCACACCAAGCCCTTAAAGTGACTGAGAGGAAGAAGCTGCCATGAACTGACACTGACTCGACTGGAGGTCTGTTGAAAAGAAGCAGCAGCAAATGGACATGATCAGAGACCAGGAGAGTTGTTAAAATAAAGTGTATTCATGTTTTGTTCTCACAGAGTCATGAACAAACGCAATAGAGCCAGGTAGATATATTGGTCGGATGATATCATTGGCAGAGTTTGGCCTATATCAAATAACATATCATCTTTTGGTATCATTGTCTATGTTATGCGATACTAACAATATGGAAACATATTTTACAGAACATTCAGTATCCTTAACCACTTATTCAAACTTGGGTCTTTTTTTTCCACTCTTTAAAAAAATGACAAACATTTACCACATACAAACTCTCTTTAATGTGTAGGTGAGGTAAAAAGGGATGTAACAATATATGCATGCATACATATAAAAAAAACACAAAAGCAACAAGTTATCCACTAACATGCATATCTTTTAAGTGTCTAATCCCATTTGAACTTTTGATTTAGCTGTCAATAAATAGCAAACCACTATTTTGACATTTTAGAGAAATCACTCATCATATGTACTTATCACGTACTTAAGTTAGGCTGCAGGAAATTTATTTTATTTATCCAAAATCTTTTTGACACCAAAGCACTCTCATTCAGCCTCATTGCATGCTGTGAGGCTGCAGTGTCCATGCAGCATGGCACCTGATAAAAATGCCATGCTGCATTGACAGGACATAAAAGCTCCTTTCTGCAGGTTTAAATCATACATAACATGTGAGCTCATCTATTTTTGTTTATCCATCCGTTAAACTGGAGCTCTGGCTTGCAGCTAACACCTGCTGTAACATGACGATTAGTATATTAAGTCCTTAATGCCGAGCAAAGTTAGCCCACTATCCCGGGAAGAAGCAAACATAACACCGAGCTAATGCTCACCACAACCGTGCAAGTTAGATAACGGCAGTGAGTTAGCATGCTAGGCTACATCACTTTCTACCTGTTTGTGTACTAGCTAACGTTGCTAGCATAGCTACAAATGACTGCGCTGGTTTGAACTACAAGCTAGCAGGCTGTGGACATGTAGACATATAGCTAATAAATAAATTATAATAAAAGCTCACTGTACCTGGACGTGGTTGTCCACGGCGGCGTAAGCGGCCAGTTTCTTCGCCTCCTCTGCCATGTTAGCGGCGGACACAGTGAGCAGACACACGTGTTTCTGAGTCCTCCAGGATGCTGCTGAAGAGAGAAATCCAGCTGCGAGTCTGCTGAAGGAGACCCACCCCTGGAGCCTCATGACCCGGCCCCCAAGACGGAGAGACAGGCCCACAAGAGACAGACAGATTTCCGCACCGCAGCAGGAAGTTAAGAGAGGAGATTTCTGTGTTTACTTTTAATCTGACACTGATCACCTGTACTGTCTCTCATCATATGACTTGGAGATCTGCGGTTTTCTGCGCAGGTGCAACAAGTTGCGTTCAACGTCGTATACTTTTTCTAATTAGGGCCACGGGGTTCTCTACGGAATACGAATTTTTCGCGACGCAGGCAAAATTTTGCATTGAAGTTGGGACGGCCGAAAAAAAATGAGCGAAAAAGAACAATAATTGGAGATTTTCAAACATCCACTTCTCCGGCATAATTTCACCTAGAGACTCACCACCAACAGCCCCATTGACTCCCATATTAAAAATGCAGGAAGATTTCTGTAGAAAAGCATATTTAACAGTTTTTCAGATCACTCTAACAAAGCTATTTCTTCATTTTTCACAAAAAAACATATGTACCTATTCAGGAAGAACTCAGGACGCTCAAAGTGCAGTAGGATCAATGATAGGTATGGTTTTGCCAAAAATGCTTTCTGTTTGTCTGGAAGATTCAACAGCTGTTAATTCCGTTGATTACTCTGCTCTGATTGGTCGACCCCAAACCCTTTCATCCTTTTATCCATCTCTCACAAAAAGAGAGAACCAGACACACACACACACACACACACACACAGGTAACTTTATGTGATTACAGTTACACACACACACAGACGGACAGACAGACACACTCACACACATACACGCACACACACACACACACAGGTAACTTTATGTGATTTTAGTTACACACACACACACATGCATACGTAAGAGCGCATACTCCTCCAGATACACGTTTCACACACACACATTTTGAGGTTAAAGGGCATAGGTTGCTGTATAAATAAATACTTGAAAAAGGAATGCTTGTTGTAGGTGTGCTCCTTGTATATAATATAGTATCATAACATTACTAGTATTAATTGTTTGAAATCTCTGAAGAATCTCATCATAGTGTACACACACCGGCAGTAGCCCCCGTGGCCCTTTCAGAATTTCCCCAGAGGAAAATTTCTAGTTACTTTTAATATGCACTCGACTTTATGCAAAATTTATGCAAAATTCATCATTATATAAAGTTGTGCAGAGAATTATGGATCAGAAAATTACATTACAGATTTAGTATACAGGCGATAGTATACAAATTGAAACATTTACCAAAGAGAAAATTATTTTTGAAGGACACCTTTTTATGATTAGGTATTAATGAAGAAACATGCCTATTTTCCAATGTACATAATTGACAAACTGATTCCAATGTGCAGTGACAAAAGGAATAGAGATCTCTTTTTAAAAAAAAATAGGGCACGTATTGGGCTCTAGTTTTATTTTGGGGATGAAGTAAGTCAAAAAACAAGGCATCAAAAACTTGAAATATCTGAGGTGTTATTGGAAAACTCTGTCGATAAGAATCCTCTGTCCTTTAGATTCAAAATACCACAATACATCCTTCATACTGATGATGACTTTCAGGGCCTGTTGAGGCTGAAAATCTAAAGTTTGTCCTGAAGGTGGCGCCACAGGAAAAGCCATGGGGTCAGAAAAAGGTTCATCCCTTTGGGAGCATGACTGCCTGAGCTCAGCAGTTCTCACAACATATAAATAACATTATCTGATTTCTTGTGTACAAATAAAAGTTGACATTTCGGCCTGAGGGTGGTGCAAGAGGAAGTGTGCAAAATCAATAATTAAAATGGATTAATTGTATAGGAAGCTGGAAATATGCTCTGTAAATTTAATCTTTCTGCCAAATTTGTTTTTGTGCTTGTGTTTAACAAAGGGTGCAGTTGTTATTTTAGCTTTGGGAAAGACACCAACTGAGGTTCGTGCAGCCACTTCAATTACAGTCACCCATGAGAGTCATGTGCTTTTAATGAGATGTGCAGAAGAAATTGATTTAAACCTCAGTTCCCCGTACACTGATCCTCCTGTGTTCTCTGCTGAGTCCTGACTTTGGGAAATATAAACACTAGAAAATCTGTTTTTTAACCAAATGAAAAGCCAAATGTTATATTTTGTTAAAACAAACATCCCTACAAAATATAGTGATGAATTACAATAAAAATGTGTGAACTGTTGATATAAATCCCCAAATATGTGATCAAAGACCAAAACAAGATTACAAATATGACCTGACATGACACAAATAAAAAGTTTTAGTAGAATTCAGAGTAGATTATTTTAATAACTGAAAAATAATCTGACAATTATTTTCTTGATTTAGCCTTTTGTCAACAAAGTGTCTTAAAATAGTGAAAATGTCATATGTAATTTGATAGAGCCAAAGTTTTAAAATTGTATGTTTTATCTGACCAATGATTAAAAAATGCCAAATTGTTTAGTTTATATCACATAATTGTTGCAGTTCTAGCTTTTGGTACTTATACTTAGTACTTTTTTTGTTTTGTTTTGTGGAGTAAGACACGGGGCTCTTTATTTGTGGGGTTCTACTTAGTTTGAATAAAAACTTATTTTATTTAAAAAATATATTTTTTTATTGAATTTTCCATTTTTATGAAAATGTTTAGACACCAAAACATAAAGTAAAAAATAGATAAATAAATACAATTTTAAAAATTAAACATTAAAACTGTATATCTGTGTATAATAAAATTAAATAAATATTATAATAATTATTTATTTATTTAATAATTATTTTTAGATAAAAAAGATGATCTTGTCGATTATCTCCACAATATATTTGTGTCCTGTTAATTCACTGGATACTTTATGTAACCATTAGGCACTTTTCGACATTTTGTGACACCTGTAATAGAGCCGTGTCGGTCAAGAAGAAATGTTGTCCTGATGGTGGCGTTACAGAGACAGTCAGGGGGGCGACAACATTCTAATAATAATTATAAATATATTATCTGTGGTCAATGAACACAAGCACACAGATATTTACATCACTACTACTTTTTATTTGGCAAACAGCTTGAGATAGTTTCTCTTTTTCAGTGTACAGTATATATATATACTATAGTAAACCAACACATTCTGCTTTATAACCATTTTTTCCTCATTTTTACATATTACAGCTTACAAATATAGCTGATCTTTTTGACAAAATTACAGATTCTGTTTGACACCTAAATTAGTATGCTATATAAAAATCCACACATCTTACATTCATGATTAGAAAAAGTAGGCTATATGAAATCAGGAAAAGAAAAGAAAAAAAAACACCACAGTACGCAATTTCAAACAAATCCAATTAGGAGTAAGGGAGTCAAGGTTTCACAAACGGAGTCGTAGGTCTATCACTCTGAATCCAATGTTAAGTCCTCTGAGAGAAGTTTGCTGCTATTCCAAAATCATCAGTACAGAGAAGATATCAAGGAACAACAACATTACTGTCACATAAGAAGAAGAATGGTTAAATCTCTGTACTCAGTCCAAAGTTAGAAACTAATACCTTGCCATGGATTATAATGGATACTTGATAAAAACTAAACTTTGCATTGCAAACTGTACATATTACTTCATACCTCACAATCTCTGTTCTCTCACCAGTGCTGTTTTAAGCCTTAATCCGAGGATTATGTAAATGCTTCCCAGCTTTTCTTTCATGCCTTGCTATCTCTGCATGAGACATCTGCTTAAATTGGACATCTTTCTCACATCTGTAAGACAAAGTTGAACAGAACTGCATGAGGGAGCTGCCATTTGGATATTGGGAAAGCAAGTAAACCGTAATAAAATCCAGCACTATGAATGCCTTGTTGACAGGCAACTTTTTTTTATTCTTCTCCTTGATGTGTGCAATAATTGAATCAGCACAGAGCAGCTTTTTGTACCATGAGGATGGACTGAAAAGTTTGTGTCTTAAAAATACAGCTGGCCTGTCTCTGCTTCACTGGCGGGTCGCTGGGAAACCCGAAATCTCACCAGTGAAGCTCTGTTTTTATACACAGTATTGCTGAATATTGAGCGTTGCATTCGGTTTATTGAGAAGTTACTGTTTAACTTGCTACTTTTTTGTGTAGGATACATGTCCATTGGCATCACATTGTATCAAAAACCCAGATGAGCCATGCTTTTAAGCAAACCAGTGCTTGCTTAGAAATTTTCTTTTTTTTTTTTTCCTTTTTGTACTGTAGATAACAAGATAATCTCTCCAGACGTCTGGATTTACATGACAACGTTTGCAAGCATTGATCTAATCATAACATCTAAATAGAAAACAAGACCAGATTATTCTAAAACTCATCTTTGAACACTTGTTCACAAAAATAAAACTAAAAAATTGATGCATTTTGTTGAATCCAAAGCTCACAAATAGGTTTTTTTAATCCTACTTTATTTTTTTTCTTCTTCCACCTTTACCTTTAACTTTCATCCTTACTTGCAATGCACCAGAACTGTGTTGGACTTTGACATGGAGCTGGGAGGAGGGACTTTGATATGTAAACACTGCGGCAAAGCCAGATGTAAGACAAGACACTCGTAATACTGTGGAATGTATAGGAGTAAACAGAAATACTTTTTACGTTCGGGTTGAACACACAAAGAGTCTCATTTTGTACTTAAAAGATAAAATGTCATTATGATAAATAAATATTTTATTTTAATATAACCTAAAATACTTTTTTTGTATATTGCCATAATATATTCTAATATATTCATAATTTGATAAAGATTTCACTATATGTTTTGGTTTGTGCTGTCGTTCTAAATAATTACACATAATATATACCCGTGGAATGTCTTCTTCTTTTTTTTTTAATTCGGCTGACTACTTAAATTCCACCTTAAAAATTTTCCAAAGAGCTGGCAGGAAGCTGGATGAAGGACAGATTAGTAATGTGCCTATGACACACACGCAAACACACGCTCACACACTTACACACGTTCCTTTTTTCCTCCTTAATGAACACTGACATTTGTTGGAATGACTTAGAAACTAAATATGCTCGGGCACAAGTGTCCTTTCTAGAAAAAGGGGGAATCACAGCTAAAAGGTGCAGGAATGTAAAGGCTTTACCACTGCACAATGACAGAATTACAAAAGGTACAGATTTACTTTGCGGTGGCCTAAATGCAGTGTCCTTACCAGTTAATTCACCCACACAGAAAAGTACTGAAGTACCTATTAACACAGTGTAAGTAGAATTTACCCGAATGACAGTGTAAAAACACAATGTGAGTGCAAGAGTGTCAAAATAAACATATTATTTATACTTACATTGTGCCATTACACCTTTCTACGTACTCTACAATGACAGCATTTTGATTACTTACACAGTATTAGTGAGTACTTGGAGCACTTACTTAGCTTAACACACAGATTAATACACTCCAGTAAGGATAATGTAAAATGTTACGATAAAATGTTACGATGTGAGAGGAGAACATGGAGGTATATGGCACTGAACGAGCTGACGGGGTCAAACGGAGGTGAAACAGGGAGTTCTGGACGGTCCTGTTTTTTCGGCAAAACCTTTCCCCCAGAGAGATACCGTCTGTCCACTTTGGAAATATTTCCCACGGCTCTCGTCTCTCTTCTCTCACGCGACTTCCCACATTTCCAGTGCTTCACCTGTAAGAATGTTCTTATCGGATACAAAAATCAAAACAGTCGGTATTTCTCCTTTTTGCTTCCGTACAGTTTTGCATTGAAAAATATGTTGTCGTTTTTTTTCTAATCCTCATTTCTTTTCTTTTTTCCTTTTTTTTTGTTTCAATTCCAGACATCTTTTTTGCAGATCCATAACTTGTCTCCATCTGTAGCTACATGTGTTGGGCATCCATTATGTCCAAGTATTTGGCCTCAATGATATGAGGAAGCACGTTGTTCCTAAACACAGAGCAAACAGAGTCTATGTGAGTTGCTAGACCAGCACTGAGAGAGAAAACATAAGGAAACAAAACACAAAAGAAACACCAGAATGTCAGATCTTATCAGACAAGATGTATCACTTCCTTCTCTGTAGTTCCAGTGAACAAGAGATGGACTCAGTGATACAGTGGTAGCTGATGGACATGAATATAAGTGTGCACCATGCCGCTGGAGATAGGAGCGGGAAATACTGTGTATCAACTACAGAACGATACTTTAAACTCAAAAAGTGAACATTAAATCATTTTTCTTTGTCTTTTTAATGCAGAAGAAGTACAAATGCAGCTGTTCAGGTAGCTAGTCTGTACTAAAGCTGCTCCAATCGCTCTTTTTATATGAATGAAATGAAAAGTGTATGTGAATAGGGTTCCAATAATTTAACTGGTTTGGTTCAGGGTTCCCACATCTTCTTAAACATCAAATTCAATGAGTTTTCAAGGACTTTCCAGGCCAAATTCCTTCAAACTTAAGGGCCCATGGCACTGCATAGTTTGAGACATGGATTAAGGTTAATCACTGTTAATAAATCAACAAGAATTTTATTATAAGACTGAGCAGGCTTTATAGTGCTGACCCGTGCAACATTATCAAAGCTGCTTTGCCAATGGCGCAAAATTTTATTATTTTGCTGCAGTCGCTACATCGGGTTATTTGGATGTCCTGCAGATCTTTAACAAATGCTTTGGTGAGCCACGGGGCTCATTATATTTGAGGCATAGCTGAAGGTTTACTTAACTTTAGCTCTCTCGAGTGCTTGCTGCTGTTTCACCTGCACCATTCAAGTTAAATGACTCATGCATGCGACCGTTGCACTTCCTCAAGGCAGGTGGTGCGTGAAACAGCGATGCACCTCAAGGAGACACCCATGCAGACAGTGCAACATAGACTAAAACGTTAAGTAAAAATATATTAAGACAACTTCAAGTGACCCATGTCTCATTATGCCTTTCTCAACCTTTCTTACATATGGTCTTTAAAAAAAGTTATAATAGGGAGGGGTGTGGTAAGGAATATTTAACTGTGTGTTTCGGTGAACTTGGTATATGATGTGCAAAACGGATCAACGTTTTGTTTTTTGTTTTTTTAAAAGTCGTCACAAAATAGGAAATCATAATGCCTAAACTTTGGAATGTAGGAGACAAATAAATTTACTTGCTCTCCCTAAGCTTTAAGCAGCTCAAGTACAAAGCATAATTTGTTATTGAAGATATTCTACTAGTTTGATGCACCAAACAAAGTCAAGGAGAGTGTGGTAAATTATTCTCTGAATTTACAAATATCATATATAATGCACTACACCCATCTGCTGCAGCCACTGTTTTCACACATTTTGTTCAGTGAGACTGAGCAGATAAACTGCAGCATAAAACATTTGGATCTCAACTGAACGGCCAGATGTTTCCAGCTGAAACACATTAAACCTCGTTGTAGAATTAAAGATTAATTAAGAAATTAAGTAAACTAAATTTGTAGACTTTTTCCCTCCCAAAAGGTGCAAATTAGAGAGACATACTGAGTCTGAAATGATCCAGAGGCAGATTCAGGTCAGACGCAGCAGCACTCGTTATGTGTGAGCTGCTGAATGTCATCCTGGTTTAAAGCACTTGAGAAAATCATTTTCTGGGACAAAATGGCCGTGCTCGTACCTGATTGGAATTAGCATGATCATGAGCAGAGGGAAGATCATCTTCATGTACGGTATCGGGTACATGCCGAACGTGCAGAGTACCAGTAGCTGCATCATCTGCAGGAAGGTGAAGTAGTGGATCTTCCTCTGGGGCACTTTGCGGATGTAGTGGGTAGGCGGGTAAGACGTCTGCAGGAGGTGAGAGGATCAGGACAGATTAAAATACAATCTACCCTGAGGATCTTTTACTCACTGTCCTCAGGTCTCCCGCTGTCTTAAAGAAATGACTAAGGGAAGTGGACAGCCCACACGCCCCTAAGAAGTGCACTGCGGGTTTTAGATCATAAATAACATTTAGCTTTCAGTGTATTTATAGCATGAGGGGTCTCCTGTGTGTGTGTGTGTGTGTGTGTGTGTGTGTGAGGTGGACTACAGGAGAGAAGCTGCTGATATTATTTTAAACCTGCACTCCATAAGACTTTTATGTAAAAATACACCTGTCTTTTAAGTCTGAGTGGAGCTGCAACAAAAACAAACTCATCACCCCCAACTGATCTGAAGTCAGGTTTGAACCTTTCAACAACAAGGGCCAGATGCATAAAACTCTGTGGATTCACGACTAAAACAGTGTGTATGCATAAAGACAAATATATGCATATGCATTCTTTTCATCAAATTTGTTAAAGCTGCATGTCAGCCTGATTTTATTTCATAAACCTAAGTTATTGTGAAGTTTGCTGCACATGCACAAGCCTCATTTCAACACACACAGTGAGCCATAAATGGATGGTGAAATCCCCTAAGACTATGTTTGCTACTCATTAGTAAGGCTGTAAATCACAAATCCTGATATATTATACAATATATGATATTTGCTGATATCATAAAGATTTCCATTTAATACAAATCAGGGGCCTATGATAGGAATATGAGACAATATATAGGTGCATCTCAATGAATTAGAATATGATGGAAAAGTCCATTTCCAGTAGTTCAAGTCAAATAGCCACAACCAAGTATTGAGTACATATAGATGGACATACTTTTCAGAGGCCAGCATTTCCATATTAAACATACTTTTTAAAATTGGTCTTTTGTAATATTCAAATTTTTTGAGACACTGAATTTTAGGTCTTAATTAAATGTAAGCCATAATTACTATAATTAGAAGAAATTAAATAAAATGAGACATGAAATGTTTCATTCTGTGTGTAATGGATCTATATACTGATCTATATAATGTGTTATTTCCACTTTTTGAATTGAATTACTGACATAAATTTACTTTTCTACAATATTCTAATTTATTGAGATGCACATGTAATTTGCCCATTTCACTCACAAAGAGCAACTAAAATAGTATCTGACAATTATATTCCTTCTTCAAGTTATTTAAATTAAAAACGATTTAGTCTTTTAATTAAAATAATCAATGTGGAATTTTAAAATAAAGTTGTATCTTAAAGATGAGGATGATGTTGATATTTTAATTTTGCATTGATTATACTGGTGTTGATCAGATCAATGTATTGATGTCAATGAGAAATACGACAAAAAAGTGCAATTTTACTAAGTTTGTCACATCTGTAAGACTCTCCAACAGCTGTCATTACACATAGCTGTGAGTATTTGTAAAGTCTGTACCACTATTTCACCACATTTCTACAAGCTTTTTTTATTGCAGTAAAATTATTATGAAACATCATAAGGATGATAAATGATTCAGTCATAGTACCCGTGTAAAAAAAAAGTGCTCCATAATTCAGGATAAACTTAAATGATCATTTACTTGTAGATGAGGAAATACAAAGAATGATATATCATATATAATTCAAAATGAAGCTTATATATGCCCCTTTAAAAATAAAATAATGAAAATCATGTTTCATCTGAATTTTTTGCCACATTGTTTATGCATCAGGCCCTACAAAAAAAAAAAAAAATCTACCACCTCAATAGCCAATAAAACTATTTCACAACCTGCAATCATTTTAGAAACATGACTTATGCTGAATGTACCAAAACAAGACTCCAGACTCTGCCCAGTTGAGGCCTGTAAATCTGTCTCATGAAACAAAATAAAGTCCAGGTCATGAGATTGAAGCCTCTTGTTAAAGCAAAGATGGTGATCTTGTCATCCACTTGTGAACATTTTATGAAGAGTTTCTTTGCTTGTTACTTTCATGTTCAATAATGTAATGTTGAGTGAAACTGTATCTTTCTTCACAGTGAAGCTCGAACATCCAAGTGAACTGACGATAAGCCAAATCCATTTTCGAGCAGAGGGAGCCATTGCTTTTTTCTGTACAGTTACCGCTCGCTGCCATTTGGAGGCGCCAGTGTGTGAAGAGAACAGTTGAGGGGAAAATGACAAGCTTTGCTTCCAGTAGGAAGGTTAAATCGGACACACAGGAGAAGAGACACAGGAACAGAGATTCTTGTAGATTTCGTTTCTGGGAAAGTATTTCAGAAAATATCTGATTTTATGTTCTGTTCATCTGATTGAACCTCTTCAAAGGTTCAGCAGTAGAAGAAGAATCAAGTCAGACAGAATCTTTATGTGGAGAACAAATTGAATAATAATGCTAATTTACTATCTGATCCGTCTATATTCACTAAACCCACCTGGTATTCTGAGTAGATTAAAACAAACACCAAAAATTATATTTGCAAATGTTATTTGACTCAGACCTGGTCCTCCAGCACCGGGCACCCACTCAACTGTTTGATCTGCAGAGCCCTGCAATCGACATATGGTCATACACACACACACGCACGGTCTCTCCCTCTCTCACACACACAGACACACACACACTTTATTCACTCACCCCTCTTCCACCCCACACATGCAGAGTTTCTCACCTGCTCCTTGAGGAGGAGAGCCATGCGGTCGCACATCTGGTTTCCGTCGATGGAGGTGAGGGCGATGTAGAGGAAGAGGCCGTACAGGACGGGTTTGGGGATCCATTGCAGCGGGAGAGGCAGCAGCAGCACCGACACGCCGATGAAGATGTTGGCAGTCAGAGACGTCAGCCGGGTCTCTTTCACCTGGACGATGCTGAGGAGACACACGCCGTGCAAACACACACAATAACACACACAAATGAATGGCTACTGGAGAGCACACGATTGTCTTATACAATGCAACAGACAACATTTTTTGCAGGATTTTCTTATCAGTGTTCCTGCACATTTTCCATTTGAAGAATTCACTTCCAATTGAAGAATATTCCAGTCCAAATTTCTTAGAGTTAGAGGGAAATAAATATTTAATTTCCAACTTTGGAAGTTACTAAGGTTAACAAAATACTGTTATATCCTGGTTTTTGCAGCAACATGCCTTGCTTCTTGTTTAACCTTAATATAAGGGAACAGATATTTTAATCATCTTTGATCCCATGCAATGAAAACGTCCATCACTTGTTTTGATGTTAATGTCTTCTAATGAGAGTGTTATGAGCTCCTGGCCATATGGCTCCTCATGGTCTTTGTATCTAATTCTTCAAGGAATATTAATAATAAACCTTTTAAAAATGTTGACAATAAGAATGTTGACGAAATAATATAGTTTAACAGTTAAAAACAATTATTTAGAAAAAGTTTGTTCCATGGTAAGGAAAAAAAAGGCTTAACTGTCTCTAGCTGTGTTTCCATTAAAGTCGAAGGCAATTTTGAAGCAAAATTTTGTAATGTCACATTAAAGAGAATGGAAATTAGGGACGTTTCCGTCAACTGGTTTAGAGCAAATAAACAAAGCTGCATAAACATATTTTCGTCAGAAGATGGCAGTGTATTGTATTGCTGTAGGCTAATCCGTCAGTAAACAGAAGTAGAAATTGTGCAAGAAAAAAAAGCAACAATAAAAGAGGTGGCTAATCAGACAACTTTGGCGGCCCACGGGAGGAAATGGACAGAAGTCTTCAGGGATTGGATTCAATTGATCAACTTATAATTTTTCTTTCATATCTGAGAGGAAACAGCTGATCAGTTATGTGAGTTAAATGTTCACTATGTCAAAACGTATTCATAAAAATCGTTTCCATCTCCTGTTTAATGTATTATCTATTCTTTTGAAAAAGACAAAAACCACCTTAAGCAAGTGTAATCGAATGTGTTGTTTCCATCACGGTTTTCTCATGCGAATCTTCAAAATTTGCAGAAAAATTTATTGACAGAAACACAACTTCTAAATTGGTTGACAGACTCCACCCATGGCATCAGGGATGACTCACAAAACACATCAAGTGTTGGATTATTATTACGGTACAACGATTAGCTTCTGGTTTAAAGTAAACCTCCCTTGTGGAGTCTTCCAGTGAGATTAAACATTCCTAAAAAATGTCGTATATGACATTAACTCTTATAGTGTCCAGAATTTATCAGATTTTTCTCATCAGTCTTGTTAGAGAGACTGAGTCTCTCACACAGCTCAGCTGGAAAAGCTCTGCTTCAGCGTTGTAAGTTTCACAGTTTATTTTCAGATTCAGAAAAAAACGTATAAATTAGCTCTCCTATACATTTTCTTTGTTTAAATACAGTCTGTTTTCGTTTTTTCTTGTCTAACATATTGAACAAAGTGTAATTGAAACATCTATCTATTCACAGAAGGGAGAAGCTACTCAACGGAAAAGACATCATTAAATAAGTGGTTCCCAACCTGCGGGTTAAGACCCACAAAAGGGTCATGAGATAAATAGAAGAGGTTGCAACATAATTAGTGGAATAAAAGAGAAAAGATTTTTGCCACACAAAAAAATGTTACTCACTAATCTTCCTCCGACCGTTCTTTTCTTTTTCTGACCTTCCCTTACCTCTGCAGGCCTCTGAACATTATTCACATAAAAAAGAATGGAAAATGTCTCATGGACATATGCAGCATGAGGGGTTCCTATTTTAAAAAACTGCTTCTATACGAGAGATCTCTTTATTATAACTACTAACTATACTAAAAAATGAAACTGCTCAACAACAAGGTCTGTGGATTATCTTGAGTAACTGCGTCATGGTTCCATTATATTGGAGAAAACACAGACATCTCTACAGCTGTAACCACTCATTAACTCACAAAAAACCAATCTGATAAATAGTGCTACATTTATGAGATAAGACATGTCTGATTTGGGGGTGAACTGTCCTTTTAAAACTAGGTTTGGGCTCCGAAACTCTTTTTCTCTTTAAACATAAGATCTGTAGCAGCTAAAAATCCACCTTGTTTAAACGTGTCTGCCATAATTTTAATTTAGTTCTTTTTATGATTTTACTCTTCATAAGTGGACATTTTATGTTTGCTGCTTTATTTTTATTTCCATCATGAGGTTCTGCTCTTTAAAGGTGCCATATACAGAAGTGTTCAATATAATAGCAGTCCAATGTGACTAACCAGATAAATCCAGGTTTTTAGTATATTTTTTATTGCTGCATGGCAAACAAGGTACCAGTAGGTGCAGTAGATTCTCAGAAGTCCAACAAGACCCAGCATTTGTGATATGCACGCTCTTAAGGCTGTGCAATTGGGCAATTAGTTAAAAGGGGTGTGTTAAAAAATATAGCAGTGTGGCATTCAATCAGTGAGGTCATCAATTTTGTGAAAAAACAGGTGTGAATCAGGTGGCCCCTATTTAAGGATGAAGCCAGCACTTGTTGAACATGTATTTCTCTTTGAAAGCCAGAGGAAAATGGGTCGTTCAAGACATTGTTCAGAAGAACAGCATACTTTGATGAAAAAGTTGATTGGAGAGGGGAAAACTTATAAAGAGGTGCCAACAATTATAGGCTGTTCAGCTAAAATGATCTCCAATGCTTTAAAATGGAGAGCAAAACCAGAGATACGTGGCAGAAAACGGAAGACAACCATCAAAATGGATGGAAGAATAAGCAGAATGGCAAAGGCTCAGCCAATGATCAGCTCCAGGATGATAAAGACAGTCTGGAGTTACCTGTAAGTGCTGTAACAGTTAGAAGATGTCTGTGTGTTGGTTTTTCTGAGAATCTACTTTCTACCTTGTTTGTCATGTAGCAATAAAAAATATACTTAACACCTGGATTAATCTGGTTAATCATATTGGACTGCTATTATATTAAACATATCTGTAAGTAAGCTTACTCACTGTTCAAATGTTGACACATTACAACACAGGTTCCCAAAAAGTTGGAATGCTGTGTAAAATGTAAATAAAAAAGTATATATTTAAGTCTTTGTAAAGTTTTCAACTTAACATATGTCAAAAAGATTTACAATATGTTTAGAAAATGTCGCAACTTTTTTGAAATGTACAAAAGTTGTGAACCACTGCTTTGAATAACCACTTTTGCAGACAATCAGATATGGAAATTTGGAATATTAATTCCCAGACATATACATACTCTCAAGAACCCTAAATTGCATATTTTTTTACAATCAATATCTCTAATTAGATCTCCTGCTCTTATGGAAGATTGTCCCCTATGCCCTCTTTATCACACTTGAGAAATCCTGAACATATGCTAACTATAACTTTGCACATATCTGCATGGCCGCAGTGATGAGCTTAATCCTCTCATCTCTTAAAAAACTCCCTCACCTCTTCCACCCGGAGAGAAAATGGTTAGTTACATAGTAATCATGCAATCAGGGAAGAGCAGGATACAGTAGCCCGCAACACAAAATTACCAGTCACCACATGCTCTAAAGACGACCTTTAATTGAGCGTCTGATTAGCACCGGCGATGAGAGGGCGGGTAACTCACGTCTCATAGAGGTGCCCCCCCTCCACGCGCTGCTCCACGAAAGCCAGCTGGCGCACATGGAGGGTGGAGTGGGGGAAGGCGGCGTGCATCCAGGGCAACCCCAGCACCGACATCAGTATGTTAATGAGCCCAGAGAGCATCAGGTCCCAGTGATACGCCGTGCCCTTCAGCAACCTGAGGAGCAGCACAACTGTTACACTCTGCAGCTCAGTCAACAACAACACGCTGCGGCACAGCAGCAGGATAGAAACGCCAAACAAAGAAAACACTTGCACAAGTTATTTCACATACACACGCGGATAAAGATGCAAAATTTGAGAAAATTTGCATACATGAATATTTTGAAGTGAGCACACGTGACAGTAGTAAACCCACACACACACACACATACACTCAGTCACACGAACACAAAGGGCATCGTTCTCCTCAGGTTAGCCGTGCCCTTCAACACAACCTGAACACACTCACTCTTATGTTTCACTAATTCTTCTCATTCAACATAAAATAAAACTCAGGTACATGTCTCTAATGTTTTCATACATGTCTCACATAAATCTATAACTACTGAGCCGAAGGGAGACATTACAGAAACTTTACATAAACGCACGACTGCGACCTTTATGAAGCCACTGAACATTTTTCTGCACGTTAGTGAAGGATCACTGCTGTCTCTACAGCTCTGGTGTCTGCATTAATCGAAAAAAAAAACACAAAAACACAGAAAGTAAGAAATATCAACACACTGATCACCAGCCTGTGTCCTGCAGCTGTGCCCTTGAGCATGACATTGAGACCAGCACACTGTGAATCACTCTGGATGAGTCTAAGAACTATTTCACTTCAGCCATGAACCTGCGAGTGATTTTTAGATTAGAAGACGTGTTTATTTGCATAATGATGACAGATATTTTAAATAAATAAATATTGAGAGGAAACAAAGACGTGATGCAAAAAAAAAAAGATCTGTGATGGACTAAAGTCCAAACAAACATCTTATTTTCAGGCAAAAAAAAAGGAAAAGATGTCAAGCAAATCAAAGGATGCACTAGATAAAAGAATCAAAAGCAGGAACAGAAATAGCCACAATGTTTTTTTCAGCATATGACAGACGAAGTGAAGGTTAAATACAACAAACTGTGTTTACAAAAGTTTTTGTAGGTGTCACAACACTTACAGCTAATACAAGTCTTTGAATGTTATTCAATTTAATTGTTATGTGTGTGTATGAGTAAATCACCATAGTATGAAATCCTGTTTCCACCAATGTGATGAAAAAGGTCCTGTAAGTCATTTTAATGTGAAGAATTCTCAAAATAATGACTTCAAAAGTTCAAAAGATCAAAAGTTTCTCATTTTTGTTTGTCACAGGTCATTATTTTTAGACAGTTAGTCATTATTTTCAGATTATGTGGAGAAACTTTCTCATTATTTTGAGTGAGTAAAGTGAGAATTTGAGAAATGTGTCAATATTGTTGCAGTAAGTCATTCTTTTAACACAGTTTATTATTTTAAGATCATTATTTTTGAGATATTAAGTCATTTTGTGGAGAAAGTTTCTTACTATTTTTGCGATCCGTCATATTTTAAAGATATTAAGTCTTTACTTTAAGGTTTTAAGTCATTACTTAGAGATGTTAAGCTTGTTTTTTTCGATAAGGTTTCTCATTATTTTTGAGACACTAGGTCAT
Organism: Centropristis striata; assembly: GCF_030273125.1. Lineage (NCBI taxonomy): Eukaryota > Metazoa > Chordata > Actinopteri > Perciformes > Serranidae > Centropristis > Centropristis striata. The sequence continues at coordinate 12,754,049 of NC_081532.1, forward strand.
TATTTTCAGTTCAGTAAGTCAATATTTTGGGAAGGTTTCTCATTATTTTGCAATAAATCATTATTTTAAAGATACTAAAGCATTATTTTTGAGATACTAAGTCATTATGTGGAGAAATTTTGTCATTATTTTAAGAAAGTTTCTCATTATTTTGCAACAGGACTTTTTTTTCAGATACTAGGTCATTATTTTGAGAAAATGTCTCATTTTAATGACTTACAGGGTATTTTTTTGCATCACAAGGCTAAGCATTCATTTTCTTTTACTGGGTGGAAATGGGCTTCCATATAATACTACAATTTATGAAGCAGTGTGAAAATAGTGTTGAACAGATCAACATTCTTGAGAATCACACTTTTTTTTAATGCTATAGCAGCTGTTGTTTTGCCTTCCAGTGAATTCCTCCTCATTTGGAACAGACATTTAGATCCAATTAATTTCTACCCAACAAATGTAGATGATAAGGGTTGAAATTCCATCATTATAGATTTTCACTGTAGGGCTGGTTGATGGCTGTTGGCTCTAAAGTGGCCTGTCCAATGCAAATTTAGAAGAACAGGGTAAAAGCTCAACATCGTGTTTTGGCTCCGAGGCTTCTTCAGAGCTCCCTGACTGTGACAATTTGACTCAGATGTCAAGTTTCTGGCTCAGTTAATCTTCCCTCCCTAACAGACCGGCAAATATCCAGTTCCAGCAGATCCCAAAGGTCCTTGGTGGCTTTTTGAAGGGTCATAGAAAGAGTTTAAGCCTGTTAATGCACAAGATTTGGTACCCCATGAGTCACCCTCACTAATAGTATCCCATTAAACAGTATTGACAGTGTTCTCATTGACAGTGCAACTCATCTTTGCCTCTACCTGTTCTCTGGTGCATTGGTCAGTGAGACAACAATGTTCTGGTCGATGAAGATGAGGAGGGCCAGGAGGAAGCCCAGGCCCATGGCGCTGACCACGTTCATGGCCGACAGCCGCTCAAACGGAGCCACGTTGAAGACGGGCCGGTCATGAACCTTAAAGACTGGAACTGTTCGCAGGAAAAGAGAAGAAAGAATTTCAACAAGAGGTGAAATAATCAGCAATATTTCTAGCTTCTAAAAGATGAATATTTGCTTTGTCTTGTGTTTGATTGTCTGTCAGTCTGTGTATGTCCACCGCTAATCTCTCATATGACTGGACCAATCACCCTTGAATATGATTCGCACATTTATGATGGTCTGCTCAAGGGATTCAGAATTTTTGATAAACCTATTTTTTATTAGATTGTGTTTATATGAACATTGCCTACTGACTCACTACTACTCACTCTTGCAGCTAGTAGGAGTTGCAAGTCAACAACTGCCTCAAGGCATTAATCCAGTAATCGGCTCAGCTAAAAACAAGCCTCAACGTGTCTGCTACAGGCCACATTTTGGCTTATGCAGCTCCTATGCATCGCAGAACCTTATACTTTTTCTTTTAGTGCTTTGCAAGTTTGACCTAAGGATCTCATTTGTGTTACTCGTGCAAGATGCACAATGCCCTCATTACTTTTTCTCATCAACCATGACCAAAAGGATCACTATTGTTGCTTTGACCTGTTGTGGAAGACCCAGATATGTAAAAAAAACTGAACGCCATCATGTCTGGATGTCTGGATGACAGGGGGTGCACTCAGCTCAGTGAATTTCATCACCTTCTCCAGAAACTTAATGGATCAAAAGTATGCGGAAGTAACTACAACCTAATGCTGGTGTGCAGAAAGTAAAAAGTCAAGACAAGCAAGCAACCTTGTAAAATGCTTGTTTTCTGACTGACTGAGGTATGCTGACTGCCAATAATACAGCAGTATTTACCCAAAATAAACAGATTTTGCCGTGATTTTCTTGCAATAAACGGATCAAAAGGATGCCAACATAACTACAGCATGATGCTGATGTGTAGAAAGTCTGAATTCATGCCTTGTCAGGTCCATCCATAAGACATCAAGTAAACAACTGTGTTTAGATCGATTAGAGCTGTGCTCTGCAGGAGAATCTTAGTGCACTTTCCTAGTTGGTAAATTTAATCTTTTTGGAGCACTGGTTGTACAGAACAACCAATATTATAGGCCCAAAATGAATGTAGAAAATAATCTGCAGATTAACTGACAAAGTAATTCTAATTACAACTATGAGTTTGATTCAACGTGGAGATTTTACTTTAATAAAAGTGTCCTTACATTAGCTGAGGACATGACCTACTTGATTACATCTCTATTACAGCTAAATTCTAAACATAATTTTCTTTAGTGGGCTTTAAATGGTGACAGGAAAACAATTTTGTGAAGGATTTTTTGCCTAAAATCCGCCATCAGTTCTTTCCCAACTCATCAGATGCAATCTCCACTAACATTACTGTCTACCAAACTGTTGTGATGACTCACGTTTTCACACCTAAAATGGTTTTCTAAGAGAGGCTGGATTATTTTATTTCAAATACTGCATATCTCATTCAGGACTGTATCCTCTCAAACGCAGCTGAATTAAGTGCAGTCGGTTAAATTCAGGAAGAAATGACAATACAATAATGGGCCTATTATCTTATGACTTATTGTCTCAGGAGGTAAAGGAACAGAAAATTGGCCAGGCACTTAAATTTAAATTCACTTGAGGGTTTGGCTCTCGTCTCTGTGTTTCAGTGTCGACCCCTGGAGAACAGCTGCTGCCTTGGCAACAATGAATGGAGGCTCAAAATGATGCTAAACAATAGAGGATAAAAACTGAAAATCTCCAATGTGTGTTGGCCTGTGCCTTGATTAAGGAACATAAAAAGACAATAAAGGCAGCAAATGGGGGAGGCCCCCGCAGTTAGACAGTCTGTCTTGGAAGTAAACAAGCTATAAGTTTGAGACCATCAGCAGGTTTGACCCAGAGTCCAAATCCCTAAAGTGTAAATAAACCCAAAACAGTACTGCACTGCCACAAAAAGACAGCTGACTAGCAACCACTAACAGCCTTCTTACAATTACTTTCCCTCATTTTTCGAATACAATCCAATGCTAAGAAACAAACAAACACTGTGCTTAGAAGTACAGACAGTAGTGGAAGAAGTATTCAGATCCCTTACTTATGTAAAAATACAAATATCACACTGTGAAATTACTCCACTACAAGTAAAAGTTAGGCATTCAAAACTTACTTCAGTAAAAGTACAACAATCAAAATGTACTTAAAGTATCAAAAGTAAAAGAATGGACCCACTCAGATTGTTTTAAAATATATTAAACATTTAAATTCATTATTGGATTATTATTATTATTGATGCATTTATGTAAGCAGAGTTTAATTTGAACTACTTAATTTACTGTTATGATGTTTAATAAAGAAAAAGGTATAATCACTCCAAATGTGTCATGTTTTATGCTAAATCTTAAAGTAAGTATGCTAAATCGTAAAGTAACAGAAGCCGGCAGCTAAATGTAGGAGTAAAAAGTACAATATTTGCTTCAAAATACAGTACAGTAAAAGTATAAAGTTACATAAAATAGAAATACTCAAGTAAAGTACAAGTAACTTAAAATTGTACTTAGGTAAATTTTGTTTTATACAGCAATTCACCTCAGACAAAAAATTACAGCCCTGAGTATAACTAAAATGTCACCATATGTACATTAATACACATGCTGTAAGAAAGATGTAAGAAATCAACTATTTATTCCCTCTGTTTGCCCCAGTTTCCAGCACAGAAACACACCTGCTAATCACTTCATCATTCATTAAAAAGCTGTGAAAAAATATATATGTTTGTGCATGTGGTGTACATATGGGAGGAGATATTTTGGACATTCTGGGTTTCTGAAATTACAGTTCTGTGCATTAATTTGCACATACAATGGCGTGGGTGGATAATTATAGCATTTCCAATATTTTTGACGTACAAATAGCTCCCCTGGTTGAATCAACGTTACAAAACATGAGCTGCCGAGTCAGAAAACATTTGATTCTTTTAATGTAACTGGTATATTCAAGGTATTTTTTTGTCCTTATTATATATTTTTTTGTTGTGTCTCATGTTGAAGTTGTAATAATGGCTGCATGCAACCTGGGTTAATTTAAGGGGAGAAATATCTGTAATATCTGTTGTGCTTTCGGTTTAAAGGGGTCAGTGAACATGTCTTTTTAAATGTTATGAGGTGTTATAACATCTGTTTTCTTCTCTTGTCATGTTAAAAAATATCGGTAAAGAAAAGAAAACATATGGTTCTGTGATAATTGTCAATGATGGAGACTTTGAGACTTTAAAACTAAGCAGGAAGTTAACTACAGCCCTTAACATTATTTTGGTAGAATCTTGTTGCATGCACCAGATTACACAATAAAGAAACCTGATCAATTAATCAGCATTTTGAATTTCATATGGCTCTGATTTGTGCCCCTGATTGGCTTCTTCATCATCGCAACAGTGTCTGAAGCTCATGGGCATCGTAGTATTTCTATGGACCTGCTACACCAACGAAAAAATAAGATTTTCCCTGATGAATACTCTGAGTCGTAGTTATTCATATATTAATAAAGGATAATGTTCATTCAGAATGCATTGAATGCTTTTAAGACTGCCAACCAATGCAACGGATGTCCATTAAAAATAAGCTGTTTTATTACTTCTTAAAAAATGTTTTTTTAATAAAGAGTTGAGATAATTAAAGCTGTTATTAATGACAGATATATAAGCTATCATCAAATGATTGAAAATATTCCTGTGTTTTTATGCTGAGAAATATTGAGGATATAATTTAAAGAAATTCTGGAAAATCAGGGTAGGGAAAAAAATAGCTTAAAAATAGCTTATGTTTCTGTTCTTTGCAACTCTATGGAATATCAAGGTCATGGACATGGTTATTACAAAGGCCTCAAATACTCACCTATATAGAATAATTGTCATTATTTATTGCTATTAACATTTTGTGTGAGTTTGTGTTTGATTAAAATATCTAAGATGCATTCAAAACAAATCTAAAATATCTCAATCTTCTTCTTAGTGATTTAATATGAGCACTGTGTATATTTTCATCCTGACAATGACGTTTGTTTTTTGTTGTTGAATTTTGACTTTTGCCTTTTGCATGTTAAACCTCTCTTCAGTTTAAATTGTACTTAGAGCTGCAGTGAAAATTGTTGTCGCAGTGATGTTTTTCACAGGCTGATATACACACACTATGATTAGACTGTATAGTTTGATTTAGCATGAAAAATGTTCTCTCTAGCAACAAATGAAGCAACAAATGATACTAACGCTCAATGTCACTGAAAAGGTAGGAGCCGATGAAGGAGAACAGGAGCACTGAGATCGGCAGGGCGCAGTCCGACAGCACCTCCCTCACTTTGGCATGCAGGAACGGACTGAAAGAGAGAGAGAGGGACAGGGAGAGAGAAGAAGAGGGAGAGGGGAGAAGTGGGAGTGAGCGAGGAGAGACAAATAATAGAGGAATACAATTACTGTGGACAAGACAAGGACAATGGCTGCAATCCTGACACTGCTTAAGTACCTTGGTCCGCCTTTTGCTTACACAATTGAATCCGGCTTTGAGGTTGATTTGATTACTGGGGGCAATCAGAAGTAGAATATTAATGCTTATTAAATCACAGGCTGGAACAGAAGCTTCGACAGAAACGGCAGCTTTGTTAGAGCTCGTCTGGAAAGTTCCTCTAAGCTCCGTCACTCCAGACAATCTTTAGAGTCAAGGCCCCACGCAGCACTATTCGGCAGTGCTCCCATCCAAACAAGATTTAAACTTCTCCAGTGATTTATCTGAAGAGTGCTGCAGTGCCGCAGTGGCGCACGTACCTTCTTTTGAACTGGTAGAGGGTGTAGCCCATCCATAATGTCCCGAGCATGAGCAGGAGGCAGAGGACGGGCCTTTCTCGAGTGCACTGGATGACGGATTCAGGGAGGGCGTTGAGTGCAAACCCAGCCGCCACCTCACTCCTGTTTCCCCCCAGTAGGTCTCCACTCTGAGGGAAGGTCTCTATACTTCTGTTGGTCAGCGTCGGGGCGTAGTACTTGTGAAAGACTGAAATCAAACACAGTGTTTAGTTAAGCTGAGAACAGACCTGAAGTTTACTTAAACCACCAAAAAATCCTACACATGCAGTAACAACTACATCGAGCAACATATGCAGATTTTTAGCCACCCCATTGGGTTTGAATGGCAACCCTAGTTCCAGAGACATTCATTGTGGCCAGAGGATGAATCCTAATAACTTTGGTGATACTTTAACTCTAGCACTACCTGCAGATTGACATTAATACACTTGCTGGCCACTTTGTTAGGTATACCTGTTAACTGCTCATTAACGCAAATATCTAATAAGCCAATCACATGGCAGCCTACTCAGTCTATTTAGGCATGTAGGCATGGTGAAGACGACCTGCTGAAGTTCAAAGCGAGCATCAGAATGGGGAAGAAAGGTGATTTAAGTGACTTTGAATGCGGCATGGTTGTTGGTGCCAGACGGGCTGGTCTGAGTATTTCACAAACTGGAATTTTCACACACATCCATCTCTAGGGTTTCTGAGAATGGTCGGGGAAAGAGAAAATATCCAGTGAGTGGCAGTTCTCTGGGTGAAAATGCCTTGTTGATGCCAGAGGCCAGACTGGTTCGAGATGATAGAAAGGCACCAGTAACTCAAATAACCACTCGTTACAACCAAGGTATGCAGAAGAGCATCTCTGAAAGCACAACATGTCTGTCATGATTTGACATAGGAAAACTAGACGCCATTCGCTGCAGTGACACAGAGCTGGATGAAAATTGGCAAAGTTTCTCTTTTATTGATAAACATGTCAAATAGGACTAGTCTCTTATAAACCCATGGTGTTGTGAGCCAATGAGTTGTTTAAATGTGTATGGCCCGTTAAATTCATTTTATATGCCATTACATGCTTTATCTTCCTTTTAAGTCTGTCATCATCTGATCTGATATGTGGGCATATGTAAGGTTATATTGTTAACTGGCAATTAGGTGACAAAGCATCTCAGGCGATGTTGCAGAATAACACAAAAGTACTGCAAGGAATATTCAATAAAGTAACAAATTACTTTTTAAGGGGAAAAAATCAAGAAAATCAACACCGTACTATGTTTAAAAAGTTACAATAATATGGATTACATTACTTTTTTTAAATACTTGCAAAACTACATCCCCAAAATCCTGCAAGAAATCTTCTATGTGACTTTACAGCAAAGACGAAGGAACAGCCTTAAAAACGGTTTGAGTTGTTTATGCTGCAATCAGCACAGAAACACAGGAAAAATACTAAATTTAGGTAAAATGTTGGCTTATCAGACATGAGCGACAAGGACTGTAAACTCTGCAGGGAGAACTGGAGGAGAGAGAAACTCATAAAAATGAGATAAACCTCAGCTGAGCTGTGGCTCTGCACTGGAAACTGATCAACTGGATCGTAAAAAACACTCACTAAAGGCAGATAGCACTGTTTTGCCTCCCGTTTGCCTTCTGGACATTTGTCTCACAAACAGTCAATCAAACTTGTTTACAATCCACTTTATAAGAATGACGGGTAGCGATTGGATCAAAGGTCAAATGACTGAATCCTTATTTTAGTCCTCTGAAATCAGTCCTGACCTTTATCAGATCTACAGTAGAGAAGAAAAACAACCCAGCAGTCATAATCTGAGTCTGCCCCTTCAGTGATCATGTTAAAGGTTGGAATGTTGAACCCTGTAGAGGAATGCTTTTACAACTGTTTTAAATAAGAAGAATGGCACAATTTTGTCTATAAGAGTGCCACACAAGTTAGAAATAATTATCACTTTCATTGCAGTGTACGCCAGGACCTGCATGCTCCGCAGGCTTTTTCATCAAACCAGGAGAAAGTTATGTGGCAAGCAAAGTTGTACAGGAGGCTGGGAACACACCCAAAATGCATTCATTCATGTGACTGCAAAAAATATTTTGGATGAAAAGTGTCAACAAAATGGCATAGGTTAATGTTATGGTAATGGCATATGAGCTCGGAGCGTATTTTACAAATGGTTTCTGAAAATTGAACTACTGCACCGGCAATCTCCAAAACAGGACAACCCTGCATTCAAAATAAATTACATTCTGCTATCGTCATCTCATTTTTTGGAAATTAAATTGTGTAAAATATTTATGATATACTAGGATGAGGTGCAGTGAAAGCAGGGGGTGGTGTAATGTGGCTGCAGGCTGAGTTCAACATCTGGATTGGTTCATTTAGTACACAGTATCTCTCTCAGCCTCTTAGTCTGCTGACCTGCTGCAGTTACAGAGGAACTAATGTGTCTTTTCTGCCTTTCTATCAATTATCTATCCAGAAAGCTCTGTTTCTTACTCTTAGCTAGACAAATGCTCACTTTTTAAGGGTTTGACCTGCTATGGATTGCTCTTATTAGATTAATTAATTCATCGTTTGGGTCTTTGTGAAGCGAGAATTTTTTTGTTGTCCCTTTTATGGTCTATTTTCAGGAGATTAACTTTCTAGCAACACAAAATTATTTAAAAAAATATGTTTTGTTCATCACTAAGCACTAGATTTTAAGAGATTCTTCTGAAAGACAATCGGCATAAGGAAAATAATATTAGAAAAAGATTTTTGGCAGTTTTTAATTAAATGGGCTAAATGATCAGTTGAAGATATCTTATGACGATCAGTCAACAAAGGGTTCTTCAGTCTTGCCATACTAATTAGTGAGCTACACACTTAAATAAGAATTTTAAGAGTATATATGTCGATTTTTTGGGGGATTTAAATTTTTCCTGTCTCAGAGTAATTGGCTGTTTAAAAATCAGTCGTGAGTTTTACGCTGACAAGCTGCAGAGACAGAACCGTTGGTGGATCCGATAGCAGGAATGATGCTAGCGTTAGCATTGTTTCTGATTAGTCAGAGCCGACTACAAGCTCTTGATTTACACAGACAAAGTGTCAGTAATGTGGCAGGATAAAAGCAATGTCAGACTGTTAAAAATAATGATGTGGGAACAAAGAAAAAGAGACATCTGTCATGTGTTTGGAAACTTACTTTTGACTGTGCCTTTCACTGCATCCACAACAAACGCGATGGAAATGAACAGAGCAATGACCTCCTCCGTCGACCTGAAAAAACACAGAAACATTACAGAAGTGACAATCAAGGCAGGTGTAGAATAGTGTATACAAACAGAAGGTATTACAAAAGTTGATGCTGAAAAGAACTGAATAAAAATAAACCGTAATCTTAAAAGGAAACAATGTCCATTTTCAAAATTCATATGTTATTCCTATGGTCTCAGACAGTCCAAAAACGTTAGTAAACACTAGAGTGCTCAAAATGTGTGATTTCATCAAGTCAAAGTCTGGATATATCTATAAAAATGTAAAAGATATAATCACCCACCGAGTGCTATCCGCAGTTATCATACAGTAAGTATGGGCAAGTAGGGGCCTACTTCACCTTCTACTAGGTCCAGAAGGTTGTTATCAGTCCATTTAATAGCCGATTGTGAAAAACTAAGCGGTAACGTTAAGATAAAAGGCTGCAGCTTTTTTAGGTTAACACTACAAAACTACCTTTCTAAGGTTTGGGCAAAAAAGTTCCTGGTTATGGGAAAAAGATTTAAGTTTAAAAGTTACATAAATGCATGTTAATGTCGGGTACCTGAAGTGATACAGTTACGATGGTAATGTAAAAATGTGATGCACGGACCTTAGGTGACGTTACTTCAAATGACATCATTGACTTTAGTTTTCACACAGGGCACGAACTACGGTATCCCCCGGTATCCCCCCCCCCTTGCTCGTCCAAAAAGCAACTTTTCGTGCTTCATACTCGATTCACCCTGAGCTTTCACACTCCCTTAGTTCACTTTCGCCATCATAATTATTACGCCTGCCATAGGGCGCCACCAACAACAAATGTTAATGTAGCATCCCGTTGGATTAACTGATAACGACCTGTTCTACCTACTACTGGGCCCCTACTTGCCAACGTCTAAATCGGTTGGTTGGAGTTGAAAGACTTCATCTATGATGTGATGAGGGTAGATAAATTTAAAAAATACAGCTAAAAAGAACTGTCATGAGACGATAGCAGATGGTCTCCAAGATTGCCTTTTGGCCAACACACTCTGCCTCTTTTGTTTTCTACACGGATTGTTTACCTGCTTGCAACTAGAGACTGCTCAAACGTAATTGATCAACACAACTACAAACAGACTACAACAGAAACAAAAACACTTTCAACACCTTAATCTTGTCTTGTTGCCTTTCAGATACTGAATTCATAAGCAGATATCTGCTTATGTAGGTAATACAAGTTAAACTTAATCCAATCAGTCACTTTAATTGTAGCAAAACTTACTTTGCAGCAGTGGAAAACAACACATCACATAAATATCAAGTGATGCAAAGTAAACTTTTTTCCTTCAGAGTTTAGTTGAGAGAGGGCAGAGTATAAAAGACTGAGTACCTAATATCTGTTCGTTTTGGCATAAAGGACTCTGAAAAGGAAAGCGGAAGGGAAGATCTAAAACGCTGGATGTGTGGGAGCTGGGAGGGGAACTGTCACAAAGATTGCTTTCTTTGAAAACTGTTTCTTGTACGAAACAGACAGACTTTTCTGTTGAGTGCTAGTGATTCTGCTGCGGACAATGACATGACCACACAATCCAAAATGTTTACTGTGTGACAGAGAATGAAACACACCCAGCACAGATACACGCCAAATGTGAGAAGTGTCTCTATACATTTTATTTTAGTGAGAGGAAAGTGAGTTACATTTAAAAGTGTATTTTAATTACCTTTTGAAGAGCTTCATGAGCAGGCTTACATTGAAGATCCCTCCCAGAATGAGAAAGAGGCAGTTCCACAAACCGATGCAGGCGTAGAAAGCTGGAAAGTCCAGGTTGTAGTCGTCACAGATTCCTCGAATCACTGCACGTGTATATAAACACAGGAAAATTAACACAGATCATAAAACATCTGAGACATTATTCAGCCACATGCAGGAATAATTTCCTCTCATTTGTTCTTTTTTTGCTAGTATTCAATTTTGAAATGCGTAACGAGCAGTTAAATTAAGATAAGACATGAAAAGAGCATAAAAATATTAAAATCAAATATAGATTATAGATAGATTATTTATTATTATAGATCATAGATTCATATATGAATATATTAGAGTATTATATGGTTTAGCTGGATTTGGATTTTCCTATAATGCCAGTACTGGTTTACATTTATTAAACAGTACATCTGCTGCTTCTTCTTCTCCTTACAGCCTTTTTTTGATGATATTTCTCAAGTTCTTGGCCATGTTTCAGAGTATTTGCAAACAGCACAACACCAACCCTAATATAGTGTTTAGGAGGCGTTAACTATGCTAATAAACAATTATAATCAAGTGGGAATTATTATTCAGCACACTGGGATAAGAGCAGATTTATATGGGTAAGAACATTTGGAGCATCTTCAAATGACTTCTCTTATTTTCTTTTCTTAAGAAAATAAAGAGAAAAAATAAAAGAAATGTAATCAAATGCTGCTGCTTGAGTCTAATTACTTGTCCTTATTAGTAATGTGCTCCAGCAACCTCAGAGTGTGAAGTTTTTGTAATTCTTGTTAATTGACGGATTCTTCTGCTAATACAGATTAGGCAGCAGTAAATACTTCTTACTCATACGTTATTCACAGACCTATAGGCTGCCTCATTTTATTTGAAATGTATAAAAAATTGGTTGGTAACTGAAGCATTCTTGTATGCTCCTGAAGAAGATGCACATCAAAATGTTGGCCTTTTCTGTTCAGAAACATGCTGTTTGAATAAAAACGAAAATCTGACCAAACCAACAAGCCTGTGTGCGGTCCTCCTTCTTCAACCAGACTGCGGTTTCAAGGCTAACAGCACTAAATGGAGGCGTATTTGTATTGTGCACAGACACAGATGTACCAATGGTGGGCTAATCTGTGTAATTTCATAATATAGAAACAGACCAACAAGAAGAAAAGCCTTATTTTTCGAACTTACATAAAAAAATCAATCAGTGCCTGAGAATTTTTTTGTGACGTACAAACAAACAATGAGCCAACAGAAGGAGACTGATTGATGTTGATTTAATCTATAAAATTAAAACAACAAACTAGGTTAATGAGGAACAGTATTGATCATCCCTTTGTACTAAATACAATAAAATAACAGAAAAGACCATTTTTGCTACTGCTATTTGTGAAAATCTGAGGAAAAGCTTTATTAAAAATTTAAATGTGCTCTTTTTTTAAAAGTGATAGCACATTGAATGTACACACACACACACACACACACACACACACACAAACGCAAAAAGAGAGGGAAAATCTAATGCACTTCATTCAAACGGGAAATGCGAAAAGGACAAAGAAATTGTAATGGGTTTGTTAAAACCATAACAATTTAGTCGTAATCTTGAGCAGATTTGTGCACAGATGAGTTACAACTTTACAAACAGGCCATTGTTCTGCTCAGACAGGCTGCTGGAAATGTACTATAATTATCCCCATGAGAATGTGCTTAGCACAATTCTAACCCATTTACTTCAAAGATCATCACACCACAAACTCAACAAACAGCTTTGGTATTAAAACTACATCTTGGCATCCGGGTTTTCCTCATCACTGCCCGATTCCGCAGCTTCTAGACGTCAAGACTGTTTAAAATCCAACCAACAAAACACTGCTGTTGGGTAAAAAACATATAACAGTTTATGTGCTGTTGTCTCTCACAACTGAATATAAAGTTTACATGTTCGTGCATGCGCCGATCGAGCTCCCTGACCCGTAGGCCCCTGAAACCAACCGTTACATAACATCAGTGGGGGGGTGGGGGGGTGGAGAAGGTCTTCATTCCTGAATTTCGTTTTTTGAAGATATGTGCTTTTTGCTTGACTGCACCAGGAAGACTCATTAGGGGCGTATGTGTGAACCAACAGCTAAATTACTCCAACAGTGGTGTTTTTCTGGTAAAAGAGGGAGCAGATGAGGACGTCAGAGTTTCTAGCTGCTGCTCTACACGGTTGGGTGCCTCCTTCTCTTGATTTTTGATGTAATCTTCTTAGTACTCCACCCACCCCCCAGCCTCTTTTTCAAATTGGCCGTCGACACAAAGTGTGAAAAGATAAGTGTATTTTGGCTGAGCTGAGCTGAATGAAAGAGGGGAAAGCCTACCGCTGATGAAGATGGCGAGGGGGGCCGTGGTTAGAGGGATGACTAGAGGAGAGCCGGCAAACAACGAGTAGATGACCCCGCCGATACTTTGGCCGATGATGGTCTTCCGAACATCTGGATGGAGAGGACACACACAGAGAACACTCAGGAGGAAGCACTGATATGTACTAATTAATGTGTATGAATGTCTGCAAGGTTCTTGGGAGCTGAACAGAAACTGAAGGAAGTTAATTTTTAAAAAAAGGGAATGTAAAAAAGGGAAGCACTTTACATTAAAGCTCTGTAGCTTGAGTAATTCATAGCCCTCAGAAATGGATGAAGAGCTGTGGATGCGGCAAGTTGCCCGTCAAGAAAGTCTACGTCAATAAGCATTAAACATATAATTTGTAAAGTATTACCTTGAAATAAAACAAAACAGACTGGATCAATGTCTTTAATGTAACTGCAGGCAAGATTAATATTAGAAATTTTCAGCATTATAATATACTATTTACCAATTTTAACTTTTTTTCATGTGACTTTGAAGGTCTTATACTGATAGTAGCCATAATCATCAACATCAACCTTAGTTATTACCCTTTAATATCACCATATAATAATTTTAATTGAAATATTAAAGTTATATTACCACTTCATTGTTAGCTGGTTACCATATTGTTCACAGAGATCAGGACCAGATCAGAGACCAGGCATTTACCTGGTAATTGCTTTGGAAGTTCAATAGTATTACTTAATCATTACCTCTTTATAATAAAACTATTGATATTTACTTCTATATATACCATGGTCTGGGTGAATATTCAATTCTCATTGGCTGCATCGGTCCATTGATTAATAAGTTCCAGTTAAAATGTCACCATTCTGAATCAGCGTGCAAAGCCTTTGTTTATGAATGATTGCAGTTATTACCAGCACTGTGTGTCGAACAATCAGAGTCATACGATGTCAAGTTGTATCTAAGGTTCGTACTAATTACTCAAGTAGTGAACAACATTTCTATTGCATAAAAACCTCATGGAAAGGGAAACAATGTTCCAGGAATTAGTCAAAACCTTGAGGTGTTACCAGGGGAAAATTATAGATTTTGATTACCAAAGGCATGAAATTATAAATGCATAGTCTTGATTATTTTTTGCATTCTTTGGCAAGTGACCATGGTATAAGCAGGTTGATGCCCTTCCATTAATTTCTGATGAAGGACACCTCATAGTGCACTAACCCTTACATAATGCAAAATAGTCTTGCATAGCCAAATCTTTCTCCAAGCTCTTGCTGAACCCTTTATTATTCTGGGATAAGCGAAAAATGCTCGGGCTTGTTTGTATTTCTTTAAACCAGTGGTCTTGTGCGGCACCAATCCCAGGACACTGCCCCTACAGCCAATGGAAGGTTTATTCCAACAGTCTACATCCTGTGAGTCAGACCAAATGACATAACTTGTTGTTCTCACAGTCACTCACACTGCACTACAGAGAATTTATCCCCTAGATCTGAGAAATCTGAGTCCGTGGAGAAAATAGAGAGCAGAGAAAAGTGTTCACGTTGTCATACCTATCTCGCCACGTGTGCTCTCGTCATTGAGGGAGCCGAAAGCGATGGCGGGGAGGAGGATGGCGATGTAGAGGAAGATGGCTGTGGTCATGTACTTCAGCAGGGTTTTATTACTGCCAACTATACCTGAGGGGAGGCAAACATAAACACATGAGTCATATTCACCTCATAATGGAGCGGAGGAGGCTCAACACTTTAATTTCAAAACGACAAAAACATTAACAGAGTTCATCATTCAGCGGCTGCACAATATGGAGCATCGGATATGTACAGTAAAACTCTTCCACACAGGCATACACTACATACTGGCCTTTTTAAAAGTAATTTGTTTCAGTTTCGTGCCATCCATCATTCCGTAAGAGCAGTTATCGCTTTTATCCAAATGATGGATAACTCATTTTGGAATAAAACACTTTAATTGGGCTCTAATGTGATCACAATGATTTTGGTCCTGTGACCTTCATCAGATGATCATTATCTGATGACAGTCACAAGACAGAACTATCTTGATTTTGTTAGAGCAACGATGAATGTGTTTGGATATTATGAAACGAGAAACGACTGAGAGAGAGAGCAGCTGAGAAAACTGTACTTCTTAAATGTACTTTACTCAGTCTTTTTTTTTTTTTTTTTTTACAGTCAAGGTCAACTGAGTAGATTTATCTGCTTTAATTAAGCAGTTCCAATCATGTTGAAAAACTCAATTTCCTGAAATTCATAAGCATCTCTGGCAGTAAATAAAAAACATTCAGATGCTTTTGGAAAACACCAGATTTTAAAGGTCAGGCAGCACGTGTATATTTGTTTAACAGATGACAGACGTGATTTGTTAATAAAGAGAATGATTTGATGATTCAATAATCCGTTGGCTGAGTCCTCAATGGGAATGTGCAGGGAAATGTCCTCGTCTAATGGCTTGGGAAATTACAATAATATTGTACGTACAAGAACATATGGGAGCCGTAAGACGTTTGAGTCATTTTAGCAGGAGATAACCCTAGATGTGACACAGATGGAGCACAGATGTATCCGAGGCAAAGGGTTACAGATAAATGAGGAGCTGCCAGAGGCACCCCAGTGTGGCATAATAAGGGAGATGATTCACTTTCAGCACAAGTCCAGGTCCAGCCTACCATCTGTGAAGTCAGAGGGGTAGAAGGGTAGTCGGCGGCACAAGTCCTCATAAATCCCCCGGCCAGCTTTGAAGAAATCTTTACACTGTGGACAGAAGGGAAAAGGTTACACACAAACACACACACACACACACACACACACACACACAGCCCAGTATCAGCGGTGCAGTGGTTTGCAGACATGCAAGCGTGCGCCATCTACGGGAAAGGACAGTAATAATTCCTTCAAATTTGACACTTGTAGTCATGGAGCTCGACAACTTCATTTATTTCTGTTTATAGAACCCCCCCAATGTACAGTATGTTGACTTAATTCAGTCATTGATGCTAGAAATAGTAAACTTGAATGTTATTAAAATCATAGACACATTTGTTGTTCAGAAAGAGCTTAAATGTTGCCTTAGATCACAAAACCAACAAAAGCTTTTTATTTTTTTAGGAACAAGCTGAATTGCACTGTACTATTGATAGAGTATTTACTACCATAATGACTAACAGCCTAGGTCTTTATTGTAAATAATAAAAACAGCAAACATACAAATTTAAAGCAATGCTAATTTTTGACAGTTATCGTAGTTTATGTATTAAAAAAAAAACTGTCGATAAAAACATGGCTTCTATTAATTTCCTAAACCCCCTGAAAACCCCCCCAAAACAATCTCATATTTTTATTATATATTTAAAAAATCTGAACGATCACTTTTTTTTAATTTATTTTGTCTTATTTTGAAACAGGAAGTGTTGAGTAAAACAATAAATAATGTAATGCCTGTGACAGAGGCCTCACATTTAGACGTTGAAAACATAAGTAAAAGGGTGTAATGTCAACAGGAAAATCATTTAATTGTAGAGTTTTGCAGAAAAAATAGGCGTGACCCTGAATGATGTGTTGTAGCTGACACGCAGCCGAGCCGAGCCGTGTGTGGCCGCTCTAACTTGTTAATATGGTGCCGAAGTGAGATCTAAGAGACTTCCTGTTGAATACACGCTTCTCTAGTAGGCACCGTTACTTTCTTTGCCTTTCGGTGGAATAGGTTGGTATTTGTGTGACAATGCCTGCCTGGCTCCCCCCTTGTGGAGAAACTGCAAACAGCGAATTAATTTACACGTGAATTACAAGCCAGTCGATGTATTGATGTATAATATTTCTGTAAATTTTACATATTGTGTGACTTTCAAAAACTGTGAAAGCATGAAAAAGCTTGAGGCTGTGTCCGACTCCATCCCGCTGTGGACAATGACACATTTGGATTAATAATGAACCGTTTGGTGATTCAGCCAGGACACTGGTGATTCCACATGGGGCTTTCTGAAAGCTGATTTGAATCATCAAATTTAACGAGATAGTCCTGGAAAAGCTTCAGTTGCGTAATCCAAAATAAAGTAAGCAGATCAGCAGGACTACATTTACATGTACATTTAATAAAGATCCCCGCGTCCCCAGAATGATCAAGAATGACAGAGAGATGACAGCAACAGCCAGGGACAGAAGATTTAAAGTATTTTTAGAGACGTCGCTAGGACGGTCGGCGAAGAGCCACGTGACTCAGAAGGAGACATGAAGTGATCCTTAAAAGGATGAGCTTTCAGGTTACAGAAGATAGGGAGTAAAAGTGCAGTACTGACTGAGCTTATTAAGCAAATTATCCAATTACCCAATGTTTCATTTTCTTGTTGAACATAGCATTACGCAATTAAATGGAACGGGTGACGAGGCAGGGGTGTGTGAGTAGGAAAAGCCCATGGCAAAATCATTCCTGCCTCATTTGTCATCGAATAAACTTTTGACGGTTTTTGGCAGAACAAAGACATTTTAAACAACCTGAAAAACAAACAACAGCATCAACATCTCTTCTCTCGTTTTATGAAGCCACACACGCTTGTTCAACACGGACTGTTCATCCATTAAATCCCTATACATCATGGAATCATTTATTATTACAAGGGAGCCCGTGTTTGTGTGTGGCGCCTGATCGCCAGCTTTTGGCTCAGGTTCGATAAACAAAAGTCTCAGCGAGGAATTACTGTCCACCTGTTTGCCATTCGTTCTGAACGGTCGATAGAGAGAGGAAGGGAAAACATAAAAACACAACAAAGATTTGGCCTCATTTTTTTTTAAGGATAGAAAAGTGGTGTGTTCTTGCGGGTGGTCTGAGGTGGAGAACGGTGATCTCTCTTTTTCCGTTCTCTTCTCTCTTATTTTTATCATTTCCTCTTGATTTCACCTGCTCTCTCTCCCCATCTACCATCCCTTCTTCCCCCTCTCTGTCCATCTGTCTCTCTCCATATATCCCTCTTTCACTGAGTGGCACTGAGCCTTTCAAGCCCTGGGATAAACACCTAACAAAATCCTCCACTATAAAAAAAAAGAAAGAAAAAAAAAACACAAGGGGAAACGTCTGGGAGCCCTGGCCTGTCAACGACAACATTAGGAGGAGATGTTGGTCTGTGGCATTGAGCAGAGCCCCTCTGGAGGTGTGTGTGTGTGTGTGTGTGTGTATGTGCGCTAATGTGTGTGTGTGTGTGTGTGTGTGTGTGTGTGTATATGTGCACGTGTAGCTAACGGGTGGGGAGTTCTGACAGGACTGTGAGAGATGTAAGGTCATTTGCCCACTGAGGAGGCCTGGCAGGAGTTGATGCTGATTGATTAGGGGGAGAGAAAAGATGGAGGAGTCAAGCCAGCCGAGTGAGGAGGAGAGGAGGAGGAGGTGGGGGTTAAGAAATAGAGTAGAAATGGAAGTGGATTTTTTTTTTTTGGGGGGAAATGTGTAAATGAATGTGCATGGTTTTATTTCTGTACGGAGCACTGTAAAGAAATGAGAAAAGTAAGTGAAAGGTGAGGGAGGAAGATAAGATGGAAAACACGTCTGACATGTAGAGGGAAATTAGCGAGCGCTTACCAATCACAAGCCTCATCTCAGGGCATTGGGAATGACTCATAATGCCATCGTATGATTACATGCTGCTGCAGAATGTGTGTGATAATGTGCCCCAATCGCCTAAAACTGAAAGGTTGTACACACTCGATACGCTTCCTCTGCTCACCTTGAGGGGTTTGTGACTGCGGGGGTCCGTCTCCTCCTTCCCCAGAGCGGTGGGCTGCTGGTTGGTTGCCGTCAGCTGGTGCCTCTGGAACACCAGAGCCTCCTTAAACTCCTCCTGCGTCTTTGTCTCCAGCAACTTCTGCCTGAAGGAGATGTCGGAGAAGAGGGTGGCGAATGTCCTGCCGAGCTCCATCGCTGTCTTGGTGCTTTTCTGTGGGAGAGGGTATGGAAGTTGTGGTGCATTAATAAAGTGAATTGATGGCTGGTTTTGTGAAATCTGTGTTAAACCAGTCTAAACAAGCTGTATTAACAACCTAACATATTAAAACCTTTTGGATATGCCAGAATTTTTACAGATTAAGCAGAAATTAGCATTTGGAGTTATGTTTGTGTCCAGCTGAGGAATGTTGTCATTCACTGTCCTTTTTGCTCTGTTTTTTTGTCTCCAATAATTCTTAAAAGGAAATATCCTGCTGTTTATCTGCTATCTCTTTTTTGTCTCTTTTTGACCAGATAACCATCTCTGTGTTTGGTTTGGGGCCGGGCAAGAAGCGTACAGTCAGGCAAATTTACAAACAAGACAAAAAGAAACATCATCCCAAACTGTGTTGCCTAAAAAAATATTGTCCTGTAGCTCCTGCGCCTTTTGCACATATTTAAATGAGGTAATATGCATATATTTGGCACAAAATCGGCCCCTTTCAACACAAATGATCCTAATTGCAAAAACAGTCCAATTTACAAAGATTAACCATAGTTACAGAGAAATTATTGGCATCTTCAAAGAGTTGGTGCTAACTGAAGTGATTTATAACACAAACAGCACTGACGGACTGGAATATTAAATCTCAAATACGGCTTTTGTCTGTCCATTTTAATTCCTAGGTTAAACTTTTGAGCAATGCCTCTGAACCACATCGGTCAGGATCTGTAGCTTGGGGACTGAACATTTTCTTTTTCTTTCTCTCTCTTCCATTGTTTTGTCTACTGTGTTCTTTGCACAAAGGCAACATTTATACTTTGCCACATGGATACTAAAATACTACTACACATTGTACTGCAGTTGTAAAACGTTATGGGCGTGTTTGCGCCGTAAGGTCATAAGCGCCATCTCTTCTGCGAATTGGACCTTGAGATGGGATGGATAGCGGTTGCAAGTGATGCACCATTCATGGTGCAATCAGCAAAAGTAATTTAATCTTTTAACCTGAATTCGCCCTAGTATGTTTTTAGAGCTTGTTTGGAGAAAATAACTGCCTAATGTGGTGGGAAATGGGGTTAACGAGACAAATGGGAGTGAAATAAAGTCTTTAAAAAGCCAAAACAATAAACTGAAAGATCAATGCAAACATTGTATCAAAAATGCAATGTTGACATAAATGTACAGATGTACAGTAATTTAATCAATTGTTCAAATAGAAATTTTAATGACTGCAGCTTTATTTTTTTCATTGTTGAAACATTTGTTTAAAATGTGAATGTTTTAAATAAAAAAATGTGTACAAATATCACAATTTCCAAAAAATAAGTAAATGTATCATCTACAAAGGATTCCAGATTCATACATTGAACATACTGTACATTATTAATCTAAAAGACTAACTTGGTTTGTCAGGTATTTAATTCACTGGACAAGCCAAAAGTGCACATGGTCAATATACTGTATGTATAAACTGCCTCTAAATTTTATTCTGAGAAAATGTATATATTATGCGATATAAAAGCAATCTCAACTAAAAATGTCACAATTAAATATCAAGACACATTATACAAAATGTACTGTAATCTCGTGCTTTGCTGTCAGTACTCGAAAAATAAATCTGGTCTGGATATCAAGGACCATGTAAACATTACTGCTTTAAAGGTGTCAGGTTTGAAGCTGGTTGTTTTGTCCATAATCCCACATCTGTTACAAATAATGCTGTCACAAGTCACAGTGTGATGGTAATAATGTCCTGGGAGGCTCTGAGAACGTGTGCCAGGGAAGCCTTGTTAGCCAGGTGGTGATGATACCAACATAGCCAGGCTCAGCGTGCACAGCAGCAGCTGCAGCAAACAGAATAACTAAAGCCTTTAAGCTTTCTCACAGTGGTAACTGAATTTCAACCAGAGAGAATGAATCTTGATTATTCTGAAGGCTTTCTTTCCGTGTTCAGTGGGACTACAGGTTTGAGAGGCAGCTCTGTAAGACCGTGTGCTTTGAGATAACTCCAGCATGCTAATATGCTGATGTGGACAAATAAAAAAATGTTGCCCTGAAGTTGGCGCAAGATAAAAAGTCAGCGGATCACCAAAGTAATTAAAATGCATCCTCGAGGAAAAGCCAGGGGATCACTAAAGTTATTGGGATACATCTAATGAGAACCACGAGGCTCGGTACATCATTTTAGTCCAGTCAGTGTTGAGATTTGACTGCTGGTGGCCTTAAAGAAAGAGTCAGGGGACCAGCATATTCAGTAGGATTCATCCACTTGGTTTGAAGGTCACTAGTTTGATTAACCAGAGCGACAGGGAAAATGTGGGTGTAGAAAGTGACTACACTTGAGTCCACAGTGAGTAACACTGTGCCGTCAGCATCAAAGACAGTTTGTCTCAAGAGTAAAAGAGCTAAAGCAGTTTCTGTAGAGGCACTGGTACACATACAGTACCAGTCACCAGCACAGAAAAAGCACATACGGAATTATGTGGGGAGGAAAACATTAGTATAGCTCTTAAGATCTATGGGACATATTTACTATATATAAGTGCACTCCATTTACTACATTGGTACGTGTCTGATACTTGAACTCTGTGAAGCATTTATGTGCGCTCTAACCCGATGCACTGTTGGTTGCTGATTTCTGAGGCTGTAATGAACTTGTGGTCTGCAGCAGAGGTAACTCTTGGTCTTCCTTTCCTGAGGCGATCCTCATTAGAGCTTGTTTCATCTTAGCGTTTGATGGTTTTTTACATTCAAAGTTCTTGAAATTTTCCAAATTGACTGACCTTCATGTCTTAAAGTAATGATGGATGGTCATTTCTCTTTAATAAGGTGAGAGGTTCTTGCCATAACACAGATAACTACAGCAATAGGGCTAATTACTGTTTACCCAAAACTTAACTTGGTACAAAACATATTATTTATTATGGAGCTCTGCAGTGTTTGAATCTGTGCAAAAACAACAGTGGCATTATGTAAACAAATGGGCATGGAAAGGGTTAAAAATACAAAAAATGACCAAATATTTGGTATTTATGATCAGGATGTATGTTGGTTTACAGATTTAACTCACTGAAAGTGTAAAATAATATTAATATAATTATTTTCCAGCAGGTTTTTGATGCAAATATGTTTTGTCCTCTGACAACATTAAAATACATTATAGTGAGGCAAAAGAGTTAAACCCATGTGTTATTTCATAGTTTTGAAGTTGTCAGTATTACGCTTTTATTCAATATTCACCCAGTATTCACGCTGGGTAAAGAAAAGGAGAAAAAAAAGAGCCACACATGCTGTGGAGCTTTTTAAATGCTGGGTGATGGAAATGCTCCACCCGTACACATGCTAAATTACATACATTTGCCAACCAAAGGAATTCCTATTATCATTATCATCATGCCCCTTCAAAGATTTTTTCTCACAGAAACAGTCACCACCAAGGATAATTGAGACATAATAGTGCTTTATGTTTACTTGGGGCTTAGATTAATGTCTCTGAGAATGCCATTAGTGGTTGTGATTGCAGCCTGCAGAACTGGCAAGGAGGGCACTGGTAGCATTGAACACAATGAACGGCTCGTGGGGGAAAAACAAGAGATAGAAACCAAACAAACAAACAAACCAACAAACAGAAAACATGATGCAGTTAGCTGAGGCATCGCTGATTGCCAGGGTCACTCTAACCCCCTGGTGGTTCCACAGTTTGGTGAAAATAGTGCGCCTGGGGGGGCGGATACCACACTAAAAGTAGTCCCAGCATGAAGAAATCTCTTTTTTTCAGCAGGGGGGGTGAGGATTGAAGCTTTCTATGGGGAGTGGGGCAACAATCACTGCCATCTGAAGACGGCAGAGTGAAGTGTGTCTGTGCATGCATGTGTGTGTGTGTGTGTGTGTGTGTGTGTGTGTGTGTGTTGAAAGCTCTGGATGCAGCCGTGGAGGACAAGCGGGTTGAGTGGTTTGATGGGAAGTAGAAAGAGTTCATGTTTTGATGGGAGAGAAGGGTATTAGAGGATATGTGGCACTCTCCATCGGCTACAGCGAGCTCTTCAGTGCTGAAGAAAACAGCAATCCTGCACACAACAGTGACCCGAAAGGTTCAGCCAATGGGACACTCGTGCCCACACAAAACACTGTGAGGGCTTTGGATTGGATTCGGTTCAACACATTTGGCAGCTTAGCAGCCATCAGTGGCACTTCCGATGTATTGGAGATTTTAAATTTAAAATGCGAGACAAATTGGTAGGAAAATACATAGTAATGTGTAACAGGCAGCCAGTCCTCCAAACCATATGACAACATGCTATGTTGATTGTTCCTACGACCCACAGGATTCCCACCCAAGCCACTGAGAGGAGATCAATACATCTCTATATACAGATTCTGTATTCACATACAGTTGTAGTCTGAGTAGCATTGACTAATCATGTTTGAGCGGACGTTGGATGCATTCAGAAAACAATCTGTGTGGAGAGCAAATGAGGTGGCTGAAATGCAAACCTATTGGCGATATTGTAGCTTACTTGTTTATTTTAACTTGTTTACTGAGTACAAACTGGCTACTTGTGGAACAATCTGGGCATAGACTTTGTCTTCCAACTCCAACTCCATTCTCGCATCTCATGTTGCTAATCACACTGTAAAAACTGAGCAGTGCATGGAAGTGAACATCTCGTACCGGGAATATCCAGTTTAGAGCAGATAACCATAAAATATCAGCCCTTTCCTCAGTGGCTGTATTGTAGTGAGGCTGTAAGTGGTTCCAAGATTATCAGAAAACGTTTTCAAACAGTTGCAGTTTGATTAGGTTTAAGGGAACAAAACTACTTGCTTAACATTAGGGGATGAAGAGTAAATGGTTAGGCGTAACATAAGATTGTTAAAAAAGTTAAATAAATTATGTAGCTACCAGAAGTGATGAAAATATGACGTTGCAATGCACGGGCTTATGTGGAAGTTACGTAACTTCAGATAACAATGTTTGCTTCACAAGGGACACAAGCACCGATCTCCTGGGTCAAAGTCCTGTGTTTGTTTGACCCATTCACTACCACTGCAGCCCGTCCTAAACAAACTTTGTTCTTCTTTATACTTCTTCACTTTCATCATTTCTACCTCAGTGTCGTTCATAATTACCACAGCCACTAGATGGTGCTGTTAACTAGAAACACATATATGGGGCATTTTAAGCTGTCAGTCAGTCACTTTACAGGACTTTTCCTTCGAAGCTCGCCATCCTCTCACATTGTATGAGAAAAAATGAAGAGGTGTAAATGTAAATTAAGGTGTTTTTAAATAATAAAAAACAAAAAACTATACAATAGAGTGAGTGTCAATCATATTTTGAAAACTACCATTTGCCGCCCAAACATTCTGTGATTTAATAGTTTAATTATGTCTTATTACTTTAATTACTGTGGCTCATAATTAGTAGCTTGTTTGTGTTTACTTACCAGTTGTCCTTTTACTTCAAATTACAGAAAACCTTTTTGGAGCCGTCATTGTCACAACAGGATGTTGTTTTTAACATGTGGTGATTAGTGTCTTCTTACAGCAAGAAACAAAACATATTTTTTGGAAGTATTGAGCCATAAAATCCTGTTGGAAATCAGTTTAAACAGATCTGGGCGTAAAAATATGCCAAAGCAGAAAACGGTGCTCCTTATCCATTCAATAGTTTCATCCAGAATTGAGCTTGCTTTAAAGAAAATTAAACTTAATTGGACTCATGACAGGTGGCAGACTGTTCCTAAATTTGCACAAGCAGATAAATTGCAAAAATCCTCCCAAACTGTAACGACTGAACTAAATATACATCCTTTTTTATTAATATAGAAGCTGAAGGCAGAGCAGGAGGGTATGCAAATGATCAATTAGTTGTGCTACGGCAGCAGGATGCCTACACTGATCATATGGTGAGTTGGACTTTCCTAATCCTTACACCTGCAGCTAACACACCTTACATGACTTTGAGATTCAGGCAAAAATGAGAAAAGAAAAGACTGGCAATGGAATTCAAAGAAAAATCTCTTCACAGCATGTTATCAGTAGAAATGGAATTCATTTAGACGAATATTTTAGTTGAAGATGATGGTAGTACCAACTTAAAGGTCAGTCACAGGCTGGCACATATACAGAATACATATAGAATATATACCGAATAGAAAAAAACATAAATTAATGAATGAAATATGAATAAATATAACAAACAAGTGGGTCTGCAAATGCCTCAGTAATCCAAAGCAAAAGTCAGATAAATCCCTTGTATCATTTCCTCCCTCTGGGGGTGGCAGTTACCATTTTGAGTGGGGCCAGGATCAGGATGACATAGCGGACCTCGCAGCAGTTCTCCCCCCAGTTTTGTGGCCTCTCCAGACGGGAGATGCACACGTGACGCCTCTGGAGATGCTTCACGTTGCAGCTGGAGCGGAGAGGGAGAAAGAGGAGGTTTTATAAATGTCAACGCCTCACCTCACCCGCAGCGCCCTTAATTTCCATAGATTAACCTCTCTCTCTGCAGCAACAGGTACACAGTATCCATATGCATTCACAATCACATGCATTCAAAATCACACGCAGGCACACACACACACACACACACACACACACACACACACACCAGCCACAAATATGTGAATAAATTTGCACACACACAAACATACTGCAGAGGCACACACACAAATCCCTCAACCACAATCACATTTTGTCACAGTGAATTAAAACAATGTATCCAAATTTGGTGAAGGATTCCTTTATGGGTTGAGAAAATTATCTGATTCTTAAAGTCCATCAAATTCAACGGCAACGTTCAATGTCGAGTATAAACATATTCAGATCAGACGCTGGTTTTGGCAGGATGAAATGATTTGTCTGTGCCATCCAAAACTGGTACAAAACTTTTATTCACGAGTCTATTGATTATTTATTCTACAAAAAGTTTTTTAAAAAATAGTGAAAATAATGTCTTCAATTTTTCCTAGTGCCAAATGTGATGTCTTCAGATTTCTTGTTTTGTTCAAACCACTGTCTCAAACCCCAAAATGTTAAATCTCATTTAACTTCACATTAAAAAAGAGAGACATGCAGATAATTCTTACATTTAAGAAGCAACAACAACAACATGTGTGTTTTGGAATTTTTCAATCAATTAACAAAATTTTTATTTATTATTTTGTTGATCAACTACATGACAATAAAAGGTCGAGTGTGTAGGATTTAGTGGCATCTAGCAGTGAGGGCGCATATTGCAACCAACCCTTGACCAATTACCTGCATTATAAGGCTCAAACATGTTTTCCAGCTCCAGACTGATTTTTCTTTATTTTTGCTCTTTTGATAGAAAAGGTTGCTGACCTCTGTACTAACTAATACACTTCCATGTCTAACAATAGATTACCCTAAAGATGCTACATTCAAACCTAAACCTCACACAGACACACAGGCACAAACACACGGTGGCTTACAGGATGCAGAGCCAGGACTGCTGGTACTGGATCCCTGTGGCAGTGGCTGTCACCCCCTGGATCGTCTCTGACAGCAGGTGGACTGTAGGGGAAAGGTCAGAGGTCAAACACAAGTTAGCCGAGCACGACCTCCAGTCCAGTTTGATCCTCACATGCTCTTGTTTTGTACGACACGGTGTTGAACTCAAGCAACTGCGATGCGATGCATGTCAGTAACTATTCTCAAAACTATAGTGACATATTCATTGTTTAAATCTAAAATATTTATGTATTTAAAAATGAAACCTGGCTCTGATTTCTTTATCTAGTCTAATGGTGTCAGCCAAATGACTAAAATGTTCCATAGAAGTCTAGAGCTTTATCTGCTGTGCCAAGTCTCCCAATATGATGTCTACATCAGAAGTGTCTAACAAGCTCGCCTTCTGCTTTGGACGCTAATGCGTGTCTGCACTGTGTGCAAACACCACGACCAAGACAAACTAATGACGGTGTCCATCCGACCCCAGAAAACACCGACGCTCATGTTCGCAGATTTGAAAAAACACATTTCATTATGCTGCAGTGTTTACACAGTACAAATCATTAAACATGGGCAGCTAGGGACACCGCTGAAACCAGCTCGCTGCTTCCTAATAAGAGGGATCTCCCTTCCGACTTCTCACGCTGAGAGTGATGAATAATGGTGTTTTGGGGGATATTCTTCAGCAGCCCTGACTATCCCAAACCCCTCGACAAGATTCAGCGTGCTTTAGCCTGCAATGCTCTCTTCTTACTCATCAGCGCTGAGCAAATTACAGGGTGGAAATGTTTTGTATCGTAAGCAGCGGGGACGATCATTTCCATATCATTCTGATTTTCCCTGCCAGTGGATTCTCCCTTTTCTTTCTGCCTGTCTTTGTCTTTCTCTCCATCACTCTCCCTTTCTCTCTCTCTGCCATGCCGTCTCATCAATAAAGTATCCTCCATTCATGCCAGAAAATGATGGGCGTCACCATGACAACAGTATCACAGTGCTCAAGGAGTGAGGGAGCCAGGAAGGGAGAATCAGAGAGAGAGAGAGAGGGGGGAATAGACAAGAGACAGAGAGAGAGAGAGAGAGAGAGAGAGAGAGAGAGAGAGAGAGAGAGAGAGCATGTAGATAGAGTAAGAGGGGAAGAAAGGATGAAAAGAAGCCTGTAGAGAAAGAGAATGACAAGGAGGACAAAAAGCTGACACGTAGGGAGGAAGAGAGGGAGAGGAGGGAGGAAAAGAAGGAACAAGGGAGAGGAATAAAGGAGAGGAGAGACAGGAAGAGAGAGCGAGAAGGAAGAGACATGCAGAGAGGGAGAATGAAACTGAGAGAGAGGAAAATGTGAGCAGAAACAGGGGCAAAGAAGGACCAAGGGAATGAAAGAAAAAAAGATTGTGCAAAAAAACAAAGAATGTGACAAACAAGGAGGAAAACGAGAGTGAGACTGGATGAAAAGAAGAGCGAGAAGGAGACTGGCAGAGGGAAGGGACACAGAAGTAAAGGAGACGGACTAGGATTCAATTCAATTAATAGCAGAAAGCCTGACAGCCATGTAATAATCAAAAACCATCCAATTTCTCATTGACGTCAGGGAGGAGAGGAAGGGAGATAGAAAGAGAGAGAGAGAGATGCAAACAGAACAAAAGAAAGATTAAAAGATAAAGAGAGGAGGGAAGGAGACAGATGTTACAGGAGGGCAAAGTGAAGTCATGACAGACGGACAGACAGGATGAGAGAGAGAGGTAGATGATGTTTGGGGAGACCAGCTACCCCAATGTCAGAGAAGCTAACTGCCAGAACTGCTAACCTTCATATTACAACGATTTCAATATTTTTCAGCGACAAATGTCTCTTCTAAGCGAGAGAAATTGCTTCAGTGTTGAGAGTAGTTCAACAGCCAGAGCAGAGCATGAATACTGTCAGTGTTCAGGGCTGAATGCCGCGATAACCAAACGTGGGAAGCTTCTACAAAACCACATTTGTAATTGTAAGGTTTAGAGTTGTCATTCATGCAGGAAGAACTTCCTCATTTTTTTTACCAATATATTTTAAAGCTTTTACTTTTCATGTGTCTGTTACATAGGGAATTGAAAATGGGTTGGTCTTACAACACCTGTCCACAAAGTCGTAGCTTCTAATCAAACACTTATTGGGGGGTCGACAATCTGTCACTGTTCTTGCACTCAATGTCCCTTGTTCTCTGCTGCTTTTTGTATATATTATAAAAATGCTCAGCTTTAACTAACAAATTTTCTGTCTGCCTTGAAGCCAGTCAACTCATTCTCCCTCATTGGAAAAAACACAATCTCCGAATATGTAATTGTATTGTTCATTTCAATAACTACTGAACACAAGATGTGTTCAAGTCTCCATTCTCAGTGTATGTGTGTATCCACATCACACTTTTGTAAGGTGCATAATATGTTGCTTTATAAGTCTAAAACGGTGCTCAGAGAAACTTTCTCCTTTCAGCAGATGAATGTAAAAAACAGCCTAATAGTGGCACAGTGAAGGTCAAATATCAAAGGAAAGTAAAAAAAGTAGCAAAACACATATTCCAGTGGAAACCGTAATCATGAATTTAAAACATTAATATTTCCTGAATAACAGGTCATTCCCTTTCAAACGAGTCTGACATGGGAGAGCCTTGTGATTTTGCAAGCCAGAATTCAGTCAGATTGAACTCATAGAAATGGAAAGCTCAACCTGCTGTGATTATTTCATTACTTTTCTGACAATATTCCCTACAAACAACCCCAACCTCCTTTCTAAATGTCCATCCACGCTCTTGTGTGAATACATTGTCAGGCAAATTCATAAAATGATTGCACAGTTTTTGGGGCTGCTAAACTTGCAGAAGTAAAATTAATATAAATCATTTAATTCTCACAGAACCTGCACTGCCAAGCAAATAAAGTCTTGGTGCTCCTGTCATATTTGCATGTCTTTAAATAGGGCTATGTGCATACATTTGGTGGAAAAATTGCCTCTTTTGTGTGCATATGAGCCTCATTGAAAATCAGTCCAATTAACAAAACTTAATGCTAACGTTCACACGCAGTTTCAGTGAAACTATTATTGTCTTTTAAGAGTTGGCGGTAACCGAAGTTGTTCAGCCTACTGCCTTCTTGGCAATGTTTATATTTTGCCACATGGATAATTGCAATCAGGTAAAAAAGAAGATGAAATTACACTCAGCTGCAAAACTTTATGTGCAATTTTGCATTGTATAATAACGCAATTTATTTTGTGAATCGGACCTTGACACGGGCCACAAAGCGGTTGCAAGAAATATTCAATCTATGTTGTTCGCTGCAGCCACTATGGTTGAACAATTAATTGTCCGAAATCCAAAACACAGGAGGTGCAAAATTTGTTAAAGGAAAAATATGTATTAAAAAGTCCTGGCCTAAAAACTGAATTTTACAAACATAAGACAACATCTTCGTTTGGTAGATATCCAATGAAAAAAAATACATCCCCTCAATTATTGTGAATCATATTGCCGTCATCAATGAAAATGTCTTTTTTTTCCCCCAAATCGCGCAGCCCTAGCAGCTGCAGTCTATTCTTTATGAATTCACCAGTGACTCTTACACCTCCTGCTAAGGTGGAGAAACCTGACTTGGATGTTAACAAAGAGTATGTGTGTGAGTAAGGTTGCTGATGTGATCAACTGGGAGACTAATTAAGACATGCACATTTGATACTTGTCAGTTATGTGAAGATTTCTGCACGGTTTCGTCAGCTTTTGGTATGCAAACACCGCTGTTTCCATACACAGAAACGAAGAAGAAAAAAATCACAGATGCTCACATGAAGCATATCAAATGTGACAAACTTCAATGGAAAGTGATGAAAAAATATGAGGAAGGCAAGACTGGATGGCTGGATTGGCCCCTTTGATCTCTCTGGATTCTTGGTGAATTCTTTAACTGCATTATTCACACGATTTGGTTGGAGGGGGGAAAAACAGATTACAATTTCTGTAAATCACAAGAGAATAATTCAGTCTGTCACAAATAAGAGAGAGACGAATCAATAAATACACTAGAAACAGTGATGTTTATATTTCTTTTGGCTGACGTGCCGGTCTAACATCAGAAGCAGAAATTCTACAGAGATATGTGCACTAAAAACCAAAAGAACTAAGACAAAGATTCATGGTTTCTTTGTCAGCGTGTGAAAGGGCCATGAGTCCTTTTGGCAAGGAGACTCCTTACATTATGCTCAGAGGTGACCTCAATAAAGCCTTCTGATCCTATGCTGCCTTAAAGATTAACTGTGATCTCAACCAATGGTAGACCTGCCAGCAAACACACACACTCATAAACACACACACACACACACGACAAGGGAAATGATTGGTTTCCTTCAAAGCGGCGATGGTGGAGGGCACTTTGAAGGAGGTGATTAAAACACAGGCAGGATCTATACAGCTGTGGCAGATGAAACACTTACTGTATATTAGGTATCCATCATAGAAAATCACCATGCGGCACACATACGTATGATGTCACATGGCGATGAGAGGGCCACTAGGACTGGGTCAATGGTGAAACCTTGTTATCTAGAGAGGTTGTCAATTCTAATCTTCTGCTCGCTTGCATAAAAACAAATTACATTAATGGTAAATAAACCAACGCCCTACATGGATATAATATCAAGGTCAGGTGTCACATATATGATGAGCTAAATTTCAATTATATAGTGGTTTTTAAAAAATGAATCTTAAATCGACAGGACATGCCAAGGACATATATTATCGCCAAATAATTTTGTCACTTTGAACTCAAAGAATTCACAGAGAGCCAGCAGGTTTTTTTCTCCTGAAGGGCTTTACAAAAAGAGCTGATAACATTATCGGACAATGAGTCCGCTGGACGGAGAGGGCGTTGATTTGAGGGGCAGCTGAAGAGGCATCAATATCTGTGACACGGGAGGGATTGCTGGTGTCTGTAATCATTTGATGACTCAATGGATCGACCCAGTCCCGAGCGTGGCGAAGAACACAAACGGCATACTGATGGTGATTGGTACAGAAGCAAACCACTGATTGCAGCCTCATGGCGGCTGATGCTGACATTTTCATCCAATTAGCACAGCTTACCGTCATCAAAGAAAACAAAACTTTGAGACTTGTCTGCATGGAAAGAAGGGAGGGAGAAAAACCAAAAGGAGAAACCAGAGAGTCAGTTCAGTCACCTTTTCAGATCAACAGGCGGCCAGTATCTTAGATTTTATATAAGCAAAGACAATGACGCTCGAATACACACTCTGTAACCACACACATATATATAGACACACTTTCTGGTTAACAGGCACGTACATAAATATCTCTGCTGAACAGAAGCTTCATTTCCTGCCCTCCTTTACCTCATGCATATTAAATATCATTTTCCAGAGAAAATCCCTCAATGTCTCGTCTTTGTTGGGCACAGAGAGATCTTATCTTGATTACCGTCTACAGGCTATTACTAAAAATTGGATTTTATCACTGATAGCAGTTATGTGTTCAGCAAGTGCAAAAGAAAACCCAGAGACGTCAATGAAGAGATCAAGATGAGAAAAAATGACACGTATGGACGAATCATTTTTCATGTGGTAAAGAGCCTGAATTAATGGATTCAATTTAGTATTCTGATCATTCCCGCAGAACGTTACAGAGATTTTCACAGTGAAAAGTCACACTGCTGGCCTGGAAAAGATACATTATTATTACAGAAAGGCATAGTAGATAATAATAAAAAAAATACACAGCACACATCCTGTTGAGTAGAGTTAATCATATGCAGAATATTTACAGTCACTCCTGTCAGAAAATAAGCATGCATCTGCACAAACTGTGTTGTTTTCAGATAAGCAATAATCATCTTGCTTTAACAGCTGCTCGTGTGTTTTTGAATTCATTAAACAGGTTGTATGAAATATAAAGTGCCTAAGGGTCACAGACTGCAAAAATGGTTGTTTAAATCCTTGCAGTTATGTTTTTTTAAAGACAGTTTTGAACATATAGGAGCTCCTTTTTTAAGATTCCTCACATCTGTGGAGCTTTGAAATTCTGAGTGACTGTTTTTTCAGTTTGATTTGTGCCGGCAAATAAAAATAAAAAAAAACACAGGAGGATTATGCAAATCGAGGCAAAGTGGAGAGCCGGCGGGATCGATCAAAGGTGACAGCAATTTAGGGAGAAATTATGGTACAGTCATCACAAACAGGGCACACAATCAACAGCGCACATAGCACCGAGCACTGTAGCTGCTAACAGGATCACAGAGGAAGACAGGAAAATACAATTATACAATGCATTATTACTCAAAATATTGACAATTAGTCATTCTGTAGCAGCCGCTCATCACTATTGTGAGCACCGTCATCATCTTCAGCCTCCTATAATCATTTAAATACTTAGAGTCTTAAAGCGTGACATATTATTTTTTAATTAATAGAAGCAGGTTTATAGAAGTGGCTGAAGTGATGTTATTATCAATGCATTGCATCATCAGCAATGCTGTTCGTTATCCCTCTGCACAATGTGTGCTCCATCCATCGCCGAATCCCAAGACAAAAGTGAAAAACAGCACAAGTTGGCTCCTCAGTACAAGTTAGAGCAGGACTAATTATCTCTGTGGGCTTTTCATCTTTTTCATTTTCTGTAATTCTCTGTTCTTTCTGTGCCCGTTATAATCTCGCCCTGTTCTCTTTATCTCACAGCTGTACAGTATTACACTCCAAATGAGCTGGTCCGCTCGCCAGCCGTATCACCCCGCTGTGGCAGAGTGAACGTAGATACGGCAGAAATTAATACCTGAAGAGATGTGTCCCGTTGATAACATACTTACGTGCAATATGAATGTATTCCCCCAGGAAGAGCCTTTGTTCCTCCCCGGGAGATATCCCACCCCCCTGCCAGTCTCCCTCAGCACTGACATGAGTGTTTCACGTGTGATTTTAATTCGGGGATCCTACATGTCCTTCACTCTGAGTGGAGGGAATTACATTCAAAACAAGATACTGAAGAAATAAGAAATCAATCTTTTGAAGTGGTGCACATTCTTATGCTGAAAAAATAATTAACAATAACAATCAAAATGGATCCAAAGACTGCTGAAAAAACATTTTTTTGATGTGGATGTATATTTAGATGTCTTATTTCATTTGCTTATATCCATCCAGGTATCTTTCTGTAAATATTTCTGTATGTTACATCCATTTGTAGATATGATTTAATAGCTACAGCACATGCTCATTTGCATGTTTCAAACAGTAAACCTTTGTCATCCTCATTTGTTGCATAATTGTGGAATAGTTACATCATCTTCCGTGCAATTAATTATCACCTAATACTCATCTACTATTCTCCTATTGCTTCTGCTGCAGCTCCCCAGAGCGATACAATCAGGGAATCTGTAGTTAGTTAACTACTTTTATAATGATGCACACATAACTACAGTTGCTTTAATCAGCAGAGTGTATGCTAATATGTCGACGCAAATATTTCAGACATCTCGAAAAAAGAAACAGTATTTTGTTGAGCTGGCTGAAAAGAGCTACTTTGATGATACCTGCAGATGTTTGGTCTGTCTGTCTCTCTATGGCTGTAGATTATTTTTTAGAATAAAGCATCACTGATATATTTTTCCCCTTTATTTTTCTGTGTTGCTTTATCCAATTTTCAAAATTCAGTGAAACCCCCTGAATGCTCAAATTGATTTCCAAAACATTTCCAGACAGCCTAGACCTGCGCAGGAAGCCTTTTTGTTAAGATGGCAGCCACAAAGAGAGAGAAAAAAAGAAAAAGTCTCTTCTTTTGCCTCCGAGTGGGGTATTCTGGGAGAGAAACAGTCAAGTAGCCACAGCCACCACAGCTTGAGAGTCTCAGAGAGCCATTTGAAAAGCTAAGTGAGTGATCGATGACAGAAGTCAATTATCACCTCGCGGATCTGTCAGAGGCGGCTGTGCAGGGCGAGCGTCACACACCACCCACCTCTGACTAACCATCAACAACTGCGGACACCAGCCCAGCCAGACAGGAAAACACTGGAGGCAGAGTATATGACAGGCAGCCCCTACACTACTATTACCTCCACATGCTCGGATAGAGGGAGGAAAACCCCTCTCCTGCATCCTTTAAACCTTTAACATTTAACAGCCAGATGAAATGATTGTACCGAATACAATTAAGTATTTCTTCAATCCTTTGTGGCGTTAATAAAAGTCTAATTTGACAAATAATTACTTTGTGAACGCGGAGTTCGGTACAGCTTGCAGCAGAGAGCAAGGCTTCAACAATAGCTACATGCTGTTATGTAAGAGGGCGGATTTCTCCTGCTCTAATGGGCTGAGGAGATTCGCCTTAACCAAGAGGCTTTGCTACTCAGCCAAAAGGACCTGTGCTGAAGGGACTGAGCTAATGTGACAGGGATCTGTAAGCCGACAAATGGGCACCAAACCTGGAGAAAGTATTCGACACTTCCGAAATGAATTTATGCATTAGAAGAGAGCAAGGTGTGCATGAAACGTTGAGCATATCTTACATATTTTTAGATATAAACCTCAGCTTTTCATGCCCAAATACAACCCCAATTCCAAAAAGGTTGTGTGTAAAACTTTTGCACATCCTTATTTCCCTGTGTTCAATTTAATACAGTATACTGACAAGAAATTTAATGTTCAAACTGATTTAAAAAATTGATGCATTCTGTTTATATTTTCCTTTTACACAGCATGCCAAATTGAATTCAGGTTTGTAGGAAGATTAATGTATAAATGTGCTAGAAAAACAATTTCAGTAAAAATGCATATGATTTTAGCTTTTGGCAATCTTCTAAAATAAATTAACTTTGTAGTCCTTCTAAAACTGATTTTACAATTTTTTTGTGAACAAGAGAAGTGGCAACCTGCTGTAAATGGCACCATGTTGCAGTGGTAAAAAGAATAAACCAAAACATTTTTCAATTACCTGAAAAATACGAGACCCCCACCATGCATGGACAGGATTTTGTTAGTTTTAATTTTCAGTTTTGTAGTTCTTCAATAATAAAACAGACAGAAACATGCATTTTATGCTTAATGTGTAGGATAATCATTTGACGGTTTCCTTGGAAATGTTTGATGTCTGCACATGTATATAGCTGCCAACAGAATTCAGCATGTTGAGCTCTATTTGTGTCCACTTAAAAAAGCCGCGGGGCAAATGGACAGCCTCGATTCAAACATCACAAACTCTCCTTTGGGTCTTAAAAGCTTCTTGAAGCATTCTCAAGTCTATCTGACAATCCTGCTGCTGAGCCTGAGGTGAAGCTATTTTTCAGGTAGGTGTTGACATGTGCAGACGTCAGATGTTTTTAGGTCAGGTGTCAGATGTTACAGGGTCTTGGTCTGATTGTGCACAGACACAGATGGTACAAGTTCTTTTATCGTGTTTGGTGTGGTTTATACTGGTGGTTTTTGCTGCAGTTCATACATGCTTGTCGACAGGTGCGCTGCTTACCGTTGACCTCCTGGGCTCCTGCGTCTGTGAAAAGCATGCTCATCACCTCCTCGAAGTTGCAGCTGGGCTCGGATGCATTGCTGTCCTGGCCCACGTGGTGCAGCATTCTCTTCAGAACATCATCCAGGGAGGCAGCTGTCTCATCCAGCAGGATCGTGGCTCTTGCCAGGAAGCCATCCAGGTCCCGGTGAGCCCGAATCTCCTCCTCAAAGTTCATCAGCTTCACATACTGTGGAAAAGATCGAATTCTTTCAAAGTCTGAAGTAGTTTCATTTGAGATTTCTGTGCTGATTCTGCCAATCAGTGTCATTTTAAAGACCAGAACACATCCTCAAAAAAATCTATTAGACCAAAGGCATAAACAACTTCCAGCTGTGTGTCTGTATTTTTGGTTTGGAATATTGAGACAGATACTAAAATATAATGTGAAATGTGTAAAATGTATGATGTCTCATATTGCATTTGGAAAATTAAGACTATTAAAGCTTGCCTGCTACGATAACTGTAGCTCATTTTTTATTTTTTTCTACAGATCAATGTCATTTTTTAGGAAAAGCTCACTTAATATTTCACAGGACAATATACAAAGCTGAGCAGATAAATCTAATTCAACCCTGAACTGGATGACACCAACTACTTTTAGCATCGAGGTTCTTTTTTTGGAATACTTTATTTTCAGATTTCTTCAACAATCTACAAACAAGACACAAAAGAAGCTGCTATTATGTATCCTTCCAAATAACCCAGATTGAAAATAAGAGAAAGAAATATCTGTGCACAGAGTGAAACACAAAGAGAGACTGCACTAATATCACTTTAAAGAGGCTTTCTTGTTACATGATCACATCCCTATGTGAGTGTGAATTATGTATATATACTTGAGACAAGGCTTTCAAAGTTTCACAAAGGTGTCATATCTTTTTCTAAGACTATGTGTGATCTTTTCACTCTTTCATAGCCAAAGACCATGCATCAATAAGGAGGGGGAAATCAGATTTCAATGTGTGCTATGAATTTCCTGGCCGCACATAAAGCGATTTCCATAAAATTAATCTGAGAATTAGCTGAAGACCAGCTGGCCATTGTGAAATTCTCTATTAAGCGAATCTCAAGACCTAATGGGAAAGTAAGTCCTGTGATCTTGGTCAAGGTGTCACAGTATTCATACCAAAAAGGCTTCACATTTGTACTAAGATAATACAGAGCAGAAAGGAGCCCACCTCTCTGCCACATCTGAAGTTCATTTTTGACAATTCAGGTTTGGATTTATATCATTTCTGTGGAGTGAAGTACAGCTGATGGAGGAAATTATACTGAATCAGTCCTTACTGGTAGTGGCTGACAAACTGTCTGAAATATATCTAATCAGAGCTGTTCATCAATTTATGTTTAAATCAGATTCAAATCTCACTCATGGTGCAAACCTGGATTTGGGCCCTCAGCTAGCATAAAGAAGAACATTTTAGAAATACATTTCAAGACTAAAGAAATTCTTAGTTGGCTAACACTTTTTTCGACTAATTGATTAGTTGATTTAATCGACAGATCTGTAAAACTGAGTTCCTCCACAAAGCGTCATGTAATAGCACCACTTTAAATCTTGTCTGTAGCAGAGGTGTGCTCAGAAGTCACTGGAAATAAGTCATTCAGAGTAAAAAGCATTTAAAAATGATTAATCGACAAAAAAATATTAGTTGATTAAAACGAAAAATTTACAATTAGACGATTAATTGATGAAGAGTGGGCAGCCATAATACATTTGGATACATTTCCTACATGAAGCTGGTTCTCCATATCAGTAAATACAGGTAGTATGGAAGTCATTCCAATACCTGATTAATTAAATTAAAGACTTGGTTGTCAGACGATGGGTAGCCTGATTCTATACCTACACTGTAAAACTTGTTACTGTAAAATTACAGTAAATTACTGGCAGCAGTTTCACCAGTTACTGTAAAATTTACAGTACCTCTACTGTATTATAGAAATATAGGGCCGTTGACTGACAAACTGTATCGTAACGAAGAAAAAAAATAGCGCAACATTTAAATGTTTAACTCTAAATTATGTTACAACTAATCCATTTCAACTCGATATTAAGATTACTGGAAAAACAACAACATTGTGATTATTTCAGCCCAGACAAAAAAAGAAATAAAATAAAACTTTTCTTCTTTTCGAAAATAACAGCTTTATTTTCCCTGACATGCTCAGCTGAAAACAGTAAATTCCTGTAAAAATATCACTTTGACTATTGGAATGCCTAAGCAATCATAATAACTCCCACAATGCATTGTTTTCACAGCAATATACTGTACAATCATAATATAGCAAGTTACTGTTCGAATTTTTCTGTAAATTTACAGCAAAGTCTTACAGTGTAGTTCTATACTATACTACCGTAAAAAAATAAATAAATTATAATGTCAAACTCTTTTAAGTAAACCACTCACAGATTGGGCCACACCACAAGTGTAAAAGTGCCCTAAAGCTTTGACCTTAAAGTACTGTCCATTTTTAAATAACAGCGCACAAAACAGAAGCTTAACTCCTCAAAAGCTCATCAACACTGACTGGACCAGTGGTGTCTGAGAATCACCTGAGAGACAGACGAATGGGCAGAAAGTACAACACAGCTCGATTAAGAGCCTAGACACCCACCAGTCCTCGATTTTATTGATCGTGTGATTGACAGAAATTCTGAAGATGAGTGGATTCCCTGCTGTTCTTTTTAAATAAGACAAGCACCGAGCTGAGTCCATGTCTTCAGTCTTTGGAGCTATTTGTGTG
Source organism: Centropristis striata (assembly GCF_030273125.1). NCBI lineage: Eukaryota > Metazoa > Chordata > Actinopteri > Perciformes > Serranidae > Centropristis > Centropristis striata. The sequence continues at coordinate 12,792,908 of NC_081532.1, forward strand.
GAGAGCTCTATAAATAATTTTGATTTGTTTGTGTGGTACATCTGTCGGTTTGAGATTTTATTTTGCTTCAGGTCAAGTGATTCACAAGGTGTGAACTGCAAATTAATTGGCATTATTTTAAGATTAGTTTTTAGTCAGATGCACTGTGAAAAATTAGTGTTGTTGGTCAATACTGTTGGATAGAGCACTGGGAAAATCTTTCATTATGTTGAGAAAGAAAGAGAAAGGTACGCAGCTGTAGCAGAAACCTAACCACATCAAAATTAATTCCAAATATAGATCACTGCAAATAAATAGATCCATAACAAAATTCTTGGCGGGGAAGAGACGATGTGACCATGTGAAATTGATAAAAAAACAGAAGGAGAGAGCAAACAAACAGAAGTGTAATACAGAATGGGGAGATTAGTGAAAAGAAGCAGGCAAGCTGTTGGCAGGAACAAGGCACAACAAAAAGAAATCTCAGACAGGCTCATACTGATGAAGTCTGACTCTTGACAGTCGTGGTCACCAGTTTAAACTAATGCCCTCTGAGTGTTGCTTTAAACTCATCAACTGTGGAGGAAGAGAGATACAGGATACCTGCAGGGCAGGACACACGCAGAGATCTATCAATATTACTTCTTATTTTAAAGAAAAGCATCTGCTTGGTTGCTGGCATCAAAGTTGAAGTTTTATTGATGTTTCTTAATTTGATATTTTGAATATTGTCACTGTACGTCATTCAATTGGCTTTCATGCTCACTTATGTTGTTTAGCCTTTACATGCACCTCTGGAAAATAAACTCTTGTAGGGCTGCAATTAACATTTATTTTTATTATCAATTGATCAGCCATGTTATTATCTCAATACATTGATTCATTATTCTGCAAGATGCCTATCAAAATTTAACAGAGAAAAACAAAAAAACGGTGTCCATGGTTTTTCAAATGTTTTTTTTTCTGCACAGCAGCTTACTACAGCCCATATTTATGCTTATAGTTAGGCAGTACCCTCTAGTGGCCATAGTAATTGTGATGGAAGTGATGGCGGAAGTGAGGATACAGAGTATAAAGAACAACAAAGTCAACTTCAGGATGGCGGGAGGGATGGTGGGTGGGTCAAAATGTCATGAAAACCGATACTTTGGTTGATGTCCAAATTCTGAAAATGTGATGGTGCTCATTTTTCTGCAGTACTGCAGCTACCGTTGGGACCTGGGAATGCCCAGTGTCTCTCCACAGCACAGCACAGCTTCCCCTAGTTAGTCCCCGCTGGATGACTCAAACTCAGAGTGTTGCAGCACGGAAAGATGCTGGACATTCCCCTTAAATTCCAAAAACACCACTGCTAAATTTCAAGCACTGTTTCTCATCCTAACATTGTTTAAAGATAGCAGCTAATATTGGTAGCAAGAATAACAAGTTACTGGACTGCTGAGTAGTCATTGCACCTTTGTCTCTGCTGAAAACTGGTTCATGAGTCACAAAGCTATGCAGAAAATATGCATCTGTATATTTCTGTATGACCCCTGAGTATTAGTCCTATTGTTAACTGGTTCACTAATAGATCCCCTTTGCTCACAGATTTCACAGAATTACTTTTGAATAGATATATGTGACAGATAGTTTGAGAAGCAACATCTTCTTAGTTGTGGGTTTGAAGTTTTTAAAACTAATTTGAACATTCGACATTCCACCAAAATTGTCTTTTGTCATTTAAGGAATATGCAAACAGTACAACCCTTTCTCCTTCGCTTGGACTCTGAGAAGATGACTCTGGTAGATGATTACTGAAATTTGCTTAGATTTGAAATTCAGACATTACACCAGTTTTAAAGTCCTTTCATTGAGAGTAATTTTAAAATCTGCAATTGGTTTTTCCAATCACATAACTTAGTGATTCAAAGTAAGGCTACAATGTTTGGTATGTTAATATGAAACTCTTGTACACTATGTGGGCCTTTATTTAATTCCATTTAATTGTTTTATCACCTTGTCCCATATTCATTTGGGATTGATTCCTGTAACTTAACTCTAAAACACTAAAAGTAAAGCTGCAACGTATTCAAGATTATTTTAATAAATCATTAAAGAAATGTTTAATGCTAAAATGGCAGAAAAAGCAATTTTCAACCTCTGAAATATGGAGATTTACTGCTTTTCTCTGTTAGTTTAGGTATCATATTTAAGTGAACACCTTTGGGAAAAACAACAGATTTAAACACATCACCTTGGACTCCTTGAATATTTTCTGACACTCTACAGACCCAGCAAAACATTGAATAATTAAAGAAAATAATATTCAGTTCAATCGAAAAAGAAAAAGCAGCCCTTAATGAAATCAGGGGACATATCATAAAAAACACACTTAAAAAAAAAATCTTAGACAGAGGATGAATACAGGCTTATTGAAACGTACCGTGTGAGAAAAACAATGTGTTTTATTGAACAAAGGAGGATGTAAACATGTTCTAGGAGACCACCAAATATGCAAATTTGCATTATTCGGATTTATTTAAGAAAATCAAATTCCCATCCTATGCTGAATACAGCAGCTATTGTATATGCCTGATCATCGTTCCTAAAACCAGCTGCAATCGTGGAACAATACAAGCGAGCAAACAGTGGAGAGGCATGAAAAGCTAAACAGCAGCAGACAGCAGTTTCACAGAAGATATTCACACTGACAGCAGAGCTATTCAGTTGTCAAGCATATCTTACATAAATTGGATTGTTTTTTACAAACCTCAGTGTGCTTCGAATGTGCACCGTGGAGCTGTGGATTATTAGAGTATGTAGGGAAATATAAGCAGGAGATTTGAACGCGGTATTGCATGACACTCATGACTCAGCCTAAAAATCTTTATTAGAACTTCTCTAGATGTAATAAAGCATAAGGTTCTGACTATGACTGAAGACTAAAGAAGACTATGACATTCTATATATTCTGATATTCTTTCTAGTCTTCCCTTCTCCCACTTAATCACTTCTACTTGCTTCCATGTACAATAGTTTAAAATGCTTTAAAATTATATATATATATATATATGTATGTATATATATATATATATATATATATATATATATATATAGTCTAGATTTGTGTCTTGTGGGGTTTCCTGTGATGTTTTTGCCCTTTATGTATTTTTATATGAAATCTGTTGTTTAATTCTGCTGCCCATCTTGTCCAGAACTCCCTGGTGATATTGTATCTCAACTGGACCTTCCTGGTTAAATAAATATTGAATGAATAAAATAGAGTAAATAAAGCTATTAAGAAGGCAGCAGCCATCTTCTCAGATCTTTGGGAACGACTACAGAGCGGTAGTCATTATCCCCTCAAACAGCTGAAATGGGGCTGATTCTGATCAGGATCAAAGCTCCATCAGAACACTGAGGGGACTGATGACTGATTAATGGGGGTTTTCCACTTATAAATTAAGTTCAAATAAATGCCAGTGTGAGAACTAGTGTTGGTTTCGCTCTTTTGATTAAAATATGCAACACTGTGCTCTTCATTCTAAGAGCTTTCTGACTAGATTGGAGAATTTAAATCTTGTATCTGAAGTCAAATTTTTGAATAGAGCTGAGCTGTACTGACAGATGGCTGCGCTCATTATCAGCAACGAACTCAGTTCTTTGACAGCGAAAAATCCCTTTTTACTTTTAATTAATATTGCATAACATTTAACTCTGACTGAATATTTATGCTTACCTTTCTTGATGTGTTCAGTAACACACAACCAGAGTCGTCAGCATCTGCAGAGAAACAAGACAAGAGATACAATTACACAATTAAAGAGTGCCAAAACATTGTAACCTGTGAAAATGATACAATCTCCCTTTATTATACATTTAATTGTATTGGAAGTACCAAAGCTATTAAAAAAACAGACCAGATTTTGTTGGGGTTTTCTTTATTTTCTTTATACTTCATGTATACAGGGGAAATCACATAAGCACCATTGCACTGTGAAGCAACACTAAAGAGATACTAGAAAATTTCCTCTGGGGAAATTCTGAAAGGGCCACGGGGGCTACTGCCGGTGTGTGTACACTATGATGAGATTCTTCAGAGATTTCAAACTATGCCCTTTAACCTCAAAATGTGTGTGTGTGTGTGTGTGTGTGTGTGTGTGTGTGAGAGAGAAACATGTATGTGGAGGAGTGTGCGCGCATACGCGCGCATTTGTGTGTGTGTGTGTGTGTGTGTGTAGCGAAAATCGCATAAAGTTACCTGTGTGTGTGTGTGTGTGTGTGTGTGTGTGTGTGTGTAATTAAAATCACATAAAGTTACCTGTGTGTGTGTGTGTGTAGCGAAAATCGCATAAAGTTACCTGTGTGTGTAATTAAAATCCCAAAGTTACCTGTGTGTGCGTGTTTGAAGCAGGTGTATGCATGTGTGAGGAGTGTGCGCACTTACGCGCATGTGTGTGTGTGTGTGTGTGTGTGTGTGTGTGTGTGTGTATCTGTAACTGTAATCACATCAAAGATCAAAGGCAATCAGATCAAAGCAATCAACTGAATTAACTGATACCACCTGTTAAAGTTCCGAAGGAGTGACAGCAGCCAGAGGTGGACTGGAATTTCTGGCCTCGAACAGAAAGCATTTTTGGCAAGACCATAATACCTATCATTGATTCGACTTCACTTTGAGCGTCCTGAGTTCTTCATGAACGTCTACATATGTTTTTTTTTCCAGAAAAATGAAAAAATAGCTTTGTTAGAGCGATCTAAAAAAACTGTTCCATATCCCTTTTTCAAATATCTCCCTGCGTTTTTAATATGGGACCCAATGAGGCTGTTGGTGGTTTTGGTGGCGCATCTTTGCGTCGTACGCCCAAACTATAACTCTGACAGCTTTACCAGAGGATTGTGAGTGAGAAGACAAATTTTCCTACATTTCTATGTATAAATTATTTCTGTAGAGTGGAATTTGCGGCCTGGAGCGCAGTTTTCAAATTTATTTTTTGACAGTTTTACCTCTCCCTCTACACTCTGAGCGATGACATCACACACTCTGACACGAACATTCCGTGCAATACACACCCATTATAATCTCAGAATTTCTCCAAAAATGATCATGGTCATTGAGCAGGGATTGATAAAAAACTATATGACCTATCGAAACGTGGATTAATACACCGATACACAAGACTTGTGTCTACTGTTTAAAGTTTAAATGGAGTCTCTAGGTGAAATTATGCTGGAGAAGTAGACATTTAAAAATCTCCAATGATTGTTCTTTTTCGCTCATTTTTTGTTGGCCGTCCCATTCATTTCAATGCAAAATTTTGAGCAGTTTTTCGCGACTTATGTCGCGAAAAATTCGTATTCCGTAGAGAAAAGTAATAGCACACCGATCCCGATCAAACCGCACGTTTTGATGTATAATTTGTCCTGCAACTCTTTAAGTTGTAGGACTAGTAGCGGGACGAAATTGCGTCCGCAAGAGGAATAAGAAGAAATCCACAGTATAACAGTAGTGCTCGGGGCTTTGCCCCACTGCACTGGTCCCTACAGCTATTGCTGTATGGGACCAGTGCTCGGTGCGATTGCCCCGAGGCCCTAATTAGGCCTAAAAGGTACTATAGGGAAAACATTTAAAAAGAGAAATAATAATTTTAATTACTATTAACAACATCATTACAAATGTGTTGTTACCCATTCAACCTAATAATGCACATTTTAAATGATAATGTCTCTTTGCAAATCTCTGTGTCTCTGTTGTCATGTCTGATGTTGAAATATGCAGCACAGATTACAGAAGTTTATCCATCATCCAGTATTAGTTAAGTTACTAGTCTGTCACTTGATGATTGTGCCGGCAAATATAATATAGATAATGCCCTTTGTAATAGTTGAGTTAAATAGCAGTACAGGCTAACTGTAGTCATTCCCCTAAATATTTTTTTACATAATGCTGCATTTTAGTGATGGAAGAGGTCGTATGTTCTATTTTGTTCCTTTGAGGCCAAGGCAGGCCAGATTGAAATGGTTCAATCAGCGACCAGTTCTGGCCTGTGTTTGACTACACCACAGACTGTGTGATCACAACGATGGCAGTGATTGGCTGCCTGTTAACAAACCATACTGTACAAAGTCATATATTCATAGATCTGATGGCAAAAAGAATCAAATGCAGGTATTGTTTGACTGGTTTGACTGATACTACTTGGTACTGGGTTATTTCGCTCAATAACCAGACCTTCAGTAAGGTAACCATTTCTGAAAAATGACTATAAGCTTCCCTGTAGATAAACATTTTCTATCAAACACTAATAATGGTATGACTTCAACTTTAGAGAGTCCATGGTTTAGAGATGACAGGAAATGAAAGGAGAAAGAGATGTGGAATGACAGGACTTGAAAGCAGACTTGAACTGAGAAGGTTCTTGGCCACAAGGGCACCCAGAAACTCCAGCACTCGAACAATATACAAGCATTTGCTTTTGTTGAATCAGAATATTACATGTTAAAATGCTTAGCATTGCTTGATGTTCTCTATTTGCATTTAAAAGCATGTTCTTAGCAACAGAGCATTCATTATTGATGTTCGAAATTCTGAAATAAAGATCACAAGTAACAACCACTCAGCCGGTACAAAAAAAGGAGCCTGAGACCTTTTTTTTTCCTAAGTGATGAAAATGTCAAGAGGCAAGTCTCTAAATGCTCTCATTGAACAGGGATTGGAAGTTCTCTGCTGATAAGGTTTTAATACACACGTCTGTGGGGCTGAAGCGAGCGCTCAGATAAAGTACAAAGGTCTGGATTTTCCCAGTGTCAAGAAAAAGGGAGAAGGAGGAAAAACCTTTTATGTTAGAAAACAATACAGGGACAAACCCAGGCAATGGGGTTTTCAACACACTTCAGTCCCTTAACTAGCAGATTCAGTACCCTGCTGACTCTCATAAAACAGTCCACCACTGCCGTTACATAACGCAGTTATCGCCGTTTACTGTGGGGAGGACGTTATTAGGTTACCATGGGCTTTCCTTCTCTGCTCCACGTGATGCACTATGTCGGCTCCGTCTGGAAATCAATCAGAGCTTAACTCCTCCCTCCAGCGATGGAAAAGCAAGAAAACCCCCCTTTAACAAGCCAATAAGCCTTAGGAAAGCACCAGGATATCATAATATCAATAATCCAGCCACAAGTGAACATGTTTGACTGCAAGTCTGCACGAAAAAGAGGAGGGGGGCTTTGCTCGCCATAGCAAACACCTTGGCATCATAAAACGCTGCAGGCAGCGGAGGAAGAAAGACAGCCCCAGCCCCTACCTCTATGATGAGGCTGTGGCAGGGGGCACGTGTCGTGTGCAGTGGATTTGGTTCATCAAAGCCTCACAATCAAAAAGCACACGGCTGGGCTGATCCGCTCCCAGAGGGGAGAGCGAGCTGCAGCTCTAATTGCTGTCAGGCTGCAGCCGTAAGGAGATATTCATATATTCATATAAGATTACCTCGTCCCCGGTGATCACCTCCTTCTAATGGCCTCTGTATGTCTCAATATACTGTGTGGCTTAAAGTAATCCAGGAGAATTTCAGGGTTTAGGGATTAGGGAGAGGAAGTGTTCAAATGTGACATGGGCTTGTTTCCCTACTTGCTTCCTTATTTGATCAATGTGACACTACAACTGTTGATTATATTCAGTCTGCCACAAGTGTTACGTAATCTCACAGTGGAGTGTTGTATTATTTTTGTCATTAAGGGTGCAGGGTGGTGACTGAGGATGGCTGTATTACTGTGTGACTGGTAAGTGTCCTTTGGTCGAGGCTTGGCAGTGTGTTTGAAATATGCATTTCAAATATGTGTCTGAAATTTAAAAAAATTAATTGGTTTGGTAGAGGTGGCAAAAAAAATCAATTTCAATTAGCAGCACAGGTTCATATTATTATTATTTTTTTCCCTTGATTAAAATGCTTTTTCCATCCATCTACATCTCTGTGTATTATTTATTTTGTAGTGTATAACAGCAGGGATGCAGCGATCAGTTCAAAATCAGAGCAGATACTGACCTTATTAAGTGAAGTTTTGGTTAAGGACAGAGGTGAATCAAAAATACTTATTTTTTATGTTATATGTAAAATAATAACCTCTCAGCTTTTACACATTCCTTATTGGTAATGAGTTATAGAATCATCGTCGGGCATACAAACCCTGAGGATCAGCAGAATACAGAATACGCAAATACTTTTTGTGTTACTGTATTCTCACTGATCCTTTCTTCTTCTTCTTACTACAGAATCTATCATTTTAAACTCTACATCCACTTAAAAATGTGCTTTTGTTAAGTTTATGATGATCTGATGTACAGATTCGCCTGCAGTTATGTAGAGGTGGGCCACTAAGTGACAGTGATAGAAAACCTTTAATCCAATCAGAATACTTTAATAAAAATGCCTACTTTAAAATACAAATACAAGGTTGGACCCATGGGGTCATAAGATGAACCTTAGGGGTTACAGAGGGATTATCAAAGTCCAACCATCATATACAATTTGTCAACATTAGTAAAGCCATTTGTCAGCCATGATGTTTACAATTAGAATAAATTAAAAAAAAGTCAGTTTCCAAGTAATTTATACTTTGGATTGTTTTTAAAATCCCCCTTCGCTGTTTAACCCTAAAATATCTGACCTTCACTATAGTGACTTGTGTCTGTGCAAAGTTTGTCACCAGAGAGGTGTTTTTTACATTCCTCTATGGAGAGAGAGGTGTTGGTGCACTTTCCTAAGATGTGATATTCATTACCTATGGATACAACTTTGAAATCCAATCAAAAGCTGTAAAATAAACCTGAAACCTCCGGCGCAGAACAGACTTGTCAGAAGGTGAAAACACACAATAACATCATAGCAGATTGAACACTGACAGTTACAAGCTAAAAAGCTAAAGAATGCTAACTACACTTACCATTCTGATACATCTGTTAGTTGCCCATTTTGGTGCACAACAGACTCTTCATCTGAGCCTCGAGGCTTAAACATGTCTGGCTGAATCTCTCCGATGTTTCCTCAGAGTGAAACTAGACCAGACCACTGCAGTCTGCAGATCGTGAGCTCGGCACAGAGCTTTTTCACTGGTCAAACCGGTGTGAGCAGCAGTCTTTATTTGGGACAAGTAATGTTAAAATATTAACCATAGCAGAGTGTCTGGAGGCAGGACTTTAAATTATGTAATACTTTCATAGTAATTGATGATGATGATGATGATTTTTGTTTTATTTTAAACTTCTGACTCTCATTTTATCTTCAAGTTCTCTATCCTGAGTATACTGTATGTCCATGAAACAACAGTTATAAAGGTCAAGTAATGACCTTGATGGAAATCCAAACCCTCAAGTTTCCAGTGTGAGAGGCGCCCGTCCTTCCTCATGACTTTTCCACTTCAGTATTCAGCCAAATTGATTGAACTGAAATGGAACTGAGCCCAGCGCTGGCAGATATATAATCATGAAATCAATTCTATTTATGGGGAGCATTTGACAGCTTTATGACAAAGTTCTCTGAAGAGAGAAGAATGGATAAGATTATGTCAAAACGATTAAAAAAAACACAGACAACAAACATCCTTGTATTACCAGCTGACAACATTTCCCGTAAGCTCTTCAATTTCTAATCTTCAGCACTCACTTCTTGAATAACTGTCATCAGTCATTTTGTTTGATCTTAGCCTGATGCCACTTACACCCTGATACTGAACAGAATGAATTACTGATTTCTGGCCTCACATGAGCTTTCTGCTGATACAACCCTGATTCCAAAAAAGTAGCCATGCTGTGCTAAATGTTAATAATAAAAGAATGTATCCAATTCAGAAGTGTATAATTACAAAAAAAATAAAAAGTTTTTCTTTTCTGTAATTGGGGTTGTACTTCCAGTATTGGTGTATGTTTGGAAACAGTGTAATCTATTAATAATCATTAACAGATAAGAGAAAAATAACATAATGTATTAGAGTCGATTTTTGTTTAGTGTGTTAGCATGCTAACACTTGCTAACTCACAATAAACACGTACTACAGCTCACACTGATAGAAATCTCATTACTTTTGCAAATATCTGATTAGAAATCAAAATATTGGAAGATTAAAGTTTTGATCTGATGGACGAAAAGTAACAAATGTTTAAAACCACAAACTGACCAACACAGCAACAATCACACCAATATAGAGCCTAGCTGCTAGTAGAGATGAACATTCAATTCACAATTATTGTGACCCAAATTATCATGGCTATCAGTATTATTGTGTTATTGTTAAATGTACTGAAAATGTTCAAAATGTATTAATACAAACACTGAGATAATTTCACCAAGTTTTATATTATTGATAGTGGATGGTGGGTGGGATGCTCCAATCGTATCTGGTACTTCAGCCCTCCGCCTTTGTACAAGTCCCTCTGCAAATCTTTTTTTATTTGGTTCTCTTACATTTATGCACCGTTAAAACCAGACTAAATACAAAATTAACCAAAAGTATCAATTTCACTGTGATTAGGACTAATCAAACAGTTTTGGGTTGTGAAAGCACCCTTAGAAGTCTGAACATTTTTTTTTTTTTTACCATAGATTATCGCAAAACCAGCATCAATTTCACCCCTTGCTGCTATTTTGGCTAAGAAAGATTCCCTTGGGATGGTCTATAGTAATATTACATGACTTTTTTAAAGGCAGGTCTGGCCGCTCATGCTTACTTTGCTCTGATCGCAGTACATCTCCGACTGGTTTGGTAAAGACCAGTTAAAGTCAAAATACTGCTGAATAAACCTCTGAAGATGTATCTGCCTCATCTATTGTGCATGAACTGTAGTAAGTGCTTGAAGGCATTTCCTCAAAGACATTTTGATCACCGCGCTAGAACCAGACAGACTATTTTACAGGGGTGAGTGTTCAATATAACTCAAGACAGCAACAGTAACAGCAGAGCACCATGTGGTCCAATCCAGAGTGTCAGGACACTTACACAAATACAAAGTTGTAGCTACATAGCTAAAACTGGTATCTTTTTCTTTTCATTATGGATCTCCCACTCAACGACTTTTGAAAGTCGAAGAAGAAACATTTTCAGTCCAGAAAGAGAATCTTTTTCTAAATGGGTCTGCCACATAAACCTGACATTCAGCACTTTTACAGAGCTTTATTGTCCTTTTGAACATTTCGGCTGCACTGAAAAACAAAATGAACCTAGAAATGCACGGTGCATTGCCAATAGCATTTCGAAAGTTGTTTTTTTACTGTGAATGGATCATTTACTACGGAATTCACATCTCATCTTATTGAAGCTGTCACAATTTTTTTCTTTACTCAGACAGTGATGACAAACCTCGCCTCATCGTCTTTGTTTTCCCGTTGTCTCCAAGAGACAAATTCATAGCCACTAAAATCCACTTCATCATTAAAATGTGCCTCCGCTCAGCCTAATTTCATGTTGGAGACTAGTTTTTTGTTCTTTGATTTTTTGTGCATGCAAATACAAGTTTGCTGATTTATTTTTTTATTTAAAAAGAAAACATGATAATTAATAAAATGAGATGGATGAGCACACAAGGAAGAACAATTCAGCGTTTCAAAGATGAATATCATGTGGGGTTGTATTAGGGCCGTTGGAATAAAAAAATGCTCTTTAAATAACTCAAATAAAAACGTATCTCTAGTGTGATGCCGTTAAATATCCAACAGGCACAATATCAGAAAGGTCAAGATTGAATACTGTCCCAGAAACAGGGCTGGCATGAGACCAGAATTATAAAAGCCTCCAAACTATGACTCCATTTTCTCCCGAAAGAAGCCACAGTTAAACATAGGGAGAGAAATGAATTAATTATAACAGACAGATGTTTTTGAAATTAGATTTAGGTAGGAGCTGCTGTCTCTGGGTCTGATGTAATCACTAAGCTATTTGCTTTTCCACACCACTGCTTATTTAGCCAGACAGGATGTGATTAAAAGTCCTGTTCAAGAGTCTTACATTGATTTGATATGGTGGACATATTCCACAGTGGCTTACTAATGTGGAATAATAAAATAACATAATAATTTGTGACATAAATTAAAAGCAGAAACAGGCACGCAAACAGCTAATGATACTGGGGTCAAATGTATGTGACAACTAAACTTGGGAGAGAGCAGGGAGGAGGGGTAGGAATAAAAAGCAAACGCACTAATCAACATTCAGCTGTGCTGTCAGTGAATAATGCACTGAAAATCTGGGCACAGACACTGTTGGGCATGACAAACATTCTGCACCTGCGGGTGAGAATTTTGCCTGATGACATGCAGAGAGAATTCAACATTTTACAGCTGTATAGAGGGAGAGGAGAGTGGTACAAAACACTGTCAGGATAAGGGGTTCAGCTCCCACTAGAGCCAGGGCTGCGAATCAATGGCTTGTGTAAGGGGTGAATTATACGAAAATTATAAAGCATGAGATATAAAATTATCTATAATTTTTCTACTGTGGATCCAGGAGGTCGTGGAGATCTTTTTGGCGACACCTGGAAGCTGCTCAACATCCTCCTGGATCCTCATATATATTTTCATTTTATGTATAATTTTTGGATTGTTATAAATTGGTATATTATATTCACATGACATCTATTACATGTCTGTCTGTCCTGGGAGAGGGAGCTCTCCTCTGTCCCTCTGTGTGCTTATGAGGTTTCTTTTATTTTTCCCAATTAAAGTATTTTGGGGTTTTTTACTTTGAGGGTGTAAGGACAGAGGCTTAGATTTTAAAAAACCCTTGAGGCAAGTTTGTGATGTTGGTACTGCATAAGTAAAAATAGACTTAGTATTGTGTTATTGTAGGCAGTGTTGGATTCAAATAAGCTTTTGCATCAATGTGATGAACTTTCGTGATTTTTCAGGATTGAAATATGAAAACTGCACTTAAAACCTAAAAGCAAATAATAATTTAAAAAACACAATATATTGCTAATACCTGTTTTGAACAATTTGAATGTATTAATTGGATCATTTATGTTACAATTCCAAAAAAATCTCATTTTCTGTCAGTATTCATAATTGCTTTCCTTTATTCTGAAGATGAAGACAGTGGAGCTGTCATAGCAGGAAAACAAACGTACAACTAGTTTTGTTAACAGTGACTCCATCAAGTGTCCCAGTGAGCCATGACAGTGAGTCGGCATGCACAATATCAGCACCAAAATGGAATGCGTTCGTTTTTAATGTCATCTATTACACCTTTGCTTTTCCTACTATGACAAGCAAAAATGTCTGCAGTGAAAAAGGTCTATGTGATCATGATTCTTGTTTTTTTTCAAGTATTGTATTCACTGGGGTAGGGAAAAACATTAACAACAGCTTTTTTAACAGTTCCTCATTTGATTTCTTACAATATTGTATTATAAACTGGTAAATAGGAATATTAATAATAATAAACTTTATTTGTATAGCACCTTTCATACATGAAATGTAGCACAAAATGCGTTACAATTTGGTATTATTAACAACATTTATAAAATGGAAGTTAAAAAGTTAAAGTTGTAAAAGTAAAAAATCTAGATGATAAAAAAGTACTTTACAATTGTGTGATGGGTCTGCTCCATGTTTTTTGCTCTGAAGCCACTGTCTAAAGTCTTACCATCCCAACGAACACAAATTCACAGAGTGGTCTTGTCTAATCGAAATTAATTGCACAATAATTCACCCCATCACGTCTTCCCATGGATTAGACTCACAGGTTGTTCCATTTGGTTGAAAACTGGCTTGGATGCTAACAGCCCCAACCCCACCAATTGCAAGTTCAACTGTATTTAGATAACATTATTTCCTGTAAAATCATAATGCAAGCATTATCACAAGCGTAAAATGAGTAAATAGAATGCATAGGATCACATTTTAAAAAATCATAAAATCAGTATTAAAAAGTGCAGCAGAGAGCAACTGCAAAGTGATTTAAATGCTCAGGTAAAGAGATGTGTTTCAAGCTTTCTTTTGAAAATATCTACCAAGCTGGCTTCTCTGATATCTATGGGCAGCATGTGATATAACATCATGAACACTGGAACGTAAAACCAAAATAATTTGTGAACTCTGCAAGCTCTGGAAACCATCGATGGACAAGGTAAAACCTGGCTAATGTATAAAGATGCTGATGTGAAGAAAGTTGTTCTATTTTCGGTCTTATTTTTACATCCTGGCCCAAAGGTCCAATCACCACCCACCTGTTAAAATTTGCGATAATGAGCTTTGGCTGTATAATCTGTTCTGCTCTGACAGTTTACACTATGACTCTCTAGTATTTTACACTTCTATTTTAGACCTGAGATTCATAGCACCTGTCCAACTTGAGAGACAGAGTTTTCACTGCTGTTTTCCTCCTCTAACTTGTTCCCAGCTTGCACCACTTCAACTCTCTTGTCAGATGCCTTAAGTGTTACTATGTATGGAGAATGAGCCCGAGTGACATGGTCACCTGTCACATTCAAAGGGAATGGGCATCTCTCCCTCTCTCCTTCTCTCTCCCCATGGTGCACCTTTGACTGTTGCTGTGGTAACGATAACCTGTTGACTCGTGGGGTTTCTGTTGATGGGGTCAAAATCATCTGCACCTGCAGCTGAGGAGCTGTCTGTCAAGTAAACACCTGCCATCGGGCTCTGGATGGACTCAGACCCTACCAGACCTCGGCAGAAAAATTAGTTTAAAGTTGTTTTGAGGATTTTTCTTTATTTATTTTTCTGCCTTTGAAGAATGTGTCTCATGTTATGATATAAAACATGAGTGCATGAAGTGTGAGGAACAAAGACAAAAATTGAGCGGGTGATATTGATCACATGGTTGAACAGCAGAGAAGATTATTGACTGAAGGAGGCAGCGAGACAATTTTGAACCTTTTTCAAACCTGGGCAGGGTGATTGTGACATTCCCACATTTACCCGATCTTGGACGATCGCATCACAAGTGGTCAGTGCTAAATACAAGTGTAAACAGGTCCAAGACGCATGTGATCGATCAGTCAAGCCACTTGTCGAGGTGTTCTAGGATGCATTTGACCACATATATTTTGTAGTGTAAACGCTGATGCGTCCCCGACAAGGCCAGAGCAAGATAAAACATCAACGGTGGTAAAAATGGAGAGGAGCCCTGATGTTCATGGTTAGGGTTCAAGTGAATTTAGATGTTTAATCTCAATTTGAGCTTTTGAGCTCCAAAGGAAACTTGCTAGCTAGATAGCAACTAGCGACTTGAGTTGTTGTTGTTATCCGGCGTAATAAATGTGCCGGAGTGGTCAGCTGGCGACCTTTGGAGACGCATGATGCACACAGGTGTAAACAGTCTTGTGTCTCATCTAACCACATTTTAAGTTTGAACATTGTCAAAGTGAAACCAGATCTTCCAGTTTCTATATTAGAAGTCGGAAATCCTCCATTGACATTTGAAATAATGCTAATAACTAAAATCCAACCTTGGAACAGATACTGTTGTCAACAGTATGTAATGTGGCTCACTTTATACGTTTTGAGGAGCCCCACCCCCCGTCTTACTTTCTATCCGACTTGCTCTCTCTCTCTCTCTCTCTCTCTCTCTCTCTCTCTCTCTCTCTCTCGCTCTCTCTCTCTCTCTGTACTGACCTGGCCCAGGGCTGATCTGGTTGTCATAGAGGTGGATGTCATCTCCGCAGGCGATCGGCGAGTCCTGTATCTCCTCTCGGCCCTCGCTGCCCTCCTCCTGCTCCACCTCCCGCTGCTCTGGGGACACAATAGCACAGGGTCACCTCCTGGACCTTACTGGCTACCAGGCAGTGCAGAAAACTCACTTTTATTAGTATCATCTTTAGTCAAAGTAGCTCGCAAGTCCAGAAATCCTGCATTATTTCACCAGTCAGATCAACTTTTAGAATCAAAGACTATTTAATTTGATATAATAACCATCTACACTAGTATGTATATTTCCTAGTGTTTTTTGGCAGAATACACAATAAATTCTTATTCTGAGAGAATATTTAGTAATTAAGATCCTTCAATTAGTTTATTTTTTATGTGTACCATTAGAATACGAGGCTGATTATATCAAAATTTGAGTTCCATTTGAATTTAAACCAAAACCACACATTATAAGTATGTAAAAACTACCAATATGAGAAGTAAAAACTACCATTACAGCACCGCCTAAAGTAAAATCCTGTCACAGTTGTGCCCTAACAAAAAGTTAATACAGCAACAAAATACTATTACAAGAGATTCTGCTTTTCTGTGACAGATTATCTGATAGTCAATGAACCATCCTGGCACTATAAAAGACATCTGGTGTTCAAAACAAAACACAAAAACTCACAAATATTGTGTCAGCTGAAGAATGTCATTACGAGGCCCACTTGTCAAATATGCACTCAGATTTCACAGCAGCAAGTTGAGAGTAGAAAAAAAGGTTTTAACTACAGGCTACAGCTACAAACAAGCTTGATTATAGGTTTGGTGTATATTTTGGGTTGCAACTAACAGTCATTTTGATTATTTTATTTATCTATTTTTCTTTTCTTAATCAACCCTTAGAAACCCTCTATAGACCCATTTTGCAAATGAGTAAATTAATTATTTATATTTATTATTTATATTTTACACAATTTGTGTAAATTCATTATTTTTAAAATATTTTTTTGTACAGGAATTATTGTATGATTTTTTTATACACTATTTGAGCAAATTTATTATTTTATGTTCTTTTTTAAATACACGATTTGGGTATAGAATTATTTTTGTATTTAATTAAGCAAGTAATTTGTACACAATTTGTATTAATCGATTATTTAAAAAAAAAAATTAATACACATTGACTGGGATATGCTTTTGTTTAGTAACATTTAGTAACATTGCTTTAAATGCATTTTTTTTTGTTGTCTTAGAGGACAAAAATATCCCATTGCTAAAGCTGCTTAATACATACTATATATTTTAAAAACAAAACAATAATGAAGGGTGTAGCTTGCTATGTTTAAAAGGTGACGGAAAAACAAAATGTAAAATAAAAGTTCAATTTGCTCAGCCCTTCTCCTGTCATTGTCAGTAATCGCATCTCATCCCAATAATCTCATCCCATAATTATTATTATTATTATTATTATTATTATTATATATTATATTATTATTATATACTATATATATCCTGGCTCTGCCCCCCATTGGTCCAAGGCAATCCAGACTCTTTGCATTTCTTGTTCCCCGCTGGTGGAACACACTACCAGTTCCAACCAGAGCAGGGGCGTCCCTCTCTACCTTTAAAAAACTCCTGAAGACCCATCTCTTCAAGGAGCATCTTCTTTCCTAGCACCACATGATAATTCCACTCCTCAAAGAAGTGTCACTAGCACTTATTGATGCACTAATAGCTCTTATTACACTATACCTTGATTGTTTGTCTTTACTCTTCCTGTAAGTCGCTTTGGATAAAAGCGTCTGCTAAATGACTAAATGTAAATGTACTGCACTATTATTATATACTGCCTAGTCACAATAACATTATTACCATCAAATCATCAGTGCAAATACCATCATCTTGCCACTGTACCTTACCTACCAACTTATCTTCTTTTAAACTTCTTAACTGTCCTTGTTCTATTCTGTGTTTCTTCTATTGTTGTTTTTATTTATTCTACCTCAGTATTCTATTCTATTGTATTTTATCATTATTATCTATCTATCTATCTATCTATCTATCTATCTATCTATATCTATATCTATATCTATATCTATATCTATATATATCTATATATATATATTGCATGTCTTTGCTATAGGTTGTAGTGGCCTATTGGATTGGATGATGCAATTGTGTGCATATTTACTTTGTTGTCTCTTGAATTCTATTTATTTTATAACCAGTTTTTCTCTGCCGATGAATCAGCACTTATTCTGCCAGAATAAATGAAAGAGTGTCTTGACGTGACTGTAAGCAGCACAAACAGATATTCTGAAAAACATATTCCTATTGATTTATCCAGGAGAGGTGCATTAATTACTTTAATGCATAAATAAGTAAGCAGAGGACCTCTGTGTCTGACAAAGAAATAATGCTGGTCGGTGGTTGTTTTGAAATGAAGAATGAAGTCTGTCGTGAATCAGCAGGTATAGGTTTTTAGACAGGTTTTTTTGGTGTGTAATGGACAGGATTTTGTCTGGTAGAAAGCATCACAAGACTCAGCCTGCAGCCTGTTTGTATGACTCATCCCATTTTCTCTTCCTGACACAGCAGCCTCTTAAATCCAATCCTACAGTAACTAGTGGGCTCCCAAATATCATCGGGCGATCGGGCTTGATGCGACGAGAACAATACTGGTGCTCTTTATCTGCTGACCTTATCTGTGAGGAGGCCCCAATTTCAGTTCATTCAGTTTGTCTTGCATCAGGATCATCCCTCAGCACTTGACATTATTTGAACCTCGCTGTGTCGTCGCCTTTCCTGCATCCCTCTGTGCCTCAGACTCACCAGCTGGGCTCTGACTTTCAAATCACCTTGGGAGAGAACAGCGGCTGTCGTGCAGGAGGAGCAAATCAACGGTTTTACTTCAAAACACGATGGTGTCAATTTTAGAAAGTTTTTAAACATTTACTGCGTATTACTATTTATTTATTTGTACACATTCTATTCCAGCTGCTTTTTACTTACTTGTCTATTTTTTATTTAATATTACACTCCAATATGCAATTCAGTATTCAGAATTAGGGATCATTTTATTAAAAAAACTATAATCCGGAGTCTTTTCACAATGTAATTAGAATAATAAATGGCATGTAGACGAGCTGCGCGTGAAGCCTAGCTCCCCTCAGTAACTGTGACCTGCCAATAACAGCATGCAACATGTAGAAGGAACAAGGATGAGAGATGTTTGATATGAAAACACTGAATGATTGATGGGTTTCCTTCAAACAGTGTGCAGTGTTCTGCAGCAGCCTTTGACATATGTTTGGAGCTGTGACATACAGGAACACAACGGAGCAACAAACAGACACACAACAGCTCCAGTTTGCATCATTTAGGATGTTTTTAACTTTTGTGCTGTGTATTCTAAGAATTACTTGAAGAAGATACACAACTGTTAAAAAAAATGTCTATAAAACACCCGAGGTGAGGTCATCAAATTTCTTGTTTGTTCAATTAATTGATTGACAAAAAGTTAAAATTTAGATTATCAATTATTTTTATTTAGTGATGCTAACAATTTTACTTTTTCAGTTCTGATTTCTGACTAATAGGCTGAATGCCACACTGTGTGGAAGTAGGGCTCCACAATTTAAAGAAAAATATAAATTCTTGCAATTACATCTTCTCATTATCTTCTCAAAACTTTATTAAACAATCTCTTCCAAACATATCACAATGAAAATCATTGTCAACCATAATTGACAGAGGATTTTGTCTGAAAAACAAATTTATTCCAACTTTATGGGCTACCGTGTATTTTTGACTGATATTGCAACATGATTAGTAATAATAAAGGGAATGACATCACAGTATTTAATTTAAAATTATATTTTGTTACACATTTCACCTTTTAGAAATATTGATCCCCAACTTGCAATTTGGATAAAAAAATCTGATAAAAAACATGTTAAATACAAAATACAAATAACACAAATAAATACAAATAAATACATAAGTATACATTTACTGAATTTTTATTTATTTTTAAATACATGCAAGATTAATAAATTGTGCACAAGCAACTTTGACATTTTTTTAATTAACAGGAATTGCAATTTCAATGAAAAACTTGAAAAAAATGGTCAAAGCTTAAAAAACAATTTAAATTCCAGTTTATAATTATTTGCAGATTCATCAGTAATAAAAATAATATTTAGTTCTTTAGTTTTGTCTTACATTAATCTAAGAATTATTTCAACACAATTTGTCGACTAGTTTCAAAGGTTTAAAAGTTGGAATAGCTAAAATCACCTGAAAAGACATAAACATTACTGTGCTTTTATGAGTAATCAAATCCTCTCGAGCTGTTAAGATGAAGGTCACGTTGGTCTTTCGCTGTGTGGAACCTTCCAAGTTGAAAACGTTGATGACAGCTAAATTACAGGGTTTCCCACCGTGCTTTTAAGTAGAGACGGGCCACCTCGCCTGAACTAAAGACCACCTTCACTAATTGAAAATTAATGCACATGTAAGACAAGTAAGCTCCAGGGCAAAGAGCGGACACACTGTTTCAAACAGTGCCTTTTAAATATTTAAATGAGTGGTAATTGTTTAAGTTATTTATTACAAAAAAAAATAGTAGTAAAGTAATAGTTGTCTGAGAATTTGAGCCAAAATTCCCTCGGGGAAATCCCTGATTCTAACATCCATAAATCCACTTATAATAAAAAATGTAGAGTTGCTTCAAAATGCAAAATGAAAAAGCTACAAGGTGAGAAAAAAACTCAAGGACAATCCCCTCAATGCATCACTTCAGAAAACACTATACTGAACACCTTGTTTAATGCATCCCTGTGCCCATCAAGGAGATCACACGAGCAGCAATTTTTCTAATCATTTTTTCATGAATTTGCTTTTTCAAATCCCATTCTTCACACATTGAGTGTTTTTTCTGGTTTGTGATCTAAACTACGATGAACATGATTTAACCCAAACATGTGCAGCTATAATCATATTCAGGCACTCACAGTTGCTTGCCAGGCACATTAAATAAACATATTAATAGTTGATATGACTCAGAGACATATCAACTATTAACACACTAATGAAGAATATAATGACATAGAAAGCACTACTCATTCCTCCAGTGAAAAGATACACAACTATTATTTCCGTGTCACCCTGCTCACAGGCTCTGATTGCCAAGTGCATTCGGAGAGCATTGGACTTCGAGACCAGCCCTCGCTAATGAACCTCTGAGATGACAATGGTGGATAATGCTTACTTGCCTACAATAATGTAATTGCATTTATATCCTGATAAAAGGTTGCCTAATAAAGACAGTTATGTTGGGCTGCAGCAGGGGGCCTCCTGTGATTCTGCTGAGTGAATATATGTGTTGCAGGGGAATAATTGGCTGGGGGAGACAGGGAGATCCAATGCAAGCATATTCTGTCCTGACTGCTTGTGCTGCACATACTAATTGGGTGCCTCTCCTTGGCTTGAAGGTAATGAAACTGCCGTTATCATAACAGCCGGAGCAAAGTTCATTATTTATATCCAAATGCACTGGAGTGTGAGAGCTGGGAGAAAATTCTGCGTGTAATCTTGAACTCATATCTTTCACTATGGATATACTGTACAATCATTGGCAGCATTCCAATATTTAAAAAATCCCGTACCCATCAAGACAGGCTTAATTTTTTAACTCACACCGAGCCTCCAACACATGGATTCCTTGTTGTTGCTTTATTTTCCATTGTGGAACACTGACTGGGGTTGGAATTTAAGTGTACATTGCATTCATATGTTCTGCTGTTGGCTCAGACTCACCCATTTCTTGAAAGAAGTATCCATTCTTGGACATCCCAGAGGGAGGTGCCTCTGCAGGAGAGAGCGAAACAGAGAAAGACAGTAATCACTGAGGTGAAACTGGCAACAGTAACAGGCCCTGCAGGGAGCAATTTTCATTTTGAAATGAGATACCCATGATTTGTTATCATTTTTACACAGTAATTGTTGGTATGAGTGATGAATACGAGTCACTATTGATCAGACTTTTGTTGGGCATTCAGTAATGATGTTTAAGAGGCAAAGACTGGTGCGTTTAAATGTAAGCATATCATGGACCCAGATAGTACAAAAAATATTAACTTTCATTCACTCACTTGCTCATGGACAATCTGCCCCCTAATGGCCATTAAGAGACATGACAATGTCTACTAATAATACATCTAAAACCGAATACTGATTAAATTTCTTGCAAGTTTCATGATATCTCCAGAAGCAGGCCTGTAATAATAGCTACATTTTGTCTGACAATATTTTGTCCCAGAAATAATTGCAATAAACAATATTATTGTCATGCATGTATGTGCGGGGGAGTTGCCTGAACCCCTCCCATGGTGAAACTGCAAGACAGAGAGAGGGAGGAGAGGACAGAAGCGACGCTACCAGAAATCACAGCAAAATGTTTCTCAGCATAGTTTGTTCTGTTAATTCAAATTAGGTGCCGTAAAAGATTAGTAATTTAATGGTCAGGAAAATCTTGCTGTTTATATGACAACATATTGGCAAACTAAATTTCCTGCCCTGGTAATAGTAATGATTTATATGGCCAATAGAGGTCTTTGTTTAACAGAATGTAAGGTACACACGTCCAATAACATTTTTCAGGTGCTGGATCAAAAAAGATCAAACCAAGTAACAAACTCAGAAAAAAATATCCGCACACTGTGATAAAATAGAGCAAGCAACATTTCTGCACAAACACATTCATGTGCCTATATACTGCTTGTTCTGTTTTGTAATGGCCATTTGACAAAACCTGTCGAACATCTTTGTTAGATCAAAACGTTGCAGCGCAATTAAAAATACTGGGAGATTTAAATACAGCGTGCAGATCTTCATTTCCAGACAAGTCCCTTGAGGCATTTGTCACTTAAACGTAAACATCTGTTGTTCTTGGGCATTTGCTGAAACTACTGATGCTGTACAGTCTGTTGTTCTTTTATATACTACTGCATCAGATAACTATAATGTCCAGTATCTACAGTAGCAGTGATGTTCCTCATTCAAATTCAATGGATACCTAGGAAATATTTTTGGGACTGCTGTCATTAGTTGTTTGTATATTGGTGATAAAAAAAAGTTAGATTGCATTTTAAATTCCTCTGCATAAGAGTCAAACTAAGAGCAAAATAATGCATGTTGCCCAGACTTATACTGTATGTTTTATTGTTAACCTTAAGACACTATGTGTACATTTTGCTCTGATTGATTTGAATGTGTAAGTAATAAAACACCTTAAGTGCAAACAACCTCAAGAAGGAAGCTGCCTGACTTTCCTCAGTCTGATCACCTCGCCAGATTTACTGATATCGAAAAAAAAATGTATCTGATAAACAGTGAATATTTAGCTTGTGTAATACAGGCTTGGTATGTTAGTAAAACTTTGCCTCCTAATGAGGCCATTGCTGTCAAAGACACAAACTAGGCAACCCTTTAGTTCAACCAGAAGGCGAAAAGAAGAATTCCCTTTAGGGGATGAAAAGTGTTATCAGAAAAATGTAAGTGCTCCATTCCTAACATGTTCATTAGGTAGAAAAGTATGTTAACGGGCAATAATTATATGCAATACACATTCTTTTCATCAGCAAAGGTCTTGACATTGCTCATACATTCAGTGATAATCCATAGTGAGTTTTTTGCTTCCAGGCAAGCAATCACTTTGCAATGGTAGTGTTCATCTTCTTTTTTTAAAATGGTGGATATCTCATTTTGGAATTAAACTTAATCTGGTGAAGAGCTTCACTACAAATGCACAGAGGGGGAATTTAGAGTACAACATTTCAGAGTGTTTGTCACACGGCCCTGTGGATGTGTGCAGCATGCGGATGGCACAGAAAGACGAGGCAGATATGGAGCGGGGATACTTTGAAGGTTATTGAGACATTGTGGGTTCATGCTGAAGGAAAGGAAGGGGGCTGCTGGAGCAGGCTTCAATCAGGCTTCTCCTGAGCATTAAGCCAATATGTTTACATATTTGTCCTATAACCAAAGATCAACAGCATGTCTCACAGGTATTTCCCTCCTAGAATTACAGCCACTGCACACAAAGGGATCACACACAAACAGTACCAGTACGAGCACACACACTAACACTGTTCTCTCAAACTATGTGAAACTCTGAAATAGCATTGGGACGTCAAGATATCCTCCTGGAAGGATTCTTTGATGTGACAAGCATGAAAATACAAAATACAATTTTAATTATACAAAATGTTCCTTCACTCTTGGGGTTGGACTTTGCGACAAAAAAAAAAAAAACAGAACAGTTCAGGAATAAAATAACTGGGGATCCATTTTATCCCCACAACAATTAGCTTGTGTAATCTGCACAGGTAATGATGTAGCTGCTTGGGTCTGTAATAGATATTTGCATTCTGCGCTGCCTGATATGTTGATTTACATGTTTTTTAAATCCTGACTGGAAACAAAGTCTTCCCTATGGAATACAAACATTTTTTAAGGAATACTTTTGGGAAATGTGCTTATTTGCTGAGAGTTAGAGTGTATCCATACCAATCTCATGTCTGAATTCCAGGTACTGGTACCGGTATCAGTTCAACCCTACTTTCATATTGTTCAAACTAAATATATCGTCATATTACCCAGCCCCTGTAGAAGGTGCTTAAAGTATTGTTTTTCTGCAAAGAAGCGATGATTTCTAAAAAGTGGATGCTTCATTCACAAAAGAACCGCCAACATTTCAAGGTTGAAACCCAAGATTAGTATTTGAGGATCCAACCAAATAAGAAATACAGTCACAATCTCCCCTTCTTTTCCTGAATTACGGCATTGAAAATTAGTCAGAAAATATTTTTTGTAGAACCTTTTGATGTCAAAGTGAAGTTGACCGTTGGATATAAAATGCCATCACTTCATTAATTTTCTTTTGGATGTTTGTGTGTATTTGTTGTTATAATCAGCGCATGAATTCTTGAGTTATGGCCCAAAACATAATTTGTGAGGTCAGAGTGACCTTGTCATTTGACTTCCAAAATCAAATAAGTTCATCTTGAGTCCAAGTGGACATTAGGGGCACATTTGTGGCAATTTCCTTAAGGCATTATGAGATACAGGAATGAGATGAACTTGAGGTCACAATGACCTTAACCTCTGAACACCCAAATCAAATCAGATCATCTGTCCAAATGGACGTTAGGGCAAAATTTGAGGAAATGACGCAGACATTTCTGATATATCGGTTTCATTAGAACAGGACGGATGGATTGATGGACAAATCATCTACGTAATGCCTCCAACCATGGCTATCAATGGCACCGATGCATAAAAACGTCATACATCGCCTTTAAAAGACATGGAAAAACACTTAAGCGAATTATACAATTCTTTTTAATGGTATAACATGTTTTAGGAGGTAAGATAAAGCAATGACTTCTTTATTCAAGAGTAAAAGAAAATTATTCAACATAGAGTTTAATTGTTGATAATATACTCTTGGTTATATGATAGATTTTGTCACTTCACAGCATCCTTTTAAAGAGAAACTGCCTTTTTCAAAACTGAAATGAGTTGAAATGGAATAAATTGATTTATTAGCCAAATGTAACAACCTTCCAGCTGTCAGTCTGACTGGCTACTAATGGAAAAATACTTTTAAATGTCATAGACCTTTACTGTGGGAGCCTCTCACAAGTAAATGCCTGGACATTCTTCTTTTAGCTGGTATTTCTTTACTTGAAGCTTAGTGATGCATTACTTATATAAAATGGCTGGTTTACAGAACAACTACTCCATACTCTAACAAGGCAGTGATGCCTTAAGGTGGGTTGACTGTGTCTTTTGTTTTCACAAGGAATTCAATGAAAAAAGTGTCCCCAGTTTTTTTTTTCTTTTCTTCCTGACCTGGCTTTCTTCTAAATATCAAAATACAAATCCGTTCTCTCATATGAGTTGTTTAAGCACAAATGTGTGGGAAACATTTTTTTTCTCAAACCTCCTCTTCTGTTTCTGGATTACTGAGTGTGTTTGATTGTCATGTCAGTCACATAAACATACATTTTCCCTTCACCTTCCTACACAGCGCACACACGCAGGTCGATCAAATCCCTGTCAAGCAGTCAGCTTACCTGCAGCTACTGCATTAAACACATCTTTCAGAGCACAAACACTCAGCAGGACTATGGGCCTAATATCTTGTATTTTGCACAGCACTGGTTAATTATTTATGGCTTACTTATTAGGGACAGATGCAATAAACGTAGGCCGACTAAAAGCAGCAACCCTATACAAGTAACATGGTGTTAATAGCAGATGCTAATTTGCAACACCCGTCCCTAAAAAGGCGATTGTATGTGCAGCTAAATAAAGTAAATAGTGGCTGCTCACAGCTCAGCAGCTTGAGGCACAGCCAGAGTTCATGGATCATGATGTGTTTTTCAGTCCAGTGTCTGTTTTACATGTCAGTCTGTCTAAATACACAAGCAATGTTTTTTTCTAGTCAAGTCATGACAGCAGTCTGACATGGTTGGGACTAGTAATATTTCAAAAACACAAACAAGACAGTCTGAGCTGAAAACTGTCACATTAATGTAAAGGCTGCATCAGCACAGGGTTAAATAAACTGAGGGACATTAAGTCAGCATGTTCCGCCTTATTAACAGTACTGCAATAAATGTCTCAGTTATCATCTCTTATGCATCAGTTTAATAAAGCATAAAATACTGAGTGAGCCAATTTTACAGTAAGTTGTTGAGGCTATTCTTCTTATGTCACATCAGTCCTAACATTTTTTTCTCTGTGCAGCAGTGAGAGGAAAGTGGCAGACAAAACAAAACAAAGTTGTATAACTAGAGGAATAAATAGGGCTGAGATGATTATTTTCCACTGTGAATTAATCTGCCAATTATTTTCTCGATTAACCCTCTGAGACCCGCAGGAGCACTGTCAATCCTTGCCGGTTTTGTGTCTTTCAGCTGCTGTAGTTGGCTCAGTTTTATAGAAGACTCAAGCTATCCATTGGTACAAACCATGTTATGATATTTTGTTGGGAAAGGGGAAAATAATGCTTAAAAGTTTGGCTTTAGCATGGCCATTTTCGAAGAGGTCCGTTACCCTCTCACCTCAAGATATCTGAATGAAAGTAGAAAATGGAATGTCTGGTCTTCTATCCGAATACAGACAGAGAGACAGATAATGGTATAGAATCTTTGAGGTCTTTTTGACCCTTTTTATCAAAATCATGAGGCTCTCTAAGGGTTCATGGAAGAAGTGCTTAAATATAGTGGAAAAAAAATGATAGTCTGACAAACAGTCCAAAACAATGATCAATTTACTATCATACATGACAAAGAAATGCAGCAAATCCAACAATTTGAGAAACAGGAATCAACAAGTAAAAAATGTTGTAATTAACTATTATATAATCAAAATAATCAAAATAAAATAAATCATCTTCTGTTAATCGACTTTTTGATCATTCAATTGTTTTGGCTCTAATAATAATCAGACCAATACTCCCTCTCTTAATTTTAAAATTGCATTCATGCCCGCTGCATTGATCAAATTATAACAAAATATCTAGGAAAACACTTTTTTTCATGGAAGCAATGATTAATTTAAATTAAACAACTTAAAGTCTCATCAGGGATCCTAAAATATGCCACAGAATGCTCTCTCTATAATAATGTTTATGAAAAAAATATGACTTTTTCACAGGAGATTACCTGATCTCAGGGCAATTTGGGAAGGAATTATTTAGCCAATAAAAAAAAATCAGAAAACATATGAGAGCCCAAGGTAATATCATGTCCAGAAAATTACAGTCCAGAAAATTATCCATTGATAAGAGGGTCACAAATTATGAACTAATTATCACTATATAATTATTGCTGCTTAATTTATTGTCAATCACCTGACTGATTCATTGACTACTGTGAAGATCCGGTCATGTCTGAATAAAGCCATGGAGAACCTTTATATGAAAGGGGCTAATCTTACCTCATGTCATCCATATTAGAAAAAGGACTTTCTTACATTTTCTATAATTATTATTCAGCGGAAGCAGTAAAATCTAAAACAAAACACCACACTGTTCAGAAGTGGGCAGAATAATAGTTACACAGAGTGAATAAACAATGTTCAAAGGATTGATGTTTAGTTCTCAGAGATGTTGGAAAATCGTTCTCTATCCTGCAGGGGTTCTTCTGTTGAACTCATTTATTTATGTGGCACATGATGCCAGCTTCCTGTGAACGCTGCGCTCCTGCGTCTTAGTCTTGGAGTGCTGTGATCAGGAGCAGCATCATGAAGATTCATGTGCTCTGCTTGTATTGAGCTGTTTGGCACTGACAGATGCAGAAAGAGATTTAGAAGGATTCAAGGGGACTGCGTGTTATCCGTGTACCGGCTTTGCCAGATCAATGAAAATACAGCAGCAGCAGAGACTACTCTGTTGTGAGACACTGAGCTTTACTTTATGAACAAATAAAGACTGTTGTTCTACATGTCAACACTCCCATAAGTTACATTAACTCAAGTGAAACATAAAGTTTTATTCTCTGGAAGTAAGTAACCTGGAACATTTTTTCAGACCATAAACTCCTACATTAGACTGAAGTGAAATGAGCTGTAGTTGGTACTGCACTGTTTGTTTTGGTTATGTCTTAGTTTGTTATAATGTGCTGCAAACACATGCAGACAATTGTTAGACAGACCTTTACATTCTTCATGCTCTGATGGTCTTCTACAGACAGGCTCATTTGAAGTCATAAAGGCTATTCTGTTGTGTAATCAGAAGCAGATTCACTTAAATTGTCCGATTTGAGACCAAAACTCTCTGAAAGCCTAAAATGTATAAGATCTGCCCAGTTAGGGAATGGGACATATAAAACACAACACTAACAAGTTAAAACATCATCATTTCAATGATTAAGTTTTAAGATAAAAAATGCAAAAAGTAAGGTTGTCAAAGTATCCGTACTTTGATACTCAATACCATGGGTCTAAAACAATACAATTTGTTAATTATATTTGATTGAAAATGCTGGATATAGGGTTGTTATTTTACAGTTTATTGCTTAATGTCATCTTAAAGTAAAACTTTGAATTTATTGTAAAAAAAAAAAAAAAAAAAGCAAAAAGTTAAGAAAAACAGTAAAAAGTCTGGCAGCTAAAGTTTTCCAACATTTTGTGTGCCCAGGACGTTTTTGCTATTTAGTGTTGTTTACCATATTGAAAATATTTCAAAGTGTTCATAAAAACATTAAGAGTCAGATTGAGGAAAAAATCAGTGCATGCAGTGTTTTACATTTAGCTTTTCATATGTATACGTATGTATGTGTATATTATGCACACATAAAAACTGATTGTGGTGTGTGTGTGTGTGTGTGTGTGGGTGTGTGTGTGTGTGTGTGTGTGTGTGAAGCCAGCATTACACAGCACACATCATACCAATCGCTGACATAACCAAACTCTGAGAAACAGAAGTCAGATCTGTGCACAAGACGCTATTACATCATGGCAGAGGCACGCGATGACATGCTGACCCACACAAGTAACATATTGTGCTTCAACATGGGCTCTGCTGCCAAGAGACTCTGTCCTCTACTGCAACAGCTTGTCAGAAAAGAGTTTTAGTTGGCCAACGCAATGATGGTGTTTACAGTGTCAAACTAAATGTGATTTTTATTGGCTGATTTCAACATTTCAAGGTCATGCTTATGCTTCTTTTTCTTTTTTCAGCCCAGTGCCTCCACATCATCGATTTTTGTATTGATTGCTTCATGCCACTTACTGCAAATCCATTTTTTTACCTTCTGATTGAAGCTTTCTTGGGGTTGATGCATGATCTTAATCCCTCATTTAACCGAATGATTGTGAAAATCATTTACATAAAGTATTCCAGATTGAGTAAAATCTATTGAGAAAGGGAGAGGTAATGTTACCTCACAGAGTACTAGTGCTCCGATCAGTGAGTTTGTATGTTTTATTGTGCGATTTTAGTTTTGTTAAGTGGCTTGGAACTGACAAAACAAACTAACGAATGATCAGGGCAGCGGGAGACCCACAACTCCTGTGTTCTGCAAGGTAAAATTACTTTTTAAAAACATGATACATTTCGGCTTCACAGTCTCTTACTAAAATGAATAAATGTGCAAGAAATAAAAGTCACCCCCTGCACCCACACACCCACAACGACAAGTGAAAAAGCTTCTGTGAAGAGGAAATTCCCCTGCATATTTTTTTCTTAGTCTGTGTTAAATTTATTCCTGAGGTGAGTTCTAAAAGCCTCCTGTGGTTATTTATCATTCACGATCCTTGGTTGTTTTATGATGAAATAAATGCAAACAGTGGTTAAACCAAAGTCACTGAACTGTATCTTCCTGGACAAGCTATCTAAGCAGATTTCATGCAAAAAAAAAAGAAAAAAATTATGTTTGATAACCTTCTGCAGAAAAGAGGAAGCCGTATGCATGCAGACAGGAAGTCAGAGCTAGTTAAAATAGCATCACACCCAAATCTCATAGCTTTCACTAATATGGTGTGTGTGGGTGTTTGTGTATGTGAGTCTCTTACTTAGAATCAGACCTTTCATCATTGCCCAACATGAGGGAAATATCTGTCAGTCAGCAGAGTTTACATGTCACAAACCCACTAGCAAGGCAACATCTGCGTCGCTCGTCACTTGATGTTGTGTCAGTACATGCCACATGACAAACTCTTTCTTCCTGATAAACTCAAACCTTCGTCTGATACGAGCTATCTGGAAAAAAAAAAAAAAAAAAAGATAGCAGGCAGCAGCTTGTTGCCTTTGCAGCGATTGTGGTTTCTGCATCAGTTGGAGGACTAGTGACACAGCAAGTAACAACTTTGTGACAAAGACAGACAGAGGGATGTCAGCTGTGGAAATGTTACCTGAGATGTTCCTATGAGTTCTGTCTCTGCAACCACTAATACCCCTGTGGGCGCCGCATCAAACACCAGCCGACCCTTTCCCTCTGCTTTGAATCCCCTTTTTGATCGTTGTGTCCTCAAAAGAGTAAAAATGTTCAGGCAACATGACTTCCCACAGTTCTTAAGAAGAAAAAAAATAATCTGTACCAAGTACATTCAGGGACAGTTTTAGTGATTCAGATGCTCCAGGCAAAAAACTGAGATGAAACCCGGTATTTGTGTGCATGTGCCCACATTTAATGTGATTTACCACCTCTGTGACCAAGTCACCGAATGCCATTACAGTTCAACTCTGCAGGAAACCAAGTCCATGGTCCTACCTGGCATGACACCGAGAACAAAACTGTTTACAGGCAGCTTGTTTCAGTAAACAAAGCCAAGTGAGAATTCTCTGTATAGGACTATAAATGCTCTGCGCTTACTTGAAGAAGATAATGGGACCAGAAAAACACTAGAAGCATATATTTTATAGTCTAATTTCCTTAGACTGGGAGCAAGTGAAATCACAAGTGTCAACTCAGGGCACAAAAGCCTCTGGATGGAACTTGTTTTTGCAATTTTGGTGACCACAGGCACAAGCGCAATCCTGGTGCAGAGCGGCACAATCTCCAAGAGGCTAAAGCAGGATGAATATATATTTTTAGTGGAAGTACAGTATCAGCGGGTGAAGTCGGGGTAGAGCTTAACTAATGGCCATCACCTCTAATCCCCTTTAAAAGCAGCAGGCATTTTAGTAGTGTAGAGAAGCAAAGAAGCAAATATACATCACCTAAGACTACTATGGAGCAATAAAAGCAAAACAAAACAACCAAAGTGACGAGCAGAAAGTGACAAATGTTCCAGACATGAACCGAAACCGAAGCAAAGGGCGCACAGTGTACCGACTGGTTCCTCTGTATCAGATCCCAGTACTTTCCAACTATCTTTACAGCAATCCTACTGACGATGTTAATCTCTAAAAACTGTTCACAAACACTTGCTTTTAATTTTTAAAATGGCTACACCATTTCTGAAACCAGCTGTTTTCTATATTATTTTCAAAATGTTACTTATAGACGAGTAAAAGGTGAATTTGTGGGGAACTATTCCATCCAGTACAAGAGTGGAAGCATCCTGAGAATGCCTGTTCTATTGATAAATTATATCCACTAAACTGGGAGAACGGTGTGTACAAAAGCACAGCAGGTTCTTCCTATTTTGCTGGCTCTGGATAAATCAATGGAGGGATACATTTACTATAAAGGCAGGTACTCATGCTGTTTGACCTTTGTGTAATTATGCAGTGTGTTGCTTAAAGACTGCAGATGTCATACACCTACAACATTCCCGCTGCTGTTTGATGGGTGAAGGTATTTAATCAGCTGAAAGGGAAGGACCTTATTCTTCAAGCAGTTGTGGATGACTTTATTGGTAAGACTCACTCGTTACTTTAACCCAGTACAGACTTTCCTTTAATTAGATCAAGAAATGCATGTTTTGATGTGTATTTAAATGCTCCAAGACAACAGGAAGTCAACTTATACGACCCTTGGTGTGTACATAAACCAGCCATGTGGAAACTGAGCCAACCTTTCTTCCCCGTGCATGCTGATCTATTGCAGGGTAGTGTGCTGCAGGTACATGCAAAACAGATGCAGGAACCCCCAGGAGGGACAAACCCTGGAATTTAAGGGAGAGGTGAGGCTGAGAGTCTGAAGTGAGGAGGGCAAGAGATTAAAAGGTGCCCCTGCTGCGTTTGTAGGGGAATCTATGAGGGCTCGGCCAGCACCGAGGAGGAGGCCGGGCCCTTTGTTGGCTAATTGTGCCCACAGGCTCTCTTGGCACCCGTCCTCTCTGGAGCTGTGGTGGTTGAGAGAGCCCAGGCGGAGAGGGAATTCCTCTCAATGCTCTGGTCTGTTTGCTCGTATACACATTTTAAACAGCAGGCCCACTTTTGGCCTTTATTTGTCTCTTTATAATTCCCAAGGAATTTTAAAGAACTTCAGTCAGTATGATAATTACACACACATTGTAGATTGCAATTTACAGTATGCGTTCACATGGTATTTCCCAAGAGGCATAGGGGCATACTGGAGCCTAAAGTAAGTTGAGAAGGCACACCTATGCATTGTATCCTCCAGTCTGAACCTACTGAAAACATTTTCTTGATGCATTTCATTAATTAAGGTTCATTGCAGATTGATACTGTTACTAGTCACTAAGTGGTTTATTAGAAAGAGGTTTGCCACCTTGTCACTGCATGGCTGTACACCAACAGCTGCACCTCCAGTCACCAGTTTGTCCTGAAATCCAAGGAAGACACCACCATCTTTGGACTCATCTCTGGTTGGGATGAGTCTGCCTACAGGTGAGTGACATGGACTTCACAGGATAACTTAGAGCTCAGTGAAAACTGGGGAGATGAATGTGGACTTTAGGAAGAATGCAGACCTACCAAAGTGAGGTCTTGACACCCCATTATCACCCTGGACCCCAAGTGGTCAACAGAAAATCACAGCAGAGGATGTACTTGGGATGTACCCAAGACAGTGATGGCGCTTCCACAGCACCATCGTTGAGTCCATCCTCAGCTCCTGCATGCATATCTGGTACGCTGCTACCCTGGGATTTTATCGATACTATTACTCCTATTCCATACTCCAGTGGTTCAGTAATTACTCTTCTTGGTTTGACCTTAAGTGAGCCTGAGCTGACCATGCTCAACTGTACACACCTAAACTGTACACTGCAATGCCATATGTAGAGCTATAACATAACTGTTGACTTCCACACCACACACATACACACTCTCTTTCTTGTTTTGCTCGTGTAAACACAGCGACAGTGAACGGACTGCAGACAGGGTTGATTGAGATATCATTTTTGTACATGTTTATAATTGTTGAACAGATGTATTGATAAAGTATTGCTGTTTCACTAGGGATGGTTTCATTGCACTTAGAGTAACAACAGCTCAGCCCCGACAAATTTGAAAGAAGAGATTCTGCAGTGATAATAACACCGAAATGTTAGAAAGCACAGATGAAAGAACATTTAACATTGGAGCTTATGAATACTTACTTATACTGGGTTAACTGTTTCTTCTGGCGATTATTCTAACTTCTAACAAATGAAATGTCAGCAATAAATATATAAGTCTAATGTACCTATATGTTTTCTAAAATTAGGTGATTCATCATTAAATTGAAAACTGAACAGATTGTGATCTTAAGATGAAAAGTCTAATCAAATTGTGGATTTGAACAATCGTGACTCACCTATTATTTTTTTGTTCTATGCACCAAAGGTAATTTACTTGTGAATAAAAACCTACTTGCCAAGACGAAAAAAAAAACTACTCAGCAGATTAATAAGTAATGAAAATCAAAACCTACAGGAGGTAAAATAAATCGTTGTAAATGTGTGAATATCAGCTTCAAGTTTACAATTTAATAACAGAGACATACACTGTATTTCACCTCCACCTTATCTACTTAGGTGACAGTCAGCTGCAACTTCTCTACTCTAAGCTCCTCCCGAACATCTCAGATCATTATCCTATCTGTGAGGGAACTCCCACACTCCTTATGAAGCAGTTCAACTGTAACTGCTTGTATTTGAGATCTTATCCTTTCCATCACCAGGTGAGGTACAAATCCATATAACGCTGGCCTCGGAAAGCCTCTTGGTGATCCACCAAGTAGAGCCGCTGCTGAGGGGACTCCTCTACAATCTTGTCCTGATAAGCAGACACAAATGGATGGACTGAACAATCAGGTGGGACGCCACCCCGCTGTCCTGCGTGCTGCAACCACAGCCGCGAGGTGTAGTATCATGCCAAATCGTGTCTTGATGATGTAATGTGTGAGGAGGCATGATTCTTGATTATTTAACTCATCATGATCCCACAAGGTCACAGTCACTTTCATCGCAGCTCCACCAGACAAGTCTTCACTAGCCTCTCATCACATTCACAGACTCACACTTTCACTGCCATTTGCCACTTATTTGTCAACCACCACCTGTCAACAAAAGCCTTCCTACTCTGTGATGTTAACTAATACTAAATCTTAAACTTCAGCAAATAAAGAATGAGACACAGACAGACTGATTTCAATTTCAGAAGACAGCCATCAATAAAATCTCAGCTTTCCAGAGGAAACACATTTACTGTAGATATATCCTGCATTTTTAGTCAATATTTAGCAGTAATCAGTATTAAAAATCAGCAATCAACTGATCAACTATCAACAGATAAATTAATATTTTGAGAATCTATTAAAAAAGGTAAGCAAAACCAAAACATTCTCTAATTCCAGCTTGTTAACTGTAAATTTTCATGTCTTATGTGATAATAAATGGGTAATTGGAATTTTGGTTGAATAAAAGAAAACTTCCATCATCACTCCGGCATTATATATATATATATATATTGCAGATATATTCATACATATATCAGACCCCCATCTCCAAACTCAGTTTTAGCGATTTGCCCGCTGCCTTATTATAGTTATTCTTTGGTGGTAAATGACAAAATGAGAATAAATCTAAATGTAAAAATAAACAAACAACCAATGTACTCAGCCAATCATCCATCCAAAATCCATCCATCCATTATCCTTAACCGATAATCCAAACTCAGGTTGCGGGGGGCTGGAGAAGATCCCAGCTGACATTGGGCGAGAGTCGGGGTACACAAGTCACCAGACTAAAGCAGGGCTGACACATAGAGACAGACAACCACTCATGCTGTCATTCACTCCTATGGGCAATTTAGAGTCACTAATTCAAACTAAGATGCATGTCTTTGGACTGTGGGAGGAAGCTGGAGAACCTGGAGAGAACCCACGCTGTTACAGGGAGAACATGCAAACTCTAGACAGAAAAGCTGGAGTCGAACCAGCTATGAGGTGAGGCAAGAGTGTCAACCACTACATCACTGTGTAGCCCCAATTGACGACATATTTATTCAATTGCCCAACCCTAATGAGGATCTCTTCCTAAGCTTAAATAATTTGTGATGGTCACTTTTCAGCATTTTATAACAATTTTTATTATTTGGCACCCTATCTTCTCCTTTTTCATAATTGTCTTGCATATTCTGGACTATTATTAGGGCCAAGGGGCAATAGCACACACACACACACACACACACACACACACACACACATTTTGAGGTTAAAGGGCATAGGTTGCTGTATAAATAAATACTTGAAAAGGAATGCTTGTTGTAGGTGTGCTCCTTGCATATATTATAGTATCATAACATTACTAGTATTAATTGTTTGAATCTCATCATAGTGTACACACACCGGCAGTAGCCCCCGTGGCCCTTTCAGAATTTACCCAAAGGAGATTTTCTAGTTACCCTTATTATAGACTTTTAAAGGATTTCATAATACATTTTTGAACTACTATGTCAGTTATTCAATGGCTGAAACCAAAAAACATATGCATATGATGATGGAATCCTTTGGAGACATGTACATTATTGTATATGAGAGCTTATCTTTATCTTTAAGTCCTGAGAAAATTGCATTAAATTTAACAAGCCTGTACTATACTGTGGTCCAGACAGGCATACGAGGTAAACCGCAAATTATTTGATAGATGCTTTCATCCAAAGAACCATGAAATACAATGAGTCACATCAGCAGATAAAGAAACTCTTTTTGTCCTTCAGATTCCTTGAAATAGATTGGTAGAAATCCGTATTCAAACTCAAGAGTATAATGAATCACGTTGGCAGCGAGCTCTTCCTCGTGTTTTCACTGAGGGATGCTTACATTGTTAACAAGGAAATGTATACAAATTTAAGTTTGTTACTCCATATTGTGACAAGTAACAAGTGGCAAAAAATAATTAAAACTCAAAATGAAAAAAATCCTTCAATTAAATAGAAAAGCTCCTTCTCTGAGACGCATTCTGCCCGCATTAGGTTTCATCACTGATTGTTTTTTCCGTGACAATCTGTATTTTCGATGCTACACTGATGTTGAAAGTGTTTGCACGCTGTTGTCACATATTTACATGCACATGAGATTCTAGCTGAGCTTCTTTTCTAAATATTAGAAGAAAAAAAATGACTGTTTGATCAAGAGGAAGAGCTGCTGGCTCTGCTACAGACAGCTGCATCCCCAGGCTGGTGTCTGACGTTGATGATGTCACAGCAGAGCCTTGACCATGAGGCTGGCTACGACCAAGCTGTCTGGCAAGCAGGTGGACTTTGGCTGGCTGGGCTGATGCTGGACAGCAGTGAGTGCACTCAGCCATATGTTGGTGTGTGTGGGAGTGTGTCTTTTCACACACCTTCATATAAATATTAATGTGTACAATTTGTCTGTATGGGTCTGACAATCTACAGGGGTTTAAACATCTGGATTATATAAATGTTGATGAGTCTGTGGTGCGCAAGTATGTATATTAGCAGTAATGGAAGAAGTATTGAAATCCCTTACTTAAGTAAAAAGTCCTGATACTACACTGTGATATTACTCCACTACAAGTAAAAGCCTCTGTAACAGTACAAAACTATCAGCATCAAAATGTGTAATTTATTATTATTTGATAGTTGTACTAGTCAGTTCAAAATATACGAAAAGAAACCCAGCCTTATACATTGCTGTACCATAGTCGCACCAAACCTTAATTACTAAACTGTATGTCTGTCGAAGAGCAGAAAGTGGAGCTGCTTCAGGTGAAGGTGCAGGAACGTCACGGGCACACCTGACTGAACCAGTAAAAACAAGGCAGCAAAAGGGGTTTCATTATTTTTAGGAATGCAAGAACTAATGCTAGAATATTTCAAACTGTGACAGCCAGATGGCTGTTTAACCTCAACCAGAGAACAAACAGCAATGCCCAATATTGCCATCAATGTAATTCATTTAGAATAATCGTCTAATTAGAAATTTACATTTGTGAAAAATACAATCAGTCCTGCAGCATTTCTGTTTCCCAGAGTGTTTTTTTCATGAATGTCAGATCTGCCTCTTGGCGTGAGGTCTGTGGACTGAAAAGCTCTGCGGTAATCCTCTGGTCCTTTCACCTGAGAGGGATTGATAGTTATAGTGAGCTGGCTACTGCGAGTTCACAGATGAATCCGGCTCTGTCTGCAGCGCGGCGAGACGAGGCATCGTGACTTGAGGTTAGTGCAGGAACATGCTCCAATTTAAAGCCCTCCACCCCCGGCGCTCCATCGTTTTCTTACCCCATTTTGTCTTGTTTGTCCTCCCTCATCTCATTTTCCATTTTTCATATCTCTCCCTCTCATTCTCTTTCTTCTCTCCTTGCATTTGTTCCTGTTTTTCAGTCTTTAGTCACACACAGGTATGGGATGTTGCTCAGGTGCTGCAGTGGGGGACACTCGGCTGTCTGTTTTGTATGTGTGTGTGTGTGTGTGTGTGTGTGTGTGTGAGTGAGTGTGTGTTCTCAGTGAAAAAAACAGGCAGTGAGTGAGCTAGGGAGTGAGTGAGTGACTGATGGTGTTGTTCCACTACACATATACACACACACACACACACACACGCACACACACACACTAGAAAACCACTCGCTGAAGAAATTGGCTGCCTCGATTTTCATAGAACGGGGAAAGAAGAAGAAAAAAAAACGGCAGTGCTAGGGGATTCCTGCTAATTGCTTGCACATTCCCCTCTTCCTCTGGCTCGATTAAAGCCAGGCCACCATCTCCCTTTCAAGTCTGCTGTTCTCCACATAGCCTTCTACTGTATGCTGCTCCAGCCTGCCCGCCACCCGACAGCATATCTCACTGCTTTTCATTTGTGGTGTCCCCCCACAGAACTACACAGACACAGTTTCTACTGAATCGATATGAGGCAGCAGGAGAAAATGCCAGCATAAAGTCCAGTCTACTATATATATATACAGTAAATATGTGAAATAAGTGATTGTGATTTGGACTCTTTCCAAAAGCATACAGAGGATGTGGCATTTCAAATAAGATAAAATATCAAATATGAAGGCCGTTTTAATCAAATGAGGCTTTCAGCTGAGTATTCATACCTTTTTAGAAAGTGTGGCCCGAGTTAGAATCAAACCACTCACCTCACCAGTGTCAGCGCTCTGCCCTGTTCAGTTGCTGTCTCTTTGCTTAGCTTAGTTGTATCCCATGCCACACTGGCGGAATCTAAATTAAGCAACCTTGGCTACCTTGCTGTTCTTTAGCTTGTCGTCCTACAGTACGTCTCGCTGCAAGCCGTCTTGTTTAATCCTCCACCTGACACTGGGTGTAGAGTGGTTTGTGTAGTCTTCTGTCTATTCCATGTCTTGTGCCTTCTCTTTACACTGTAGGTGAGATCTTTATGCCCTTGTACGTCACCCAGCGTGAACCAACGTGTCTCTACCTACAAAGTCACACTCCTTTACATTAACTGTATAACAGCATTTTTCTCAGACAGCCTGAACTACAGATGTTATATTAACGACACCAAACGTGCTGGATGCGGTTTATGTGCTGCAGCATATGGATGATGTGAATTACACCATCGTGATGTGCGACAAGGACAAAAAGGACATCAGATGCGAAGTGAAAGAGCAGGGCAAAACATCTCATACGGGCAGAGAACATGACTGCCATGCATGCAAACTCAACAGCTGTATGAAGACAGCAGCATATATATAACCTCCGTGTGAGCGGCCGGGAAGGAGAAAATGTGTGCAGGACATGATACAACTTGTCTTGCAGTTCAGCATGCATTTTGTTTAAAATGTTGTTTTGCGTGTGTCATACATGATGAGACGTGTGTGTCTCTGCATGCCCTTACACATGTGTCAGTGAAATTACCATAAAGTGTGTGTGGTAGCAGCCTTGTGACTGCCGTACACCTGTAATGAATATTGCCACACTCAATTTAAACCGATTCTTTTGCTCAGTCACGTGGAAAGGGAAGCTTTACCATCAAGGTTTGGAAATTCATTGACACGGGCATCTTCAGACATCTTGGAATAATTACTATGTTGTACTATATGTGGGGGGGGGGAGCAGCAGCAGCGACAGAGCGCCATGCCTACCACTCTGTCGTCTTCTGTTTGCTTGATTTCAAATTAAATTCACTGCAAAAGAGAAAGTACCCTGCGCAGTACAAATTGTTCTGTGCTGGTATCGCTCTGTGCAGCCTTGGTCGACCAAACAGAAGCAATATTAAATAGGAACTGAAACAAATACCTCGCCTGTGTGCAGTACTGCTTCCCGTTGCTGCAACCTGTACAGTAAGCTTTAATCTGCATTGAATGGGTGTGTACATGCTTGAGGAAAGCGGTAAACTGAAGCCTAATTATACACTGTCATGACCAGACGAGGGAGGACCACCAACATTGTGTGTGTTTTTTTTATTTTCTAAACATGTGTGTATATGCTGTGTAAAAGATTATATGCATGTCTATGTCTGTCTGAATTAATTCTTGATTCAGCGAATGATCCTAAATCTAGAGAAAATGGCAGCCGACAATCTGCTTTATTTCTGAGTTAAAAGCATCTATTGTGTTCTGGATCAGCTTCAGAAATGACCTCTCTGTGAAGTCAAATAAAAGTGGATCAAATCCACACTTAAGGGCACCAAACATCAGTTCCTCCCTCATCTTAGACTCCCCCCCACTGAAAACCACTTAAAATACTACTGAATAAATTCAAACAAGTAATCTGCTGCTAAAAAAAAAAGAAAACCTGTGTATACTTGTAATTTTGTGAATAAAAAAAGAACTTCCCAATTATTGTCAATGGCTGTGATACTTTCTGCATTTATAAATCAGGGTTAAAATAACTGCAGTGGTGTAGCTGGATTTAGTCTAACTTGGGTTTATAATTAATGGTTGTTCTGTGAGGATGCAGCACATTAGTATTTAAACCCCATTTTATCTGATTGTTGAAGAAGAACACAAAACAGTTTTGCTTTCTCAATAACAGATGCTTTTATACAGCCTGCATCTGGAGCTGCTATGAAGCAATGCAGACATGTGGAATTAAAAGGTTTGCAAAAGTAACACGTTAAATACCATGTTGGAACTAGAGGGCTATTTTTGTACGTGGTACCAATAGGGATGGCCTGCTTAAATAACGTGTACACATTTGTTTGTAATTCCCGAACCCACTCTTTAGTTTGGGCTTTTCAGTTGCATTTGACTTATTGACTTGACTTTTTCATGTTTGATAGTATATTATCTTGGTGATGTTTGGCTCATTTTTTGGCAGCAGTAACTTTGTGAGTTATTTGATCTGGGTTTTGAAGGGAACACAACAGAGCTGGTGTTAGTGTTGTAATATTAATATTAATTAAGGCATTATTAAATAGGATTGGTGATTTTGTTTTTTGCTCTTTACCTGCCTTTAGAACTCGGACATAATTAATTCTATCAAAATGCCAATAATTGCTATATTTTAGTATAGTAATACTACTAATACTACATTAAAATGGTAATAAAACCCAAGAAACTATGTTGAGAAATGTAATTCGTCATTCTGCTCAGAAACATGATTATTTTGCTCATAACGAATTAAAAACAAACAAACAGGAAGTTATGAGTGTCTTATTTGTTTGAAATGTTGTTGTTTTTTAAATATGCAAATGAGGCATTTTTTAATACATTTTTCTTCAACTCAGTTTTTTAAAGCATTTCAGAGCTCTTGTTTTAGGACTATTTTTAATGTATACTGTGGTAATGACCATCTTATTGCAATATAAAACACAACTGAAATTCAGTCTCAATCTGTCTACTCCTTTTTTTAAAAACTGGGTATTTGTTGCAAAAAGTGGTAAAACTCATAACCTTACTCATAACAACACACACATATTTAGACTGCGGTCTTGACTCAAAAATGAAATATTCTCAGGGCATGCTCAGTTGTACCAGACCATGACATTTAATAAACTAGAATCAGCAAAAGTTTGGCATTTTTGCTCAGAAAATTATTATTCAGTTATCAAAATAAATTAGCCGATATATTTTGTTTTGATCAACTAATCAATTGACAAATCTCTGCAGCTCCAACGAAGACCATAATGTAGATTCATGCCTCTTTACATTCTCATTTTTATGTGACGATGATTCTGTCGTGTTTGCATTAGTGAGGAGATCCAAAGCATCTAACCAGCAGCCACAATTTCTCCCTAAGCTGCATCAACAGATGACAAGTGTGTGTTACTCCATGTCAAAAACTGTGTACAGGAAGAGGGGGACAGGGCAGTAAAAATAAATCTTACTGTGTGAGACACACAGGAGCAAAATGCAGCGAAAGTAATAGCTTTGCGGAATTTCAGAAATCCAATAAAAGAACAAACACATCTATCCTGCAACAGTTCTGATAATAAAATATGTTCTTGTACCATAGGAAAAAAGTATATGATGTGCACATCTATACTTACAAAAAACCCCAATCAATATATTTGTAGGTCTGCATGTTCCCCGGACCTCCCTAGCTGGCTACTTTTCCCCACTGGCTGGCTGCTCCATGTCCAAGTGAAAGCCCTGATGGTGTGCCTTGAGATTTTGGCTTGCACTTTGGTGTGCCTTGGGTTGAAAAAGTTTGAAAACCACTGGAACAAATTAGTGTGCCAAGTACCTATATTTTCTTAGAAACTATTTGTCTGTAGTCTACCATATTTTATGTTTTTGCACTACATTTCTCAAAAGATGCTTCGCTGTTTTGTTGTTTTATATGATGCCAACAATATTTGACTTGACAAAGGTGCTCAGTAGCCTGCTTTTAAAAAAAACAAAAAACAAACCTCATGTTAATGAAAATTATACAGTATTACCCATACAATGTATTACATCAGAAATGAATACTGAAAAAATAAAGAATAATTGAAGAATAAAATAAATAACTAAATACAAGTATGTTGAGTATAATTTAATGCTGACCATTTCAATAATGAATACAAATAAAATAAATAGCGATATAAAAATGACCACTGTATATTCGATATGAGTCAATTACTGAGCGTTTAAATAAAGAATTAAGAAAAAATGGTATATGACACTATGAATTAATCATAATCACATCATAACCCAAGCACAAGTTTCTGCCCTATGCTCTGTTGAAAAATCTCATATCGGCGCATATCTGTGGTAAATAATCATCAGTGCTGATTTAAGTCAAAGAATATCTGTTCGTAAACTGTCAGTAATTTATCAACCTGAAAAGTTTCTCTACATTTTTGCCATATATACGTCTTATAAGGTCAGTCTCATAATGACTCACTGCCCGCCTGTGTTTCCATCACTGCAGACTCGAGTATGTAAAAAAAAACATTTCTTAACCAATGTCTTTTTTCTGTTTTACCTACGTATTTCCAAAATATGTGTGTGTGTGTGTGTGTGTGTGTGTGTGTGTGTGGTCCGTTTACCATTTAATATTTATTGATTCAAATATCAAGATAAAAGAGTGTGTATGTATGCAAATGTGTGCGTGGGAGAAGAAAAATGAAAAACAAAAACAAAGAAGATGGAGTTAGACAGAGATATAAACACAAACATGAGGAAGTGTGTGTGTGTGTGTGTGTGTGTGTGTGTGTGTGTGTGTGTGTGTGTGTGTGTGAGAGAGTTTTAATTGTAATGAAAATGTGTGGTCTTCCTCATTCCGTGTTCCTTGAACTGTGCATGATGAGTGTCTATGCTGACACATCTACATAATTGTTTTGTGTGTGTAAACCAACAAATTATGAAGATAGAATGAATTGTGTATATAATTACGTGCAGTGTGTATGGACAAGATCTGTGACACACTCAGTGTGGGTGTGTGTTCCTGTGTGTGCAAATAGGTGTGTGTGTGTGTGTGTGTGTGTGTGTGTGCGTGTGTGTGTGTGCATTTACAAAAAAACGCTTATGTGTGAATACTTATGTGCGTGTGTGACTGTCTTGTCGTGTCCTGTGTGGACGTGTTTTTGTGGGATTTCAGTTTTGGTGTGTATTTATGTATGTGTGTTTGTGGTACTGTATAATAATTTGTATGTGTGTGTGTCGATGTGTGTTTCTCCTCTGCCCAGATGGCTGTGCTCAGAGGCTGGAGCCTCTGAGATCTGTTGCCAGCGGTGAATACTGATTAGAGATCACTGTCACATCTACAGCACGCACACGCACGCATGCACATAGGCACACGTCATCCATCTTCACTCACACACACCTCCACTTCCACATGGTCGAATACTAATTCACACAGCCACTATGTGTCCTCCATGCTGATATTTTCTGGCTCTGCAGGTCACGGCTGCGACGCTGATTACCAGGCTGTCTGTCACACCTGAAGATTGACACCCTGCTGGCATGACTCTGGGAGATTTCAGTTTTATGTTGTGATTATGATATTTAATCAGTGCATCAAAAAGGACAGAAGAAATGTGGATTTGGCATGAGTGGCTGGAATCACAATTATTATAACTTTGTTTTAAGCAGAGCTGGATCCTTCAGTAAACACTGCGTAGCTAAAATTGACTCTTGGCTGAAAAGCCAAATCAAGTAGATGGACAAAAAATTTATCAGTAACCAATCTGATAGATTATAATTTGTCAAATAAAAATGCCAAAAAAATCCTTATCCAAGCTTCTTAAATGCTGTATTTTGCTGCATTTATGTGATGATTAACTTAATATGATGGGGATTTGGGCTGCTTGTTAAACAAAACTAGAAACTTGAGTTTTAAGGAAATTGTGCCAGGCATTTTTGATAATTACCTGACATTTAATTAAACAATAACAATTAAATAATAATTGGCTGATTGATCAATCATCAAACTAATCTTAAGTTACTAAAACAATTATACATTTAAAAAACAAGAACAATACTTCTTTTAGTTTTCTAATTTTAGTTAGTTCTCTTCTAAAAATGCTGAATATTTTGAGAATATTTTTTGGTTGAGTGATAGCGTTTAAAAGAATAAATCTTGATATTAATGAGAATATCTGATATTGATATATCATGAAATGGCATAATACATATATGCAGCAATGCCACTGTTCTGCATTATATCTGATCAAACTAGTTCGATGTGAAAAACCATAACTTAATTTTTTGGCGGGTTTAACTTCAATTTGCCATAAATAATCAATTTGGATATCAGAACTGTGTAACAATGGGATAAAACACAATTCAACTGATCCTATAATACTATATAGCAAATCATTCCTATGTTGAATATTATCTTTTCAGAAATTAATCAAGAATAATACTTTTTTAAAAGCATTATAGGAAGCTGCAT
Source organism: Centropristis striata (assembly GCF_030273125.1). NCBI lineage: Eukaryota > Metazoa > Chordata > Actinopteri > Perciformes > Serranidae > Centropristis > Centropristis striata. The sequence continues at coordinate 12,837,662 of NC_081532.1, forward strand.
TTGCTCCATTTTGAGAGCAAGCAAACAATAACAGAAAGGTAAATCAAGCTACAAGTCAGTCTAAAAATCTGAAACTCACTGCAGTATTATTACAATGTGTGATGGCATGGTGAAGCTCTGTGGTAATTTACAGCTCCATAAAGTGAATCCCATATCTCCTGACCTCCTCCCACAGCGCCAGCTGCTCCTTCACCTGTCAGCAGGTTGCCACTGATAATGACACGATGTGGAAGATTACTTGCAATATGCTGCAATAAAGGATTTCCAGTGCTCATAGATGACAGCACCAATAAAAACATTTTCTGTCACAATATGTGTAATCTGCACAGACAGCTTCAGCTGAACATTCTGATATAGGCAACACGTTCCTGTTACGCATGCTGAAAGCTTCTGCGCACAAAAGCTCGCTGTGCTTTTGTTTGAAAATCCAAATGGCAGCACAGTGAGTTTGGAAAGCCAGAAATCTAATCCTCTGGCAAGGTAATTGTTGAGTCACTGGTGGTGATCAATAACTCGATCAAATTCCTGTAGATATATATATATTTTTTGTTCGACTGGGCAGTAAATCGTTAATATGCCTACTGAAAGCCAAGGTTAAATTTCACGACATTACATTACGGATATTAAAAATGACTGTAATTAGGTGGATAAGACATCAGATACGACATTATCCGATCAGACGTTTCGACTCTTTTCAAAGCTCAACCTTTCCTGTGATTGGTAACAAACCTTTTGAATACCTTTCTGTTCGCAGAAGAAAATTGTTCTGCTGCAAGGATCAAACCTGCCCTCTCCGCCTCTAATCAGCACTAAGCAAATGAATGCAAATTACTCTTCAGAGGACGAGCCACAGCAGTGTCCATCACGCCCCGACACACACTCTGAGATGTAGTTAGTGTGCACAGTGCATGACGCTCACGCACAAGCACACACACTCTCACACATCTCATGAGAGCACGACTGTACTCACTGACAAACACATACACACAAAAATGCATGGATATAATCCGACACATTATCCCATATACAAAGGGTTCTGTACTACAAACAAAAGAATGCTCGTGCACACACACAGACACACACTCAGATAATATTCCTGCACTTGCATTATCCCACATAATGTCCCCATCACACACACTGAGACGCAGTATCCCACTCTGCCTTCCCAGACAAAATGAAAGTGGGGAGGCAGCCGCATCACACCTCCAAATGGGCTCTGGTCTCTCAGAGGACTTTCAGTGAGGGGAGAACTCGCTGCTCTCCTGTGGCTGTCACCAACACTAATCTGTCTGTCTTTCTCTATCTCACACACACAAACATGCATGCTTCAAACACACACGCACAAACACTCAAATATGGAAGTACACATCTTTTTTCTCTCAGTTTCTCATGCACAGAAACACATGCACACACAGATCCATGTGCACATTCACACACACTGCTTCTCGTGCTGAGTCCATCCCTCTCTGTCTAGCAGGCACACTTGCACAAGCCCCGTCAGCGCAACACATGAGAAAGTGCATTATGAGCTCTGCATTCCAGCTGTCTCTGCTCCTCGACAGGTATACTGCCTTTCTCTTCGTGGGTTTGCAACACAGTCAGTTCTAAAGGAACTGAACTGAAGAAATACGACGCAGGAACGTCTTGTGTCGCATACGAGACATAAACAAGAAGAAGGAGAAAAAGAAAAAAAGAAAAAAAAGGCAAAGAAAAATGCAAAAAAACATCTGCATTTCTGCAAGCACAACAGGGCTTCTAAAACCCCACCTTCTCTGAAAATAAAATAAAAACAGGATTTCTGTCACAAACAGAACATTGCCGCATTCCTAAGTACACAGAAAGAGCAAACAGAAAAAAAAAACACCAAGTATGTAGTGGAACAGTAGAACACATGCACACCCAAACATCTGCCGTTGCTCAGAGTGGAAGTGGAGGTGGGCGGCACATGTTTTGCACAGGGGGTTCTCAGGTTTCACTAGGTAGGGAACCCCAAGGTTCTCCCAGTGAACGCTGTGTCGTGCACAGCTGAGGAGAAGCTCTGAGATCTTTGATCCACTTACCCGAAGGCACAAAATGTAGAACTTTGTTGGTCTCCATGGCTGAGCAAGTGGTGGCGAATGCACACTTCCTCTCTCCAACCGCCTCCCCCCCAAGTCAACCCATCATGGTTGTGTTATCCTGTGCTGATGAGTGTGAGATCACCTCTGCTCCCTTGCTCTGCTCTGTTTCTGACTGCCTCTCAGACACATGCAGTGACTCAGCCCCACTCTGCCTGCCTACTCACTGTCTCACCGCTGGGTCCTAGTGCCTTCTCTTTTCCCCCTCCCCTTCACTATCCCAGCTCACAAGTCAGCAGCCTATGGCAGGCCAGCATGCAGCGAGGCAAACCTCACGTCAAGACACACCTCCCCAACACGCGTCTCTCAACAGAGCTAATGCAACATGCAACATGTCATCTTGATATCAGCCATAGCCTCTCACCTGGTCACTATTGCTTTGTCCTGTAGCTTGGACTGACTAAACTAATTTCACCATGAATGTGACTTTATCTCTCTCGTGATCTCATGCACATAGGTATGTACTTGTACATACATACTAGTGTGACATTGTGTTAAGACAATATCAAACGAAAAATGGAATGGTGCTACAACTAGAGCATAATGTGCTGTAATTTCGTAAAACATAGATGCATTTTTAAGTATTGCTTTGCCTTTTTCTGCAAAATATTGTGGATCATCATATATTAGAGATAAAAGATATATAAATTCAGTCCCAAACTCAACCAAAAACTGATAGTTGACTTAACCCTTCAGCTCAGGTGTTGTTTGGTTACAAATAGTTGCCAGTAGAAAAAAAAATCTTCACCTTAAACCCAATGTTTTGTTTGTGACTACTAAAGTATTTTTCTTGTCCGACAGGTCAGGCTTGTTTAGATAAGATTTAGGCAAGGCTATTTTTTTCCTCTATAATCTCACTTGAATTGGTTCTGTTTTTCATTGGTAAAGTGTTATTTACCATGCTTTACCGTGTGATTATTACATACAGATGATATATTTAGTGAATTACCAGGAAATGCTGTATTGTGATGATTACTATCTAGATATGAAATTAACTATATTGTGATAGAAGATTTTGGCCATATCACCCAGGCCTTGCACCCTGGATTTTTCACAATTTGAAGATATCAAAGACATACATATTTTATAAACAATTGATTAAATGGAAAAAAAAATATTCCTCCCAATGCCTCTATACTGTCTGCATCTATGCTGTCACCTATAGCCAGAAAAAGAAAGCAAAGCTTGATTAAAGAGAAAAACCACAGTCAGACTTCTAATTTTAGCAAATGTACATGTTTTAAATGACACCAGAGAATGTAAATTATGGCAAAGAGCACCAACATGTCTATTATGCCTAGCTAAAGTGACAGCGACTGGGATCAGATCTGTGTAGACTCCTACGCTTTCAGTCAAATGCCAAATGCAGTCTTGCATGGTGACAGGTAGCCGCAACTCCGTCCAAAAAAAAAAAAAAAATGACTGAGAGCATCATCATCGTCATTCTGGATTTTGCCATTGTAAATGCACAAATATAATCAAGAACATACATTGCAAATGTGGTAGAATTTAAATGCAAAGAAAATATAAAGCAAACCCTGCTAACAAACCCCACTGTGTACTATTTAATATATGCATCAGGTATGCATTTCTACCTTCCTATCAGGCAAATTACAAGCAATGTAACTTCAGAGAAAATTGTTTTGACATAAGAGGTCATAACCCTGGAGAAGAGGCTCTCATGAGCTCCCCAGGTTGACTCCCGGGCCAAACAAACAAAGTCTGCTGATCATATATGTTACTAAAAAAGAGGCAATGTCAACAACTTTAACATCAGTTCAGCTTGTAAACCTTTAGGCTTGTTAATGACAGCCAAAATTTAAACATTGTTTGGAAATTCAATGTTGGGATTTTTGTAGGGGGAAAACATAGGAGATTCCATTCTGATTAACTGTACTTACTCTTTTTTTTACACGTCAACTGATAGTATTTACTGATGGTAAAATTATTACAACCAATCATATTTCCATGATAAATACTATTATGCCTACAATAACTGCCACTGAAACCCATACTAAAACTTACAAATTGTTTGCTTGTAGTTCTTCATTATAACAGTTGCTGCTGCTTCCTTTCAACGACATTTGCAGAATTTTAAAGTCCTAGATAGACGGTGCATGGTCAATGTGGTCATTGTGGACACATTGTCAGTGGTAGTGTCTATAATGTGAATTCCTGGATATTAAATGTGCATCTGCAATTTTGGTAGCTAAATTTAAGTCAAATATTTGAGGACTGCTGTAATTTAATAAATCAAACAATATAATCATGCTACTATCAACAATTTGTTGATCTGGATTACTGATTACTACAGTGTCATCTTCCTATTTAAGTCACATGCCAAAAGGCATTTGACAAGCTATGTCTTGTGTTGCTTTGTTAAACACACCAGGCATAAATTGCATCCCATGACAATTATAAACATGCCTGCAGTTGGGAAACAAGATGTAGGAACTTTACTTTACTTGGGTTTTGAGGAGCTGCAGTTTATTATCACAGACAAATTGGAAACTACACTACCACTTGACAACTTAACTGTTGATATATTTTCTTGCCAACACCTGTCCTACCCTGTAAATTAGATAAGAAATGGTTTAAAAGTAGCAATACTTTACTTAAAATTTGATTTTTTTCTTTTGATATCCATAGGTTCCAAGATCACGCAATCATGCAAAAATAGCTATCGTGGTAAAAAAAAAAGCATACCCATGAATAGCCTACCACTGCATGGTATACAAGGTTGAAATACTGTTTATAATTTTAACACCTGAGTTTTGTCTTCTTTTGACCCTTCCATGTGTTTTCAGTTAATAAAAGTTAATTGTTGGCTGTTCATTTGGTATATTTATCACCCCTTGCTTACAAAGCTAGTGATAAGATAATGACTATAAGCATCCTTTGGACTCCAGCTGGATGGTTTGTTTTTTTGCAAGCACTGGTTGCAAAACCAAGATGTAGATGTATAAAATGTTAATCCTTACGCTTCATGATAGGAGTCCACAAACCAAGGGATGAAGTCAAAGGGACTAGGTCCATTTCATACAGTCTATCATTGAAACACATTTTTTTTTAAACACAGGAAAAACTACAGTGGTATAGAAAATAACATGGAACCAAAAAATTGCAATATTTAAGAGCCTACATTCCTCAAATGAGGCTTATTTTTTGGTTGAGCTTTGTAGGTAGAGTAACAAAAAGCACAACAACAACAACAACAACAAAAACAACAGCGCATGTACTGGGGAGGCGGATCAGATTACTAGCTAAAAAACTGCTAAACCTCTTCATTTAGAAAAAGCAATAGCCAATGGGGAAACACCAACACTTTCCTGACTAAGTGTCGGGCTGGCCACAACTTGGCTCAAATAAAAATCACTGCTGTATACTGTAGGAGTTTTGAACTGCCCATTTTATTTTTTACAAGGCAATTGCTGCTTTAGGCTGTAGCTTTTTGTTATAATAATGGGTTAGGTTTTGTTTGAAGTACACAGCATCAAATAGTAAGCTACACAGAATTTTCACTTTAAAATTTTGCGGGAGGGGGATGTTAAATAACAACAAGCTGAGAGGAAGGAAAAGTAGACATTTTTCATTTACTCACAAATCTCGAGAAATATCGGCAAGTTTAATCTTGCGAGATCTCGTCACATCCCTAGTCATATATAAAACCTCATGAGTTCGGTAGAATGCCACCTACAACTACAACTATATACTGTAATTTACACTGATGTGTCTTTTTCAGACGCGCAATGGTCTGATATATTGCGAAAACCTTGAAAAAGAAGAAGACTGAAGACTGGATGCCTTGGTTTTCTTCCATGGTTGTCTGCACTACTCTTCATTAGGCAAGACTACCTGGATGCTGTGTCTCAACAGACATTTTAATTGACAGTTTTCTTTCACTTATTTATTGTAAAAAAAAAAAAAGAAACATCACAAAAACTTGCCCAGCTGCTTTAACGATGCAACATAGCTTAGGGAAATAACTTACAACAACTTATTTACACTGTTAGATGACTCCAGATCATGTTCAGATTTAATTAACAAAACTTTGCCTTTCACAGTGTTGAGTAGCTTTTTGAATGTTATAATGAGCAGTTTGGTTGGATTTATAAATCTACCAGACACAGAAGCCACTGGATCAAAAAAGTTCATTTCCCACCCTGATGTAAATGCTCTGTGAAAGGTCACTAATTTGCATAAGCCAGCATATATAACATCACTGTGTGTGGTATGGCCAGTGGGTCTGCTTTGCATAAAAACTGTTACGCGCTGTGAGGGTAAATGCGTCACTCAGTGAACCAGGGCGCATTCTCCCCGGAGGATAATTCAAGTGTTCTCACCCACCGCGAACCTGCAACCCAGGTGTCATGATGGGTGCATTCTAGTTAAACACCAAACGGCATGGCTACATTACAGTCCATGCCTCGGTAAATGTCAATAAGAGACAATGAGCTGACAAACCTGGAGAGAAACATGGCCTATAGGTGTTTGAAGTGATGTCTTGAGGTTGAATTTACACTTGTTTCCATCTTTGTTATTTACTGGAGCCAGAAAAATCAAATCTCATTAACATGGTGGCCCCTGGGTACACCTGAGGTGCTCTGAATATGGTGTCAAATTAAGCTCAGTAGAGTGGAAATTGGAAAAACAATACTGTAAATGGAAAAACTAAAACCTGCAAACGTGAACTCCAAACTGTATGCTGAAAAAACCTCCAAACATGAATGAAAAATAATCTCAGCTGTATCAAGGTTATGTAATATAATTACTTTATCATGAAAAAAAAAGTTTCAAACTCAAATCTTGCTTTTACATTTCCCCTAAGCATTTCGGCTTGGTTTTTCACTTCTCTCAGTTCCTACTTTCAGACTTCAACCTATTTTGCTGTGGAGGATCTGCTTAGTGCCTCCAGGTATCACACCAGGTGACTGATGAGGTCAAGTGTCATGTCAAACATGTCCTTTCAGGTTCTATCCTCCTTTCTAAAAGCCATATTACTGTTCAGCATGCTTGCTGCTGCTGCTTACATTAACACGAGGATCCCTTAAATTATTTTATTAAACCTGCTCGATGGAATGTCTCTCTCCTTTAAGAGTGTCCTCTCATTGTTGCTTCTGTGCAACATTTGCCTGAGTTACCTAAATAAAACTATGCTATAATATATAACTATATTTAAACTGCATCAAAGTTTAACACCTGAGTAGTAAGTAAAGCACCTGAGTGACAGCAGACATAAAAAGGATCAGATTGGAATCTATATACCTCAAAAGCTGCTACAGATCAGATAGAAAATACCTAAATTGGCCCTGATACAGAGTAGCAAATTAGATCTGGGCTCCTACAGCAAGTGATTTTTTTCAGAAATTGTTTGCAAAATTGTTATGAACAGTTGCTTATGTACACATCCAGCTGTTTCGCAGCAAAAAGATTATTAATTTGAGTTGTGATTATGGAGAACTGGTGTATGAAGGTCTGGTCTCGGGAAAATTGGACTCTCTGTCTGCATGACCCACTCTTTTTTGCAGGTAGTCACCATATGTACAGAGCAGGTATTGCCCTGTGAGTTTTTATAACTTTTTTACTGAAAACAACCATCTGCTATGGCCGAAAACTACAATATAAAAGCGTTGAAAGTGAACCAAAAATAGAACAGAATGAGCTGAAACTCCATAAAGCTGAGGAGAGATGCATATTCAGGTGGTTATTCTGTATACATTCAACACTACGCAAGACCTCTTTAACACTGTCATTTGATGCATTGTTACATTGCCGGATATTTAACAGTTGAATTACTCTGCACTTTTTTATCTCACAACAATATCATGAGGCAGAGCCATGGAGAGACAGACAAGTAAGATGGAGAGTGTGTTTGCACTTGCTATCAAGATATCATGAAAAGAGAAAAAGGGAGTTATGTAAACAGAAATATTTAACTTTTTTTAAAACTAATTAGAGCTGCCATCCTAGCCAGAAACCAGACTCCAGTACAACACAGCTGTTAAAAACAAAGCAGTAACCAAGAATACACAACAAGAAAAGCCTTAAATTACCTCATCTACTTTTCAACCACTCTAATGTTCCACCTGCCACAGCCATATGTTGAGCAGTTCCTGACACGGAACCCTCACTGTCTACTCAATCAAAGAAATGTTTTTTTCACCCAGTTCCTGGTTCTTTTTCCCTTGATTCTTTTGGACAGGTGTGAACACAATAATCGCACTCCAGTGCAAACCAAAACAATCACACCAAGACCCTTTGAGAGGGAACCAGACTGGCACACAAACAAACTCTTCAAAATTCTGGAGGAGTTTGTTTGTGGTGGGAATGTGATTCTACCTAGCTACCAGATGTACTCTGCAAGTTTGAGCCAAATGGTTCCTGTAGCCAGGTGTGCTTTGCATTTTGGGTTGTGGCAGAGCACGCTAATTCTAGCAGTTTGCATAATAGTAGTAGCAGCGAGCAGGGGAATACACCAAGCTCATCTTGTTTGCAAAGTATAAAGCAGTATAGTATTTTCTAAACATTTCCTCCAAGTGAATTTGCCTTTCTGCTGGTATAGTTTTGCCTGGTATATTGCCAAGATAATTACCATGGCTGTGAGCAAATGGCAACTTTGCTGTTGCTCAATGTTAAATTGCATGGAAATGTTTGACTGAGAATTATTTACAAGTCCCGATTACAGGGCTTTTTCTTTTTGTATTCCCTTGCTCCAGATGCAATTAACCAATATGAGAACATTCTGACATGGTTTGTAGTGAAATATTTTGGTCTGCTTGGATTTTTCTCTGTTTGAAAAGAAACTGAGCAAATGTATCAGTCAAATTCTGACCAGAGCAAAGAAACTATTATAAGAAAGGGCCTTGAAGATTTGAATCTCTGTCACAATTTTCATTTGACTTAAAGCTTTGGTAGAATCACATCTTTAATTCTTAGGTCATGTATGTTGATGTGAATGATTTTGACAATGTTTAGTTCTATGGGAAAGTACAGTAAGTGCTCTTAAGGTTGCTTCCTGCCATGCAGAACAACACAGTTTCAACCATGCAGGCTTCATTTGTGAAACTGCAACATGCAGCATCTCACAATACCTTTTCCAACTTGAGTACACAGAAAAAAACTATTTCCCCTTTGTGAAATAACAGGATTTTGATGAAGGCAGTTGCCCCACATCATTAAATTCCTGGAGGCTGCCCAGTACAACCACACGCTGATCTGTTAACAAGATTAGAACTGAATCGATCAGATGAATGTCCAAAAATTCACCAGCAATTTTGATATTCAATTCATAGTTTGCAGCAATTCCTCCCAAATGTAAGGATTTGCTGCTTTATGGTTGTTGGTCAATGTAGTTCATACATATTTGTTTTTCACTGTTAATGAGTAATAAATGTCATAAATAGATTAACCATATCTTTCAAAATTGCTAGATTACCTGATGAATCAAAGAATTTGTCAGTTGCCATTCTAGATTAGATCGATTTAACAATTGCAATCAATTGCTTTGACCAAGGGACCTTAAAGGATACACAATCAATCAAAATGTTATCAAAAAATCAAAATTGCGCTATGGACACTGGCAAGATCAAAATTGCAAGACACACAATATTTGGTGTAGGCAAAATATGTGTCAAAATATCCCTTTGAATAATTTAATATATGTATAGTGATACAGTAAGATGCCCCAGCCTATATATCATATTCTGCAGTGTTTTATATATTGTTCAATGAAAATAACAATGTTATGAATCATATCACAATTGCAATATCAATCGAAATAATTAGGGCCCGAGCAGGCAACGACCTGCGAGGTCCCTATTGTATTTCGAATGATTATTTATTTTTATTAGTGACCGAGCACCGAGGTGCGAGGACCCTATTGAAATTGGTCCGTTTCTTATTATTAGGGACCGAGCACCGAGGTGCGAGGACCCTATTGAAATTGGTCCGTTTCTTATTAGGGACCGAGCACTAACGGTGCGAGGACCCTATTGTAATTGGTCCGTCTATTCTTATTATTATTATCCTGGAATTGGAATCGCCTTTTTGGGGGCTTTATCATATTCAAAAACTCACCATTTTTGGAATATACATAAATCTCCGCTGAAATTTACATATTCTAGTGGTCCCGGGAATGGGCGTGGCAAAATGACTCAACAGCGCCCCCTTGAAAGTCAAGAAAATTCAGCCCCTCGCACAGGAATGTCGTAGAGACATGCAATTTGGTGCATACATATATCATGACCAGACGCACCAAAAAGTCTCAAGAAGCCATACCCTAAAACGTACAGGAAGTCGGCCATCTTGGATCGAAAATGGCGTTTCCTGCTGTTTTGGGCCATTTCCACGTCGCATACTTTAACGAACTCCTCCTACAGATTTCATCCAATTCTCTTCAAACTTGGACAGTAGCCTCACAAGGCCTTTGGGATCAAAAGTTGTATAAAGCTTTACCGATGGTCACACTATGTGGGCGTGGCCTGGCGGCAAAATATGGCGTCTCGCCATAACACACGAGACTGTATAACTTGACCATACATTGTCCAATCTGTCCCAAATTTCACACACGTGATTAGGGTCCAGCCCGGAACACACCCACGTGTCAATATTGACACACAGTCATAGCGCCCCCTGCTGGCAACAGCAAGTAACATCTTTTACGCCTAGCCCCAGCAGTAGGTTTCACGTAGAAACACGAAATTTGGTACACACGTGTTTCATGTGGAGACGCACCAAAAAGCCTCTTGGACCCATACCTAAAACCCTACAGGAAGTCCGCCATCTTCATTTAAATATCGCACTTGTCATCGTTCTTGGCCATTTCCAGGTCACATACTTTAACAAACTCCTCCTACAGATTTTATCCAATTCTCTTCAAACTTGGTCAGCACCATCACAAAGCCTTTGGGATCAAAAGTTGTATAAAACTTTACCGACGGTCACACTATGTGGGCGTGGCATGGCGGCAAAATATGGCGTCTCGCCATGAAACACAAGACTGTATAACTTGACCATACATTGTCCAATCTGTCCCAAATTTCTCACACATGATGAGGGGCCAGCCCTGGACACACCCACATGTCAATATTGACACACAGTCATAGCGCCCCCAGCTGGCTACAGCAAGTATTATGTTTTACACATACCCCGAGCACAGTGGTAGGAGACACGCCATTTGGGACGCATAGGGACTCCCCCGACGTGCCCTACCCCGACGTGCCCTCCTCCGACGGCTCCACTCTGCGAGGGCCCGTTCAGTACTGCTTGCAGTCCTAGTTATTATTATTATTATTTTTAGGGGGAGTAAATCGCTTATTTGAGGCCTTTATCATATTCAAAAACTCACCAAATTTGGAATATACATAAATCAGATTTGAAATTTACGTATTCTGGTATTCGCGGGAATGGACCTTGCAAAATGACTCACTAGCGCCCCCTCAAAATTTTCAAAACATCCTCACAATATAGGTTTTTTTCACGTAGACACACGAAAGTTGGTACATATGTGTATCATGGGAAGACGCACCAAAAAGCCTCTTGGACCCATACCCGAAAACGTACAGGAAGTCGGCCATCTTGGATTGAATATTGCACTTGTCATCGTTTTTCGCCATTTCCAGGTCGCAAACTTTTACAAACTCCTCCTACAGATTTTATCCAATTGACTTCAAACTTGGTCAGTACCATCACAAGGACTTTGGGATCAAAAGTTGTATAAAGCTTTACCGACGGTCACACTATGTGGGCGTGGCATGGCGGCAAAATATGGCGTCTCGCCATAAAACACGAGATTGTTATAACTTCTCCATTCTTTGTCCCATCTGGTCCAAACTTCTAGTGCTTCATCAGAGTCCAGCCCTTAACACTTCTAGATAACAATATTTCATAAAGCCCCGCCCCTTATGCTTAATCCACGCCCCCTTTCATAAAATGACCACGTTGCATACTTTAACGAACTCCTCCGACAGATTTCATCCGATTTACTCCAAACTTGGTCAGTACCATCACAAGGGCTTTGGGATCAAAAGTTGTATAAATCTTTACCGCCTGTCACACAATGTGGGCGTGGCATGGCGGCAAAATATGGCGTCTCGCCATAACACACCAGACAGTATAACTTGCCCGTACATTGTCCCATCTGTCCCAATTTTCTCACAGGTGATGAGGGTCCAGCCCTGAACACACCCACATCTAAATATTGACACACAGTCATAGCGCCCCCCGATGGCAACAGGAAGTAACAACTTTAACGCCTAGCCCCAGCAGTAGGTTTCACGTAGAGATACGAAATTTGGTACATACATGCTTCATGTGGAGACGCACCAAAAAGCCTCTTGGACCCATACCTCAAACCCAACAGGAAGTCCGCCATCTTGGATTGACTATCGCACTTGTCATCGTTTTTGGCCATTTCCATGCCGCATACTTTAACGAACTCGTCCTACAGATTTCACCCGATCGACTTCACATTTGGTCAGTACCATCACAAGGCCTTTGGGATCAAAAGTTGTATAAATCTTTACCGACCGTCACACTATGTGGGCGTGGCATGGCGGCAAAATATGACATCTCGCCATCTAACACCAGACTGAATAACTTGACCATACATTGTCCAATCTGTCCCAAATTTAACACACGTGATAAGGGTCCAGCCCGGGACACACCCACAGGTCAATAGTGACACACAGTCATAGCGCCCCCTGCTGGCTACAGGAAGTAACATGTTTTACACCTACCACAAGCACAGTGGTAGGAGACACGCAATTTGGTACGCATAGGGACTGAACCAACAGTGCCACGTCCGACGTGCCCTCCCCTGACGGCGCCTCCCCCGACGGCTCCACTTTGCGAGGGCCCGTTCAGTACTGCGCGCAGTCCTAGTTATTATTATTCTTTTTCATAACCAATAGTAATTGCCTTTTTGGGGGCTTTATCATATTCAAAAAGTCATCAAATTTGGAATATACATAAATCTCACGTGAAATTTACGTATTCTAATTGTCGCGGGAATGGGCGTGGCAAAATGACTCAACAGCGCCCCCTTGAAAGTCAAGAAAATTCAGCCCCTCGCACAGGAATGTCGTAGAGACACGAAATTTGGTACATACATATATCATGGGAAGACGCACCAAAAAGTCTCAAGAACCCATACCCTAAAATGTACAGGAAGTCGGCCATCTTGGATCGAAAATGGCATTTCCTGCTGTTTTTGCCCATTTCCACGTCGCATACTTTAACGAACTCCTCCTACATATTTGACCCGATCAACTTCAAACTTGGTCAGTACCATCACAAGACTTTTGGGATCAAAAGTTATTGAAAGCTTTACCGACGGTCACACTATGTGGGCGTGGCATGGCGGCAAAATATGGCGTCTCGCCATAAAACACGAGATCGTTATAACTTTCCCATTCTTTGTCCTATCTGCTACAAATTTCTCATGCTTCATCACAGTCCAGCCCTTAACACTTCTAAATAACAATATTTCATAACGCCCCGCCCCTTATGCTATATCCACGCCCCCTTTCATCACATGACCACCTTGCATACTTTACATAACTCCTCCTACAGATTTTACCCCATTGACTCCAAACTTGGTCAGTACCATCACAAGGCCTTGGGGATGAAATGTTGTATAAATCTTTCCCGACGGTCACACTTTGTGGGCGTGGCATGACGACAAAATATGGCATCTCGCCATAACACACGAGACTGTATAACTTCACCATACATTGTCCAATCAGTCCCAAATTTCACATATGTTATTAGGGTCCAGCCTGGGACACACCCACAGGTCAATAGTGACACACAGTCATAGCGCCCCCTGCTGGCTACAGGAAGTAACATGTTTTATACCTACCACAAGCACAGTGGTAGGAGACACGCAATTTGGTACGCATAGGGACTGAGCCAACAGCGCCGCGTCCGATGTGCCGTCCCCTGACGGCGCCTCCCCCGACGGCGCCTCCCCCGACGGCTCCACTCTGCGAGGGCCCGTTCAGTACTGCGCGCAGTCCTAGTTAGGGCCCGAGCAGGCAACGACCTGCGAGGTCCCTATTGTATTTCGAATGATTATTTATTATTATTTTTTTTTTTATTATTATTCTTCTTCCCAAATGATTGCATATTTCACTGCCTGAACATACCCCAAAACTCATGAAACTTTAAATATAAGTCACACATGGTGAAAAATTTTATAATCTATTGTCATCCTGAATTTCCACCACTAGGTGGCGCTATAATAAAGGAAAGTGCGTTTAGGCTAATAACTTCCACATACTTTATCGCACATTCAAAAAACTTATATCCACGCGTTCACTGAGTTGTGCTGAATCTCGTGATATAGGCCACTCCCATTTTCGCCTACCGTTTTTTTTCGCAAATTCGCGAAATGTCGCAAACCTACTTTTTCGAACTCCTCCTAGGCAATTTCATCGTTTTGCACCAAACTTTGCACACAGCATCTATGGACCCTCATGACAAAAAGTTATTAAAAGAATTTTGATTACCCAAAGAATACTCAAGTTATTTAATAACAACTTCCTGCAGGTGGCGCTATTTTCAACACAAAACACAAAGTGTTGCATATCTCCACATTGGTGTGTCTGAATGACATGAAACTCAGGTTACTACTTCCCCATGAGCCCTTGAGGCCCGCTGCAAAATTTTGTGCGATAAACACTAGGTGGCGCTCTTTAAATTGAAGTATTTTATATCTCCACATCGGTTGGACGGATTAACACCAAACTTGATATACTTATTGTCAATGCCCTCCTGAGGATAACCCTTGAAGATTTTATTGATCGGCCCCTAGGTGGCGCTCTGGCGGCACTTTAATTTAATAAGTGCCACTGTGCCCAGACCATAAGACTTAAGGCAATGAAATTCATAGGGGTGGTATAGACTGGCCCCTGTTATGCACAAACCCCGACGGCAGCATGCCCCGACACGCGTGTACTGCGAGGGCCCGTTCAGTACTGCGCGCAGTCCTAGTTATTATTCTTTTTCATAACCAATAGTAATTGCCTTTTTGGGGGCTTTATCTTATTCAAAAAGTCATCAAATTTGGAATATACATAAATCTCACGTGAAATTTACGTATTCTAATTGTCGCGGGAATGGGCGTGGCAAAATGACTCAACAGCGCCCCCTTGAAAGTCAAGAAAATTCAGCCCCTCGCACAGGAATGTCGTAGAGACACGAAATTTGGTACATACATATATCATGGGAAGACGCACCAAAAAGTCTCAAGAACCCATACCCTAAAATGTACAGGAAGTCGGCCATCTTGGATCGAAAATGGCATTTCCTGCTGTTTTTGCCCATTTCCACGTCGCATACTTTAACGAACTCCTCCTACATATTTGACCCGATCACCTTCAAACTTGGTCAGTACCATCACAAGACCTTTGGGATCAAAAGTTATTGAAAGCTTTACCGACGGTCACACTATGTGGGCGTGGCATGGCGGCAAAATATGGCGTCTCGCCATAAAACACGAGACCGTTATAACTTTCCCATTCTTTGTCCTATCTGCTACAAATTTCTCATGCTTCATCACAGTCCAGCCCTTAACACTTCTACATAACAATATTTCATAAAGCCCCGCCCCTTATGCTTTATCCACGCCCCATTTTACAAAATGACCACGTTGCGTATTTTACATAACTCCTCCAACAGATTTCGTACCATTGACTTCAAACTTGGTCAGTACCATTACAAGGCCTTTGGGATCAAAAGTTATTGAAAGCTTTACAGACGGTCACACTATGTGGGCGTGGCATGGCGGCAAAATATGGCGTCTCGCCATGAAACACGAGACTGTATAACTTCACCATACATTGTCTCATCTGGCCCAAAATTCTTACACGTGATAAGGGTCCACCTCTGAACACACCAACATGTCAATATTGACACACAGTCATAGCGCCCCCAGCTGGCAACAGGAAGTAACAACTTTAACGCCTAGCCCCAGCAGTAGGTTTCACGTAGAGACACGAAATTTGGGACACACATTAATCATGTGGAGACGCACCAAAAAGTCTCTTGGACCCATACCTCAAACCCAACAGGAAGTCCGCCATCTTGGTTTGAATATCGCACTTGTCATCGTTTTTGGCCATTTCCAGGTCGCATACTTTAACAAACTCCTCCTACAGATTTCATCCCATGGACTTCAAACTTGGTCAGTACCATCACAAGACCTTTGGGATCAAATGTTATTGAAAGCTTTACCGACGGTCACACTATGTGGGCGTGGCATTGCGGCAAAATATGGCATCTCGCCATAACACACGAGACTGCATAACTTGACCGTACATTGTCCAATCTGTCCCAAATTTGATGAGGGTCCAGCCCGCAACTCAGGTTACTACTTCCCCATGAGCTCCTGAGGCTTGCTGCAAAATTTTGGGCGAAGACCACTAGGTGGTGCTCTTTAAATTGAAGTATTTTATATCTCCACTTCGGTTGGTCGGATTTACAGTAAACTTGGTAGACTTATTGTCAATGCCCTCCTGAGGATAACCCTTGAACATTTTATTGATCTGCCCCTAGGTGGCGCTCTGGCGGCAGTTTAATTTAATGAGTGCCACTGTGCCCAGACCATAAGACTTAAGGCAATGAAATTCATAGGTGTGGTATAGACTGGCCCCTGGAACACACACACCCCGACGGCAGCATGCCCCGACACACATGTACTGCGAGGGCCCGTTCAGTACTGCGCGCAGTCCTAGTTATTATTATTCTCGTACCCAAATGATTGCATTTTTCACTGCCTGAACATACCCCAAAACTCATGAAACTTTGAATATAAGTCACACATGGTGAAAAATTTTATAATCTATTGTCATCCTGAATTTCCACCACTAGGTGGCGCTATAATAAAGGAAAGTGCGTTTAGGCTAGTAACTTCCACATACTTTATCACACATTCAAAAAACTTATATCCACGCGTTCACTGGGTTGTGCTGAATCTCGTGATATAGGCCACTCCCATTTTCGCCTCCGTTTTTTTTCGCAAATTCGCGAAATGTCGCAAACCTACTTTTTCGAACTCCTCCTAGGCAATTTCATCGTTTTGCACCAAACTTTGCACACAGCATCTATGGACCCTCATGACAAAAAGTTATTAAAAGAATTTTGATTACCCAAAGAATACTCAAGTTATTAAATAACAACTTCCTGCAGGTGGCGCTATTATCAACACAAGTGTTGCATATCTCCTCATTGGTGTGTCTGAATGACATGAAACTCAGGTTACTACTTCCCCATGAGCCCCTGAGGCTCGCTGCAAAATTTTGGCCGATTACCACTAGGTGGCGCTCTTTAAATTGAAGTATTTTATATCTCTACATCGGTTGGTCGGATTAACACCAAACTTGGTATACTTATTGTCAATGCCCTCCTGAGGATAACCCTTGAAGGTTTTATTGATCGGCCCCTAGGTGGCGCTCTGGCGGCAGTTTATTTTAATAAGTGCCACTGTGCCCAGACCATAACACTTAAGGCAATGAAATTCATAGGGGTGGTATAGACTGGCCCCTGTAACGCACAAACCCCGACGGAAGCATGCCCCGACACGCGTGTACTGCGAGGGCCCGTTCAGTACTGCGCGCAGTCCTAGTTTTTTTTTTTTTTTTTCTTCTTCCCAAATGATCGCATTTTTCACTGCCTGAACATACCCCAAAACTCATGAAACTTTAAATATAAGTCACACCTGGCGAAAAATTTTATAATCTATTGTCATTCTGAATTTCCACCACTAGGTGGCGCTATAATAAAGGAAAACGCGTTTAAGCTAATAACTCCCACATACTTCATCGCACATTCAAAAAACTTATATCCACGCGTTCACTGAGTTGTGCTGAATCTCGTGATATAGGCCACTCCCATTTTCGCCTAGAGTTTTTTTTCGCAAATTCGCGAAATGTCGTAAACCTACTTTTTCGAACTCCTCCTAGGCAATTTCATCGTTTTGCACCAAACTTTGCACACTGCATCTATGGACCCTCATGACAAAAAGTTATTAAAAGAATTTTGATTACTCAAATAATACTCAAGTTATTAAATAACTACTTCCTGCAGGTGGCGCTCTTTTCAACACAAAACACAAAGTGTTGCATATCTCCACATTGGTGTGTCTGAATGACATGAAACTCAGGTTGCTGCTTCCCCATGAGCCCCTTAGGCTCGATGCAAAATTTTGGCCGATGACCACTAGGTGGCGCTCTTTAAATTGAAGTATTTTATATCTCCAAATCGGTTGGTCGGATTAACACCAAACTTGGTATACTTATTGTCAATGCCCTCTTGAGAACAACCCTTGAAGGTTTTATTGATCGGCCACTAGGTGGCGCTCTGGCGGCAGTTTAATTTAAAAAATGCCACTGTGCCCAGACCATAACACTTAAGGCAATGAAATTCATAGGGGTGGTATAGACTGGCCCCTGTAACGCACAAACCCTGACGGCAGCATGCCCCGACACGCGTGTACTGCGAGGGCCCGTTCAGTACTGCGCGCAGTCCTAGTTACAATTATAATGTAGGTTATTCTTCCAACACAATCTTTGTATCTGTGTAGCAAACCAACAAGTCATGATGGCCATTTCAACATTGCAACAGACAACTGCTATTTATCAGTATACTATACTTCAAATATAACTTACAATGGGTTTGCTTTTCTAAGTGCTAGCTTTCACCTCATCAGATGCTGGCGGATGCTCTTGGTAAAAAGTTGTTGTAATTTATAGGGTTGAGGAATGCCCAGTGCCATGTTGTTATGGAGTTCAGCTGTGACTTGGATGTAGACGTCTATACAATAAAATGCCTATAACCAGCAGTTCACTGCATTCCTACCCTAGCAGCAGTCTGCCATGTTTCAGAGCAAGCCACACAATGAACAATGCAACATATTTTTTATTCTTTTGAGTACATTATAAATACTAAAAGTGTTGTGTTGTGCAGAGGTAGGTGTGTAGTGCAGAGTTTACTTTTTTTCTTTTGAGCTTTTTCTCCATTTTTTAAAAACTGTTTCTTTTTTTCCCCGGACATACACATACTGTGCAGTAAATGTGTATATGTGTATTGTTATAGCTTTTTGTCCAAAGCTGTGTGAGTCTATATAATAAAATGCCAATTCCCAGTAGTTCACTACATTCCTAAACTAGCCGCAGTCTGCCATGCTTCAGAGGAAGGGCAAGCCACACAATGCAGCAAAACTAGGGGTTTTCATTCTTTTGGCCGAGTTGTCAATGCTAAAATTGTTATGTTGTGCAGAGGTGATGCAGTGCAGAGTTTGCATTTATTTATTTTGAGCATTTGAGTTTTATTTTATTTTCTCCAGACACACACAGACACACAAACAAATCCTGTACTGTATATTTGTGTGTTGCTGTAGCCTAACAAAGGCTGCTGTCAGACTCCCTCCCTCTGTAACAGAAAATCCCATCATGCCTGAGACGCCAGGTCCGCTTTTTGTTCCTGCTCAGAGCGACACATCTAGTAAAAACGGTTCCTCGCTCTCACCAGCTAATTGGCATCAAAAAGTAGTCTCACCACATACCTGGAGCGGGAGATCTCTGTGTGTAAAAAACAGAGATAAAATTTCAGTTTCAGATGATACTGAGTGCACAAGGAGGCGTCTGGAATGACCCTCCAGCTACTCTGTGGCTCGTCATCAGTGGGTGCGATGAGGCTGGAGGTGGGAATGGCCTCCAGGAAGCTCACAGCTTGGTATGTGTGTGTGTTAGTGAGTGATGAATCACTACTTGTGAACTGCCTTAACCACTAAAAAGCAATACGGTGCACAGAGAGAGTTTAGTGGTTAGGACCCCTGCCTCTGGAACTACATGTACCCCCCTGCTGGCCTGTGATTGACTCCCGCCAGAACCGTATATACTGTGTATGTGTCTCTCTCTCAGACCTCCTGCTGTTTCAATAAAAGGAAAGAAAGCAAGCAACAAAAAAAATAAAGTAAGGGTGTATATATGATAGGGCGTAACACTCACAAGGCCCACGGGGGAGGTTGCACATAAAAGGTTCAACTTGCATTCAGGAGACTCAGTTAAGTCAAGTAATTTCTGTAGTTCTTTATCACTAAAGCAGGTATTAAAGAAACGCACAGAGAACAAACCGAGTTAGACTTAACATGAAAGACAAGAATAATTTTCCAGGATCTCACTTGGGATATTCAGAAAAACCCTATGGGAATAAGATACAAGTTATTAGTAACTAGAGACTTTTTTTGATAGTCATACCAGTCATAACGACAAATTAAGCCAGGGGCTTCAGTTACAGTTTCTGAACAATACTTTCTCAATAACAATTTAATGTCTTACGGAGAAGGAGGATCTTATGTTCTCCTGAGCACACTGCTCTTTCTCAGCATCAGAATTTATTGATCAGTAATGTTCCGGTTCCTCAGGACCTTCATCAAGAGCAATACCAATTTTATAAAATGTATTTTAGCAAAAAGAAATTTCAACATTACATATTATACTCAAGCCTTTCAAAAGACAACAACACACACATGTATCTGTGAGTAATTAAGTGGTTTTCTTGCATGCCTCTATGATATGTAACGTAAGACAGCCAATCACCAGCATTATAAGTTATTGGTACAAGCATGCTGCATGCTTAATGGTTTACTGATGCTGAGGAGAGTTACTCCTTAGGTTTTGAAATTTGGTATTAAACGATGAAGCATTTTTCAATACTATTTACTATGGAGGTCATTCGGTTGGGGCATAAAATGATCAAAGTACACTATCCAGCCCTCATCCTTGTTCTGATCACAGCCATCTTCAAACTCAACTTTCATTTTAACTCAAGTACACCTGTGAGTTTCCGTGTCTGCACCTGGCATAGTTGTGACACTATTACTGTGACAAATTCTGCCCAGGCAGACAGATAGACAAACAAAAGTATTCAAAACCCCTTCCATGGTATTTCCCAGTAAAATAGGTGTCTCTAGGACTGCATTATGACATTATGACACCCACACTGACTCAAAGTGTAAAAAACAATACCAGCCACACACGGCGCCTTGTAACCAGATGAACCACGTACCTGTGGTGTACACCTTTTCTAAACAGTAGAGCCGGAGATTTCACAGCAAGTCTCACAATGCAAATAAAGCTGTATGTCAACAAAGTGTGTGCTTCAGACAGAAACTTTTATTGTAAGTTTGACAGTCTGAAGGGCATAGAGGACTGAATAATCCATGCTGTACAGTATATTTCTACTTTTCCATTATTATTATTTTTATTTTACTATCTATTTTCCTCTCTCTTTTATCTGCCTTTTTAAATAAAACAGAGGCAAATCTATTCTATTAAAGTGCAATTAACAACTATTTCCATCATTTATGACATGTTGATTATTTTCTCAATTGGTCGATTAATATAAAAATAAAATAAAATGTCTGTTTGGTCTGGCCAACAGTCTAAAACACAACAATATTGAGTTTACAAAAAAAGAGCATATCCAGGAATCCAAGAGCCTGGAACCATTAAATGTTTTGTATTTTTGCTTACAGATGCCTGTTGCCACTATCCACCATTTTTGCAAGCAGCCAAACAGGAACAGGAGTTTTGTTTAAGTTGTTTAAAAAAAAAGTTTAAAAAGTAACATGTGCTCTCAATGTATATGAAGGAACTGTAACAGTAAGATCTGAAGGTACAGGTTGTTGTGGCTGCATGGGTAAGTTAGGGATAAGAGTTAGTTAAGCAGCTGTCTTTTTTATATATAGTTGATGCTACATTAGACATTGACTGGTTAGCTTTGGCTACTAACTGTTAGGTGCACAAATTAACCACAGCAGCCAAATAATCTATGAATTGTTTTGACCAAAGGCACTAGTTTAAGGAGCTGCTTGAATTGAATGCAATCCTGTTTAACAATTGTTACCTTTGACATATCTTAAACACATGTGAAAATGTCGAGTTGTTTATAGTATTGTTAATTTGTGAATACAAATTTGTTGTTTTTTCTAAGTCTTCCTGCAGGGCTCTATAATTTCTTCTACAGTATATGGCACAAACAGAAAGCAATTTAAAATACTTAACATTACCATTATGTGATTGAACTGATTTGTAGTCAAGTATTGTACAGGACTGTGCTGCTGCAGTGTATGTGGCGTCCTTTTGTCCTTGTGCCAGATGTCAGGATGTGGTGTACAACTCATTAGGATGCCAACATGCCTCTCCACCGATTTTAAGACTTTTCACTAGGTGATTTTAAATCCAGCTGAACCTGTTTTGAAATGTAAAGGGGCTCTTAAGGTAACAGCATCTGCAGTATTGTAGTATTAATGGTAAAACAGCATCGAAAGTAATGATGCACAAACAGCAACAGCTATTTCCTCAATGAGTCATCAATCAGTGAGGGAATCCTGCTCCCTCCTTTTGACTGGGAACAACCTTCATTAGCACTGCTCAGTGTGTGCGGGCATGACTGTGTGCGTGCGTGTATTTTAACTACACCTCAGTGTCTGCATGTGTAGGTGTCTTTCTTGTCTTTTTGTCTATGTGTAGGTGTCTAGTTTGTCTTACTGTTTGTGTGTGTCAATAAAACTGGGTGCCCGTCAGTTTTTGTGTGCATATGTGTGCGTGCACATATTAGGGGAAGTCTGTTTTTTTTCTTCAGCGTTGTCTTTGTTGTCGATGTTGTTTATGCTGTACTCTGGCACAGGAAGAGAGAGAGAGAGGCACAGTGATAATCATAATAACACTCCGGAATAAGGAAGAAAAGAGAGATGAAGGAAGCAGGACGAGGAGGAGAAAGATGATGAAGAGGAGGAGGAGAAGAAGAAGGAAGAGAAGGAGGATGAGGGGAGCAGCTGGTTCTTGTTACTCTACTGCCCCCACACATCACTGCAGGAGCTATCAGAATATACCCTCCTGTAATTCCCACTGTATGGGTATTGGTGTGTGTGGGTATATATGTGTGTGTGTGTGTGCGCGTGTGTGTGTAGCACTGTTCAGTGCAGAGCTGTAAGTATTGCCAAGGGGATGAGGGCATATTTCAGGTCACAAACTAGCTACAGATTTAATTTGGAGAAGAACAACTTGATTATGTTCTCTCAGGCAAAAACGGCTCAGTGTAACTGAGATGACACAGGTGAACACACACACACACACACACACATCAGTGCATGGATAAAATGACACACAGATGTTCGCACGTGAGGTGGGTACCTCTGTCACGCTGGTAGTTTAGTCTGGCTCTTAGAGCTGTTGGCTTATGAATTTTGTAATATGAATCAATTATATCCACCTCCAAGATACAGTCTGACATCAGTTTTAGTTGCATTGTGGTCAAGTCTATATGCCTTACAATACACAGTACAGGTACATGCTCTTGTCAAGATTTACATTATTTGTGACATTCTTGCATTGTTAGCAAGAAAATGGAAAAGATAAATGCTTCACAGACATATGAGCTGAGAATTATATTCAAGGCCGACTTGATACCACATGGTGCTTTTTTCCTGGGAGGAAAGTGAATGTGGAGCACTTGTTTTTCATCTCTTTGAGGCACACGAGACTGGTTATGCTCCCATCTCTCGTGCTCACGTGGCTCTGCTGTCTATTTTTCATGTGTGCATCAATACAATTTTGCAGTTCAGAAAATGCTCATAAGATTAAGATGGCAATACATTATTTCTCAAATGTGTCCGTTTTTTTTTTTTTACTATTTATTTTGTCAACCTAGATTTGCTTTCATCCCACATGAAGAAGCTGAAGCTGAATTTTGTAAGGGTAATTTAGAAATAATTTTCTTTCAGTGGCTGTTTCATTTTATTTGAAACCTCAGAAGTATTACCTCAGAGGATGCCCCAGTCTTTTAAGGATAAATACTACACTGTGAATTTCAAAATACAATTTTGTGATAAGAACTGCCTGTCACACTTAGCCCTTTTCCACAAACACGGAACAGGTTCTGTTCCAGTTTGCGTGCATAGTTTTAAAGTGTTTTAGTTTTGTGGAAAGCCAGTTGCCAGCTCAAAAACAAACAAACTGAAAGGGAGGATGGAGAAGGCAACATTGGAGAAGGCAAATGAGAAATCATTTGAAAAAAAGATTGTGCAATGTTCTCCTTAAAAGTTGGTCAATTCTTGTTTCTTTTAATAAGAGAACAAATGCTTGGCAGGTGATCACAGTGATTGACCATCTTTCTACCACTTCTACTTTTCAGTTCAGTTGTGAATTGTGCTCCATTGATGGCACATCCTTGACTATAATGTTGAGTTACACTCAAAAGTGGTGGAAACGCGGGCTGGTTCACAGGATAGCACCAAGGTTCCAAGAATCCTGAAAGGAACTGGTTCAAAAGCCCAATATAATTTGGTGAAAAAGAGTAACTGTGGGCGAAGTGGGTTTGGTACAGATGTGCTCTTTGACCTTCCATTGTCCTGAGGTTGGCTGCTTCAGTGCAGCAGTGACCACTGCAGCAAGCGCTTAGGACAACAGGAAATGTGCTCTCACACACACACAACTAAAAACCCTGAATTCATTATTGGCAACTTCCTATCATCTTGTTTCTGGCTACAGATAAGCACAATACTATCAACAGTTTACTCTAACTTTCTTGGTAGAGGTTTGTCAGATTATTTAGCAATGCTGAATCGAGTAAAAACTCATTTGTACAGATTACCAATAGAAAAACAATAGTGTTTTAACAATACCTTTCTTTGCAAACCTTTTTTTTTAAATGTTAATATTTTTTAAACCAACCTCTTTAATTGCACTTTGGCTTACACAACATAATGCAACTGAGTCAGAACTCAAAAGGTCTGAAAATCCATCCAAGTCTTTTAATAGTAGGGAAAACCCTGCTATTTTATGGCATGATGTTGGTTAAAATGGTGGCATTCTTATGTAAAAAAAAATTGTGCGCGTAATCAAACTTGCGTGTAAACACAACGTGTGATAATGTTAAATATGACCTTCATAACTTCTGCCAAGCTCAATAAGTCAGTATTGTTATTATTGTGACACGCCAACATGTCAACACAAATTTCTGTTTTGTTTTGGCTAACTTGTTTGTTTGGCATCAAAATAATGGATGCCAGGGTGGCCTTGAGTTTGACAGAATCAATCCTTAACAACAATGTGGCCGAGCAAGGTGCTACACAGTAAATCCCACTTGCTCACTTAGAGTAAGCTGTCCTGGAAACCTGCATGACATAATTCCCAGAGATGTAAAATGACTATTCCAGTGCACCAAGCGTGGTGGGGAAGTTTCCAACCTCATCCAAATGGGCAAGGCTGACTGAGCAGACACACATTTTTTCAGCACCTCCTTGCTCACGGCACACATTCATTCACATGCAACAGCTACGCCGTGCAACACTCTTGCATGCTCAAGGGCATGTGACTGTTTTTCTTCCATTTACCTGCCTAGCTCTTCCCACAGGCTCTCAAGATTTGAACCAGCAACCCTCTGGTCACAAACTCACTTCTCAAACCTCTTGGCTTCTTCTACCCCATAAATATTCCTCATAATGTCCAAATAAAAAAGGACTTTATTAATCCTCAAGGGGGAAGACAGCAGCAGAGAAATTGCAATAAATGACAAATAAAAAAGAATAAATGTCTCTCTGATGCAAATGAAAGATTAGTAATTGCTTAGAATTTGCATATTTGAGACCACGAACTGACAGCATACAGATGTCATCACAAATCTCCTCACCCTGTGCAAGCACTGGTTTACAAAAAAATGCATGGTATGAGGAAGTCTACAACCACACATCCACTCACAAACAGCAATGCAAATTAGGACTAAGGATGACTAAGGATTTCTAAGCAAAAGATCTTGAATAACATCACGAGCACACTCAACAGGATAAATGTTGTTCAGTGTGACAGAGACACAGACACACTGCCCTCTGCTGGAAGCTACAGATGCCAAAAAACAGGTACACTACTGTAGGTTTATCGAAATATATAATTCTTCCTTTTCTCTTCGGGTACCGACTTCTAAAGCAATACAGTGTGAAAATTAGCAAAAGATTTACTTCTGCATCTATTTTAGAGTCAGTATAGGGAGTTAGTATAGTGCCCAGCTTAAATAAACAGAAAGGTTATCTCATTGAGGCTTTTCTGATCTTCCATTGCTCGGATAAAGAAATGTGCAGAGCAGAAGCGGCATTGAATTGAAGATAGCCGCCATGCCCTTTGACCTCCAGTTTCCCCTACATGTTTTCCCTGTGATACCCTCTATCTACACACGGACACACAGACACGCCACTCCACAGGAAATGTTTGTTGTCTTTAGATTTCCAAAAGCCCTTCTGGGGAAGCAATGCTGACACAGACACTTTTACCTTTCAAGTGAGTGAGTGAAATGGTCAAATCAGCAACATGGATCATCCTGCCTCCTCTGCTCTCGCTGTAAATCACTCTCTCTTAAAAGAGGACCTGACCCACTGGTTTACATGTTCAAACTTAATGTAAATTGGCACTAAGCCCATTCTTATGGCAAGATATTTGACAAATACTGCACTGATTAAGTCAGGACTACATTCATTTTTAACGAAATGCTATAACAGACACCATGGACATTAGTAAGTGGGTCATATTTCACTCTATCCTTAACTAAATGCCCAAATTATTGTAGATTAATAGTCATGGTAATTCTAATAATATTGGTAATAATAGTGCATGTGATACTCACTTTATCTGATGTGTGGTTAAAGAATTAATTTTGAAATCACTTCCCATCTCTTTTAGAGAAAATTATAATTTCCTGATGCTCATCATTCAGGATCCAGTCTGCAGAGGTGTTTCATTTTATTAGCCAAGAATACAGGCTCCTACTTTGTGCTATTAATATTACTACAAGAGTGCATGTCACCATTATGAAAACAGATTAAGCTACCTCATTTTGAAAAGAAGCCCTTGCTTGTAGACAACTGCTTTTGAAAAAAAATGTCACTCTGCAGCCAACGTTAAATTCTGTGCACTTTACAGATCACATTAAAAACGCTGCAATAAACTGCAAAGGGCACCTTGTTGTATCGTGCTCCGAGCAGGAAGACAGCAAAGACACAGTTAGTGGACAAACACTGGGTGGGATTTCCTCTACTCCTGACTGGCTCCAGCCTTGCATTGTCCTTTTTTAGATGCTGGCCAAGTGCCGCTTGCCAAGGAGAATAACAAAATGCGTCTGTCATGAAACCACACACGAACACACACAGATTCAAACAAAATGCTCCTTGCTCATGTTGACACTCTGAAATTGGACCCCAAATCATTTGTCAGTGTGCTAGTTTCGTAAACCACTACTAACAACATGATAATTTATACTTTTATTTTTTTATGACATACTTAAGGGCCATTTAAATAACGCTGGAATCATGTATATTTGAGCAGTAATGTAAAAAAAGAAAGAAAAAAAGACTATACTTTTTGCAATATCCCAAATTGTTGCTAAAGGATTAACGTGTCTGGGTGCAACTAATTATTCTGCAAATTACTTTATCGATTAATCATCTTGTACATAGTCAGATAACTGAAAATCTCCAGAATGCATGTTGACAGCTTCAAATGTCTTGCCATCAGTCCAAAACGCAAAAATTAACAGTTTATAACAATACAAAAAAGAGGGAAACAGAAAATCCTCACATAAGCCAGGCTGGAACAAGCAAATAGATACATTTTCTAATGTCCTCATTTCAAAAATACTTACATGATAATTACATTACAGTGTGAAGCCAATCAGACTACATGTTGATCATGTAAAAACCTTAACATAGATTTTAATCTGCAAATAACCAACTCAATGCACAATGCCTTGTCAGGAACCACATTAACTTAAGAACCAGGACACTGATGTAAAATATACCTTCTTACATTTCTTTAGACAACTACAATAAGCTGTTAGCAAGAAATGAAACCGACTTAATTTAATGCTGATGCCTCAACTGTATAGGACCTACATCAGCTGGAAGATTGGCTGTTTCTATACAGTTCTTCTTAATGTTGTCTCCAGGTTAAATCTTTTGTATTATTTCACTGGAAATTCAGCAATTTGTTTACACTTCTGTAGGAGAGTTGGCCAGTGGGTAGTACATCAGCCAGTCAAAGGAAGCAGGAGGAGACCTTTCTTTAGCAAAGCCTACTTTTTACAATATATTTTGTGGTTACGGCTGACATAGGGGGAGGACCAGCAAGGGCAAAAAGTTAATAATTGACAGAAGAACAACAAAAAAAAGAGCTAAAAAGACAGTAATAGAGCACCAGCAAAATGGAAACACTTCTGCTTTTGCCCACAAGGTTCCTTCTAGTTGCTTTGAAGAGTGATGGGGCTTCTGACTTAGTGAAACAATAAGCTCCTGCACTGACTTGTCACGGCAAACCAAAAGAGTATTTTATAGTCGTGTTGACATTCTTGCATTGACTGAAATCGTTTACGGGATCAAAATACAAAATCCTGTCAAAAACTGTGCTCCTTTCAAAATAAAACAATACGCAGTTCATGCAGCCTAAAACTACTTCACATCAACATTACGTCTTGACTGCGGGCACCAGATCAGCAATCAATCAATCAAAGGGTCTCAGAGGATTGGAGACATGGACGACGAGATTGTTGAAGTGGAACAGCATACAATCATTTATGGCATAACATATTGTTTTTATAAGGACAGATGGTCAGGTCAACAGATCTTCCACGTTGGAGAAGCAAAGTAAGCTGTTTGTTGTTGTTGTATACTTTAAAAACAGTTTATCACGGGATCTCGCGGTCCCCCGTACGTTCAAGATTATAACGTGTTCTCGTTATCTCGCGTGTATATGGCTGGCTCGCTACGCTGCCGTTACGCGCCCGGTCGGAACTGATGGCAGGCAGAGGAACGAGCAAAACAGCGGCGGAGTTGTTCCGCGCCTGGTGGAAATCCCCAGTAAGTGTTGATGTGTGTGTGTGTGTGTGTGTGTGTTTTTAAACATGATTAAAATTTTAAAATTAAAAAAAACACCAAAAAAGTCCCGAGCCGGATTTCGGGCACCGTGCTAGAGGTCTTCAAGCCCTGCATTTAAAACTGATTCGGGACCAACAAAGTGACTCTTGATTTAACACAAGCAGATTTACTTCATCCTATTGACATTGTGAATTTAAAAGGTAACTTCTCCAGATACAGCAGACTAGTGAATGATTTTTTATTAACAGGTTGACATTCACTCTAAGGACCAAGGTGACCTGAAGTGTCAGTTACTCTTCAGTTCATTTCAATGTCTCTGCTGTCGGCTGTATGTGTGGGATCCTGCTGCGCCTGTTCTCGTTTGTCAGTATGTACTGTGCTACCAGTCCAACACTGTATGAGCTGACAGTGAGTCACTGCAGCACATCAACCAAGACAACTACTGCAGTAGACATATGAATTAGTTGTTCAGATTTGGAACATTAAATGGCCTGAAAGAATGGTATAGTAGATTTGAGTAATACCCCCCAGGTACTCCTTAGTGTACTTAGTGAACAGTCACAGCCAATTAAATGAACACTGTACTGTAACCAGTAGAACAGGTTTTTTAAACTGAGGTAGTTTTACCTGTGTTTTAGCCACATGCTTAACAAGCACGACTGTAGAAACTATAAAATGTACCTTTTAAATGAAGCCTCATACATGCATTTTGGCCTTACAGTCATTCATTTGGTCTAATCCCAACCTTTTGCCTACATCCAAACTTCTGGGTTTGTGAAAATACATTATGAATTCTGAATTTGATACGTTGTGCATTTTTTACAGTTTAAACAGCATCCAAACTTCTTTTTGGAACTGGAGCTGTATATGCTATAAATTACATTTTGGACAGAGTCTATACTGGTGTTTAAAACAAAAAAATTGACCAATAGCTGATGAAGATACAGATGTTATGTTTTACCCATTTTGAGCCAGGAAAACAATTCAGGAAATCTTGTTAAAGTTTTAAAGGACTGTTTTATCCAAGTCCTAACACAAATAACATCCCAGTCTTTAATTGGTCAGGGGTTTTTTATGCTAACAAAATAACTGTTATTCTTGTCTTAATTTAGCTATTAGTGTAGCTAGACAATATGATTATTTTTTATCCAATTGATTGATTGTTGAGGTCATTAATGAAATGAAAATACCAAATATCTCGTGGCAGCACCTTGAGTGTGATGATGGCCGTCTTTTTCCTTTCTTTGTGAACTGTTTACATTTGCATTTCTGCAGTGCTGCCAAGACAACCAAGCTAAAGCTGAAATGGCTTTAGGTTCTGATTTTTTACATTTCAAAGGTTTATTAAATTATTTAGTTAAGAAAGAGTGATAGATAAACATAAACATGACCGATTTGCTTCTTATTATTTCACACTGACTTTTTACTTCAGATCCCCAAAGTCATATTATGTGCACCTTCACATGTATAAACCTAAAGTTTTTATTATGCCTATACCAGCTTAACCCAGACATCATGATGTATTTGTTTAACAAGGCAAATAAAGTGCTTCTAAAAGCGACTGAGGGAGCAGGAAGCTAAGTGAGTCACTGTGTCTGAGCTGATTGATTAATGTCTTCACCAGTAGCTACTTGATTCCACAGCAGCCTCGCTAGACAGCGAATAATGAATGACACTTGACAAACGATTAACACCATTCCCACAAGTCCATGAACACACCACTAACTGTTATTTAAGATGGTCAGAGAAGGTAGAGAAGGTACAGTAAGGTGTATATATATATATATATATATATATATATATATATATATATATATGGACAAATTATTTAATAGTGAATATAGTCAGGGACCTTGGGTGAGCTAATACCCTATTGTGAGTTTAGTCAGAAAAACAGTTTTTTCCAAGGTACATTTTGTAAGACTTGATTCTCTCAGGTTGGAAAGCATTTTGAAAAATGAAAAGGTTCTTTGTAACTCAGTGAATGCACATGCCTGTAATATTTCCTGGCCTCAGTGTTCAATTATGTTGCCGAGTTACTCCAAAATGCCGAGCCAAATGTGTCCTTTCATTAAAAACCATCTACAAAATTAAATAATTGTGGTATGCAACTAATAATTATTTTTTATATGAATCTGCTAATTATTTTCTTGATTAATCAATTATATGTCGCACATGCAAAGACATATTCCTCCAAGTTTTTTGTATTAATTCATCTAATTAATTAATCTGATTCAACAGTAATTCAATAGTTTAGACCGTAGGGCATACTAAACCAGAGATAGTCACAACTTCACACTTCAGTCTGTACTGCATGTTTCAGGACAAAAATACAAATCATTCTAGAACTACTAGTCCCTGAGGGAAACATTAAAAATGTGTCCTTTTTACGATTACATACAATATTTAGGAGTCATAGTATCTGCACACGTCAAAGTCAAGTTACACACAGGTTTTACTGTAATAAGTGTTAAGATACTGTGGTGCACTGTGTTCTGCACAGAGTATCAGTTAACAGCGAATTCCATTAAAAAATGTAATGAACCATTAACAGCCCATATGGTTTGACCTTACACTATTTTTTATGTGTACTGTACAGTACTAACATGGTCATGGTGTATTCTCCTGAGTAGGTCAACATGTAGAACATGGCGTTAACAGCGTCAGAGATAGAAGCTCTACTCCCACCGGAACAAAACAACATGTATGCACTCTCAAGTCCACAAGGAGCTCAGGATGAAAGTGCCAACCAAATGGCATATAAAAAAGAGGTAATCCTAGTTAAGACACACAGTTACACAATACACACTGGACAATATAGAGAAAAAAAAGCACTTGTTCGGGGAAAATTCAAGGTCACAGGAATACAGATTTTTTTTAAACAAGGCTCTGAACTTTGCAAGAAGTCAGGACTATAAAGCCTCTATACTGCAACATCCAATTAAAAATACAAGATAAGGCAAAGTAAGGTCCAAAAGGCTAATAGTGTGCCTTTCTGTAAAGTGTTCCAATTACAAGCACCTTGATTTCATTTTGATGCGGGAACTAAGTAGTAAAAGGGAAAAAAGTCTACAGTTTGAGGTATTTCTGACTGTTTTTATGTCATATATGAAAAAGGTTTCTGTGATACTTTATTTTGATCTAAATTGTTTGTATTTATACATTCATGTGAATGTATATATATTTATATTCCATTTATTGTATTGATACAATGTTTTTATGTGTATTAAGTTAAATAAATGCATGTCACCATGTTACATAAACATGATCTCAATAATGACTAAAATAATAATGATTATGATTTTTTGCCATAAATGAGCAACCCTAGCATTTAATCAAAGAAAATACTGAAATGTCCTTCACTCTTCAAATGTCTTCTTTAGCCTTATAAACACTGATAATTACCTGATTGAACTTGAATGATTTATTGATTATGAAAATCGTTCTTTTCTGTGCCAGTAATAATTAACTGATTAATAATTTTGCCACAGATTGCTACACAGAATCAGTTTGTCAGGTACATATAGAAACTTAAATAAAAATGTATTATTTTATAGATTTTTAGATAAACATATAGATAGATGTCCAACTCATCCATACTTACATCTGTATCTTTTGATGCACTTGCACTTGATCTTCTCATTACCTCTCTTCTACAGTGTCAATACGGTATTTTTGTCACCTTATATTAAGGTGACACTGCATACTATTAGACACTGCACTTGCTTAATATATTATTATAATCTACTATAAACCCTTATTTTACAGTTTCATATGTTCTAAGGGGCTCTAAAATGTAAATGTGAGCCTGCAAACACTGGAAACCATGACGTTTTCAGGATGCCACATTTCATTGTTTGCTCAATTTAAAGCTGCTTGTTTACATGTGTTTTGGCACCAGTGACACTGTTTACTCTACTTGTGTGTTCAACATTCCTCCATCCATATATAATGAATTCTACTATAGTCCTCACATATCTCCTGGCACATCACACATGTCTTGGGTGACAGCCTGCAAGGATGTCAGTGCAATGCTTTTAAGAAATGTGTGAACCAACCACAGGGTATGCAAAGACGTTCAAATCTGCAATTTGCCTTTGTATTTTTATTTACATTCTGTAATAAAATGTTCACTTTGAACAATTTGCTCTTTGTCTGTCATATCTGCTGTCTGAGACAGTTGTTTGTAGACTACCAATTTCCAGTACTTAAAAGTGCTAATAAATGACGGTGACAGTTGGGATGTATTGGCCAAAACACTGCTAAGCTACTCAAACTACATAATGGAGGCTGTTTCTCAAGTCTTGTTTCCACTCTGCCTAATTTTCGCCTTTAGTAAATTGGCCCTCCTCTGGTGCCGTTTGTGTGTCCCATTTAATTAAGAAGACTCTCTCTCTCCATCTGTGTTTATCTCTCTATCTCTCTTACTCCTTCTCATTCTCTCACACACACAGTCACACTGTTAAAATAATCACCTAAGTCATTTTTTGTCAAAATTGGGTTTTTGTTGCCTAAATCTTCTCATGATGCCGGCCACCTATGGTAAAATCGCCTACATCCTGAGTTGATCTGATCATGTGATTTTACCCCTATAAGATAATCTCTTCTTTGACAATTTGCCACATTCATAGGCATCAGATAAGAACCCAGCAAATAAAGAGATTGTTTAGTTATCAGTTTAGTTTATCAGTGTTTTATTGTTGACACTAATATTAGTAACACTTTACTCTAAGGTGTCTACATAAGAGTGACATGAGCGTGTCATAAACATTACATGGGATGTGTCATGAACATTAATGACACTTTGAAGTAACATTAATGCTCATGATACTTCCCTGATATGTCATGTTTCTGACAGGCTTGTGTGACGCTTATGTAGACACCTTCAAAATAAAGTGTTACCAAATCTTGCTTAAGTCACAAAGGCATGTTCAAAAAATTGCCATAAACATAACATAAGTTACATAATTTACACACAGTGTTATTACTATGCCAATAGCCATTCTTTGTTACATCCTTTTTGAGTGAAATGATTAATACATTTCATATGTTACACTTTTGGTTGAAAGTTGTTTGTGTTTCCTCCCAAACTTGAAAAAATTAGTTAGGTGATTATTTTAACAGGGTGACGATATGCACAGTATGCAGTTTAGCTAACTCTGTAGGCAGTTAGCTAACTTATACCTTCCGTTATGCCACGACAGGTACCAGTTAGAGTAATATTGAATTATTTTTGGACAGAATTGAGAAAAAAAAAATACAGTTCTCACATTATAAACTCAAATTAACCATACATGTCACAGTGTACAGTTTACATGTTGAAAAAACGTTAGGAAGAACTTAAATGCTCCTTACCTCTAGTAAATCGGTTAACTGACACCCCCATCACTTCTCCATCGTTCTTAACAGTTTTCATAGCGTCCCCGGTGTCCAGATAACGTCTGAATATCTTCTCACCGGCTTTTCTTTAGTAGTTCACAGGGAACAGAGGATAAGAGAAGTTTCGCTTTCGTCCGGTAGCTGCATTTACAAAAAAGAAAAAAGTCACGATAGTATCATCAAGTAATCAACGGTCATCAGGTGTTACTGACAGCACGCGCCCGCCGAGTGCCTGAACCAGCGACCCCGCCCACCGCTCGATCCAGGCACGAGACCACTGATTTGTCCAAATCACAAATCAGCTGCCACAAAGTGTCCAATGTAACAGCAAGCTGAGAGGATGCTTTGAGAATAGTTTCCATTGGAAGTGACACCTGCACCAGATACAGATGCTGCGCATCTCTGTATACAGTCATGGAGAAAATTATTAGACCACCCTTTTTTTCTTCAATTTATTTTTCATTTTAATGCCTGAAACAACTAAAGGTACTTTTTTTTTGGACAAATATAATGCTAACAACAAAATAGCTCATAAGAGTTTCATTTAAGGGTTGATACCTAGCCATTTTCCATGGTTTTCTTGATAATGCATTTAGTTACCAAGAAAACCATGGAAAATGGCTAGATATCAGTTCTAAATTAAACTCTTATGAGCTATTTTTGTTGTTATCATTATATTTGACTGTAGAAGTGAAATATGGATATAACACATGAAGAAAATCTCTCACTGACTTCTGATGGACTTAGGAGAAAATTGTATAAATCTAAATTAAACTGATGCTTCAAAGGTTGTTGTTTTTTAATCATATTTGTAAACATCAAGGTAAATCAGACATCTTTTTTAGTCAATGATAAATTGGGAATTGGGATCCTCTCCTGTCACTTTCATTTTTTTGATAAACAAGCTCTATATAATTGTTTTAAAGCACCCTAGCACGTTATTTACATTCAAAGCCCACCTGAATTAGGGCCGTAAATATATTTTTTGACTTGTGACCGCCAGATAAAACGCAATGTCAGAATTGCCAATCTTCCTTGCTTGTTCAACCAGTTATGACAATTTTTCATTATTTCAACAAAAATTTCTAAGCAAATAATTTCTGGATTTCTCAAAAAAGTAAGAGCAAATATGAGAAGAAAGTCTGAAAGTCTGAAGTCTGGTTTGGTAGAAGTAGTTTTGTGTCTGCTGTGATATCCTGTTAATCATCTTGTGACCCGTTTTATTAGGGCCACGGGGCAATCGCAAAAGCCCCGAGCACTATTGTTACACTGTGGATTTTTTCTTCTTCCTCTTCCGGACACAATTTCGTCCCGCTACTTGAAGAGTTGCAGGACAAATTATATATCAAATGTGCGGTTTGATCGGGATCGGTGTGCTATTACTATTACAGGCCACAAATTCCACTATACAGAAATAATGTATACATAGAAACGTAGAAAAGCATATTTAACAGTTTTTCAGATTGCTCTTACAAAGCTATTTCTTCATTTTTCTTCACAAAAAACATAGCTGTTCAGGAAGAACTCGGGACGCTCACAGTGAAGTGGGATCAATGATAGTTATTATGGTTTTGCCAAAAATGCTTTTTGTTCGAGGCTGGAAATTCCACCTCTGCTGTCACTGTTCTGGAAAAATTGACAGCTGCAGTTAATTCTGTTGATTGCTCTGCTCTGATTGCCTTTGATGTGATTACAGTTACAGATACACGCACGCATGCACGCTCCTCCAGATTTTATATATATATGTATATATATATACACACACACACACACACACACACACACACATTTTGAGGTTGAAGGGCATAGGTTGCTGTCTAAATAAATACTTGAAAAGGAATGCTTGTTGTAGGTGTGCTCCTTGTATATAATATGGCATCATAACATTACTAGTATTAATTGTTTGCAATCTCTGAAGAATCTCATCATAGTGTACACACACCGGCAGTAGCCCCCGTGGCCCTTTCAGAATTTCCCCAGAGGAAATTTTCTAGTTTCTTTTACATCCCCTTGTGAGTGCCATTGACTCCAATCGGAAAGAACTGGTTTAACCACTACAAAGACAAATAAGGAAAAACATAATGCAACTTGTAATAACTATATGGTTAAACTTCTACAGATGAAGCCTTTTGTGTTTATTTTAAGCAAACTATTAAAAAAGAGCACAACAAAATCAAGCCTAATGCAGCTACATTAAAACCTCATATGATATTAAATATGAATACTTCGAAGGGGTAAAATAGGACCCGACTGGGCTGCAGAAGTTTCTTGTGAAACGATCTGGGTGATGCCATCTTTCAGACCCCTTTTCACCTGTACTGTGGAGAACTGATACTCGCCTGCAGCTGTAACACTGGAACATTGTACTACTACAACTACTAGAGTTGGAGTTGGAGTTGGAGTTGGACCAACAACTTTAGGCAAGTAGTTTTATGATCCTTTGTGGGAAACATACCACATTTTCCAAAGAATCAAGATTATTAGCCAGGTATTGTATGAGGTATATACTGTAAGTAGCATATGTTCACCATCTGTGATTTTTGTTTTTTAAAAATGCACTAATATTGCAATGTAACCATCCATTATTATGGAGGCCAGCTGTCCAGATCATGCTGTTTTCAAGCTGCATCTCCTGTTATCAGCTGGGAGGCTGTGGCAGGTAAGTTTGGATACTCACTGTTGTTCTTTAAATATTGTATGCCAGGAACCCCCAGGTAGATGTGCTTTAAACAGCACACACTTTAACGAATGTTATATCAAATGTTGTAGCGAACACTATATGATCAAACATTTATTTGTATCTGTAGGCGGGAGTCTGCACTTTGATCATAGCAGTCATGCTGCACTCTGCAACATTTTCATTTTTCTTACAATTTGGAATAAAAAATAATATCAAAGCTCTTTTTGTTTTAATGGACTCAAATTGAAGCTCCAGCTGCTGCATCAACATCGCAATACTGCAGTAATGACAAAATCAGGTTTTTATCATCTAAAAATAGCAACAATCAGTGGTCTCATGTCCACGTGAAATTTTGAGAAACTTATTCATGCCTTCATCTCCAGCAGTGTGCAATGCACTGTTTTTGATCTTCTCAAAAAGACAACTACAACATTTTTGACTGCTGCTGCTACAATAACGAGAATCAAGACAGCCGAGGACATTACACAAGCTCTGAGTTAGTTATAGAATAGATTTTAAAGTGCTTCTTCTCGTTTATGAATCACATAACAGCCAAAGGCAAAAACATATTTTTGATATGTTTGAAGAATATAAACCCAGTTGGTCCCTTAGATCTCAAGGAAACAGTTTTTTGTGCCTCCAGTCAGAAAAACCCAGGACCACCTCATCATGCACCCCAACATTAGCCACTTTCAAGTCCAAATTTCAAATAATCTAATTTTCCCATGCCTTTGATTATGATTTTTCCACTGCACTTTTTGTTTATTTACTTTTTATATATTTTCTAATGCATATATGTGTCGTATGTATAGTCCAGATTGCAACTCAAATTAGCTTGATGCTAACTGGATAAGTATATATCTATATAGCAGTGTGAAAGTTAAGAAAGGTCCACTTACTTATTTTTCTGGACTTCAACTACATGGTCTTCCTCTCCAGAAAGAGTTTGAGGAGATAATTAAGTTTTGTTTGTTTTTTTGTAAATTTTATTTATGCAAAGTTTTGGCACATATATGTACAGACACATACAATACAAGAAAGATAGAAGAAACCCAACAAAAAAAATAAATAAATAAATAAAAGTGAAAAAACAGATCAAACAAAACAGAACCAACAGACAGCCAGCCACCACTTAATCATTAACGTAAAAAGAAAATGTGCACAAAAACATGTTGGTCCAACCAAATGCCCCCAAATGTTCGCTCATATGAAAAAGCGCCAGAGATTGAGTCCAGGAGGCCCGAGCCAGAGGGGAGCAGCAAGTCTCACAACCTGGATACATATCAAGAAAAAATAAATAAATAAAAATGATGTATATATATATATATCAGAAGCCTGCTGGGCATCTAGTGAGATAACGGCCGAGTGGGGGTAACTTTGTTGAATACATCAAATTTAGCAAACACCTTGTGTTTGAGAAGGAAAACCTGTCGGGAATAAAACCTGATTGATCGGTATGAATTAACGTGCCAATATATTTGTTCAAGCGGTTGGTCAGGAAGGAGATAATTAAGTTGGCATCATATGACCCCTGCTGAGGACTCTAGGAAAAAACTCAGTTATAGACCCTTGAGTGACTTCCTTTTGTCACTTGTCATTTGTTATAGGAGTATACACTGAAACACTGTCTTGACACAAGTATAAAAATATTTAAATGAGGGCTTTACTGTCATTTTTTAAACCCTAACCCAAAGTTTGGGATGTGTATGTATTTACCACTGTGCAAAAAAAAAAAACAGTCTATTAACTTATATTATATAAATGGTCTAAAATCTAATAAGAAACCACCTCAGCAGGCAATTCTTTTTTATCTGATGGTTAAATAAGGCAAAAGGTTACTGAATCGTAGCATAAACCAGACATCTAAAGCTCATGAACCCAAAAGGGACTGAAATCCATATTTTCGCACTATAAGAAATTCACTAATGCCTGGAAGCAGATTAGCATTCCTCCTTCCCTGCCTGCAGTGATTTCCTTTTCATTTCTGTGCCATATCAATGCTTCACATCTCCCCTCCATGTGTTTCACCTCTCTCTGAGCTGGAGAGAATCCCCCCCTGCTCCTCTGCTCTCCCTAATAAGCCAGAGCGAGATTCCTTGGCTGACAGCTGTTCCAGATGGCATTATTACTCTGCGGTTTCACAGTCAGCTGGCTCAGGATCCACCACCAGCGGAGGTGGCTGTCCCTCGGCCTTACCCACGCGTCAACATCAACACCAACATATGGTGGCAGTGTTATGTAATACTTTATCTGTGGGTTGATGTGTTACAGTGATCACCCAACAAGTTCACCCTCTTTCTCTTAATTTTTGTGCTGGTTCAATTTGATCAAAGCTGGGTTCAAGGACTGTGCTTTCATTAATGTACATTAGGACTGGGTCAGTCCCACTGCATAATCTTACATTTCTACCAATATTAAATGTTTTTTTCTGTGTGTTTCTCATGTTTAGAGACATAAATGTTACAATTTTACTTTAAGTTAAATCTTTTTGAAATTCTGTTTTTCCAAATTTGCATCTTTTATTGCACAACTGAGGATGATCTCTCTTTGAACAGCCTCTATAATATTAATTAAAAATATAACAATTATAATCAATTATTTGCAGATGCATTTTCAATGTATCATGTGAAAATGGGTCACTCGTACTGATGAAACCACAGAGAATTATTACCCAACTCTGCCTGCACCCTCAGCTCTGCAGGGTATTTTTTAATAGTTTGTTTCAGCTCATTGTTTTGTTTTTCTGGCCCACAAATGTACTGTTTTGGTAAATTCTTATTGGTCTCACAGTGTACTTTTCGACTGCTTTGGGCAGCTGTTTTTAGTGATTAAAGTGCTGATAAAAAGAAGTGTATTCCACCTGTTGGGTCATGAACTGTAGCTGCTGTTGTGAGACATTGCATGTGGCACAGACCTGTTTGATTAAACTGGATTTGACTTTCCATCATCTCTAGTGTAAAGTGATCAGCGTATATTCAGACTGGCGCCTTACAAGATGCAACTGAGATGGAGTAAATTGTGTATTTCTGCACGTGTGCCAGAAACAGGGGTGACTGAGTGTGTGTTCTATCTGGATGTGGGCGTCATCGTATGCCAGGACCCTTCATAAACCCCTCTTTGAATGGCCAACTCTTCGTTGAATCCGATCCCTCCGTCGCACCCAACACATGCTCAAGCGCCAACCTTCCCTCCCACCCACCCATCAACACCAAACATACGCACGCATTCACGATCCATATGGCACATGCGGACATACACAAAACACACATATTAACAAATTCACACATGCTCGGGTGCACACATTTGCTGCAGTGTGTGTGCACTGATTAGCTCATGCATGTACACAGCACACACATGCACATCAGAATATACATCTGTAAGCCACACACACATACACACACACACACACAAGCACACTTACAAATACACACACACAGACGTCACACTCCTCAGTTGGGGCTTACTCTATTGGCTAGTCTTAACTGCTTTGTAGTATTTTTAGGCCTGTTATTCTGGGGCCTGTCCTGGCAGGCCACTGGGAGGGTATATAAGCCTCCCCTGCAACTGGGGACCACTGAGAACACACAGTGGAAACATCTTTGTCCGAGACTCCAGCAAACATCCAGCAGGCATTTTAAATCCTCTCAGGGTGAGTAA
Source organism: Centropristis striata (assembly GCF_030273125.1). NCBI lineage: Eukaryota > Metazoa > Chordata > Actinopteri > Perciformes > Serranidae > Centropristis > Centropristis striata. The sequence continues at coordinate 12,878,415 of NC_081532.1, forward strand.
AAGCCTCAGCGACTTTTAGGGATGTACTGTTAGACGTACCTAGGCTGGATGTACCTACAGTTACTTTTGTGAATGCAAAGCTGACATAAATATGTAGTTTTTATATTATGAACATTAAAAAAAGTATTAGTGATACTGTATGATTTGGTAGGCTGGGGATAAGTGATTATGTGGAAAAATAAGATTTTATTTTATAAATGGGCTTTACTCCAACATGAGTGATGATACCTCAGGATATCCTTCGGGACTTTCACTTTAGTCGCACTCCAGGAAGGTGAGAGGTCAGGGTCAGCTGCAGCATAGTGTCCACGGAGCTGATAGGACTTAGTGGCCCGCTGAAGGACACTTGAGCTGGCAGTTATTTGCCAACGCAGGGCTTCAGCCCGGGTCATCTGGTTGAAGGACGGTCAGTGTCTCCACTGTGCCACCCTGCTGCTCCTTAAAAATAATAAGTAAGTTATCAACAGAAGTTTCAGACAAAATATGTTCACTAATGTGTTCACATATGTTGCTCATTTTAAATACATGTTGAATACAGCCATCAATCTGCAGGTTCATCACACACAGGAAGTTATAAGGTCATACTAATCTGGTGAACGCTTTGACTTTCTTTGCGCTGTTAGCCGTGACAGTGACTAATGATTCCAACCTTTGCGTTCATTTCTGGTCATGAATAGACATGATATAATTGCCAATTCATCACTGTCTTACACGGAATGTACTGTATAGAATATACCTCCTGCTTAACTCAGTGCTGCATGTGCAGTAGTGCTATGGATATTTCCCACAGCAGCTCTGGAGTCTCATTTTTAAAAAAAACAATTGAACACATTACTGAAGCCCTACCTGCTCACAGGATTAGCTAAAAATACCTTACAGAAAATGGCTTCTGTCTTTTGAATAGTATCTACCTTCTCTTTGGTTAGGACGCCATGCTTCCAGCATAATGTCAGCGAAAGTTGCAATTCAGAAGTTCTCCTTCCCCTTCTCCTGTGCCGCACCACTTTCTCAGCAAGATGAGGTGACCCAGAAGGGATGTATACAGGTGAAGGCCCTGGAGCTTCATGACCTCCAGGAGAATCAAATTTTAAGTGAAGCAAGCCCTGTTGTAATGGGAGCTCTGGTACATAATAAGAACCAAGCCCAAGGGAGTCCAAAGCCTTCTGCTGGGGGAAACAAAGCAGTTGCCCAGGTCCTGGTCTGTGCTGAAGTTTCCCAGAGTGCTGTGGTCTCCAGGCAGAGTGTGTCTGAGAAGCTGGCGGTTGAGAGCGAAGATCAGCGTCCTGCGGCGAAGAGACAGCTTTCATCAGAGAGCGCAGCCAGGACCATCACCGTGGTGAAGAAGAGCGCAGTGAGGAAGGAGGTGGAGGAACACAGGCACCTGAAACCAAAAGCTCACCTGGGACAGAGAGCGACACCATGCTCTGTGGCCGTGGGGAAGAGGAGGCGTCGAAAGGACCTCTTCACCAACTGCGACGTCTTCCATAGGGTTGATTCACACGTCATCAGGGCGGGAGCAGAGGTGACGGCATTTATACACTACATCCTGGTGTGACATACAGGTCCATCTCAATAAATTAAGAATATAATAGAAAAGTTTATTTATGTCAGTAATTCAATTCAAAAAGTGGAAATAACACATTATACAGATCCATTGCACACAGAATGAAACATTTCATGTCTTAATTTATTTAATTGTTTCTAATTATAATGATTATGGCTTACATTTAATGAAGACCTAAAATTCAGTGTCTCAAAAAAAAATATTACAAAAAAATATATATTTAAAAAAGTATGTTTAATATGGAAATGTTGGCCTCTGAAAAGTATGTCCATCTATATGCACTTAATACTTGGTTGGGGCTATTTGACTTGAACTACTGGAAATATACTTTTCTATTGACTATGGACCATGGACGTATTTATTGAGATGCACCTATGGCATAGGAAGTCGTAACATTTATACTGTTGCCAGCCAAATTGCAAATCTTCCATTTACATAGACTGAATATTAAACCCCTACAGTGACAAACATAAGTCCATGCCTCACATGTTAAGATACACAGAGTTTATAGAACAGTTAATCATCTAACTCTTCCATACCTACAATCTCAATGAGAAAATAGAACTAGCTGGGTTAGCCTGACCAAGGAATCTTAATAAGAGAATCTTTTCAGCAGGAACCAAATCTAACCAAAAATACTAAAAACAAAGCCAGGACAAAGATGGGCCTTTGTGTTCCTGAGATCCGGAGAAGCATTGAGGAATGAAAACGGCTACTCATCCACTGCAATAAAACCATTACAAATACCACAGCTCTCAGGCAGCGCTGGCATCCTTGAGCATAGATGGTAGCTTGGTTTGTTCAATAGACTGAATGACATTGAAAGACTCTAGCAAATAGAATGATGCTGTAAGATGATAAAAGAGAAAAAACAACTGCGGCAATGGTTTATATAAGGTCTTTGATGCTGTGAAAAGATAAAAACTACATCTTTGGAATAGATACCTATTTTAATTAATTAATTAATTAATTAATTAATTACAGGACTAATAACCTATAATAACATGTTTTATCTAAAAGTGAATGTCTTATGTGTGTGTGTTGCAGCTGAAGGAAAAGTGTGTGTATAATGTGAAGACAATAGTACAAAGCATCACACAAGGAGCCAGAAATGAGCTGGAGAGGCTTCGTGCAATCTGGGTCTGGCTTTGCCACAACATCGGTGGGTATTTTACTGAACTATATATACTTGCATATAAATCCTAATGTTCTGTAATGTAGCACATTATGAGAATATTTAGAATAGGTCATCTATTCATGTTGAAGAGCAGGTGTTATATTCTCTCCTTATTTTGGAATAAAAGGAATGTTGTCTTCATAGAGTATGATGTGAGTGGGTACCTCGGCCGCTCGGAGAAGCTGAGCTCCCCAGAGGAGGTGATAGCGGCCGGTCGGGGTGTGTGCTGTGGCTACTCCAGCCTCTGCTCAGAGATGTGCAGGTAAGAACAACAAAATAAAAACTGTTAGTCTGTAAGTGCACAAAAAATACCCACCCCTCTAGTGATCAGAGATTTTACCCGAAGAGGCTGAAATTTGTCGAGATAAAGTATGTTTGTGTGAAATTAAAATCGTGGAGATGATGTCTTTAAATAAAAAAAGAAAGACACTAATGATGTCCTCGATGTGTTTGAGTAAAGCCACAGATAATGGCACAATGGAAAAATATTAAAATGCTCAAAAGACATTGTTATGCCTCATTGATTTTTTCCTCAAAAGATATGCTAAATGAAAAAAAACACAGCCATATCGACTGAGTATATACAGAGAAAACATATTGCAAAAAAAGATTTCATACTGCAGAGTTTTTCAGTTATCTAGTAGTTAGTGCACACTCAGAAGTAAGTGCTCATTCTTCACCCATTCTTCCATCCAGCCACTCATTATTGTGCTGCTTTCTGAATCCTTGGTCCCCTCTGAGTTCAAACTGCGAGACATTTCAAGTATAAATAATGTGCGCTGAATTGATTATATTTAAAACCTACTACAAAAAAAAAGAAAAACCTTGAACTTTCGTTTAAGGACATGGCATTGAAAACAAAAGGCAGTGAGCTTGCTCTGTTTTTTGTTTACAGAGAGGTGGGCATCGAGTGCCAAGAAGTGCCAGGCCACAGCAAAGGGGTCGGGTACCTTCAGGGCCAGAGCCTCAAGAATGTGAAATCTGATCACCTGTGGAACTCTGTGCTTCTGGGGGGACAGTGGTTCCTATTGGACGCTTGTTGGGGAGCAGGACGAGTAGATGTGGAACATGAAAGCTTTGTTAAAAGGTTTGTGAAAACGTTTCCACTACAGTCACCGTGCAGTGGTAATGTAGTTTTGTTTCTCAGGCCAAACTAGAAATTAAAAAGTAAAATCTTAGAATTTTGTTTACAGCATAAATTTCCACCAAAGCCCCACAGCACTGCAATCGTGACAAGCTTGCGTTTGGTCTTTTGCTTATTATCATACACACGGAACAAGCAGCGAGTTGAGTCTCAAACCAGTCTGCTGTCTCCATCTGTTGCCTCCAAGGTTCGATGATTTCTATTTCCTAACGGACCCAGAGGAGTTCATAGATTCACACTTCCCCGATGAGGAGAAATGGCAGCTCCTGGACACGCCCATCCCCCTGGAGGAGTTCGAGAGGAGAGTCTTCAAGACCTCAGCCTTCTTCACCATGGGGCTTCGGCTAATTCAGCCTCATCACTGTCATCTTGTCACAGGTCTGTCCTCAGTTCTGTTAATTTTACATGGAGGGTGCAAATATATTAATTGTCCACAATTATAGTTAGTATTTGCTTTTTTGAAATTCATTCAGGTAATTACATTTGAATTGTGCCTGAATTGTGTATCAATCTTCATTTTTCATTCAAGAGAAGTTTCCTTAAGTTCTGATTTCCTTCTCAGCTGATGGTGAGGCAAACGTGTCCCTTGGCTTCTCGAGGCCAACAACTTTTACCTATGAGATCACACAGCACCAGGACCTTCTTCATTGCGGAGCTCCAGAGCAGAAAGAGTCCAGCAACTCATCCTTTGGCCTCCTAACGGTTTCACATCGGAGCATGAAGCTGCAGCTCCTGCCGCCTGCGAGTGGTGTGTATGATGTGAAGGTGTTTGCCAGACCTGAAACTGCCACCTCAGCTCTGATTTGGGTCTGCTCCTTCATGGTCGAGTGCCCCATCCCCAGAGCCATGGAGGAGATCCCAGAGAACCCCTTCCTGTCCTGGGGCCTGCAGCCTGTTGCAGGATCTCTGGGCGTCACAGGCAGCAGCCAGGGCAGCAAGGCAGCCGAGGTGGAAGATGGTGTCTTTGAGTTGGTATTGAAGACGTCCAGGCCTCTGATGGTGCTGTGTGAACTAGTTCACCCAGAGCTGGAAGGTGCTGTAGCCAAGCGCTGCCTAGCTACTCAGATTCAACCGGATGTCCTGACCTGCCACATCCTGTGTCCTACGCGTGGCTTCTACCGGCTGTCAGTATTTGTGCGGGATTACGAGAAAACAGAAGTCAGGTTCCAGAATGCTGGAAACTTCCTGTTGCACTGCAAAGGGAAGGTGGTCAGTATGGAAGAGCTCTTCCCTCCTAGTCTGAGCTCAGTGTGTGGGCCGGGGACCCGCACATCAGAGGCGGGCCTTTCCAAATTCAGCCACACGACAGCACTAGTGAGTACCCAGCAAGGCAAGTGTAACATTACCTTCCACAACCATCGAGACCTCGAGCTTCACACCATGCTGAGCAGAGAGGAGAACAAGACAGCAGCCATCCCGCTTTCACGGCACCTCTTCTGCACATACACAGACAGCAAGGTGACGGTGAGCGTCAGCCTACCTGATGCCGGGGTGTATCGGCTAGGCCTGTATGCTAAGATCACCCCTGGTGGAGATTTCAGCCCCATGTGTGACTTTGTTCTGAAGAACAGCTGCGATCAGCCCGGGCCTCCGTTCCCCTGCGTCTACGCAGCCTGGAGGAAAGGCTTCGTGCTCTTTGAGCCTCGTGTGGGCCTGCTGGAGCCCCTTTCATGGGTCCGCTTCAGGGTGAGGGTCCCCGGGGCCCAGAGGGTGAGTGTGATGGGAGAGACACGAACTGATCTAAAACTGAATAAGAGCCGAGTGTGGGAGGGTGACGTTTTCACTGGAAACAGTCTCCAACTAGTGAAACTGGCTGCTACATCGGGGGAATCCACTGACATGGCTGTTTTGATGACCTTTGACATCAAGCAGCTGGAGAGAGAAGTGTGAAAAAAAGGCTGGTGGAGAACAGATGGATAGTTCTCTGAACATAGCTGTTAACTGCCTAATGAAGTTATTTGATATAGACTCGTGCAAATCAGACTGGGGTAGAAAACATTTGCAAATAATTCAAACTGTGAGACATAAACATTCAAGTTTACCTGCATCAACAGAACACAGATAGTCATAAAAAGGTGTATAAAAATTGAATTTGAAATATGCTCCTGTGAATGTGTAAACTTTGTAGCAATGAAGTGATACAAATGCAATACTAGACTTACCTGGCAATCGTTTGATTTTTTTTTTTTTCCTGAAACCTATTATCTGATCCAGGTAGTATTTAGTACAAAATGGTGCTCAGCTGTGATATCATACTGATCAAGAGTGCATTTGTGCATTGTTATTATGTTTTAAGAAGTAAAACCTGCATTATGAAATGATGGTTGTCAAAAAGTGTGCAATAAATATATACTGTGAAAACAATATCCATATCTGGACTAATCCTTTACCCTCCCAAAGTCAGTTAAGTTCTCACAATAACATTATTAATAATGTAATAGAGGCAATGATCTCATAGTAAATATCAATGATTTCAACATTTGTTAATTGAAAGTAGTACTTTAAATTGTTAAATTTTGGTAATTCTGGTGGTAGCCTAACAGTTAATGTGCCTAAACTTATAGTATGTATTAACTTACATATAGAACTAGGACTGCAACAATATAATACAATACTGTACAATATTTGCCTCAAAATGTAGCGGAGTAGAAGTATAAAGTTACATAAAATGTACATTAAAGTACCTCAAAATTGTACTTAAAGTCCAGTACTTGAGTAAATGTACATAGTTACTTTCCACCATTGCTACCTGCCTCTTCTAACTTATACATATCAGTTAAGAGTCCTCCTTCAGACACTGTATGAGGATTAAAGGGATAGTTTGTGCATTATTATACAAAACTTGGTACAATTATTGTCAATGCCCTCCTAAGGATAACCCTTTAAGGTTTTATTGATCGGCCCCTAGGTGGCACTGTGGTGGCAGTCTAATTTTAATATTTGGTACCGTGGCCACACTATAACACTTAAGGCAATTAAATTCATAGGGGTGGTATAGACTGGCCCCTGTAAAGCACACACCCCGACGGCAACCTCTCATTGAAAAATAAAAACTCAGTCAACCAAATAGTAAAGTGGTCTAGCAGACTGATTGGTGAGCCACAGCTCAACGTGGAGACCTTGTTCACAAAACAATTACAGCGCATTACTGGTTCAATTTTAAATGAGAGTTCCCATCCATTGCACACAGAGTTTCAGCTCCTCCCCTCTGGGCGTAGGTTTACAATCCCTAAGTGTAGAACAAAAAGACACAAAAACAGTTTTGTCCCTGCTATGCTTTGCACAGGTGTTTATTTATTGTTGCTTTTATGTATGCATTTATTATTTCTATATATACATTTTAACCTTTACCTATCATTTGAAAGATGTAGTTTGCAGTGTTGTTGAACCTTATTTTGTTTGTATTTTCTATGTTTGTTATTTAACCTAGCCTTACTGATGAGGTAAGCCTACATTACTTTTAGCTAGGTGTGCATAATAAAATGGCAACTGAGTGTATGTCACGTTTTACAACATGAATTCAAACTTCTTGTCCCATGCAGCCGGAAAACCCAAACCCAGGGGACAGTTTATGTTGGAGTCAAGGCTGGTGCCACCTTCCTTTCCATCCCACCAAAACATGCAACATATTGGCTTATTAGTTTCAGTTTAAAAGAAAAAAAATACTCCCCCACAATCCCAGTTATATAATAAAAGTGAACAGATCCAGCACTATACAGTGCACTATTGTTACAGTGACCTGGGCCCACTCTGTAGGATTTGGCAGACGCCAGTGAGAGTGATGAGTGTTTACATGTGGCTGTCATAATAGCCCACAAATAGCCTCGGCTCACTGCCTCAGTAAAAATACAATAGAGGGGGGGGAAGAAAAAGGGCGGTTAACGCTAGAAGCGATATGGTAAGTGTGCTTTAAGTGTGTTAAGTGTATCTGGGCGGGGGGTCTTGCCTTGAGTCGCTGGGGAGAAACTGGCGGCACGTTGGTGGCAGGAGGGAGGCCGAGGAAACTCTGATGTCAGAGGTGAGCCATGTGGAGGGCTGTATCTGCCTGGCAACAATACAAGGACAGACACACACACACACACACACACACACACACACACACACACACACACACACACACACACACACACACACACACACACACACACACTCCATCTTCCTTTCTTTTAAACACACACAGCATGAGGAAATGGAGGGCTAAAACTGTGTGTGCAGGATTCCACACATTCTCTCAGCTCTATTTCAGCAGGCATTTCTTTTTAACAAAGTGTGTTAATAGCCGTATCCAAAACCACACACACACACACAAGCTTTTACACACACTCCCCGCAGACAGTTTCTGTTTAGACTACCTCTCCCAGTTCCAATAACAAAGTGCCTCAGTTGGTGCTGATACAGGGTTTGGATGCACAGAGTGAATCCATGTTGTCTCACCAAGTGACAAATCCACTACTATGCTGAACTGGCTGCATGTGTGGCTGCTGACATCTGAGAACAAATCAGTTATCTCACAAAGTACAACAACACAATGACCTTTCAGTGAAATGTAAAAGACTAAACATTGATTCAAGTGATAGAAGAAAAAACACTGATCAACCATATAAATATTTAATGGATTACGTGGTGCAATAAAAACAACAATTATATTATAAAAGCATCAGTCACAGGAAAAAAACAAAAGTTACAGTAGTTTTGTGCAAATGCAATTCAGTTTTGCTCATTTTCTGTGAACACCCTCAAAGCAAAATGTGGAAGTCAGTTTGGCACTTTTGAAGTTTTTCTTTCTTTTACAATAGAGATCATAAGAAGCTACTTTTTCCTTTTACTTTGGATGGCCTGTAGATAGGGGAGAAGAAATGAGCCCTTTGCTTTTTTTCCCAGATCTAATTCTGCCATCACGCCATGAAACGCCTCCCAACTTGAATCGTTCGTTACTTGACACGAATAACAACATGCTTTTTTTGTACACGACTGTGCTGCCAGCCGGTATGTGGCTACAGACAGAAGATATTAACCACAATTTCACCCCCATCTTCTTCTATAACACTGGGGCTTTTAAGGGGCAAATATGTAATCTCAGGTATGGAAATAATAATAAGTACACCTGAGCAAATTCCTCTCGCTGTCTGTGAGGACTTTGGGGTGAAGAGCCTGTGATTCCCTTTTAACCTCGATAGGACAGAACAGCCCAAACAATTAGTATCAACAGTCCCCTGAGGCCTGAGAAATATTTGGACAGTTAAAAATCCATTTCCATCTCCAATAAGCACAAAAATACCTTAAAAATATCCACTTCTTCAAGAAGTGAATACATTCCACACAGTTGGCCCTTTTGAACACTGGAGCCAATCTTCAAAATTAGAAAAGAACAAAAACCTCTCACACTGCGTTATCACATTGCAGTACGAGAACACCGCATTTCCCCCTTTTTATATAAAACCAATTAACACCAAACTTTGTTTTTGTCCTATAACTTCAGCTACAACATGGCTAGCCTCCACATACAGGATAAAGACACCAGGGTGCTCAGTTTGCCAGAGGGCTGCATAGCAGTCACACGGAGAGGCTTATGGAGGGCTCTTTGGGCCCCCAATGTGCAATAAGTAGGGGTCACCAAACAAACTTAATCCTCTTTATTTGGCCATACTCTGATACAAAACATCAAGGTTTTGAATACCAACTAGGACTGGGTATGAAAAACATTTGTATTTCCCATTAGATATTGTTATTGATGTCACTCATGTAATAAGCTAAAATAAGTCTCTGAACTGTACTGGTTTTAGTGGTACCCAGTCCATATTCCACCATCTTTTTGGTTAATTTTCAAAAATACCTGAATCGCCCTGAGCCCTCCTGCAGCCTTCCCCTGTGTGACCTCACCTACTTTACCCTCTGACTTAGTAAAAACACATTGCTTTAAAGAACGACTCTATGGATTCCTTTCACCAACACTGTTGAAGGACGGATTCGCGCCTGACAACACCTTCTCCCCCTGTGACAGGGAAAAGGATGGAGCTCTGAATGCAGCTTTAATCTCTGCTTTTCTTAGCCGTAGCCAAGGCACTGCTGGATCAGAGAAACCTGACATCTCACAACTGATCAGATTCTCTTCGAGTTTTTTTTTCTACAAAAAAATTGCATCTGCTTTTGCTTTTGTAGCTTGTGCGAGAAGAGACGTTTAGCTTGCACCTAGAATGTTCAATTCACAGTCTTACAAAAATACTATTTGTCGATCCGAGGTAATTCAAATTCTTAGCAGATATGTAAAATAAATGTAATTATTTTCTCTTTGTTGTACCAGTTTGGTGAAAGGCAATTCTTTCAGAATATATGTGGTATCATATTCACATGACATCTCAACACATGCAAAATAGTGTAGACGTACTTGTAGAAGTAGTCGCATATGCATTAGTGGTAATTTGATTTAAATATCACAAACATCTTACATAACCCTCAACTCTTTAAGGACTACTTTTTCATCTTTTGGCCAATTATACTTTCAGTTTCCCTGCTCTTTGATATGTGTAGCAGGTTTCAAAGCTGTGGAACCTTCAGTCTCCCATACATCAGCCTCACAACTATTTTACTGTCAATCAAGGTAACTCTCTGCAGTATTACATAACTACAGAACGACAGCAACTGTTGCTCAAAACAGACTGCTTTGAGAGTGCATCCCTGAAACGCTAAAAAGAGGATCCAGCTTAAACAACAGCTATCATATTGTCAACAAAGGATTTATGTTACATATTATCACAAAAGCACTATAATCTGTTTGCATTATGTTCTATCTGTCATTTGTAGCGGAGGTAAAGCTTTTTTTTAAGTGGCATTTGCAACTAAACCCTTCACGTGCTGTAAGGACCCTTTATGGCGTTATAAGAGCTACAAACACTCAAAGCAAGAATCCAGAATACAAGCTGTGAGAGACTGAGAATTTAGCAGCCCATTTGTTTACCCTACTGTGTCCTTAAAGAGCTATTTGAGGGTACTGTAAGTACAATATATAAAAACACAAGGTACAATTGCACTTCTTTTATAGAGTAAAAGAGAAGGAGTTAGAGAGGAGTTAATGGAATGAGTAACTTGCGGTGAGCTCCTCCTCCAATATGTGAACCCCTGTTTTGCTGGCTGGAACATGCCAGGGTAATACATGTTAGAGGCATACTTCATTGCTATGTTATGTGCTATTCTATGCATTGTAATATTTCTTCTATAAGACAGTGGCACATCTAGCATAAGATGGTATGGCTTGTTCAGATCAAAGTGGACTCTACTGAGAGGAGGGATGAGGCCAGCAGTGTCAAGTTGAATTCAGAGTGAGGATCATTTAAATCTGTTCAGGTCACCTGGGGGAAAATAACTAACAATGCTATCACTCTCTGTCTGCCAGCTGAAAACAAAATTATTGATTTTTTTATACTTGCTGACAGCGCTGATAGACAGATCTGTAAAACATGACATAGGCAGCGATGTGAATGGCAACCTAAAATAAGTTCTAAAAATATCTTTAAATGGAAAAGTTACAAGCAAGCATTTTCCCCCTCTGCTAAAGATCATTGACTTAAAATATGCTCTTGGCACACTTCCTTTCTTATCTGACATAGTAAAAATCTCAGAGTATTCACTATTGAATACAGGCAATTTGTTTGGTACAATGTACAAGGCCAATGCAATATATCGTACCATTGTTGTAGCAGCAGTATGTGCACACTTCTATGTACATTTAAATGTTCCTTTGTCAGTATCAATTCACTTTAAACAATCTTAGCTCCATATGACCCAAAGATTACCAATTAATCTGCATGTTACACTGCTGACCCCATGATAAATGAAACCCATCAAATCTCCAGAGACTGTGGCAGGGTTCCTACACATTTTAAACGTCTAAATTCCACTTGTTTACCACACTTTTACTTTGAAATGCTTGTTTGCATGTTACGATTTATAATTTAAATGGGTTTAATGAAACCCAAATATGCAGCTGCACAAATTACAACAACATAGATTTTCCCAATAAATTACTGATAGCTTATCCGACACATTTTAAAACCTATGTAGGAACCCTGATAAGAGGAAGACATGCATAGAATATTAGCGTGACACACGAGCGCAGAGCAGACAGTAGCATAACTACTCATTTAGACAGGACATAAAGTTTGATTCTCTGTAACATCACACCGCTGATACAAAGCCTTACACCTTTCACTAAAGGCTCTACTCATGTTTACCCAAACCTAACCAAAACCTGAATCCAGGTTTCCCCAGATTCTTTCATTTTTTCCCCCCTTGGCTTACCCAAAAGCAGTGACCCAAGAGATATGAAACAAAACATGACATGGGAATGTTCACACTGACAACAATGTAACAAATTTGTTGGTGTAATGGGTGATCCACACCTTGCTGCAGTGAGGCTTTGCTTAACTTTCTGTGTCTACCTGGTGTCTCACTGTTAATTAGCAGCACTATAATAATAGAATACAGTGGTTTAAGGAAAAGTTTCTGTCTGACATGTAACCTCAGAGATCCGATGCGTTTCTGACTGCCTCAGCTCTTTTATATAACTACGACACTTTGCTGCAGGGACTGAAGTCTGCTTTATTGCACTTTCATTAGATTCACTTTATGAGTCTTAAAATAAAGCACTGGGATGGCGTTTAGCTATGTGATTAATGGCATCATTCATCAGTTGTCTGCAGCCAACAGGCTGTCCAATGTTTACAGCTCTATGGCCAAGCGCTCCCTCTGCTGCAGCGTGGCACGCAGACAAGATAACAGGTGGGCCATGGATTGGGTGACAACAGAGGAGGAGCGATTCTTGAGAAACCCCACTAGGGAGCCCACCAGAATCACACGGCTATCCATGCCTATCCAGAAATAGAGGCATTAATTTGCCAACTGTGATAAACAGAAACGCACAAGCTGTAGGAGTGTGCGGTTGGAAATTCCCTTCGATTGTGAAAGTCTCATAGATTGCAGGCTTAGTGGCGTAATCACATTGGTTTAAAGATGAAGTCTTGTGTTGCGTTATGTTTCAGATTTGTCTGCAGTTGTGATCGACTCTCATCTCTTGACAAACGTGTCTTAATTTGAACCAACACGAGTGACCACATCAATTTGTTACTTTAATTTGATAAATATGATACTTAACTCGCCGCAGTGCTAACTGTACAGTTAGTGGTGCAGCAGTTAGAAAGTAAGGCAAACAGCCATACCATGACATAACTGCTTTTGCAACCAACCTTTTTATGCCACCAAATTAGAAACAAAGTGTCATAGTACATAAATAATGAATGGACCTCTAGCAGCATTGTCTGCAGATGCATATGGTGTGAACACACATTGACAATTCTAGTGGAGTGGTCAGTACGTAACCCCTGTGCCCTCCCTGTCCCTCCCACAGTGGTTCCCTTAGAGTTAAATAAGACAGATGGAGGCAGTGGACATACAGACAGATTCTATCATGGGTCAAACAGATCAGGCTGTCCCTGCAGCTCCAGCTGATGGTTGAACAGCTCGATCTCTTTGTTGGCCTCTGTGAGGTACTCTTTAATAAACTCTCCCATGTCTGCAGTTACAGCAATGTAAGGAAAACAGCAGCACAATCCTCACAAACAACAGTAAGTATAGATGCAAGCAGACCTGCACAATGATTCATGATCACTGCGCTGCTCAGTTAAGTTTCCATCTGTATTTTTTTCAATTAAACTGTATAAGTTGTCAATTTTATCAAAAAGCAGAGATGACTATTATTACCTCAACTGACTCACATCTAGTACATGCAGACCAGGTTAAAGTGGACATATTATGCTCATTTTCTGGTTCATACTTGCATTTTGGGTTTCTATACAACATGTTTACATGCTTTCTAACTATATATACCATAATAAAAATAGACTTGGAAATCTCACTTTTTTTTACAACGTGGGCCCTTTAAACAGTTGATTTAAGTGTACTGGTTTCTTTTATGAAGACTTTGAAATAGAAAAAAAAAATATTCTGTGTTCCAAGTCTGAGAAACAAATCAGATGTAAGCGAGGTTTGACAATAGGCAATAACTATGAAAAGGATACTGGGATGGATGTTCATTTTCTCTCCAAAGATGTCAACATATTGATAACCGTTGTAGAAGAAGCCCTGTGGTAGTGGGTCCAGGTGCCTGGTCACCTAAACAGAAACATATCATATCAAGTTCACTCAAGGTTAGTGATTGAGAGGCCAACAGCCTATGCTTTCTTAGAAGACAATAAAAGAAAAAAAATGTTGTTTTGGTTTTCCAGTCAGGCTGCATTTTTTTGTTAACAAACAGTTTTGTTTACATTTATTGTTTTTACAAAGAATGTATTCATGTATCCCTGGTTCTTAACAAATGTGTTGGATGCATTAAATTACTTGTAAAGCAATTTTTTTTTTTTGGGGGGGTGGGGGATTTCAAAATCTGCCTCATTTACATGCACATTTACATCAACTAGAAGCGTTTGTCTTCTTTTGCTGGCACACTGCTAATTTTCTTACAGCCACAAAGCATGAAAGCAGCAGCAGGGAAGTGCATTGCATGCATTGCATGCATGCATGCAAGTAATTCAATACAGGTACAAACACAGCAGGTGCAGGCTCATAGAAACACTGCTCCTAGTTGACAGTGAGTGCGTTTAATGCTGTTCTCTCTACAACTAGGAAAGATAAAATTATAATAAATATAAATATAAATATACACACTCACATGTATGCTCTTGATTTCTTGTGGTGAAAGGGTATTTTTAGTCTTCTTAGGCTTCTTTGTCTGCCTCTATAAACAACAAACAGAAACAATAGCTGTGTGATTACACATGAATTCATTTTCTTATACAGTGCTTGACTGATGTTACTCATGAACTATAAGTGCCTCGGTGTGTAATGCCATCAAAAACTGTCAGGCACGTTAAATGTCTACCTGCTTGGCGCACAGTCTGAGCCAGTCCTTGAGTCCCTCCTCGGTGAGGCCAACACCATCAAAGATCAGGTAGCAGGTCGCTTTGGGGCCCGGGGTCAAAGGTTCAATGTTCTGGTCTGGGACAATGCTCAGGCTCCCACTCACTGTGTTGTAGGCCACCTCCATCAGTTGGTCTGAGTCTGGAGGTTCCAGAGATGAAGGCGCTCACATCCAAGTCACACAAACAGTTCACACCTTGTGTAACACCTGCTACAGCAGCTTCATATGGTAACAGCATGCTGTTGGTGGAGTGTTAATGTTTTAACATCTATACAACCTCTCTGTTCCCAAAATGGCTCACAGGACTCACGTGTGGTAAAAAAAAAAAAGATACAACATTTCATATATGTCCTAACTTGATGTAAAATATGTACTGAATGTGCAACGGCTAAATACAAAAAATAAAAAAAAGTAAAACAACTAATACTAGGTGAAGTAAATGATACACTATCCTAAAGACAGTGACTGAGATACACACTTGACACCAAGGGAATGTGAGTATTAGGAAAAGGATGGTACAGTACAGTCTCAACATTCGCTCCATACTCCATACTGTATCTTCCCAGCTCTCTTCAAAAATCTGCACATTTTCTGCACATCTCCTCACAGCCACCTGCACTCTCTCCTCATGCAACCACTCTACACAGGTCTTTAAATGAAAAAAGAGTGAGAAAACTATGTGGAGGAAACCAAACCAGTGGACTATGAGCTGAATTCTAAACACCAGACACCAGAGCAACAACCGAGCAATATTCCTACCGTCAGGAGCTTCTTGCCTGCCATGTGGACAACCTTTTCTCTAATAATTCCCAAACTGGGAAATGCAAATGCAGGTCAAATATTACCAAGGAAAGAAGTCACATTTGTTATGCAATGCTTAACAGAAGCAGGGTCTCCTGAATCAAAAAATCTGCTAGAGTTAGTTAGAAGTAGCAATATTTTTTAAGACAAAAATAAAATGAAAATATATTATTCCTACCAGAAAATCTGACTTTTCCCCAGACATTGTACACATTTCCACAGAAGGGGCTTGGCCTTAGTGATGACTTGAATGCTGCAGAAAGATGATTAGAATATAAGCACTTAGTACTGTGTAATAAATGGCTGAACTTTACAATATTCATTTAAATGATCAATTTCCAGAAAAGCAAAATTGGCAGCAAGATGTCATAGGTGCATCCTTTAGGAATACAGGCTGTTTCACAGCAGCAGCAGACAATTACTTTGAGACCTTAGTTGTCTCCATATTTGGAGGGAAAGGCAGCTTATGTAATCATCATCAAACGCTGCCAGCTCATATCTGGAACTGCTGTCACGTGTCAAAAAAGGGGGGAGAATTCCTTTCCATCTCACCTTTACAGCGGGTGACAAATAGAGGCCTCTCTAGGGGCCGGTTGAAAGCCACGCGCTGCTGAGTGAGAACCAGAGACCCAGATCCAGAGAAGAAGCGCCCTTTGCACCTGAAATACACAACACATGCACATAACACAAATGGTGAGAAAGTTAAGTCTAGAGCAAGCCAAGTGTTTGTGCTACATTTTGTATTTGGCTGGAAAGTTGTTTACTCTACCAGCTGCCCACAGGAAAGAGGCCAGTGTTTGTGATTTGTTGGTAAAACTATTGGCGGATGATAAATCTGTAAATGTAGATACTCTCATCAGCAGGTGAAAAGGATTCTCGGCTCGGTCACGGAGTTAGGACGTGTAATAAACATCTCATACACACTCGCATGCACATAAACACAAAGTAAAGCTTGAAGATGAGTAAATCAAAAAGGGTTAGACTCAGGCCAGAAATCCAGTATATGATCTGAGGGAAGGATTTAGCAGAGGTTCATATTAGGCTGACCACTGAGGCATGAAGCCTGAATGGACCTGGTCCAAAGGGAAGGAGACCCCCTCTGTGTACATGGCAACTGCATGGCCAACAGCTTGTTACTGTGCTGCCAGGAGGCAGCTGGTGATAGAACACAAGATGCCCTGAGGGGCTTTACAGCAATCAGCAGCCGATACCCCCACCACTGCAGCCGAGTGGCAATTAAACTGCAGGGAGGGAGGCGATGCAGGACAAGGAAGGCTGAGGCAGGAATCAACACCAATCTGTTGCTCAGCGGCCAAAAGGCTGAGTGTAGACACAGGAGGACACACAAGGGTCAAACTAGTAAAGTGGAACATAGGGTGAGGGTCTTACCATCCAGGGTAGAGGACATAACGTGCCCTCAGCATCTGTGGCTCATTGAAGCTGCTCTCAGAAAATATTAGATTCACATCTTCATTCCTAATTGATAAAGACAAACAATACAGAATGAATACAAACACTAAATATGTACATATGTGTATAAAATAAAGCAATTATAGCATGAAAGCACATAACTACTGATAAAAGTCCTTTATCCATCTTTCACTTTAAATGACAAAAATGAGATTTAAATATAGAATGCATTGAGAAATGTTCATGACACATTACTCTTCTTACTGAGCAGTGCTCTGACCTAACATATTCAGACAAGGTCTCAAAAAGTGGGAAAAAATGTAGCCTGGAGTGAATATTTTAGGCAAAGATAAAAGCACTTAAATGACTGTTTGCTGCATTGATCATGATTCTGTGGGCGCCTACCTGGTGACAGCTCCTCTCTCTGCCAGTATGAAGGCTGCGGTGGGGTTGGCAGAGCGTACCAACTGCTGAACATGCTGCATGAGAGGGTGCTTCTGCTCTGCTGTCAGCCCGGTGAACACCACTGTACTCACAATACCTGACATACAACATGGCACAAAAAAGGAAATGAATTCCAAGAGAAACTGACTCACTTTCCTGAAAATACAAAACCATGCTGTGTAGCCACTGCAGAAATACCATATTTCACACTAGGTTTGACTTATTGGCATTACTGTTGCTGGGTTGGATATGCAAGCTGAATTTTTAGGTAAACTGATATTTTGATTCCTGCAAAACAATTGGTAAGATACAACAGGCATGATAAATAATATTCTGTGGCAGATTTAACTATAACTTGGACTTCTGCCCCACTTTTTCTAGTTCCAGCCCAAAAGTTGGCAAAATATGATGGCAATTACCCCAAATAAAATATTCAATATGTCACTTCGGAATATAATTCAGCATGTGAACTGGATCTTATCAAACATAAAGTGATGTCAGGGCAATAGAGTGCTGAACGTTGAACGCTGAATCATTAGCTGGCCCAACAGGTTTTTTATATTACAAGATCTCTGTTGAACTTTATCGAAAGACTTTGACACCATAGGCTGTTGTGCCTCAAACAACAGTGGTGGAAAATATCTGCTTTTGACCAACATAACTGTAAACTCATTTTGGCAAATACAACCTTCAAATGTTAGCATATGATAATTCAAAGGAGTACTAAGATCCTCAATACTCCATAGAACATTATGACTTCCAAAATTGAAAGATGGAGGGCCTGTTGGAAGTTCAATGGCAACGCACTTTAAAAGTCTAAAATGCTAACAACTAAGTATCAATATACTACTCATTCAATTGGTGTTTGTGTTGGATTTGCAACATTTCTCTACTGTAAGAATATTATCTTAACTTCTCTCCTGACCTAGTTTCACGAAAGGTATATATTTCTTGATCTTTAATAGTTATATTGTAGAGCTGTGCAGCTTCAAAAGGAGCATTACAAGACTGGAAAAAATAAAAATCTATAAATATCAATATGATTTTTTCCTCAGTATTCCAAGATAGACGTTTATACCTAATGGATTTTGTTGTTGGGGAATTGGAGGGTATAACAATGCAACAAGACAAGACTTACCTTGGCTGCACTGCTCCAACAGTTTAGGAAATACAAACCTGTGGGGACAGACAGGGGACAGAAGAACTTAAGTTAAATATACAGTATAATAAGTATAGGGTGAGGATTGACTGCCAGCTATTCATTCAAATGCAAATTTAGTTTGACTGAGATGCTCACTGCTGCATTGCTGATAGATTATGTCGAAAATAGGATTTTTGTTCCTGTGTGACAAAAGTATAAGACCTGTGTTTTAATGTATTTAATTAAGAGTCCTCTTTGATTTTACCCATGTCTTTTTCCACAATATCACCATGAACAATAACTATTTATGACAAATGGGTGCTTGCCAAAGTTGTGCAGCAATAAACAGGCTAATTTCATGTTATGGCCCTTGCCTAGCAATCCGGTTATCAATCTTAAGGCATTTTTCATCAGATGGCATCATGACTAAGACTGGCAACTGACCAATGTAAAAGCTTTCTGTAATCTCATTTAATCTTAACATAATTTATCCTGAGTTTTCAAAATCGATCAGTGTTATACACCACTTTCTGAATAACTGTTCCAAGCCAAGTCTCCCCCCCCCCTCCGAGCCACCACACACCCTCCTCTGCAGCTCTTAGGGAGCCTGCAGGCTGGGGGATCAGCAATTTGAAAGGCATTTATCTTTCCTGTCCTGATGTAATGAACTGTCTACATTCATCACAAAGAATGGATCATGACTGACTGATGAGCTTCACTGAGTAGGGGGTGTTGGTCACACATGTGGACCTGGGGGATTAGAGGGCTATGCTGAAGGGGTTGACAGGCAGGTCATGCCTAAGCTGGGCTAACCACACCCAATTAGCACCATAGTGGGGTCCACAGATCTCCACACAATCTATGGCATCAGATAGAGATAGGAGGCTTGTTGAAGATGCCTCACATGGAAAAGTCAGTGCTAACCACATTGCTAACTAAACCTCTTATTACACATTTTTCCACTGCTGAGCCAAGTGGGGCCATCCAGAGTTTGACTGGAGGGTGATTACGTAACATGTTTTTGATTTATCAATAACATTTATTATGAAAGGAATCCTTCACCCACAAAATGAGCATTTGTATATCCATTGCATCATCCAAGTGTTACCTTGAATTCTTAAAAAAAAAGTTATCATATGCATCTTCAATTCTTAATGAATTGAAGTGAATGAGTGCCATGTTATACTCAAGCAAGAGTATATCAAAACATTACTTTATAAACTCTCACATAAATTGTGCAGTGTATTCTCAGTCTCATCCATCTAGTCCTGTACTCACAAAGTACTTCGCCAAATATATGCTTTTTCACAAAAAACGTTCCCATTTTATACACTTCTGCGTTGTATTGCAAGAGTATAGGCAAAGCTCACCCAAGCACACTATTAATCAGTTTAAGCTGAGAATTTTAAATGGTATGGTTTTATCAAAAATGCAGGTGTTTCAGAAGTAGTGAGTAGTGGGAGAGTTCGCAATTTTTGTTGTTGTTATATAATAACTGCCATTTACTTCAATTCACTCTTTCTGTTAAGTTTTATTCAAGAATTTAGTGTAACAGTAAGTAAGTAAGTTAGTAAGTAAGTAAGTAAGTAAGTAAGTAAGTAAGTAAGTAAGTAAGTAACAGTGTAAGTTATTGACATACAAATGGTCATTTTGAGGGTGAAGTGTTACTTTAAACTCAGCTCTCTAGAAAGTTCTTGCATATATGTCCTAATATTTCTGAATGAAAATCTGCAGAATCCTGCTATTATGTCCTAATTAGTTACTTGGGCATTTGTTATAATAAGTTCTGACTTTTTAATTCTTCTAGACTGACTTCATCTGTATGTAAGCATTACTGGCCAACGCAGCTTGGCTGTGCAGTGGCAAACAGCCTATTACCCAGAGTGGTATGTCATATTGTGTGGAGCAGCTCAGTCAATCTTCGTCAGTGAGAAGCTCCGTAAGCTACATCTAAAGCCTGTAACAAAAGGAGAGTGAGATTAAATGTAGGACTGATCCTCTCTGTAAAAGGGACCCAGCCTTGAGTTTTAATAGCTGAAAGTGTCATGTAACCTCTTCCTGGAAACCTCCAGTGCTTCATCAATTCATCAACATCTAGCCCTATCTGTCACCATCAAGTCTGTCCATATGTTACTTGAGAACACAACAGAGCAAAACCCTCAACTTGAATCTTAGGTTCTGTTACTGGTGTGTTTTAGCTGATTTAGCCTTTTTAACTTGCAAAATAGGCAAATACAAATATTTTGCTAGCTGCATGGAACTACATTTGAGTAAAGTGGTGGCAAACAAAAAATATATGCAACCAACTGTGCTAGGGACAAATGGTAGCTATTTTAGGTGAAAACGTATGTTTTTGAAAAAATGCTAAGAATACGAACAGATAGCAAAATAGTGGGCTGTGCTGCAGCAGCAATTTAAGTAGTTTTTTGTTGTGAAACTGGGTCACCAGATCCATTGTCACTGCTGTGAATCCTGTTTCCCTGCAACTGACTGCCATCCCCTGTGAAGGAGCAAGTTACAACATTTTCTGAGCCACATTGCAAGACTACATGTGGTGAGTGTTTGCTACTCATTGGATAGATTTTTGGGTGAGGTATTCTTCAGTATTAATAAAAAAATAATTGAGTTAATGAAGTGGAAGCTTTTCAGTCATTGGGAATATGATAAAAAAATATTGGCACAAAGCAGAAGTGCTACTTCAGGTCTGTGACACTGCAGTGTTGAGTTTGCAAGGCGCAACTGAGTAACTAAATTGCTTGTCACAATGCAATTAAGTTACACAATATAATTAAGTTATCTTTTATCAATAAGGAAATTTAGTATATTGTTTTTATCTCATGTGCTAAAATTCAAAATATGTCAGTTGAAAGTGATTCAATTTTTTTGGATCTTCTGCATGTACAATGGAAGACACCTTGAACTGAACATTGACATCTCTGTCTGGTCTTATCAGCATCCATCACACTTCACTTAGTTTCTAATTTATCAAAAGACCATTTTCAAGCCTGTTCAACAAATCTACTTGATGTCTAATTAAGGTAGAAAAAAATTGATTAGATTACCAAACTGCAACTCAGAAAAGGAGTACCTTGATGTCAGTGGACATGAATTCAGCAGAGTTGAGACCTAATTTACTAAAGAAAGGAATTTCTACCTGTGCTCCACACAGGAGGCAAGGGGGTCCACACAAGCAGTGACAGCGCCGATGGTGAAACACGCCTGGACAACTGGGTCAGGGTGAAAAAGCACAGCCTGGACCACATCCAGAACATCTGTGTATCTGTCAGAGGAAATTTTAAGAAACATTAAGAAATGAATAAGTCATCACATACTCACAAAAGCAGTAAATTAATTCAGGTTTTTTTTTTTTCTAGTTTCATCAAATGCTCTTATCTTTGGGTTTGAATACCCCAATGTACTTATGAGGTACATGTGCCAAAATCTGTGGTAACACTTTACAATAACCATCATTGATAAATGGTAAACAGTGAATTAATGTTTAATCATCATTTATAAACTGTTTATAGACCATTTAGAATGGTAAATACATAATTTATTAATGTTTAACTTACTTAATCATGTATAAATGGCAAATAGATGTATATTCATTTATAAACATGTCTATTAATGTAAGTTTATAGTTACTTTACCATTAACAAACAATTAAATTATAATTAATTGTTTATAAATAGTTTTAGTTGCACCCATTTTAATATTTTTAACACCATATTAAGTATGTTAATGATTTTGAAATGATTCATATACCTTTAAGAAATTGGTTGAAAACATTTAACGATTAAGCACTTCGTAAATGGTTAATAATTGGTTTATAAACCACCTATAAACATTATTTAGTTGGTTATTGTAAAGTGTTACCAGATCTGTTTGATTTACTAGGATGAAGACATTAGTGTTCAAGACATTGAATAATAAACATGACATTACATTATTGTATTGTATTGTATTGTAATATTTTCTGGGAAAAAATAGACTTCTCAGTTCCCAGCTGTATCAAGCCTAACAGTGGGCTTTCTTACCCAGGTGAGAGCACCAACAGACGGGGTTTGCCTCCTGGGCCTCTCTGGCTCTCCAGGAAGCTGGACAAATACTGCTGCAGGTGCGCGGCTGAGAAGCTGTCACAGCTGTCAGGACCAGGCTTGTACACCACCCACCTACGGGTAAAATTATAATAAAATTGTACTGTTCTTGTTTTGTTCTCATTAATATTATTTTTAAAATAGCTACAACATCCTGTGTGCAAGATAAGAAATAATAACAGAGCAAAAAAATGTAACAAAAACAAAACATAAAAAACCAAAGACGTCTCGTTAGATGAAATTTCTCTCACCTTCCACGTTCCTTGTTCAACTGGACCAGGAAGTCGCAGAGTCTCTTCTTGTGGCTTCCTGGTAATCCAGTGATGATGGTAATGACAACCTATTTAAACATAGAGAAGACCACGTCAGATTTTATTAGGTAGATTAAGGACGATAGAGGAGAAAGTATCTTTGAAGGAACTAGAAATGTTTTTTTTCTTGTCTACATTTTTCAGATGAAAAAGACCCACTGCACCTTAGTCAATATGCTCACCTTGTCTCCCTGACCGCTGGCTGCATTCCTCAGCTCAGCAGAGGGAAAGAGCACCCCCAGGTGGTCATACAGAATGGGCTCCTGACCGATACTACTCAAGGCAAAGTGCTGAAGAAACCTGGCAACGACCGGAATACACACAGAATACAATCAGTTGACAGATATTAGGTCACAACTGACAGCCACGACAAATTTCCCTCCACCAGTCACGACTTTGATTCTCATTGCTCATATCAAATCCAGTTTTTGCAGTTTACATTAACATAAGAGCACAAAATGAGTTATCTCTGCTAGAACAAAGCGCTTTAAAGTAAGACTAGCGACACATTTTTATAAGCACTGTATGGTATGATTGTTTTGGTTGCAAATGCTTCAAACAGTTGGATGTCTAATTATAACAGGTGACAGATTTAGAGCAGATTTGGGAAGCAGAGTTATCCTTGCATGTGGCTGTCTTTGTTTCAGCTATAATGGCAAAACAATGTGTGTGCACTGTTTATTATGGCCCAGATAATGAAGCTTCATCAGCTTATATATTTTTCTCTTAGCTGAAAAGGACTTTCAAGTGTAGATAGCCACCACTGGTGATTAATCTGTATCAAGAAACACAGGCTTTAATACTATTTTTGGATGACATATGGTACTCATGATTAAGCAATACCTAGCATCGGGTTTTATTACTTGTTTGGTCCAACTGTGAAGCACCCTACGGAGTGATTTGAGTGTCTACTAACATGTCCTGCTCCGGCAGCTGGGAATATGAAGTCTTCAGACTGCCTCTGCGTTTGGCCACTGGTGGCTCCTGACTGTCATGCAGCTTCTGCAGTCTGGTGTGCCTGAGAGAAAGAGGTCATTACAATTTCTTTGTCATTATTTCATGGACAGAGTTAGCCTGAAATACTGATTCAATATTAACCCATAAGAACCCAACGTGACACAAAAACTAAATGTTCTAGAATCTCCCATATTCAGCTTTATGCTTCACCTTAAACCATTAAGTCCCTTAGCGGGACTGTTTGACTGTGACAAAATGTGGGTGTGACTGGAAACAGAAATGTGAAAAAGTAAGTGATTTCAAAAAGCTTATTTTTTGTTACGAGGCTAAGTTTAAACCCATTTAACAATTGTAATCCGTTAACGTCCTGTATTGCATTTTACCTGTTTTGACCATATTTCCTGAACAAATTAATATAAAACAAGTAACAAAAATATCACTGTGACGCATACGTCAGAAAAAGGCAAATTTGTGTCTCTGTAAGCAGAAAAGGTGTCTTGTTTATTAATTTTAAAATAAGAAATATCATAAACATAAATTCCATCAACGCCCATTGTAACTTTTATGTCACATCACAGATCTTTGACATTTAGGGGTAGAGTTTTTTTTTTTTTTTAAACATCATAATTGTGTTCTAAGTGGTCCACTTGGTCTGTGGTATATCCCCCATAATTTTCCTTTAAGGATAACTGGGTCTGGGTTCTTATGGGTTAAGGTTACATAATCACAAACTGTGTTAACAATGGTATTAATATAAACATCCTGTGACATGTTGAGAAAGGGGATTGGTAAAACATATGCAGGTGTGTTTTCAAATCAAATGTTATTATTGTGTTTGAATCCATCAAAAAAACTTCTGCATACTTGGTTTGATGTGATTTAAACCGCTATTATTTGAGAAGTGCCCCTCATTTTTGTAATATTTCAAGATAAATATTTTAACTCTCTGTGCTCCAAAGAATGTGCAACAGAATCTAGCATACAGAGAACTGATCTGAAGTTGTAAAGGAGATAAAGTCATCTTACATGTTTTTCTGGTTCCAGGTCAGGTGCTTTTGGTCCACCACTTGCAGAGTGAGTCCAGATTCAGAGTTTTGCCACACTGACAAAACCTGAAACCGAGAGAGAAAAGGTTAATACAACTGGAACATAAAGTGGAGAGGAGGTAGGCAGAGTCAAACCAAAACATTTGATAAAACAGAATAGATATGCCTTTATGTTTATGTAAATATCAACAGTGTGTAATAACTATGTTTACCACTGTTATAAAGAAATCTTTAGATTTATATTATGCAGGCATGATGAGAAACTGGATCATATCATCAGACATTATGTGTATCTTCAGTCTCAAGCCCTGACACAGGTCATTGGTTAAAGGTCTTACCTTGGAGTAGAAGGCCCTGTGGCTCTTAGACCTGGGCTGAAGAGCAAAGACCAGACAACGGTCAGCGCTGTGGAGAGGGAATGGAAGGTGGGGGAGCAGGCTGCTGTCATACTCCACAAGGAGAGATGCCACAGCACTCGAATCCTGGTAATAAAAGGACACAGAAATCATACACAAGTTTGAACCAGAAATCCAACTGCATATGGATTTCTGTTATATGTTTAATCGCTGTTTTGTAGGAAAGCAAGTAAAGAGCTGTCTTTTGTAGAAATACATCTTGTATATGTGATGTGTGTCATGACTGTAAATATTACCGGATCATAGAACTTGATGCTGCTGATGTGATCCTTGGACAGAGTAATGCTTCCATATTGAGAATGGATAAACAGGAGTCCCTCGGAGAAGAAAATGATTTTTCCTAAGATAAACATTTAAAGAAGTATTACAAATTCTGCAGAATCACAACACGCATACGGTTTTGCATTGGCCAGAATATATAAAAAAAATATATTTGAAATGTATTCATCACATTTAAACAGGAATGAAATATAAGTACTCAACCAAATAGGCTTTAACCACTATCTTTTTACAGGGTCAAAGTTGACTTTGATAATTGATTTCATGTTAAGTGTGAAATCTGAGAATCAAAGATTATACCGCAGCATTGGAAGTTATGGTATATGTATACAAATTACATTGCATAAATGTTTATATTTATGGAGAGTGTCACCTTCTTCAGGTGTAGAGAGCTGGCTGCTGGAGAACACATATCCAGCATCTGCTACGGTGAGAGCGGTTCCCAGACAAGTGCTTTCCTCTTTCTGTTCAAGACACACACTGTGAGTGATGAGGTCACATGCTCATACATACATAAACATGTATTTTTTACACTGCAGTGGATACATTTGATTCTGAATTTACCTTAGCAAGATGTTGGGCTTGCTCAGACTGTTTGACATCAGATTCCATCTATAAACAATGTGACAATAGGATTTTAAACACAAACATTGTTAGAAAAAAATAAAAGGAACTAGGAATGAAACAAAATGTGTTCTAGATAGACAAAGACTGAAAACATGCATTTCTTTTAGAAAACATGGCTGTAAAATAATCAACACAATGTAACTCAATTTGTATCTGAACATTCTGTTTATCACATTAATCTGAAATAGATTTTCAGCCCCACACATACCATCCAGCAGGCGTATCGAGGCACAGTTGTAGTCAGGATGGTGTAGCAGCTGTCTGAGGACACAGTGCCATCTGCAGGAGAGGAAACAGATTTTTTTTTTAAATGAAGCACAAACAACAAAGCCAAAGAATGACAAACAAGGAAGATGAATCACAAATATGATCCTCATAGCAGGCAATATGCTATTTTTAGACCTGTGCTCTGTTTCAAAATGCCCCGTTTTGTTCATAGTGACCTGTGGATTTGTCCTGCTTAGTATGTAAATCAAATCCCCTTTATGGAATTAATCAGCAATCCATTCTAGTTAGATTTAATATGATCAATGTTGTACCTTTCTGTTGAATGTTGATGCTGGACTCCAAGAATGATTCAGAGAAGACCACAGAGCCGAGGTCGCAGCCATCCCACTGCAGGTCTGGGATGTCGTGGACAGTCATAGAGGCCTAAGAGAAACAAATGAATAGTCAAGACAGGAAAAAATAGATATAGTTATTTCACTGCGATCCTTTAGTGAAGCAAAAAATAATATCCTTCTCTAACTTACTGTTTTTACTACATAACGGCTTCGTTCGTCAGTCAGAGGAATGATCCTGAAAACAAGAATAAAAGATTTGAGATTTGAAGTTAAATATTCACAAAATGGTTATTAAGAAAGCATCAACTTAAAAGATATTTTTAAAATAGCATGATGGACATTTTTTATGAGCTGAGTCATAAAATAGAAATGCTTGTCAATGACAAATAAGGACTTGTCAACACTCACCTGCCTTGCATATTTACTGCTTGAATGCTGAATTCACATTTGGATCTGATGTGTGAAAACAAAGAATTAAAATGATTCAACAATAGACTGCATTCCATGCTTGGCTTAGAGTGTCATACGAAGGACCACAGTGAAATTATCTAAATCAAACTGTACCTGAGACAACTGCGGTACTGACTTAAATTCACTGAGTCCAAAGCCAACAAAAAGGTGTTCTCTGCTACATCCTTGGCCTGCAAAAAATGTTTCTTAATGAGAAACTGTACATTGCTATACATGCTGAAAGATAAATGTTAAAAAAGGTGCTCTTTTTTTCTTACCTTGGTAGCGCTGGAGGTACAGGAGTAGCATTTGATTCCTGAAAGGACTGCTTGAACAGCAGCTGAATATATCTGTGACAAAAGTCTGAAGAGAAAAAAAACATTCTTTAACATTTGACAATGGCCAACCAACAGCTTACAGGAAAAATACTAATTATAAGTTGCAAAATGAAGTCACTTACAGGACTTCTGTTTCCTTTTGCTCCGCGTTTTGATTTCCTGCAGGTGAATTACAGTGAGTGTAAATAAATTATATACAAACGATACAAACAAGGGGTTCTCATATTACACTTAAGCCCGGGTAAGCCGAGCCCCCTCTGGACCCTACATTTGACTGAATTAACATTTCTTTCTAGCAATCCTGTGAGGGTGAGTTAGTACTCCTTTAACCAACGAGTTAATAAACTATTTTCTGAAAAAATTGTAAAAAAAATAGTTTTTAAACTAATAAGTTCACAAACATGCAGTTGATATATATTAAACAAGGGAGATCATACAGTGAATCCTCACCAAGGTATGGGGTGTGGGTGGTCCCAAAGAAATAGGTCCGAGAGCAAGCTAGAGGTCCTTTTGGAGCCACACACTGCAGAATCTAAAGGATAAACAAGGGTTTATTCGAAAGACACAATCATGTCCCCACTCTAAGGAGAAATAGGATCAGTAATCGGTTTCTGACAAGAGATGATCAAGATGATTTGTCAACACTACTGTGAACAAAATGGCATCAGTGCCTTCTGAAATACTGGAGTTTTCACACTGGCAGGTTGTTTACTATTCTAACCCCTTTCGTAGCTACCAAACCATAAAAAAGGATCCTATCATTATGCAAGTAGTTTGCAGTATCAGCTACTAATACTGTTTTGTCCATGACAGACTTCTTACCATTTGTCTGGCTGCAGAACCTCGAGGTCCTGTGTTTCGGACCTGATGACTTTCTGAGGGAAAGTTGAACGAATAACTCTCCAAATCGTCGGCGGACGAATGCTTTCCAAACAACACAAAGGGCTGCTGACTTTTACTGAAATAAATAAGAACAACATTTGATTAAACAATAGTATTTTTCATTTGGCAAAAAACAAGATTTTAGTATTAGGACAATGTTTAATCAGAAAAATACCTCTTATCTGTGATGTTACTTGAGATCAGACCATGAGAGTAATAAGTACGGAATGCCTGTGGATTAATGAGATCACACTTTATGCCAACATAAGTACAATTAGCTGACAACTAAGACCAGACATTAAGCAACGCTCTATGCATTTGTTGTACACTACATAAGGTTTACAATAAATGCACAAATCATTTAAGACACTGACCTGATCTCCTTCCAGTCACTAAACACTTGCCCTATCCACTCCACCTATATTTTAGGAATATAATAGAAATAAACGTACCTCTCCTGCCTGTGCTTCAGATAGCTCCAAGATGGACAGATAGCTCTCAAGGTCCATGCTGGAGAAAAAGCCACTCCACTGCTTCTCAAAGTTAACCAAGTCCTCAAATAAACCAAACAACAACAAGGTTAGAGTACATAAAACTAGTAAATCAAACCATTGATCAGCCAGAAAATATGAATGTCAGTTACAATGAATTAAACAATAATATCCAAATCAATTTGTTATCCTTACTGACTGACTCATTAATCAACTTGCTAGATTTAATAACATTTAAATTCCATATTCTCTTTGATCAATTAATGTTGATAAAAAGAAAATACTGACCATTATTTATAAATACAAACAGATTTATGGACATGAACATTTTAGAAGAAGGTCCAGACATCACAGGTAGGCGTTGCGGTTAAATGAAACAAAATCCAGATTTAAAACAGCTGACAAAAAAGAATCTCAGTGTTACCTCTGTGAGGAGATTATCCAGGGACACTGGGTCGAGTCTGTTGTAAACCTGCCACAGCTTCTCACTCATGTCCATCAGCTGCAAAAGCAGAAACATATTAAACAAGCTGAAACAATTAGTGTAGGCCCACCAGTACAATGTGGTGCTACAAATACTTTTTATATAAAATATCTTTCAATTTTGCAAAACTCCAGAGCTTAACAAATATTTTAGTTAATGTTGTTGTTTAATTTTTGTTACCTTGTACTTCATGGTAAAAAAGCTTCCTCCACCGATGCCTTCCAGGGCAAATGCTTGAATCAGGGGCCACTTTTCCACCATAAACATATCAAACCTCTGGACGTGTCCTAAAAGTAGAGCAGCAGAGCAAGTACAATAAGTGTGTGGATACTTATTACTATGTCTTTAACATATGTGTCGTGAATGGATATGGAGATTAGGATGTGATGATATGTACCCTGGGAGCTGTAAGGTACTCCGATCCGATAGCAGTCCTGCACCATCGTGACAAAACTGGAGATTTTGAATTCCTCCGCTGCTTCCTCATCTTCATACTGTTTGGAGTAAATAACAGGGGAAGCCAACTTAGAAAAGGACTCAATCTCCGCACTAGCAATCAAAACACTGCAACAAAGAGTCATATTTACAATTTTCAGCAAAGACAATCATTACCCGTAAAAGAGGCTTAGCCACTGGTGCCCAAATTGCTGGTACAGAGGTAAAAACTGGAACCTACTGTGTCATTGGTGAAAGTGAATGTGCTGCTTTCACCGTGCAGCCTTTGTCAACATGGTGTAACATTTAGGCTGACTTGTCTAACAGGCAAATTGGAGCAAGGTGGACACATCAACATGCTTAAATTTTCTTGATAAAGTTTTTACTCCTAACTTAAGCATACAGGAACTGTGTTTAACATGATGAGAAGCCTGTAGGGGACTACAGGGATATTCACCTCCGCCTCTGTCATGCAGTAGAGATGCAGGTTCCTCCAGTGGGACACGTATGGCAACAGGTAACTGTAGTTCATTGGATTGCAGTAGAGATGAACACACTCCGCTTTTATCAGCAGGATTACGTCTGAAAAGCAGACAAGCAATGTGTCAGAATAGATAAAAACTAAAGCAGGCACAAAATATGATTAGAGACATTAGAAACTCACCATCCAGCATTTCTTCAGGAAATTCCTCAAGGACATGTTCCAGATTCAGCAGATTTCTTCCATATAGTCCGTAGAACAGGTATTTCGCCAACTCAGTGCACCCCTCATTATATCTGCTGTCAATTCCTAAAATATACAAAAAATACATTGATATTTGTTGACTGCTTTGGAACAAGCATATTAATAGTTTTATTCACTATGTGATTTCCTCTAGCCTGATCAGTTGCCAGTGCAGTTAACCAGGCCAGATAAAGAAAGAATGGTTAAAGATAAAAAAAGTTTGCAACTTAACATACCAAGAGAGCACAGGATGCCATCAGGAGTAGCAGTGCCACCCTCATTGAGCAGAGACTGAACCTGGCGCAAGCGACAGCAACTGGGAAAATGTCAAATTAAATAGAATATAAATGGTCATGGCTTTATTAGTTTATAACATTAACTTCAGGTAAATATGGAGCTAAAAGGTTTGTTTTAAACGTTGGAAAGGGCAGTTTTAAAAAATATCAATGCCAAACTTACTTCTTTCTAAAGGGTTCAACTATATCTCACAGTTTGATGACAACACTAAGTTGCTAGGCAGTAAGTTGGACCTCATGTTTATTCATTTTTTCAATAAATTTGTCACCTTAAAACATAAATATACATACACAAGTTATATATAAATAATAATTACATCATACGAAATTATGAGATAGGCCGAACATCTCAGGTTTGCCACAGATTTTACGACAGTTCTCCCCACAATTAATAACTGTGCATCAAAGTTTACAATAATGACACTGTATAAGCATAGTAATAATTACTTACTAACGTTAAGATAGCTAACTATGAAGGCACTTTACGTCATATCAATCATAATTAGCTTTAAGATTTTAATTTAGGTTTATATATCGTCACCCTGTTAAAAATAATCGCCTAACTCATTTTTTTCAAGTTTTGCAGGAAACACAAAATACTTCACCAAAAGTGTAACATATGATATTTATTGATCATTTCACTCAAAAATGATGTAAGAAAGGATGGCTATTGGCATAGTAATAACACTGTGTGTAAATGATGTGACTTAAGAGAAATAAATAACTTAGGCAATTTTTTTGAACATGCCTTTGTGACTTAAGCAAGATATGGTAACACTTTATTTTGAAGGTGTCTACATAAGAGTCACACAAGCCTGTCAGAAACATGACATGACCATAACATATCATGAGCATAAATGTTACTTCAAAGTGTTATTAATGTTCACAACACATCCCATGTCATGTTTATGACATGCTCATGTCACTCTTATGTAGACACCTTCAAAATAAAGTGTTACCATATCTTGCTTAAGTCACAAAGGCATGTTCAAAAAATTGCCTAAGTCACATTTTATTTTGACTTAGGCATAATAAATCTGCTTAAGTCACACACTTGACATAGGCCATTATCTTAAAGGGGTAAAATCACATGATCTGGTCAACTGAGGATGTAGGCGATTTTACCATAGGTGGCCGGCGTCATGAGGAGAAGATTTAGGCAAAAAAGCAACAACAATAATTTTGACAAAAAATGACTTAGGCGATTATTTTAACAGTGTGACGAAATTTATGGGGAATGCTAACGTTACTTCCCACAGATCCCGCACAGTTCGTTGTACGTTAACGTTAGAATCAAAAACACACTTGTGATGTGCGGGGAATTACAAGGAATGTGTTATGGCATCGCTAGCTAAATTAATATGTGGGTCAGTGACAAATAAGGGTTGACAAGATGTCAACTGGTGTAACCACACAAAAAAATATAAATATTAAATACTTCATCCACCTACATTGTATTTAGGTGGACTTTTTATTTTATTTTTTAGTATTTCTACATTTACACATGTCAATATTGAGCAGAACATATTCTAAATACAACCATGTTTTTTTTCAAAAGTTTTGACAAATTATTATTATTATTATGTGTTATATACCATAGTGTTGCAATGTAAACGTGGATTGTATTTATTCTAATTTTAGTTCACATTTATTTCCCTGTATATATTCAGATTTTTATGGGGAAAAAATTACTGGTTATACCAACTGACACTGCGTTAGATCACGCCATTGACCCATGTAGCATAGCTCAGATAGCAAATTAATACGGACAATGTAAGCTGTGTATAGCTATATACATCCCTAACGTTAGCATTACGGCTAACGGTAACGTTAACATAACATTAACACTAACGAACTGATGCTAAACCGTCGACAAAACGGACAACGGCTCTCGCTAACGATTAGCCAGGTTAGCTTGACAGATTCACTGAGGCGTTTTCTGTAAACACAATTCGACATTAACAATACCTGACAACGGGGTTTATCCCCGAGATTTTCCCGTTTACTCTCCTGATACCGGCCATGGTAACTGTCGTCACGATTCACACAATTTCACGTCTTAAACCGAACAATTTTATGTATTTTTTTAGGCCGAATAACTACATCTTCTTCATCACCCTGGAGAATGTCTACACAAGATAGCGTAGCAACGGAGCAAACCATTTGATGTGTAGGGACAGTCAGAATATCGCTATAAAAGTTGGGGGACAAATAGTGACAATATTTACCACATATTAATAATATTCATGAAAGCTTTTATATGTATGGTAGCATATTTTTAATTGGGCGAATTTAGCGATTATCAAACAGGGAGACATCCGGATTTACCCAACGTTTCCCCCTATTTTTGGCTGTAGTACTGTCTTGTTTTGGACCGTTTTGACAGCGGCAGGCAGCAGCAAAGGGAGATGGTGCAATCCCTCAGTAATCTCAGTTGTTGTGAATGGTATGTAGGGGAACTCCTTTCATATAGGCTACTGGAGCAACGTCTATGCCAGTAGGCCGTATTAGAATGCATGCAGAAGCAAAAAGAAAGTCATTTAGGAGCGAATGCAACCAGAAAATTAATGTTTTTATTCTGCAATACATTACTCCCTTTTTCTTTTGATCCACCAGCATTTTCACAATGACGTTGGCTCACATTTTATCCTGAATGTCATGGCACAAATATATCGTCACACTCTTAAAATAATCGCCTTAGTCATTTTTTGTCAAAATTGTCGTTTTTTGCCTAAATCTTCTCCTCATGACGCCGACCACCTATGGTAAAATCGCCTACATGCTCAGTTGATCAGATCATGTGATTATACCCCTTTAAGATAATGGCCTATGTCAAGTGTGTGACTTAAGTGGATTTATTATGCCTAAGTCAAAATAAAATGTGACTTAGGCAATTTTTTGAACATGCCTTTGTGATTTAAGCAAGATATGGTAACACTTTATTTTGAAGGTGTCTAAATAAGAGTGACATGAGCGTATCATAAACATGGCATGGGATGTGTCATGAACATTATTGATTACTTTGAAGTAACATGCTCATGTCATTAGTTATCAGTTTAGTTTATCAGTGTTTTATTGTTGACACTAATATTAGTAACACTTTACTCTAAGGTGTCTACATAAGAGTGACATGAGCGTGTCATAAACATGACATGGGATGTGTCATGAACATTAATGACACTTTGAAGTAACATTAATGCTCATGATGTTTGTCATGTCATGTTTCTGACAGGCTTGTGTGACTCTTATGTAGACATCTTCAAATCTTCACTTCAAGTGTTACCATATCTTGCTTAAGTCACAAAGGCAAAGTCATTTATTTCTCTTAAGTTACATACTTTACACACAGTGTTTTAACAGGGCTTCCGTTTTAGTTGTATGTCAGCAATAAAGCTGATTCAGCAACCATGCAGAAAAGTAACAATCACAGGATGCCTGTCGGACTGGCTTTATTGTGCAGAGGGCAGCAACCCTAATAGAGTCAGGTAGGAAAAGGAAACTAAATCAGGCCAGCTGATTATGAGTTTGGAAATTCCCACAAAGATTCAGTTTAAAATGTTCACCTCAAACATGACTTTGAAACATCGCCACATTTGAAGTGCATTCACATTGTGGAGGAAGAAATCTGTACACAGTCAAAATATGGGGACTCATCAACTGTATTTAACATGCAAAGCTGGTCCATATAAGATAAATTATTGAGTTTAACATTTGTGAAGCTGAGAGTTTGGCTTTGGATTAGGTTATGATTTATGTTAGATTTTAGGTAATAAAGCATGTCAATAAGCCACTTTATTTGAGTGTTTGTGTTTGTATGACAAAGACAAACAGTTGGCATGAACACTTATTTAAGAATCTGAAAGTATGCAAAGGTAGGCTATTAGTGAGAAACACTGTTTCATTCGTATTAATTTAAGCTTAAAGAAATACAGTTCTTTTGTGGAACTCCAGCATGGCATGAAGTAGGCGGGAGATGCACTCGAAAAGTAGCTTCTTCATTCCAGGTTGTTCTGTGGAATGCACTTCCTTGTCAACAAAACAACAGGTCAAACGTGAAATGCTGTAATCAGGAAGCATCTTTTTTTTTCGCCCTTATAATGCCTGTTTCAGGGCCAGAGAATCCAGTTTGGGGTGTTATCTTGAGCTGACAAGGACCTTCAAGCAAACCTGCAAGAGAACCTGCAAAAGACATGTCGCTCAGTAAGTAATTCTTTTCTGCATGCATTTGCGGATTTCTGCACACCTAATTTTACCATTACAAAGTCAAAAAATAATAGATTCAATTACATTACTTATTTCTATGTTGTTTGACAGAGCGGAAAACTAACACGAGGCAGATGATGGTGGTCATATGCACAGTGGAGGAATGGTCGTCTTTGAAGGCTCTGCTGCAGGATAGCTCAGGGGATAAAAATCTCAAGTCAACCTTAAGTTCTCTGGGATCAAATCAAGTCTGTGACTTGACAGTGGATGATCGCTCGGTCAGCTTGCATTATGCAGATTTAAAGCAAGACATGACAGAGGAGGGCATCAGCCAGGCAATAGATGGCTGCTTTAAGTCTTGCACAGATGGAACCAGTACATTTCTGCTACTGATCCAAGGTGGACATTATACAAAGAGGGAAAAAAGACTAGTAGAGACACTGCAGACACACTTTGGAGCTGATGCTTTAAAATACCTGCTAGTTATCTCTCTGGAAGACGGAAAGGTTGCTGACACACTGGATGGGGCCCTCATGGAGTTGATAAGCATGTGCGATGGCAGGTACTGTCGAATCACATCATCTACCGCAAAAGACAAGCTGCGCGCTGTACTAGAGATGGTCGACTACATGCTGGCTGAAAATGGTGCTACTGGCTACACAGAAACCATGCTGACTGAAGCTAAGAAATGGAGCACAGAAGACTCAGCCATGAAGATGCTGAAAGAGAAGGTGCAGGAGGTTGAGGAGAAGGAGCAGAAGTTCAAGCGACTGATTCAACAAGAGGAGGAAAGAAGAGCCAAAGAGATGGAGGAGCTGAAAGTGAAGCATGCTGATGAAAGAAAGAAGGAGGCAGCTGAAAAAAAGCAATATGAGAGAAAGAGAGAGAGCCTGGAGGAGGCTGTGACAAGCCACAGAGGCATGCTGCAGCTCCAGATGAGTGCCACTAATGGTAAGACTAATTTTTCAGTTTAAATAAGAATCACTTCCTTCTCTTTCCTTGCATACATTTACCATATTTCTATTACCAACAGTGGTAATAGAAAAGATGATTTTCTATTTCACGTTTTATTTAATATGGAACATTGATTTGAAAATTGTCCACTTTCAGAAACTTTCTCTGAACATGAAAAACATTTTTTTCTAAACCTCATTTTCAGACATTCTGATGAAACATCTCCCACTAGGTGGCGATAGTGTCCCACATTGATATTGGCAGTCATCATTCATCAGCTACAGTGTACAGAATACATATCTAATATTCAGTTTTACACAAAAAGGTCAGAAAATATTAACCACCACATGGTAAATTATGTATTTAAGGTTATTAATATAATAAAAATGCTGTACATATTGCCAGGAATTAGTTTACAAGACAGTGGGTATTCTTATTTCCTGACATATTTAATTTTCTAATCTTTCTAAATAAAAGTTCTGACAGCCATTTTTCTTTCTTTTTTTTGATTTAAGATGACACAAAGAAGAGGTCAGTCGTCCTGTTGGGTCTTTCTGGCAGCGGGAAGTCCTCTGCTCTACATCTAATTCTAGAAAGAGCAGGGAGTCAATACTCAACTACTGAGTCTAGTCATGAACCCCCTCAGCCCAGCTCGTTCTGTGAGAGGAAGGAGGTGTTTGCAGCAGGGGGCCGACTCATCCTGGTGGACACCCCCGAGCTGTGGGACGAGGACGGGGTGGAGGATCTGGATCTGGTCAAGGACTGCTTGGCTTTGTCCTTACCTGGGCCGCACGTCTTCCTGCTGGTGCTCCAAGTGGGGCGCTTCACTCAGGGCGAGTGCGAGATGTTCGGGCACCTGCAGAAGATCTTTGGACGAGACTTTGCAGAGCACGCCATAGTCCTCTTCGTTCGCTTCGACTGCAACCAGCACAGGCCTCAGAGGATCAATGACTACGTGACCGGGGCACATACAACCCTCCAGGATCTCATCCGGAAGTGTGGGAGCCGTTTTTATGAGCTGAATGTCACAAAGTCCCAGAATGCTCTAAGCTATCCTCAGGTGAAAGACCTGCTCTCAGGGATCAACAAACTGGTAGCTTCACATGGAGGACGTGCCTACTCGGTGAAGAGATTTTCTGTGCAGGAGCTGCAGGAGAGGAAGAAAGTGATTGGGAAGGGAAGGGAGGGGGCTCTAGAGGGGAACAGCTTATTAAGAGATGCTTGATTTCTATACACACAGGCACAGTAAATACAACCCAGATACACTCTGATTCAACCAATACAACAGGCCTGCAATTCATTATTGATTAAAGTAGTGTCAGATACAAGTTAATTCAACTATGTGGAGTCAGTTCTGCAGGGATTCCACACTGAATAGCAAATGTATACTACCCTACAAAGCCTGACTGCTGCTAACTACATTTTTGGTCGAAATTGAGTTATGACTAAAAATGAAGTTTTACATTTCAATTTTGCTTTATTTCAGAGAAATAATCATGTAAATAACTACAAAATCTCACTCAAAATTAAAGCTAACCCGTGTAGCCTTGTATTCATTGTGTTGAATAGTGAAGACAAGAATAATAAACATTATAAGTTTATTTGATAGGGAAATTATTATTTAGTAAAAAGTTAGATAAAATTATATAAAGACTAATATATAACATTACTTCATAATACTGAGTCTAAAATACACAAATCTTTGAATAGAATTGTTAAAGACATTTAAAACAACCTTGTAGTTATTGCACTCTGTTTATCATTACTATTATAATATTTTACAGCAAAACCTGAGTGCAGTAACTACTTTTTTGGGGTCAAAGTTCAAAGAAATCGTCATGATTTTTGAGCATAAAAATGACATCATCAATACATGTAGAAATAAGTGTCATATCACTGACCTCCCTATAACTCATTTGGCTGGCCAGTTAAACAATTTTTTTTAAACTTTAAAGCAGTTTTTCTCAGTTTTACCCTTTGCATAGTTCTGCAGTTCAGATTTGTAGGGCAGTTCGCTTATATATTTCACAAAATTGCATTTTATGAGAATTATCTTTATATAGTTCAATTATGCAAGTAGTACATCCATAAACACACTCACAAATTGAGATTAATGCCCAACCGACAAAGCTATGGTTGTTTGGTGAATCTGATTATCTGATAAAATGATGAATTCATTTGCATTGTGCCTAACCCAAACTCTAATTGGTGATGGTGTGGGGATTTTCCAAACTAAACAGAAGAGTCAAACATATCAGGAATTATTTATGTCTATGTTTATCTAAATTAAAATCGAGCAGAAAGGGGAGGAAAAGAAGAAGTACAGCTGCAGATGTTATTAACTTTTGGATTTCCCCATTGGTGTGATGACTTATTTGGAAATTTTATGAGATTTGCCTGTTGATATCGGGATTGCCCAACAGTTACATTCTGCCAGCAACTGCTTGAAAACAACGAGATTGGTGCAAAATGTTTTTATTGTAGCAGAAATTGTGCAACTCTTATTTGTGTTCAGTCTATGACTTATTATGTTATAAAGTATGTACTCTTTTGTGGTAAAGTTTAATGCACATCTCTATTATTATTATTCTGCATCTGATAAGAAACAACTCAAGAAAGACATCTGAATGTGATGAACTGTATTTTATTGATTTTTTTAATAAAGTGAATCTGTTTGTACAAGTGGTCGTAATAAATTTGCCGTGCTCTGTGCCATGCATTAGTTGTAAGTGAAAAAGGAACACTTCTGTCAACATATAATCATCAGTGACTCAGCAGAATCAGGGCAGTGGTGGGCTGCTGAAAATTAGCTTTTTTTAATCCTGGTCTGCTGTTGCATCAGGCTGCGGGGCCATGGTAGTGTCAATCCACTGAGTATAGTGGGAGATGATGGTGTAAATTCCAGGCTTGGTACGTTGGCCGCACTTCTTTCCTCCGTTGGAAGTGATGCCGACTGCGATGCCATTGTAGAGCAGCGGACCTCCAGAGTCACCCTGAGAGACATCAAAAACACAAGCAGAGAGGGTTTTATACAGTGATGGAAGAACTATTCAGATGACTTACTTAACCCTTTACGAAGAAAAGGGCGAAGAACTATATTTGGTAACTTCAGTGGATATCAAAACGGGGTCCCCATGTCTCTGTGTTTGGTCGTAGAACCACATGGTTTTCTTCCAGCAAATCAGCAAAGATCAGGCTACGTCACAGATGATGACACCATAACATCTGACCAATCAGTATGATAATAATATAATAATATTTAAAAGACAAAAAAAGTTGCAAATTTACTAGATTAAAGTGGCAAATCTACAAGAAATCTGCATATTTTTTTCCTCGTAGATTTGTCACTTTAATCTTGTAAACCTTTTTTTCCAAATATTACCCCCCTCCCCTGGGTCTGTATGTTTTTTTTTTCACAGTCTAGCTGTATGTAATATCTTCCAATATTCTCTAGGGTTGAAATTTGGAATTTGCAAGTATTTCAATGAGTGCCCTATTAAGGGTTAAGTAAAAGTATTAATACCACACTGTGAAATTATTCCACTACAAATAAAAGTCTGAATTCAAAAGTACAAAAGAATCAGCATCAAAATGTACTTAAAAAATCAAAAGCAGCAGTACTCATTATGTAGAATTGCCCCACTGGGATTGTAATATATATTCCAAATATATTGTTGTATTATTATTTTTATGCATTTCTGTAAGCAGCCTTTTACTGCTGTCAAGGTAACCACTTAATATAGTTTTACGTGGTTTCATTTATAAACGTGTAATCCTTTAATTATATTTTTTTATGTTAAATCTTGACCTGAAATGTCAAATGAAATGTAGTGCAGTAGAAGTATAAAGGTACATACAGTCATGGAAAAAAATATTAGACCATTGTTTTCTTTAATATCTTGTTAATTTTAACGCCTGATAAAACTAAAGGTACATTTGTTTGGACAAATATAATGATAACAACGAAATAAGCTTATAAGAGTTTAATTTAAGAGCTGATATCTCACCATTTTCCTTAGTTTTCTTGTTAATGATTTTGGTTATTATCAAGAAAAATCTAATCAAATCAAAATTACTTTATTTATCCCCAGGGGGAACTTCAGTTAGTCTGGTAGAATCTCTGTTAGAATTAGACAGCGTGATGGCTGTAGGAGCGAAGGATCTTTTGTATCTCTCTGTCCTGCAACGGAGAGAGAGGAGCACTACTGTTTTTTGGTCCATAAAGGTTTTATGTAGCGGATGATCCGGGTATTTCAGGATGGCCTCGAACATTTTGACAGTGCATCTCTCCACCACCTCCTCCAGTGTGTCCAACCTGGCTCCAACCACAGAACCAACTCTTTAGACCAGTCTGTCCAATCACCTTGCATCTCTGTGTCTGATGCTGCCTCCCCAGCAGACTGCAGCATAAAACAACACACTTGCCACCACAGACTGATAAAACATCTGCAGCATCTTACTACAGATGTCAAGAGATCTGAGCTTCCTTAACAAAAAGAGGCGAAAAAGATGGCTAGATGTCAGCTCTTAAATGAAACTCTTTTGAGGTATTTTTGTTGTTATCATTATATTTGTCCAAACAAATGTACCTTTAGTTGTACCTGGCATTAAAATGAAAAAAAAAAGGTCTAATATTTTTTTTATCCACGGCTGTATATTCCTAATATATCATTGTATAATTATTTTTAATGCATTTTTGTAAGCAGCTTTTTATTGCTGTCAAGGTAGGGCTATTTTTAACTACTTGATATACTTTTACGTGGTTTGATTTATAATTTTTATGTAATCGAGTAAAAAGTACAATATTTGCCTCAAAATGTATTGTAGTAGAATTATATAGGTATATATGTGCTAAGTACAAGTACCTCAAAATTGTACTTAAGTACAGAACTTGAATTAATGTACTTAGTTACATTACACCACTGGTTTAATAAAAAACTATTGTTGTTTTTTACATGTAAGACAGAAAGTCATACAGTACTGTGCAGAAGTTTTAGGCAGGTGTGGAAAAAATGCTGTAAAATAACAATGCTTTCAAAAATAGAAATGGTAATAGTTCATTTTTATCAATTAACAAAATGTAAAGTGAGTGAAACGAGGAAAAATCTAAATCAAATCAATAATTGGTGTGAGCAGCATAAATTCTTCTAGACATTTTTTCACACCTGTCTAAGACTTTTGCACAGTGGCTCACGGTCATCCTAACTTAAAATTGCCCATCCCATCCGTCGACAACTATTTACTTACATCACAGCTGTCAATGTTGTCACAGTGTCGTTCTTGGCATAGTTTATGTGCACACATCATGTTGCTGCTGAACTTCCTGCCAAAGTAGTCGCTGCGTTTGCACAGAGCCGGGTTGACCACCTCAACCACTGCCTCCTTGAGCATGTCTGGTCTGGTCCCCAGGTTATCTATGGATCCCCAGCCAGCTGTTTGAACCTCTGTGCCTGTGCCGGGGATGGCGCTGCCTGCTCGCTGGAACTCCACTACTGTAACAGCTTCAGAGGCGTTAAATGGACGATCCAACTGGAAAAATCACACAGAAAATATCCCATTTGATAGGCTCTAATTCTAGGTTAACCTTAAAGCTTAGAGTTCTGTTTTTAACTTGGCATCAACTATACATCATGACACAAACTATACATTTACCTTTATTAAAGCGATGTCGTTATCATAATTATAAGTGCTGTAGCCTTGGTGATTGTAAAGTTCAGAAATATTAAATATCTGCTTTGTGTCTTCACTTGCACTCAGAGAATGGACCCCCAGCACTACCCTCCTTCCATTTGGCCTGTGAAAAAAGCACATTAATATGATAGCATTTTATAATAATCAGAACATAACATTATACACACATTTTCAATTAAATAAACATATAGACATTTTTTTTTATTTTTTAAAGAATGATAAAAGTACATGTTTTAGCCCAAAACAGAAGACCTCAATATTAACCAAAAATATTACATAGAATGAATGAATAAATTAATCACAAAAAAACAAAACAATTAACATGATAATCAGGTCGGCTGAGTCAGTGATCTCTTTTATTTTGAAATTATGTCCATCTATATACACTCAATACTTGGTTGAAGCTATTTGACTTGAACTACTGGAAATGGACTTTCACATCATATTCTAATGCATTGAGATAAACCGGTCTTTTTTTTTTATCAAAGAGCCTTTTCTGATTTTTTGATTAACTTTAATCTTCCTTAAACTGTCTTTTAATTACACAGATTGTTGTCATTTTCTAATTAGACTGCATTGGTATTTCTACACTACAATTACTTTTATCTGTTAATTTTTATGTCTGTTTTTGCCTTTGTAAAGCATTTTGTTACATCTGTTTTGAAAAGTGCTTTATAAAGGTTATTATTATTATTATTATTATTATTATTATTATTATTAGTAGTAGTAGTAGTAGTAGTAGTAGTATTATATCTGCTAAGAAATCTCATAAACAAAATCCACACTTCAAGTAAAACTCAAAAAATATGAAAAACACACAAACGTTATAATTGTTCTTAAACTTAATTGCTCTGCTTCTCACCTAACAAACGACTGTATATTCACTGTAGTAAGAAGAAGGTTGCCTCACCCTGTTGGCATACAGTGCACTGCCGTCATCACCCACTGATCTGCAATCACAAAGCCTCCACACTCATGCTTGAAATTCTCTCCGTCTGGCATCTGGATGGAAGCCATGTAGGGCCGAGAGTGTGCCACTGCATCCGTACCACCCATTATACCCTCACCTGAAATCATCAAACAAGAAAAAAAAATCAAAAATATTTTAACATTTCTGGTTGTATATGGTAACTGATACATGAATAGTATTGCATTAGAAGTCACTAGCGAAGCATCTTCATAATAATGGGGCATTTAAGCATTTATTTTACAGAAAACTTGGCTATTTAAACTCATCAGTAAGTGGCTAAGTGCTAAAAGTTTTAAGATTAAACAAGTAGAAATTCCCATTTTTAGAAAACCAGTCTCTATTTTAAGAAAAAATACATTAGTAACCCAATACTGCAGTTCAAATAAATAAAAAATAAACTCACTGTGTGAAATGAGGGCAACAACAAAAACAGCAGCAGCCACGAGAACGTCTTTCTGTGACACCATGATGTCGGTTGAACTGAACCAAAACCAGCAACTGGTGGTGTTTTTAAGGCTTCCACTTCCACAAGGCAGGAAACATTAATCAAGGAGATATGGTGCAAGACACAAGTGGGAGTCTGACCATCCTCCTGTTCCCTGAGGCCTGGAATGCAAAACAGGAAAACTAACAACATGTTCACACTGCTATCTTTAAGATGCTTTCTTCACTTAAAACTCTGTAACGTCTATATATTTATATTTTGATATTTCTTGATGAGTAATCTTGTCATTTAGTGTTTTTAACTTAAGACAAACATAGTTTCATGTTCAGTTACTATATGCTCACTTTCAATTTTCACACTTCTGCCTCGCTCTTGGGTGAAGTTTAGATCAAACACACATTTTTAATACAGACATACGCACATATTTACCTCCAAAGTCTGTATATTTATTGACAACAGCAGATGGGTTCCTTTTTGTGTGATTTGAAGTTACATAAGTTATGAAATGCCGACCCCGCGACCTCATGCACTTGAACAGAACACCCAAAAGCGAGCGGACATCTTGCCTTCTTCCCGTAAATCTTACAGGAAAACATAAAATGCAGCCAAACTGAGGCGAACAAACCTTCCTGCCAATAATTTAGTGAGATTAATTAGCAAATTGACAAGTTGCAATGTAATTTCACAAGAAGTGATAATTTGCAGATTGAGCACCTCATAATATAGGCTGCTTCATAAGGACACTGTTTTTGGACACTTGGACACAAAAAAAATGTATTGTTAGAAGCAGTGTTGGACGAAGTATTCAGATCCTTTACTTAAGTAAAAGTACTAATACCACATAGTGAAATTACTCCACTATAAGTAAAAGTCCTGAATTCAAACCTTACTGAAGTTAAAGTATAAAAGTATCAGCATCAAAATACTTAAAGAATCAAAAGTAAAAGTAGTAAAAGTTTGCAGATTGGCCCCACTCAGATTGTTTTATATATTCTTAATATATTATTTGATTATGATTAGTGATGTATTTATGTAAGCAGTGTTTGGATTTTCTCAAGGTAGAGTTCATTTTAACGACTTGATATACTGTTATGTGGTTAAACTTATAAACATGCTTAATAATTTTAAATGTGTCATGTTTTTATGTTAAATCTTGACCTGAAAAGTAACTCAAGCTGGCAGCTAAATGTGGTGGAGTGAAAAGTACAAAATTTGCCTCAAAATGTAATGAAGTAAAAGTATAGAGTTACATAAAATGGAAATACTCATACTTAAGTACAGTACTTGAGTAAATGCACTTAGTTACTTTCCACCTCTGGTTAGAACACAATGTTAACACAATGCAATTTAAATCTCAAACGAAGATTAAATGTTGAACTAAAGAACCATATAAATGATCCATAAAACAGGTGAAACATGTTGACTGTGTTGTAAAACAAGGAATGGGGCTGTGCAAAAGGGAGCTGGAGCATTTTTTTTGCTTATGAAGTTCAGAACATGCATGATGAGATTCAAATTAAAACTTAACTCTGACTGAAAATTTTTATAACTCATTAATCCATTATTTGCAAACATATTCGACAAGTACAGAGGCAGCAGGGAGACAGCTAATAAATTAAGTAAATAAGT
Organism: Centropristis striata; assembly: GCF_030273125.1. Taxonomy (NCBI): domain Eukaryota; kingdom Metazoa; phylum Chordata; class Actinopteri; order Perciformes; family Serranidae; genus Centropristis; species Centropristis striata. Next base: position 12,923,353 of record NC_081532.1, read on the forward strand.
CAAAGGAAACACCTCAAAAACGTTTTATTTCTCCCCTAATAATACTAATTGGTGTTGTATTATATATAGTTGGATAGCCTGATTAGTCACCTTTACATCGAGGTACAAATTGTAAGAATTGTGCTTCTGTGGAATTAGCAGCACAGCTTAACGCGGGGTAGTTCCCAAAAAACTGTGCCAAAATCCCCTGCTCAAAATAAAAGTGAATACCAACAGGAGAATGCTGCAGGGGATTTTGGCACATTTTGTTTGGACACAACCCACACATTTAGCTGTGTCGCTCATTCCACAGAAGCACGATCCTAACAAGTTGTACCTCGTTGTAAAGGTGACTAATCAGGCTATCCAACGATATAAAATACAATGCTAATTGGTGTTATTAAAGGGGAGAAATAATTGGCCGACATAATGTTTCCAAACTTATTTTGAGGAACAAAATAATGGGTAAGGTCTGTCTTCTGAAGCTAAATAACAGATGGGAAAAAGGACTCCGAGTAACAATTTGTTCTCTGTAAGGGCACATTGTAACATCGGCCTGAAGGCATCAGAGAGAATACTGTTGAAAGAACATAATCTTGTTGGCTGATCCTTTTTTTTCAGCCACCTGTCTCCCAAATTTAGCCACAGTCCTTCTGCTGAACTCCAATAATCTTGGAGCACACTAAGACTAAGACTGCTTTTCACAGACAACCCTTTAAACCAGCCGATCAAAGAAAAGGTTAAATTAGTGGAGGTGATGAAAAAACAAAAGCCCAGACAGAAACAGCACCAGACAGCAGACATGACCCCCTCGAGACTTCATTAAAAAAGGGGACAAAATTGTGATAATTTATTACACTGGGACCTCAGAACATCCAGAGAGAGAACCTCATTTGCAGATTAAGTATCTCATAATATAGGCTGCTTCATAAGGACACTGTTTTTGGACACTAATTTTGAAAAAAATGTATTTTTAGAACCAGTGGTGGAAGAAGTATTTACTTTCTTACTTTTAGTAAAAGTACCACACTGTGAAATTATTTTTTTCAAACATAATGCTGACATTTAAATGAAAGTTTTGCAACATTATTGAATTGCTCTGTGTGGGAGATGATTCAGCTCATAAAGCTCTCAACTTAGCACAACCCTGAACATGTCTGTTTCTCAATACCCAGTTCAAGTCAGGATATCAGATGCCAAAGGGTTTTACATCCAGACTGTAATTTTAATGTGCCTTGAATTAAATATTACACCCTTATTTCCACCTGTCTTCACCTTTTGTCTTATATCTTGGCTTCAGTTTGATGTTAACTTGTCCAGACAAACTGCTTCTTACACAAAACTCAACCCATGATTTTTTTTTCTACTTCCAGAGCAGCTCTGAGAAATGTTTGTTTAGCTGAATCTCTTTTTGGCACGCTGTTTGGACAGAATAATCCTGCTGTGAACTTGTTAAGAAATATTGCCCTCGGTCTGGGAAATGTTGTGTTTGGCTGATTATATTTGGGGTTGATGAAGAGGGGGAGGAGAGGCCTTGCATGAGATTTACAACTATTTGATCCAGTGAAATACACAAATGTTGTTTAGTTTTAGCAAAAGTCTGTTGTGCTTCGTAATTAGTTTAGTTTGGATGTCCTGTCAAACTTGATTTAAGTTTTTCCCAGTGCCAAAAACATTGTGCAGCTTGTATCTGTGGTTTGACCCAACTTTGTGCTGTTTATTCGAGAAGCGATGCCAACATAATAATAAAATGTAGTTCATTGTCATTACATTTTAAAAACAGCTCAAGAACAAAATTAAAACAGACTGAAAAGTTTATATATATTTAATTGTGCTGGACTGCATTAGGCAACACATTGTGTCACATACTGTAACAATAATATCTGAAGCAAGACATTTCATGCTTTAATTGAATGGATTCGTAATCCTTTATAATTTCCTACAAGGTTGTGTAAGCATAAAGCAAAACAATATAATTTTTATATGGAAAATGGAGATGATGTTCTGTTATAATTTAAACTGGAGTTTGGTTTGTTGTCTTTATAAGCAGCTGTTGCATTACAGAGAATTTCCTTAAAATTGCAGTATTTTCTTTCTCTCTTTTTTTTTTCAAAAAATCAATAAGATTACCAAATTAGCAGATAAGCATTAGTACTACTAATAATAACAATAGCATAGACCTGAATAAAAATAATTAAATATTATGCATTCATTTGTTGCTATATCTTTTTTCCTCAAAATTGCAAAAAATAAATAAATCTATTGTTTTTGCAAAATCTCAACGAGATTCCCAGATTAATTAAGGGTTATCAAAAATCTAAATGAATATTATGATGATGATGATGATGATTGATGGTGATGATGATGATGATGATTTGTATTAATATTATTAATAATTCTTCTTCTTCTATTTATTATTATTATTATTATTATTATAAGCCTAATAATAATAATAATAATGATGAAAAACAGAAGAAGAAGAAGAAGAAGAAGAAAATAAATATTATTTATTAATTTGTGGACAAATCAGAAATGTTTGTATGATCAGGTGTCCTCTTGTGTATTGACTAATATACCGTGTATTTGGAATTAAGCAATTGTCAGTGAAACAATTGAACACTGTCTGAATTTCCCCTGAAATTAGTAATAAATCACATAGATCTTTTCAGGAAACTCCCTTTCTCAAACCTGTTAAATAGTGTTGCAGACCTCCCTGCCTTATTGCACGCAGGCCAGATCGCAGACAATACTTTATTACCGAGTGACTTGTGTGCCAATATGTTGTGTTAAACTTTGGCCAATGAAGCCAAGAAGTTCGTTTAAAGGTCTGTGATGGTTCACTGCTGTCAGATCACAGCTTTGACTCTTTCTAATTCTAGACCTACGCTGCCCTCTGCAGGTACAGACAAGTACTGCAAGAAAAAACAAATTAGCTCATCACTGTTTATGAAAAAGTTTAACATATGACTTAAATAGTAAATGTGTTGCTGAAAGCACTTATAAACTTTAGTAAATATAAATGTAAACTGAATGAATGCTTATCAGTAAAATACATGAACAAATGTCTCATGTCAAACGAGTTTCGGTCTATTGTTAGAACTAGATGTCAGTTTTATATCATTATAGCTATTTTCTTAGACCTATTATGAAAATTAAAGTTACACAAATGCTTAGTAAGAGCCTCTTTATTTTCCTAATGTCTCAGGGGTTTGACCTCACAATGATCCTGTGGTCGCATTACTGTAAAGTGGGGAAATAATATCTCTTTATAACATTTTCCTCCTCCTCACCAATTAAGTCATGACTCATGTACTCTCAATTATAAGTTAGGAGGAACGTAACAGTTGGAAATTACAGGTTAAAACTGACAAAAACATCTGTATCCACCTACATGATGATGAGTTAATTCTGCTGCAAGAACATGTGCTGTAAAAATATATATATTTGTGAGTAATTCAGAAAAAACAAACATTTTAATTCATGCACAATATATAACGTAAAATTAACTGCACTATTGCAGTATAAACTGACTGTTTGTGCAGATTATTAGCAGTGGTGGCTCTGCTGTACACAATTAGACTTTTGATTGTCACCTGAGCATTCTTGCTGTTGCTATGGAAACAAGTAACTGCTATGAGTAGCCTCAAGCAACCAAGCCCACCCAGCCAGGTATGCACTGTGTGTGTGTGTGTATGTTTGTCTGTTACATGTGTTCATGTGTGTGTATCCATATCTGTTCATCCATGTGTGTGGTCTGGCACTGAACCAGTTATCAGAGTCATTTTCCACTTTATGTTTTCTAAATGTTTCATTACTCTCTCTCTCACCTATTTTTTCCTTCACGTCTCTCCTCCCTCACTCGCTCATTCCAATCTCTGACTTTCATTCTCAGACACTGAGTCAGCGGGCCTGTCAGTCTGTCTGGCACGCTTTCTATCCATCAATCAATCATTTGGTTTGTCTGTCTTTACATTTTTTTTTAGTTCTGTTTGTGTCCTGCGGCTCTTCCTGGTCTAGGCTTGTTAGAGAGATTTGCATTTTGTGACTTAGTTTATATTAAAGCATCAGGTTTGTAATTCAATGTCTAACTAGTCTACTTGATGTGACTCACTTGTGTAGCTTCATGTGTCATTGTAAGTTACAGAAGTCATGAGTCACTGGTGAATCACTCACACACACTTAAATGTTGTTTTGAGGGGGGAAAAATGTCAGAAAACATTAATTCATTAATTCATTAATTATCCTTAACCGGTTATCCTAATTTGAACCGATCCCAGCTGTAATTGGGCAAGAGGCGGGGTACACCCTGGACAGGTCGCCAGACTATCACAGACACATAAAGACAGACAATCACACTCTCATTCACACCTACGGGCGACAATTAAACCTAAATGCATGGTTTTGGACTGTGGAAGGCAGTGGCTGTTCAAAACCAATTTTACTGTGGGGGCCAAGGAGGGGCCAGTTTAATCAGATGGGCACATAAAAAAATGGCAAAGATGATATTTAAGCATTCAAAACCTTTATTTTAGCTTAGCTTTAGCAATTATTTTTGTATGACGATGACATTTCTCATTGTTGTGGACAATTACTTTTTTTATTTTGAAAGTGCAGTACAGTGAGAATGATCTTTTTTTTTTCATATATACACAAGCTTTTATTCAAACTAGTATACAATGTACTCATTCTGGGTTCCTTTTATGCACAGTGAGATATTGTTTGAACAAAAAGTAGGTAAGAATTGTTCTGTCGTTCATCGTTATAAATCGATCATTTTATTATTTATTTGACACAGGGGCCACATGCTTCTTCACAGGAGTAGTGGGCCCTGTAGGCCCCTGTGTAGAACCGCCACTGGTAGGAGGAAGCTGGAGGACCCGGTGAGAACCCACACTGACACGGGGAGAACATGCAAACTCCACACAGAAGAGCTGCAGGCAGGAGTCGAACCTACGACCCTCTTGCTGTGAGGCAAGAGAGCTAACCACTACACTGTGTAGCCCAGAAAACATTTTCTTTTTAATTTTTTTTTTGTGTGGCATTTTTTTTAGCTTTATTAGACAGTGACAGAGGGAATTGAAGTAAAGGGACCTCAGATTCAAACCCGGGTCCACTGTGCCAAAGACTCAGCCTTAATGTATGCACATTTTGACAGATAACCAGTGGTGGAAAAAGTATACTTAAGTAAAAGTACTAACACCACCCTGCAGAATTACTCCACTACAAGTAAAAGTCCTGCATTTAAAACTTACTTCAGTGTGTGTGTGACCAATGCATGTTTTGGTGCTGTGGGCTAAACGATGTTGCAGTGGTTAGCAAGAGGGTTGCTGGTTCGACTTCGGCTTGGTGCTCTTCTGTGTGGAGGTTGCATGTTCTCCCTATGTCAGCATGGCTTCCTCCCAAAATCCAGAGACATACAGCTTAGATTTATGACTCTAAATTGCCCGTAGGAGTGAATGAGAGCCTGAATGGTTGTCTGTCACTATGTGTCAGCCCTGTGATAGTCTCACCCAATGTCAGCTGGGATCGGCTCCAGCCTCCTGTGACCCAAGTTCAGAAAAGCAGTTAAGAAAAATGGATGTATGGATGCTAGTGCTGTTGTGCGACATCTAGTGGTTCTAAATGTCAAATGTAGAACCATAAAGGATCAATAATTGCATAAGGGAGGATTCCATCTCACTTCACTGAGACTTCATATATTCATATTGGGCCTAAATTAAATTGTTAGCTTGTATAACCACGTATTGTTAATTATAATTATACAGCCCCAAATCACAAGTTTCTCCTGCAGTGTTTTTTTTTTTTTTTACTATTTCCACATGATTATGAGAAAAAGAGCCTCTGGGCACAGACATGTAAAAGGAGCAAGAAACCCAAACTGAAAGAGAGACAAAATGAATGGACAGGTTGTTTGAAGAAGTTGTGTGTCCCTTCCAGCAACATTCTGCAGATGAACCAGAGCTCACTGCTGAACTTTTGCTCAGTATTTTGTAGATGAAGAGACACGATATATTCAATATATTCAATAGTCACTGTAGCCCTCTATGGGGCCCTAAAGTGTTATTTTTACTTTAATGACTTTTTTTCCAAACATTTTATTTTTATGTTACAAATCAAGGTCAATTGAGTTATTAATATTATATTATTAATATACTGATTGGTCAGATGGTGTCAGTATCTGTGATGTACCCTGATCTTTGCTGATTTTTGCTCCCTGGCTGTGAGTCTTGCGTTTTGTGTGCTGGAAACTTAAATGAGATTTGTTAGTGTTCTGTGGTGGTGAGTTTGGGGCATTAGGTAAGTTGGGTACCCTACATTGCATTCACATAGGTAATTTCTGTTAGATGCAGTAGGATTATTGGTTGGTGCCTCACATGTATTTATTTCTAAACACTGTTTGTAGATAGTCAGTCAGGTCTTTGTTTTATGAGTTGGTTTTGTTGTATACTAGTTTAGTTAGGTCTCATTTTGTTTTCCTAATTTCAATTATTTGGCACCACCACCTCGTCCCATTCCTCCCACCCTTTTGTGAACCTTATTTGCAATTTTTTTGTAGAAGCACCGTTAAATAAAACTCTAATTTAACTTACACCTCACTTTGAATCCTGCACATCTTTTGGTTGTTGTGTTGCTCTCCTCCTTATCATTTTAAAGAGGGGACATAACAGCTGGTAGAAATCCATGTAGTTCTATGACCTCATGGAGAGGCATGGGAACCCTATTTGGGATATCAAAGTTACCAAATATGGTTATTTGCCCGATAAAGGGTTCAAAAGGTCACCTGACCCTGTGGACCTGAGCCTGGTGGGCCAAGTTTTCAGATCTTTTACTTAAGTAAAAGTAGTCACAATACAGTGTAGAAATAGTAGTAGTAGTTTTTTTCTATAAAAAAGATTTTATTCCAACTTTATGGGCGACTGGGTATATCATTCATCATATATAATAAATAACAGGTTAAAGTAAGCTATAGAATTACATTATTTGCCTTTTGAAATGTAGAAAAAAAGTAGTTAGTCAGATAAGTTCACAAAACAAACCTTTATCAGGAAAATCCCTTTTTCCTTGATGCTTTTATGGTATGATTTTAATATCAGAGGATATTATTTTTTCCAGTTTGGAGCAGCTTTGCTCTTTAAATGCTGTCACACAAGTTTTCATCTTTAAAATGTGGACTCTGTCAGTCTCTGCGTGTCTCTCTGTCTCTCCAGTCGAGCGGTGGTCTTCTGCTCCGTGCTGGCGTTGCTCCAGAGGAGGGGGATTACTGTTAAACGGGTATAATCTCTGCTGTTTCCTCCATCAGTCCAGGCCCTTCTGATGGGAGCTGGTGTTTAGAAGGGCCTCCACAGGACGAGCTACTCTTTAACTGTAATCTCTCTAATCTCTCGTCTTACTGCAGGCCGGGGTCCCACAGACCTGCCATCCTCACACTCACAGTTCTCCCAGAGACATTTGAAAAACATGACAGCCTGTATTTCCACTTTGGAATAAACCGCCAACTTACAAAAGGTGTGTGTGGGTGTGTTTTCCCCCAATGGGAAACCATAAAAAATAATTGCGGTGCTTTTAACCTTAATTTACACTTCAGAGCTGAACGACGATAAATCAGTTATGACAACACCACGACATATATACGGCTTATACCGTAAATGTGCTTTTGAGACACTTTTTTATTTTTTTGGTTTGTTTTCTGGAGGGAAATTGGAATATATTAATAATGCAATCATCCAAACAAAATGTAACACATTTTTTTTATCAATACATGTGAAAAATGTATTTTAAAAATTTTATAAGAAGAAAAAAGGAAGCAGACACTTGAGTTTCTGTGTGTGAACATGCATGAAAATATTTTCTGTCACATGTAGTGGATATATAAAGACTTATTGAATAAAACCTACTGCCAATGAGGCCAGAATACAAAATAAAAATTCAAATTCAAAGTTCAAATCAGAAAATAGCATTAGTCCAAAAATGTTTGTTTTTTCATTCATATATTGGTTTTTAAATACAACAGCTTGTTTCAGGATTTTGTAGAGCGAGTGTGTCAATCATCTGCTGTGAATTTATGTGAATGTGTGTTTATGTGCATTTGTGTAATCATATGCTTACAGCTCAGCTACTTCAGCCAGATACTGGAGGAAATGTGTGACTGTACAAGTTTGAATACGCCCGTGTGAGAAGTCCATCAGCTTGTTTTCTCAGGAATAGTAAAAAAACATAAAAGCACCTACTATTCCTTTTTCCCAGTGAATGTGTGTGAAAACTTGTAACTGTACGTGAGTGCGTCAAAGCCTCCTTGTTTCCCAGGAGAACGATGAATCCTGTAAATCTGACGTTTCTCTTCCTGGTGGTGATCCCAGGAGGATCGCCGGGAGATTCCACCTTTCCCACATCGCTCCTTGATCCACCTGACTCCTCCTTGCCTCGCCCATAAGCCTGCCTTTTGTCCCCCATCTGTGCACAGTGCTCAGTTTGTTTGTACATCCAGAGAGCAGGGTGAGAACATGTGACAGTCCCACAAACCTGAAAACTGACTGTTCACATTCCCACAGAATGTGTCCAGAACACATTCGTAAAGATAATAACAAAAGATGTGTCCGTAATTACCCACAGAGAATATATATGAATCTCTGAATAAACAACAGAACATGCATAAATCTAGGGAAATAAGGTACGGCAAAAAGGCCTGAATATTTCTGATCAGACTGCCTTTTCTACGTTATTAAAGTTTTTTTCCATTAAAAAAATTTGAAACTTACACAGATCCAGAAAAAAAGTGACAACGCTAAACTGTGACGAGTTCATCAAAAAAGAATCAGCATTATTTTTATTTTTTTTAGTATATACTAACACTGGACATTGAATGCAAATCCCCTATTTATTGGTATGATTATGAACTTAAGTTATTATATTTTTACTCATGTGTCCTGTTTAAATTATAATCAAGCCAATTTGATTGATTTCCAATTTGACATCTGATGTGCGAAAGCAAGAAAGAGGGATATAAATCAACATTAAATCTGTAAAAAAAAAAGAAGGATATTTTTTACAACCAAATGAAGTTTTTTAGAATATGGAAAGAAAGTTTTGGTGCTAAAACATTGTGTCACATTGAAAATATTGAAATAATTATATAATATTTGCATAAATTAATAAATGGTGTGATGAGGGATTCCTATAAAATGAGTCGATTCTGATAGATGCTTGATTTCTTTTGTGTAGTTAAATCTCTTACTTCCATAAAGTTCAGACATCAGTCTTGAGTTGAATATCATAAACAATCCAGTGACATTTTCAGAAGTGAAATCAAGTTTTATTGTCAAATTCAAATCAACAAATTTGATTCAAAGAGGCTGAATATCCTCTCCAATATTTCATACTGCACTGTTACTGTTACAGTTACTGTTACTGTTACCATCATAGTGTAGAAATACTGCAGTAAAACACATTCTAAACATTAGAAATGAACACATTTATCAGTAGTGGTCAATAGTTTATATGAATTTGAAAAATGTCCCTGAAAAAAAAAACAGAAAAGGGAGAAGAATAAGAATAATGTGGAATTTAGAGTGAGACACAGCTAAAGATGAGAAGAGAAAGAGAAAATAAGAGGGAAACAAAGACAACCTGAGCTTGAGAGATAGAGAGAGCGAGAGAGAGAGAGAGAGAGAGAGAGAGAGAGAGAGAGAGAGAGAGAGAGAGAGAGAGAGAGAGAGAGAGAGAATGATCTGCAACCACGAGCCTCGTCTGAACATGTCGAGAAAGTGAGGTTTTCAGACGCTGTAATTTACGCAGATTCAGATTCAGATCACTTTGGCAGAATATGGGACCACCTGCACTTCAGTTCATGTGAGCAACTTCCAAAACTCCTGAGAGTGAAGACAGAAAACCAGTGTTTTACTAAAGCGTGAGATCTGAGGCCAAAACCAGCTCACAGTGCTCCTCTGTCAGTCTGACACCTCCACTGTGTTTGGCTGTACATGCGTGTGTCTCAGCCTGGAGCTGTTCAGACGGCTTAAAGCAGCTGTCAGTGCTAAGCAAGATGAATCTATTGGAAGCTGTCAATGTTTTAAATGAGGCGGCTGTAGAGCGAGCCACTGTTTCTTCTCTCCGTCTCTCTTTCTATATCTTTGCATCCTGTTTATTTTTTGTCTTACCCATAAAAAAGATTGTTGGGTGTTTTGGACACATTATAGATAATGGGTTTTAAGAGAAAGCTGATGGGCTTTAGGTAGATTTGAAAGAAGAATGATTGAGTATTGCATGAATGTCTGCCAAGTCCCTAAAAGATATGAATACACACATTATGTATGTTGGCGTTACCTTACAATAAGTTTTAGTAATGGATGAGTTATGGTGGCCCTAAGGTGCAACATTTTATAACTTTAAAAATGCACATGCAAGGTGCAGACCAGTGCAAGCTTCAATGCAAAGTGTCGAAGATTAAAACACACTCAATATATGCAAAATTCTTCTGTCTCTTAATACCTACAGTCATGGAAAAAAATTATTAAACCACCGTGATTTTCTTGATAATGATTTTGGTAAAAAGAAAACCATGGAAAATGGCTAGAAATCAGCTCTTAAAATTAAATGAGCTATTTAAAAAAAAAAAAAAAAATTGTCCAAAAAAATGTACCTTTAGTTGTACCAGGCATTAAAATGAATAAGAAATTGAAGACAAAACTGAGAAAATAATATTAATAATAATAATAATAATAATAATAATAATAATGATAATAATAATTAATTGTTATGTTAATTAATTTATTAAACATGTAATGATCCCTCATAATAACTTAGAAAAACAAGCTTGTAGTGGTCAATTGCGTGCACCTGAACTGTAAAATCTGCTTGGTTGTCATTTGAGCAGTGGTGGAAGAAGTATTCAGACCCATTACTCAACTAATACCACACTGAAGAATTATTTCACTACAAGTAAGAGGCCAGCATTCAAAACTAAATTAAGTAAAAGTACAAAAGTATCAGCATCAACATGTACTTAAAGTGTCAAAAGTAAAAGTACTTCCTATGCAGAATGACTCCACTCAGATTGTGATATACAGGACTGTGCAAAAGTTTTAGGCAGGTGTGGAAAAATGCTGTAATAAATAATAATGCATTTTATTTATAATGCAGTGCATTAAATGAAATCTCAAAGTGCTACAGGTTAAAAGCATGATTACCAAAATAGGATTTAAAAAAAAAAAAGGAAAAAAAAGAAAACTGCTAAAAACAGTAATAAAAAATAGTCTAGAAACAATCCAGAAGGGAAGAAGCAAACGTTTTGCAATAAAGGAAAGTGTTTATTCCTTTTTTAAAGTGTCTATGGACTGTGGTGGCCTCAGGGTGTCAGGAAGGGCGTTCCAGAGCCGTGGGGCAGCAGCACAGAAAGCCCTGTCTCCCATGGTGCTGAGTCTTGTTCTGGGAGTATGGAGGCAGTTTGAGTGAGTGGAGCGGAGGGAGCGTGCTGTGTTTTGTGGGGTGAGTAGTTTTTTGAGGTATGAGGGGGCATTTCTGTAGATGCATTGGTGAGTGAGTAGGGAAACCTTGCAGTGAGTGGAGAATGGGGGTGATATGTTCATATTTTCACACTCTCATCAGGATCATAGCTGTAGAGTTTTGGATGTAGTGAAGCCTCTGCAGACTCTTGCTAGGATCCTGATGAGAAGTGCATTGCAGTAAATTAAGGTGTGGAGCAGCTTTTCAGCATCTGGGAGGGAGAGAATGGGGCGGAGTTTGTTGTTACGGAGGTGGAATAAGGAGATCTTGCTGAGGTGATTGATGTGTGACTCAAAGGTGAGTTGAGGGTCCATTTTAGCCCAGGTGATTTTGATTATTTGATTGGTGACTGTAAAATAAGAAATGTTGAGAAATTATTTTTATCAATTAACAAAATGCAAGGTGAGTAAAGAGAAGAAAAATCTAAATTGAATTAGCATTTGGTGTGACCACCCTTTGCTTTCAAACCAGCATCAATTTTCTATGCATTTTTTCACACCTCCCTTTTCAAAATATATTATTAGATTACTTGTATTGATGCATTTATGTAAGCAACGTTTTAATTTTGTAAAGGTAGGACTCAGTTTAACTACTTAATATACAGTTATGAGGTTTAAAAAAGTCTTAGCACTTCAAATTTATCATGTTTTTCATGTTAAATCTCAACCTGAAAAGCAACTAAAGCTGTCAGCTTAATGTAGTGGAGTAAAATATACAATATAAGCCTCAAATGTAGTGGAGTAGAAGTACTTAAATACTTAAGCAAAGTACCTCAAAATTGTACTTAAGGACAGTAATCACTGCATTTGAGTGATAATTTCAGTCTTTAAAATTAATTAGATTTCAGTTTTATTCCATATACAGATTTTAAATCACTTTTTGCAGTGTAAACACTTAACTCACTACTGTTTCTTCTGTTTACGTTATATCACCCAAAGCATTGTGTGAGCAGCTACAAGGCCTTGTTTACTGTAAATCATTTTAATCAGTGTCAGTAGCAGTGTTTTGTGGCATGATGATGTAACAAAATCACATTGTGCTCCACTAAAATGTAAACTAAGGTACAACTCTAAATTCTTCTGTTTTACATTTTAATGGTGTACTAAGCTGTATAGTATTAACAATTTTAAACCGTTTTACTTTATTATACCCTCAATTATTTTGTGTCTGCAGTTGAATGTGCTGTTGTCAAAGTTGCTTTTAATTTTAACCAGACTGAAATATTTAGTTTGAATAAATTATTCAGAGTAACAAGAAACAAGTTGTTTTGTTGGGAGCTCTGAAGCCACTGGCCAAGAACCTCAGTATCCTCTTCATCTCATCTCTATTAAAGACATGCGCCAAAACTTACTTAAAAAGTTGAAGGGCACTTGGAGAGCACAGGTGTCCCAGAAGGTCAAATACCCAATTTTAACACAAGTTAAAAAATAATTGCTGTATCCGCCCCGTAATTCAGATCCACTCCAAAATTTAATTGGTATTTTCTTGGCCTGTGCTACACAATTATACCAAGTTTCATGCAAATCAGGTGAGTAGTTTTCCCATATTGCTGCTGACAAACAGACAAACACGCCACCAAATGCAACCCAAAAACATAACCTCCGCGGCCGAGGTAAAAAAGAGAAAATAGCTGGTTTGTAGCTGGACAAACCAATGTCTAAGGACTGATCAAATATTGTTGATGGGGTCCATTTGGGACAACGATCTGTAGGTCCCTGTACAGTTTGACTGGCGTGGATGGTGACAGTGTGTCTTTGATGTGCTCGGTGTGACGAGCTCCCTCCTTTGAAGCTGCTGAGACTAAGTGTTGGATGCAGACGTGGGACAATCAGAGGAGCAAGGAAGAAGTTAAGGGTCACTCACTGGCGCTGACCCTTCCAACCATTTTCACACCAGATTTAGAGTCACTCAACAGGGACAGACAACGACTAATCTCTGGGTGTAAACAGAGATTGTGCTGCTGATCTTTGATCGTGGCTTCAAAAACAAGGACACACATCAGAAGACAGACTGAATATTTGAAGAGGAGTGACAAAAAATGTAAATGTTAAAATTCTAATTCAATTCAATTCAATTCAATTCAATTCAAAATGTATTTATTTATCCTGAGGGGAAATTCAGTTAGTCTGTTAGCTCTGTTAGAATTAGATGGGACAGAGAGAGAGGAAAGCTGTTGTGTAGCGGATGATCTGGGTATTTCAGGATGGCCTCGAACATCTTGACAGTGCATCTCTCCACCACCTCCTCCAGTGTGTCCAACCTGGCTCCAACCACAGAACCAGCTTTTTTGACCAGTCTGTCCAACCGCCTTGCATCTCTGTGTCTGATGCTGCCTCCCCAGCAGACTGCAGCATAAAACAACACACTACCACCACAGACTGATAAAACATCTGCAGCATCTTATTACAGATGTCCAGAGATCTGAGCTTCCTTAAGAAAAAGAGGTGGCTCTACCCCTTTTTGTAGAGAGCATCATCGTTTAGGGACCAGTCCAACTTATTATCCAGGTATACACGTAGATACTTATAACTTGGCACCACCTCCATGTCCACACCACAGGTATTCACTGGCAGAAGAGGGGGCTTGAACCTGCGGAAATATATGATAATTTCCTTAGTCTTTGAGGTGTTCAATAGTCATTGTGAAGGCTTTTATCAGATCCCTATATTCAGATTAAAAAGAACTTAGTGTACAGCCAAATTGTTCAGATTGTTCAGCAGTAGATCTGGAACACGATACAGGCTAAAACACATGCCAAGAACTGTTTGCAAATACAGTTTGACCCTCTGGCAATAACACACACACACACACACACACACACACACACACACACAGATCAGATCTAGAGATTCAGCCTGGCATCTTGGAGTGGGTGTCATTCGCTATGCCCATTCACAACCGCGGCAATGAAAACAAAACACCAAATCTGAAGAATCCCCACTGTCAGTCAGAGGAAAGGCAATCTCTTTCATTTCAAGGAGTGTAAACACCCAGGGATTCTGGGACTAATTGTTGAACATAGTTACAGTTGTCAAGGTAAAATCTTTCCCATTTGAAGCCGCTCTCGCTGCAATGTTTACATTGGAAGTGGTTGATTGACTGCCTCTGGCGTATTATGGCTAGACAGGGCCAATTGTCAATAACTGTCACCCACAGAGGGGAGGAAGAAACAGGGCCCATCTGCCTTTGCCTGCCGTGTAATTAGCACTAAAACAAAATGCTTTGTGTTGAAATGCAGAAACTGGCACCCCTGCCAAGCACACATAGCATCGCATGCCCAAAGAAAACATCCATGGGTGGCATGATGGAACATAATCGCCCTTTTCCGACTCATGAGTTATGTAAATGATGCAGACCTGGGACACAAAGGCACTATTACTAGCTAATTAAAAACATTTGAACTATGCCATCCATTCTGCGATGCTGTCTCCTGGTGCGTGTGGTTTGTGCAGACGCAGCGAGAGAACGCACCTCCACCTGTTCCCCCCAGGGCTCGGCACTAAACAAGCCTCCTAAAAAAGAGGGAGGGAAACCAGCAATCCAAACTGGTAACAGATATATGTGAATATTAAAAGCACTTAATATCATCCTCTCCTACCCTAGAAAAACAATTGCGCCATTGTGCTCGGTACCCGCCTGTGTTTTCCTCCGTGGTTTTTACTAATGGGAGTGATAAATACAGCTCTCTAAGTGGCTTCCCTCTGGATTTCTCTCAAACATAACACCTCTGCCAGATCATCCTCACAGTTGGATTAGATTCATCCGTGAATAAACAACCAGTGAAACACACTGCCAGAACTAACAATTATTGATACATAGTGTTTTAGTTACTGTAGGTAAAGTTTTTGTTGTTGATAGTTTCATTAAAATGGTATAACACTTTTGAGATGGCCTTTATTAAGCTCTTACAGATGGCCTCCCAAAAGCCTTCCTGGACAGCCTGAGGACTCTGTTTGACATTTTGGATGTAACAGAGATTTACTGTTAAAAATGAAAGTTTCTTTAAGCCATGACATTGATCTTTCCCAGACCATAAAGTTATAATATGTAACATTAGGTCCTATAGCTACATTAGATAGTTCACAATGGAGCATGAATATTCATTGATGTGCATTCTGTTGCCAATATGTGTCTCTTTAAAGTGAATGCACAGATGAAACAACAACCTTATACCATGCTTTTAATGTGTAAAGCTATTTCACATTATGTTACTTGCATCAGAATTAAATAGTGTAAAACTGAACGTGTCTAAATGTTTATACATCAACTCGCCAGTGAACATTATTTCTACCTGAGGCACGCACGTAGACTGAATAAAAAATATATATATATATAAAATAACATATACTTCTGTATTTTCAACTTGTTTTATTTTATGTAGAAGTTGCATTGAATTTGAGAGCTTCTACCTCAATTTAATTGTACTTGTGCACAAACAATAAAGACATTCTGATTCTGGTGTCACCAATAATAAAGCTTGGGCTGAAACATGCCACCTGTGATGCAGTGGTGCATTGTAACTAAGTACATTTACTCAAGTGCTGTACTTAAGTAAAAGTAAAAATTTAAAAAAGGTGCACTTGTACTTTACTTGAGTATTTCCATTCTATGTAACTTTATACTTTTACTACATTTTAAGGTAAATATTGTACTTTTTTTCTTGTCTTGAAGTGGCAAATTAGTTTTCGAGACCATTATTCTTTTTCGTAGGGCTTAAACATGTTGACCAAAGTTCGCCAATTAACATATCTAACAAATCTGATTCTTAAGAGTGTAGGATGTGAGGTGTGTGTTAATTCTGGTTGTCAGGCATACATTTAAGCATAAAACACACAAATGTTTTATCACTAGATTAAAACACCACATGCAGAAGATGTGGCAGACTTTAATTCTCTGCCTCCATTATACAGCAATGACACATCATAATAGCTAATCAACATAAACCAAAGAGATCACAGAGATTCCACCCCTTTAGTTTGCAGGATCATAATTAGACACCCAATCAGCCATAACTCAGGAGGAGAAACAGTGGTGGGATTGTTCAGCAGCAACACCACAAGGAATTTAACCTCTCTCCAGAGACAAATCACCAAAATCCCGACCAAGTAAAACAAACTTGAGACTGGCTTTTGATTATCATGATGCCACAAGACTCTCTTTGACAAATTGTTTCAAAGCAAACCACTGAGGAGTACATGTGTGGATGCTAATTATGAACAACCAAACAATTTGCATCAGCAGTCGGTGGAAAAGCTCTGAGGTTAATGAGCAGGGGTGGTTCACTGCAGGTCGAACAGATCAGACTGGTATACATTGTTTTGTTTGTCTGTTCACTCCTTTGGTCCAGATTGAAATAACTCAGCAACTATTGGATGATGCCCCCCAGCTGATGAGTTGTAATAACTCCAGTGATCCTGTCTCTAGACTCTTATGCTGTGTTCACACCAAAGCAATTTTTTCTTGCGGCCCAATTACATATAAAGTAAATGCAAAGACGCAATTAGACACAGGAGGTGAATATGCAATATTTGCATCATTGCCTATTTGTGCAAAAGCCTACCAGTGTTGTGATTCTCCTGCACAATTGTGATCAATCCAAACTCTATTCAGAAAACAAGCATTTCATAAGTTGTTTGTCTGTCGTCTTGCAGACAGGTCTAATAAAGCATGAATTCAGGCAGAATTCAGAGTAATATATAATAATATATATTTGTATATAATCATAATATATAATAATTTTGACTTGTTTATTGCAATTAAATTTCTCATTATATTATCGTATTTTGGCTACTCCTCTAGACGCAGTTCCTGGAGTCAGCGGATGCTGTGGAGCTGGGTGCACCTCTGGATGATGTTATAAACCCAGAGACAATGGCATTTGGTTTAATTAAGTTTTACTTCCACAACAGCTACAGAGCAGCAATAGTGGGTATTTTTGGTTATTGGTCATCTGAAAAGTTATTGTTTTAATATCAAATATCTACAGTTTTATGTAAAGTAGAACCATAACGGATAGTACAAAGACTACGTCATCTATACACTTTAGTCTCAGCTAACTCAAAAGATCAGACAAGCATGACTGTCACAAAACACGCCCACTCAGTGCACCAGAAGGAGCTAAGGGAGAAAGAAAGAAAGAAAGAAAGAAAGAAAGAAAGAAAGAAAGAAAGAAAGAAAGAAAGAAAGAAAGAAAGAAACTTGTCTCAGTCATTATTGTTAAGCTGCTGTTTCAGGGTTTTTTCCCCCATAAGCTGAAAATGAACTAGTTTCCAGCCAGTCTCCCTGCTTTTAACCCATCTACCTACTTGTCTGAGCTCCTCACACCTTGAAGAGCCAGTTTGCTCGAGCCTCGTTTGAGCCTGTCAACAACCACAGGAAACTCCTCCCTCCCTCTCTTTACCCTACTTTTTCTCTTCTACCTGCTCTCCCCATAACACCCCCCTCCCACCTCGCCTCCCCAAACACCGGTTTGATTTATAGGCCTGTCAAGCTACCTGGCCCACGACGACAGGTTATTTCCATTACTGCTGGGATTCTCTGTAATAAGGGGATTGGATGTAAGGACATAGCACGGGGGCCAGCTGTCTTGTCCCAGCTGAGCAACAACAACAGACCTCCAGAGAGCGAAAATATTCATATTCTTTTGTCCTAACACTTGATGTTGTCGGGTTTATCTGCGGTAACATGTGTTTTCGGCTACGTTTTACTCATCAAACCTTGAGTGATGAGATGTTTTGTAATCTCTATCTATAATTTATGTTTGAGTCATAAAAAGGAAATCCACCACACACAGCCACTTACGTAGGCAAGCAGCTGGGAGCTTGTTCACATTCGCCCAGAAGACCTGGCTTCTGCATTCACAGGTATATCAACATTTTCAATGTAAATGTGTGTGTGTGTGTGTGTGAGTGACAGCAGAGAAGTGACACCGAACAGAGAGACTTTTAAGACTTTTCACGGCTCCCTCACTGAAGTACCTCGTCTGTCAGCGAGGAAGGACGGCCTCTTTGATTTAGACCTCGTGTTGTTTTTAAATCTCCTGGCTCGACGTTGCATCACTTCCCCTGTGAGGGAAACTCAGACAAAAAGTGTCACTCACTTGTCGTTACTGGCGTTGCTGACAAAGGCCAGTTCACACGTTGTTTGAAAGCTCAGCACCTCTAAGGCTACATTTAAACCAAATCAGGCATTGGGGCAAAAGTCTTCCCATTCATTTGAATGTGGATACTGTGTGGGGGCTGCAGAGGGATACCAAAAAAAGAAAGAAAATGCAGAAGCCCTGCAGCAAAAAAAAGAAGAAGGTTAAAACATGATGTCACACAAATGGTAGTAGTAGTGACATCGTTAAACAACCCTGCGCTTATTGCTGCAATGCCTGATTTGGTGTGAATGCAGGTTAACTTACTTTATCAAGGATTATGTTAAATACTTTAGCTAAAAAGTTAAAGGCATTTCTTACAGAAATTACACTGGTTGACTATGACACTTGTCAGCCAGGGAAACATACCCCAAAACATGCTTATTTGTAAGCTTCAATATCTCCAGTATCCAGCAACCATTACTACTTTATCTCATAGACCTTCAGACTGCCACCCCCAATCTGTTTTTTTTCTTTTCTGGATCGTATTCAGATTGATTTTACATAGTTCGAAGAGCAAAACAATGCATGACATGCAATTTTGGCACATTTGGAGATGGTTTTAAATGTGATTTCAACTGGATTTTTACAGATACCTCTTAGTCTGGACATTCTAGCCACCCGTATCAGATTTGATCATTTTTAACGTCCCCTGGAAAAATTGTCAAATGTTGTCATCAAAAGTTTCTTTTATATTCCTTTGCAGATGGCATTCCACCTATCGCTGCACAGTGATTGTCTATCATTGGTCAGGGACACATATGTCAGGCAACGGCCTAGATGGCTGCAGTGATGCATGATGGCAGATAGATGGTGATAAATCTGGTCTGAGTGCAGACAGTTCATCTTAAGAATCTGCTTTGAGAAACAAAGTGTGTGTAGGAATGACTGACCTTGGCACCAACAGATAAGCTTAAACTCTATAAACAGATGTCTTCATATGAATGCAGAATCTGCAGGCAACGAGACAAGATTTTGTTCTGGTTTCTGTTTGTGTTCCTAAAAGTATTGACCAATATCATTGGAGAAGGCTTTGGTTGGATGCAGGATGTCTGACAAGGTTTTAGCTTTTTATCTGCTCTTTTTTTTTTTTTTTAAGAAATTTTTGGGCATTTTGTAGCTTTTATTGACAGTACAGAGAGTGAAAGGGGGAGACAGAGGGGAAGACATGCGGGAAAGGGCTCCGAGCCGGATTCGAACCCGGGCCGCCCGCTCACGAGGACTGGGCCTCTGTGGTATGCGCTCTACCAGGTGTGCCACTGGGAACGCCCCATTTATCGGCTCTTTTAAAAATGTATCTTCATCCATTTAAAGAAACACTCTTGCCGTAGTCGACCCTCTTCTGCATTCACTCTACGAAAGCTCAAAACAAAGGCAGTGGTCTAATTTTACCTGGAATATTTGAAACATGTTTCTCCATGTTGGTTAAATTAATCACAGAAGAACCCTAGCCCTGACATCTCCCAGGACTGACTGTCTGTAACACAATGCTCATATAAACCAGATCCATGCCCAGTATTGAGCCAGCGGTGTCCAAGGTGAGGCACAACTGCCTGATGATGAAAGAGACAAAGCCTAAAAGTTCATTAGGAAGTGTAATATGAATTGACAGATGTTTGGCCCAGTCTGCTGGAAACTATGCCACACACAACTTTTCAGCACTCCTAATGCATAAAACACTTGGCTGTGATGAGCTGTAGACCGCAGCCCACAATGAATCACGGCAGTCTTTAATAATGGGAAGTTGTTTATGAACCTGCAAAGGTAGATGACTTATTATTGTCATGAAGCTGTTGACAGACGTGCTGTCTGCTCTGTCTGCCTCTCCCTCTCTCTTAGTTTGTTTATCCATGGATATTTATACTCCATTCATTAGAGCATAGCTACATAATTTTACAGCCAAATCATTTGTAAACTTCCTATTTGTTTATAATGGCTTATTGTAATGTAGGTAAACTGAACAGCTGACTTGCAGGTTTCCATTACAGGTAGAGCGGTCTCATGCACAATCACAGTCATAATAATACCTGGGTTTGATTTTTCTTTACAGAGCCTTTGAACAAGACCTTGAACACATCTGGGCCAAAGTGTGCTGTGAGACCATCTCTTCCATCTTAGTTCAGTTAAAACACAAGTGTTTTTGTGATCATCCCACATCCCATTCGCTATTCAACTAGCTACTTAAGGCTGTTGCCGACAGCATACATGGTGTATCATATGTTTGTGAAAATCTTGATTTGATCTGGGGACAATGACATGCCCGGATAGCTAGCTAGTTTTGTTGTTAAACAGTCAAATTAAATTTACTGCTCCAAGTCAAATGGTTTGTGACAGCTCCGTTGTCCTTTAATTCCTGATAATGGACAACTCATCGGACATTAATCCTCACAAAATGTACCCACGACTAAATTAAACCACCTGATAAAATGCTGTTTTACCATGTTAAGTGGACTTAAAAGTCACAAAAATAACAACACATCTCAAATTACAAAATGCTGCTAAATTACCTAGTAACGTTAGCTAGGTTAGCATAATCAGATATTGCTCTAATTCTAAACTGTAAGAGTGCTACTAACTATGAAATGCACATATTTCTCCATGTATGCACGTACAACTAAATTAAAGCATTGGGTAGGCTTTTTTATACTAAATAAACGATTAAAGTTAGCTAGCTATAATTAGCAGATATTTCCAACTCATTCTAAACTGCACGAGTGCTACCATGAGCTCTGAAATAGTTTTGTGTCTATGTATGGATATATTTATAAGAAAAGTCATACCTGCAATGACAAATTAATTGTTGTAGTTCCCCTATTTTTGTCAGTTATGTTACAGCTAATGATGCTACATCAACATCCTGTTTGGTCAGTCGATTGCTTTTTGATTCGATGACGCACTTCAGTTGCACATTTTGCAAAAATCTTGTTTTTGTTTTTATTAAGTTTCCATAACAAGGCCGGCTCTAAGCAGGGGCAAGAGGGGACCAAGCCCCCTTAAATAAATGTCATGCCCCCTCAAATCAAAATTTTAGAAGTTGAGAAAGCACATTTTAATATACTAAGAAAAAAAATAATATACATTACAATTTGACAAAATTATCTGCAGTAGCGGAAAAATCAGCCGAAAAAGGGACACAAGATACAAGATTGTTGGTTGAAATCTGGATGAAGGATGTTTTAGGGCTCTACCTTCAGACCTGTCCATTTGGGACACCTGGACAGGTCTGAAGGTAGAGGCCTGACAAAGTGCAATCCACTTCTCCAGGTTGGGGTTGGACACATAGACCCCTTTCAATGAAGAAAGCACCGTTACTATAACAAGTAAGCACAGAAAAAAAAGTGCTGGAGCATGATGCCCCCTTCACATTTCTGACTGCCCCCTCATATATGCCTGTCTAGAACAGGTCCTGTTCCATTACCTTAGTCATGGAAAAATTGGGTGTAACCCAATCCTGCCCTCTGACTCAACAACACATTCTTCGCTTCATTATTTGTCAGTATTAGGAGGCGTGGCATCATAATACAATCTGTCCTTTCCATGGAAACTGTCAAAATGCGTCTGTCTACATTTATGACTGGAGGAAGGAACTGCGATTGATATTTTGAATTAGACTTCAACCTGTTTACTATGGCTCTGTGTCAGGATCACGTCTATTTGCCAAGTGCAAGTGGTACACCAGGAATTTGACTTCATTAATTGGTGCTGGCAAATGACAAGACAGTTACACAATGCATGAAAACACAAGGACCTCACAGACTGCAGACAAGGTGTACTGTTCCACTGTAGACTAAACAAAAATACAGGTATAGCTTGTAGCTTGTGTTATTGCTTGAGCAGTCTTTTGTAAACTGTTTTCTGTTTATAATCACGCAGATATTTTCATGTTTACAAAGGTGCTTATTCAATGCATGCATTAAAGTATCATGAACAAGAACTTTATGAGTTTTACCAGTATCTTCAATACGCACATATACAGCACAGTATGTACTTGCATAAGATAGTTGACAAAGAAGTCTCAAGTCCAATTAGCAGCTATCTTGGAGCTTTCAATCAAATTATAACTTTAGAGTCCGGTTAGATGGCCATCTTCACTACAAACAACCCCTTCTGTATACATTGGGTTGAAAATATGACCCTGAAAAAATAGTTGACTAAAAATATCACAAAATCCAGTAACCAGCAGTTAAATTTAAACATTTGATGCCACTTCAAAATGTTAAAGATTTCAGCTCCGGATGAAATAAATTAACTTTCAGTCTCATCTGTGCAAAACAAAAGTAATGTGTGGAAAGTATACAATGCATTCACACTTTTTTGTCACATATTATGATGTTGCAGCCTTATGCTAAAGTCTTTTGAATCCCCCCAACCCCCCTCATCAATATCCCCTAATGAAAAGGCAGGATTCAAGAAATGTTTGCAATGTATTAAAATGACAAAATTAAAATATAACATTGACAAAATCACCATTGTCAGTGTTTACAGTCTTTAGTCATCTTGGGTATGACAGGACAAGCTTTACAGACCTGGATTTGGGGATTTTCTGCAGATCTTTTCAAGTTGTGTCAATGGAAAGCCATTTCAAGTCTCTCTAGAGGTCTTTGATTAAGTTCAAATCCCGTCTCTGGCTGGGCCACTCAAGATTCACACAGTTTCCTTAAACCTCTCTTGCATTGTCTTGGCTGTGTGCTTCAGATAATTGTCCCGATCAAATGTAAAGCTTTCAGCCCAGCCTTTGGTCCTAAGCAAAGTTTTCTTTTGGTATAAAAATCTGTACTTTTTCAGTTAAGCTTTCCCTCAACCCAGACCAGTCCCTCAGTGCTTATTCCTGAGAAACATCCCTACAAACTGACGCTGCCACCACCATGCTTCAGTGTGGGATGGTACTGCACAATGAAGAGAGGTGCCTGGTTTTGACAGAATTGTGGCCAAACAGCTCAACCGGATAATCGGACCAGAGAGTCTTATTCCTCACAGACTAAAAGTCAATAAAGATTTAAAAACAAACCACTAGTTGTCGCAGTTGCATAGGGCTGCATAGAGAGTGGTGTCAGAATGAAACTTATTTGCGTACAGGTTAAATTAAAACTCAACAAAACTATTATACCTTAAAATTGAGGTCTCACATGGGACATGATCACCAGTCTTCTAGATGAAAGGCCGGTGTTTGTTTCTGAACACCCCGTCTCCTATAGGGTGCCAGAAACTTTTCATAGAAATGTATCTGTGGTGTGCAGGAATATCCAATGGCAAAAAAAAAATCCTGGAGACTGGATTGAACATGACTTATGTGAACTATATTGTCCCGTTTGGTGCTTGGATTTAGTCAGCAGCTGATTTACTTCATGTGGGATGAGCAGGATTTTGAAGTGGCGTTAAAATGCTCTTTAATGCTACAAAGTGCTTTGGATAAACATTCAATCACTACATTAATATCTAGTTTAGTGTCATCTGAATTATAACCAACGTTTTACAACATGTATTTTTCTCTGATGCACACATACATTCTCTGTAAAAAGATAAGCACAGGGAAGAAGAGTTTCCCTCCTCCCGGCCCATCCTTACCTTCCTCCAGATAGTTCAGAGCCAGGCTCGGTGCAGCCACCTGGCAGAGGGAGGCAGGCCAGGGGCGGGGAAGCGTTGTGGGTGTTCTGCAGCGTCTGGGCTGGACCAGGCTAGTGCTGTCTGTGGCTCAGCGGGCGGGTGAGTGTTGTGTAACCCAAAGCTGTGGTTGGATTTTTTTCCCACATGAGCTGTCAACTGGCTTCACGGCACAGAGAGAGAGACACAGAAAGAGAGAGAGAGAGAGAGAGAGAGAGAGAGAGAGAGAGAGAGAGAAAGAGATTGAGAGAGGGCAAGAGAGAACAATAATTAATTCAATTAATTCCCACAGTGACAGTTTTCTTTATGAGGAAATTATAACAGGAATCAGAGCAAAATATGAGATTCTTGTGTTTGTATTATGAGTGTTGTGCGGTGTTGATTACAGCTTTTTGTTTTGTTTTAGTAGTTAAAAGAAGCTTTCTGTAATAATTTCCTCCCTAAAAACATAATCAACAAGAAGTCTCGAGGAAACTTGTTCATGCTTTAAAAGACTGTAAATGTGAATGACTAACATCAATTTGATGCTACTTAGTGTATTATACCCTATAAAGATTTTTATGTCTCTCATAAAAATGTGCTCCTGTAAATTAGAAGGCGTTGAGACGTATTTACCCTTCATTACATGCTTAAATTTGCCTTGGATGTTGACGAGAAAGGTAAGTGAGCGACACTTGGGATGTAATTGGGTAGAAAAGTATTGCTTTTTCTGCAGCAGAAAGTCTGCTGCAGCAGTGTAAGTAAAAACAATTGTGTAGATGCAGATTTTACCTGCAACCTTTCTCCACCTATTTCCCAGACAAGACACTCTCACACACCCAAACAGGCGGGGGGTTGTATAGTTGTGTGAGGAGAGGAGTACAGGGGGGTAATTTAAAGCTGAATTAGGACCTTTTATACTTATGCCATATTGTCAACACGGCCCGTAAAACCTCCTCCTCCCCCCCTTCTCTGCCATTCTCCCTTCAGTTCCTCTTTATTTGTTCTAATTCCAGGGACCGGCTGGGTCTTGCCTGGATTTGGAGAGTGCTTGGTTTCAAAGGGTAATTGACACCTTACCTGTAATTTCATGGTTTCACTCCACCTGCCTTTGATGTCTGGGTCTCGGTTGGGGCCAGGATGCGGAGGGAAGAGACGGTGGCGGTGTGCTGCAGCATGCTCTGCCGCGAGTCTCTTCCAGCCCGCCTGAGCGGTTTTCTGAACATGAATGACGTCTCATGCGAACCCAGGTTATTAAAGAAGAAGAAGGGGGGTTCCACGGGCTGCTGAGAAGCTTTTCTTGTGGTGACAAATAGGCCTATAGAGTTGTCAAGACTGACTAAGAGACAGAGGGATCAGAGATGAGTCAGGGCCAGAGATGATGACCTCTCCAATTTAAATACATCACATGAAAACCACAAAAAAAAAGTCAAACGTGAACTTTTCTGGAATTCAGAAAACAATTAAATGCACTGCAATCTTTCTTTGATCTGCAACCCATGACTGTGGAATATCCCGAGTGGGGATAGGTGATTCAGTATTATCTTGCACTTTAAAAAATATTCCCAACTCAAACGTCACTCCACTTTTTTCCCCCCCCTGAGCTTTTAACCACATTCCAGCTTCCTTCAGTCGATATGTAGAGGGGATCTAAACCCCACAAGCACACACGACCAAACACAACCTGTGGCAGAGGTAAGTATTGATCATATCCTTAAGTTCAGTTCATAAGTGAAGCAATCACACCTGTTCAATTCGCTGAAGAAGGCCATGTAATATGGTTAAAGCTAATTATCCTTAAAGCAACATTATGCAACTATTTTACCTTAAAATAACAGCTTTAAAATAATTATGATGCTAAACTGACTTGTAATAGGGAGAACGGTGCTTCTGTCATTCCCACTCTTGCACCCCAAACACCTGTTCCTGCACTATGTAACATTTGTGAGCATGTACGAACTGTCACAAGAAGTGGCTTTATGGTACTTAAACACCACCAGCTATGTCACTGATTTATGTGAAAAGGATAATCTGCCTCAACTCTCTGTGATGAATTGAGTTTCCTGATGGACAGATAGCTCTACTTGTTGCTAAAATAAATCTAGCTTGAGCTGCTGTCAGCTCGTTAGCTCAGTTAGCCTTGCTGCCAAACCTGCTCTGAGCCACAAGGGAACATTGGTGTTTACACCATCAGCATAGGAGTTTTGGACCTTTTTTGGGGGGCTGTTTTAAGGCCACGTTGTGGGGAATGCTAAAGGGGAGTATCAGCAGTGTTATGCCTGAACCAGAGCCGGGTGAGCGGATAACCAAACCTGGCTACAGCCAACTCTATGGACATCATGGCAGAGGCAAAAAGACCAAAGAGGAGGTTGATGGAGGAAGCTAAGAATTGAAAAGGAGAGAGTGACCAAGCAAGATGCTGCCAGACAAAAGATAAATCTTGCAAAATAAAAAGCTGAAAGTTTTCCTTCTTGCTTTTGGAGTAGTGAGAAATATTAGCTGGCTTGCTATGCCTTGCATTGCTGCACTTGCTTGAAGTTTGGCTGTGTTAGAAATGTTGTTGGCAGGTTTTGATCAAAAATAATGTTATCATAACAAATGAATGAGTTCATCTGTTTATATTCATTTACATTTACATTTAGTCATTTAGCAGATGCTTTTATCCAAAGCGACTTACAAGAAATATAAAAGCAAACAATCAAGGTATAGTGCAATAAGAGCTATTAGTGCATGAATAAGTGCTAGTGACAATTCTTTAAGGAGTAGAATTATCGTGTGGTGCTAGGAAAGAAGATGCTCTCTGAAGAGATGGGTCTTCAGGAGTTTTTTAAAGGTAGAGAGGGACACCCCTGCTCAGGTTGGAACTGGTAGTGTGTTCCACCAGCGGGGAACAAGAAATGCAAAGAGTCTGGATTGCCTTGGACCAACGGGGGGCAGAGCCAGGCACCGTTCATTGGAAGAGCGCAACGGTCGTGAGGTAGCATATGTCTGAATCAGGGCATTCAGGTAGGTAGGAGCAGTACCGGAGACAGCTTTGTAGGCCAGCATTAGAGATTTGAACTTGATGCGGGCTGCGCGACTATGATGTAAAAGTGAATTGCAGTTTGAAATTTAAAAAATATGTGAAAATGCTAGATGAGTTCTGTGCCTCACTCTTGTCTCTAAACACTAACACACACACACACACACACACACACACACACACATTCCTATGTTGCCAACAGAGGACTGTCGCTTTTACCTATCCAAGTCTGGACTCCTGTTTCTGATCATTTTCAAAAAATAAAAACAGAATGGAATTTTTTTTACTTTTAAGGACTTCCCCATAATATTAGTGCAAATGTGTATTCATTTTTATTTTTTTAAAGAACTTGAAAAGATTGGGACCCAGATCTTAACCTTGCATATTTACGTATCAAGAGGGGACATCCATTGACTGCAGAGCAACAGGCTGCATTTACTTTTCCACCTAATAAGTGTTTGTTTACAGCAAAGACGATGATGTTACGTTTGATACGTTGGTAACAAACACACACACACACACACACACACACACACACACACACACACACACACAGGTAAGGTAAGGTAAGGTAAAACTTTAATGTCCCAGAGGGGCAATTTCATTTACAGACAGTAGTATAAGACAAAAATACAAGTACAACATACACACGGGTGCAATCGTGCACACAAAACGGTTCCCAATTATCGCTCACTGTTAAACGCTGACTGGAAGTAAAAAGTCAGATTTTGCATTTTAATCATCCTGCATGTTTCTTTTCGACAGCAAATAATACTGTTCTCGGAAAGAGCTGTTTTGGTGTGTGTGATGAAAGAAACTAGTTTGCGCTAGAAGCTACAGTTTTACCAGAAATTGCACAGAGAAGCCATTAGAATGAAATGAATGGAAAGTTTTTTTGAGTTGTG
Source organism: Centropristis striata (assembly GCF_030273125.1). Taxonomy (NCBI): domain Eukaryota; kingdom Metazoa; phylum Chordata; class Actinopteri; order Perciformes; family Serranidae; genus Centropristis; species Centropristis striata. The sequence continues at coordinate 12,951,476 of NC_081532.1, forward strand.
CCTGGTGAGCACAGTGGAGATGCTCCATGCAGGGGTGAGAGGAAGGTTACCTGCAGATCCAGGCGAGCAGCAGTGAGTGATGAGAGGGGAGTGACAATGAAAATTGCACTTGTGCAACCATGAATCATTACAAACAACCCTTTAAAAGGCACCCCTCACTGTAATTACCTCCTCCGTGACGCTCTATTACGGGGTACTTTATTACCTTCTATTACTTTGCTGTGCCTGCCTTGGCAGATGTAGACCTCACACTGACTAACAAAGTTTGGCAGGTGAATCTACAACACTGCTTTTCTGTTTGAGTGCAAAAAAAGAGGCAAAAAAAGAGCAGTGTTTTAAAGGACGATTACGTGATCTGTGACTTGTTGATCCCAACAACAGTGATAGACCACAGTTTACAGCAGCCTGTAGCACAGAGGTGTTCATTGAATAGGTTATATTTGCCTTTTAGCTCATTGGTTTTTTTTTTTGGCTCACTCTCAACACTCCCATCATCCATATTTCCAGCACCAGCAGCCAAATGACTTCAGCAAAGAACAAACAAACACCCAGATTAGATTACTTTTACACTAATCGTAAAAGCAACCCAGTCGGCAGAAAATAATGTTGCCATTGTGCATTTCTGCAAACCATGTACATGTTGAATCTCAACGTTTCTGAACCACAGATAGGCTTAAAACTTAAGACAAGTAACAATTTGGAGAACTACCGCATTTGTAGGATGTAAATAACAAATCTCCAGGAGGTGACTAGGTTGTTAATTCTGAGATCACGGCAGAAAAAGTGACAGAAGGGCCATAGTAGATGACATGCAAGGCTCATAAATCAAGCACATTGTGAATAATACGAGTACTACTCCAACACTGCCCCTACCGGTGTGTGCATATTGTATTTTGCAGACATGTAGCGTTCATTTTTAGCGATGTAGCGTTAATTTCATCTCGAGGCAGTCATCATGCAAATGTGAACATGCAAGTAACATCAAGTGTATTTCCAGCTAAACTACAGAATCTGGCTCCTCTTAATGAATTGTAAATATTTTACAGAGTAATGTTCTGAGTAAGTTTTTTTTTTAAATTTAACTGAAAAATATATTTTAAATAATTCCTAATCGCTAAATCGCCCGATTCCAAATAAACTGTATTTCCACTGGTATGCACTGTTAACAATGGAGTCGATGAACCGTCCGGAGGAGTCGAGGCAGACTAAGCTGATCACAGAAAAGTGGATCGGTACAGTGAGAGAACATGAGGGAGGGGGGGCAGACAGGCAATCTGAGGAAAAGCAGAATGAATGAACGACTGAAAACATATTGGTCATCCTGAGTTCAGCCCCTCTCCCCCGCTGTGAGCCCCGACCGCGGGCTGCTTCACTGCCTCGCTGCCCAGGCTCTGCTGGGCACAAATCCAGTTTTCTGTCCAAATTACCAGCTCCGCTTCGCAGAAGAAGGCCAGCGGGGTGAGAAGATCTCACCCTCCACCCCCTGTCTGAACCCCCTCACTGGCCCGGCGCAAAGCTGACGGAGCGTCGCGGATGGCCCTGGATTGCACCTGCACCGGGGGCTTTCCAGCTCTTCCCCCCTTCGGTTCACACACACACACACACACACGCACAACCCCCAGACCATAACCCTTTTTCCATTTCTGTGGGTTTCAATCAGGTGGCCTACAAATTCACCAAGACTCTAAAAGCTGTAACCTCCAGCATCTGTTCAGACAGAAAGCTGCTTTAAAATGTTGCAGAATCAAAGGGAAAACTTATCAGGAGAAGAAGAAATAGTAGTCCTAATGAGTGAACAAGTGGAATGCATTTTTAAACCAACAATATTAACTGCTTATTTTTTGACACTCAGACAAGAAACTGATTGATTTTGTTGCTGATGCATGCAATTGATTTTGTTTGATGATTCCAACCTGCCAACCTGTGTAAAGCAGCTTATTGCTGCCACGCCAGAAAAGATAAAAGGTAGCAGTTTCATGTTACATTATGAAAAGTTTATTGTTACAACAAGATGATTTTCACATTGTGACAACATATTTTCATGATGTTATAATGTTTCAACTTTTACACCATGCAGAGGTGGGTCCTCCGTTTGTGAACTGGCACTTCGCTTTTTGCAGTTAAGTGGCATCACAGACCAGTGCCAGACAGACCAGTTTTAAAATCCTTCTTAGTGTACCGTACCTTTTACAATATCATCCACTGTGCTCATTAAAAGCAGAATTTCACCATGTCTCAACCCAAACATGAAGTAGCACTCAATTAAATTGTGAAAATGAGCCATATTCCCCTACCATCCATTCTGTGAACTTTGTTAAGAAAACTTTTGTTTCCTCACCTCAACCATAAAATGCTTAGTATTTTTTGCAAAGAGCTTATTTCATCCAAAAGTAGAAACATTTTTCTGGGTTTTTCTACAGCATAGCAGAAAAGAGCTACACACAGAAACACTTGGGCAAAGCACACAAAGGTGAGACTAATGCTTTATTAGAATTTGTTCTCTAAAACAATGTGTTTCACATTTTCAGAGATCTCTTGGGAACTTCACAACCTCCAATAAAGAGCAGAGCCTTTAACTTCAACTTTGCAACTAGAAGCCTCTGGGCCTGCAGGCCTGCACACAATGGATGACTACTTCAGCTAGAAAAACCTGATCATGTGTATGAAATATAATTAATAATGTCCATTTAAAATACTTTCTGTGTTTTTAGAAGGATCGCATTTGATTGTCTTTGGGCCTAAAAAGCTTCCCTAGAGGTTTGGAGCGTCGGGGTATCATGCAAGATGGGCGGCTTCCCGGGGTTTTGCTGTTTGTCCTGGCCCTGCCTCAGGGTTGGGGGTTGTGTTTACCTCATAACAAAAAGCAACATGGTTTTGATGCTCTGCCAGTGTGCTGCTGTGTAAACTGTAAACAATACACACACACATGCACACACGCCCTCACACACACACACACACACACACACACACACACACACACACACACACACACACAGACCTACTGCTGCAGCTGCCACTCCCCTTCCTGTCCCCTCTCACTGAGTAGAATTTACACACACTAACACCACACCTCTCTGTCATTACCACCATTGTTGTGCCATTGAGCAAGGCCTCATTCTTCCAGTGGAGCTGCCAGCTGTGGTTGTGCTGGGCAGCTTCCAGGTAGGACTGATTTATAAGTTCCTGCCTTCCAGTTGATCACTGGCTTCACTTCATTTCATTACAGAATGAAAATCAACTTGCGGAAACTTGAAAGTTAACTGAAACTACCTGGTGTGCTGTGATCAATATCTAAGGACATTGTATAAAGGTATAAGGTTTTATTTTCAGTTACTTCAACATAACTTGATGTTGTTACTACATTAAAGGATGGTCGTCAAACAAAATGTACCTATTTTACCAACTGGTTATATCATAATTTTGTTATAAAATTGTAAAAACCAAAATAGTCAATTAGTGAAGATGATACAAAATTAATTTGATGCATCATATTTCTGTTTCAAGTCTGATGATTTCAAAACATATAAAGAACAGGAAAGAAATAGCTACACTTTAAAGCTGGAGATCTATCTAAAGACTATACTATGGGAAATTATTAGCTGGGAAAAAACACACAATTTGTAGGATTAAACAAGCAAAACTTTTAACCCTAAAATGGCCAATTAAAAGTTAGGGAGGACCCCTCAGGTTTAAAAACCCAAGACATTTATTCAGAATTAGTTTTACTTAATTATTTGAATCAACCAGCGTGGTTAAGATTCTCATAAATCACACAGCAGAAATTAAATGAAATATAAAAAACTGCCCTATCCCCCCCCCCCCCCCACAGTGGCTAGTATTAGAGGGAAGCATCAATTGACCTCTGTGGTCACATTGTACGACCTGTTGGGTTATTAGATTTCCCTCATTCAGTTGAGGGCTTGATGTTTCTAAAATTGTCTTTTAGAGTTACTTCAGACAGCAGCACTCTGCTTCTTCATACGCATCTTTCCCTCCAAAATCTGTGTCCTCAGTCAGCAGCCACGACCAGGAGCTGACCAGCGGCTCGGCTGTGACCTCAGAGCAGACACGCGGAGCAGTGAACCCGGACAAATGTGTGTTAGGAACCTCAGAACCACTGAACCTCCAACTCACACACACTCATACAAAACTCATGCCTCTTCATAGCCATCAGGAATGATGCTCTCTCTCACTCTCACAGCCCCTCCCAGACCCTTCTCCTCAAAACACACACACACACACACACACACACACACACACACACACACACACATACAAACTCATGCACGCCCCACCACATTCCCCCTCCTCTCCCACTTAACTGAATGCCCCCCCAGCTCTTACTTTGCCATGGAGGCTGATTCCGCCCTCTGGATGAACCTTTACCCAGGACCCTGAGCTCAGAGGGGGCTGGATTAGAGGGTGGAGGCAGGAAGGGTGTGTGTGTGTGTGTGTGTGAGTGGGTTGGGGGTTGATAGATAGATAGATAGATAGATAGATAGATAGATAGATAGATAGATAGATAGATAGATAGATAGATAGATAGATAGATAGATAGATAGATAGATAGATAGATAGATAGATAGATAGATGGATGGATAGATAGATAGATAGATAGATAGATAGATAGATAGATAGATAGATAGATAGATAGATAGATAGATAGATAGAAATTGGCTTGACATTTACACAAAAACACATTTTTGCTTTTCATGTATGACACACGTTTCATTGAAGACCTCAAGTGTCTAGTTCAAGTTGTGTAAGTAAAGACCCCCCACCCCCACCACAAAATCCAACCACACACACACACACACACACACTCCAATCCACTCCCACCCATCATGCACCTGTTCACAGCTCTGTCCCAGCCTGCCCTCCGTCCCCTGCAGCATTCCTCCAAACACACATGAACAGACTCTGACATCTTTGATATCTCGAAACACAAAACCTTAAAAAAAGACTTTGCTATTTGGGTTTCCAGCGGGGTAATTAAGCACTGTTCCTATCAACAGACTTCCTCACGTTTGATTTATCTGCGCGTATATCAGTTCTGCGGCAGCACAAGTCTAGAATCTCCACCTGGTAACAAATACAACACTGACACTCGGCGATGTGCGTGAAGTCTGTACATCCCCAGCATAAAATACAGCTCTGTCCTCCTCCCTGCCAAGGCTGTGTGCAAGTATTAGCTCCTCAGACAGGCTGCAGCGCCAAGGCCTCGTCTAACCCCTTAATTTTCTGCCTGGAGGTGTCAGGACTTGTTCAAGAGAAGGTTTAGGAAGGTTCCCTCCTCAGTCCCATCATGCAGAGCAAAGCTGTACTCATAAAATACATTTTGATCAAAGGTCTGCACGAAATTAACACTGCAGGATTCTGTCGTGCACAAATATGTGAAACACTGCAGTACACTTTTGTTAAATTATTTTTATCAGCAGTATCGAAGGTTGCCAGAATGTGCACAAAATGCCAAAATTACCATTCATATAGCATGGAAGGACACTTTTTTGTGCATACCTCCACTATGAATTTTAGCAGCAATTTGAACATAAATGCATATATTTGGTAATTAGTGAACATTTGGATGGATCGATGAGACTTGTATTGTATCGCAGAGTTGTATGAGTTTTTAAATCAACTTTTTAATATAGTTTTACTGGTGGAAAATTGGCCCCCATTTACCTCAATTCATCACAGAATCTCTGTTTTTAGATTCTTTATTCACAGTGGAGGCATGTAAGAAAAAAGAGTTCAAGGTAAAAGACAAACTGAACTTAACAAAATATAACAGTCTATAATATCTACAGTTAACTGTGGACTGGGAGATTTGAGCTTCAAATTTGTGCTTTGAAATTTCTAACTATATTTTAGTTGAATAAAATTGCCACTTGCATGGATATAGACTCCTATCCTTGTTTTAGGTGTCCTTCAAATTTAATTTTGAACATTGTGTCTGTAATCTGCTTTTTTCGTTGTTAACCCTGCAATAAGGTACTGCAAAGACTAAAGAATGTAATTAGTGATCCAAAAAAAAGTTCATCTAAATTTCTAACTTTTAAACAGCATTTCTGAATGTGGTGTATGATGCATATTAAAGGTGAATTGTTGTGTTAATTGCTGCTGATGGGTAGATTTAATTTTCTAACAGGTGCTCTATTGTTTTGGGACGCGGCAGAAAGTCATATTTTTGCCAAAGCACAATGGCTGAACCAAAGGTGTTACAGTTTGTTTTCTTGTGTCCTAGGGGGCAGTGAGAGTGAGTTCACCTCTCCTTGATCTCCTCCTCTGTTTACCTCCTTTCCTCCTCACCCCTCATCCCTCTGTGAGCCGGGGTGTGGGTGTCCAGGGCTCTGAGGTCCAGGCAATAACAATAGCCGGACTGTGCTGTCCCGAGTCCCAGTCCCACACAATGACCATGTCCATGTCGATTAGCAAGGGGTGGTGGCCGAGCCCGGTCCGGCCGGGGCTAATAGCTTATTACGCAGTGTAAAGTGACAGTGTGATCTGGAGAGGTGCCAGGAAACGGGCCCAATTAAAGGAGAAAAGAGAGGAGGCGGTGTGTGTGTGTGTGTGTGTGTGTGTGTGTGGGGAGGGGACGAGGGGGGGGTGAGGACGAGGGCAGCAACGTGCATTCCTCTGAGCTTCGGTCTAATTCGTCCATGACGAGTTCCCTGGGGACTGACACCCTCCTTGGTCGAAAATATTTGAGTATCCTCCTGCTCTGTTGTTCCAAAACACATCTGAAACAAACCCCAAACACACTCACAGGCTACATTACCGCTGCACAGTTATGGGCAAACAACTCTGTTTACTTGTTGATACAGTTTGAGAAACGGGACACTGAGAATATAGAATATTCTTATCTAAACCAACACAGCACAGGATACACACTCCATGGGAAACCATGACACATCACTTTATTGGCAAAGGTCAAGAGTCTCTTATATATGATCTACTATCCTCTGGCTGCACAGAATCTCCTGAATCAAGGTTAAATGTCTGGAGATGGAGATTACACTTGGTGAATTACAGGGTGCCTGAACCCATCTGTTATCAAATCAAATCAAATCAAACTTTATTTATATAGCGCTTTTCACATATTCACATAAAAATGCAACACAAAGTGCTTTACAAAAAATAAGAATAAAAACAGACAATAATTTAATTTTGTTAATATCAGACACAAGGTGTTAGTTATTTTACATACTGTTAATTTAAAATTTGACTGCATCCAACAACTGTAGTCAGGAAATGAGGTCTCAGGTCCACTGTCTTTGGGACTGTGTTAAAAGTAAGTGAGTTTTGGAGGGAAGTTAACACTGCTGTAGAGATTTTATCTCCAAGGTTACCCCTTGAAACTAAAGTTTTCATTTTCTGAGTGTATCCAGGTACAGTGGGGGGAAACACTAACTCCGTGTGACTAAAGTTAAATAGAGACAATGTTTCTGAGACAGTGTCCCTGATGAATATCCTACTTAGATCTTCATGAGATTGGAAAGCTTGACAAATGAAAACCGCAGCTATATTTATAAATCATGCACTCTAATAAAGGAATAAAAACAATTAACAGACCACTCAATAAAGTAAAGAGACATTTCAACATTATAAAAAAATACATCATCCATACATACAGCAGCTACATCCTTATGTCCTTATATCAGCTGGAGGGAAAGGATTTATTCAGGTACCCCATTGGGTACAATTATTCAGGTACGTTTTATATTCAGAGAAGAAAAAGATTATTGGGCTGTGCCTACTACAATTCTACAATTCTACCATGTCATTTAGCAGACGCTTTTATCCAAAGTGATGTGCATTTGAGAGTTAATGCAACACATTAAGATGAAGTCAAAAGACAACACATGAATCAGTGTCATGGGTTAACTTTGAGTCGATTAGGACTATAGGTACTATCAGGTTGTGCATAAGGACAGTGAAATAGTGCTTCTTTTTTCCATCTGTATAGATTATGTGTAAAGGTGTTTAGTAAAGAACTGGGTCTTTAGTCTCTTCTTAAAGATTGTGAGGGACGCAGCAGATCGGATGGAGTTTGTAAATTTGTTCCACCACTGGGGAACGACAGAGAAGAGTCCAGATTGAGACGTAGGGCCCTGCAGTGGCGGAGGAGCCAGATACCTTTCACTACAAGATGTCTAATGGCCTGGTTTTTGTTGGTGATGTTTTTAAACAGACCTCAAATAGATTGATTGTTGAGAGAAATGTCCTGCTGTCGTTCAGTGGAAAAGATAACCAGTACATCCTAAAGGAAGTAAAATATGGCCTTTTTCAAAAAGGTATGGGAACCATTTATACATTATATTGAAAATGATCATTTGAATTATGTGCTTTCAGAAAAGATGGCTGGATGGAATGTATGTTTAGTGGTATGGTGTTAAATCTGTACGAATGGAACCTTTAAGATGATATTTGATGATCATTTGTGTGTTTCACTTTAGTTTGTGACCGATTGGAAGGGAGGGAAGCATGCTGCTTTTGTGATTCATGCCCACGTGAAAAATCAAACAACATATTGTTAAAAAAACATGATACAGCATACACACTTTGATGGTGCAGTTAATGACATTTAATTGAAGTGGACATGATGAGATGATGCTCTTACCCTGAGCAGATTACACTGAGTGATAAAGCATGATTAGCTTAAAGAGACATGCTGTGTCTATTAGCCACAAACTGCATTTCCAAAGTGATTTTACCATACAGGGACAGATTCGTTTGCCAGCATATATTCTCTATTACATATACATATTCTGGCTTTAAGTCATGTATCCCCATCTGACATGCTCTAATTAATTATTGTGAAGCAAATGTCCCTAGCTCTGAGGCCTATTCAGACCTAACACATGGTAAGTTAAGGCGGAATTCATTGTCAACATCAGTTGGCAAAAAATACTAACTTGTTACATTATGTTGATATTTTGAGTCAGTGGAGCTACTGTACGGATCTACAGTAAATATGGCAGCTTGGCATTGTCATCTCAAAACAAGTGTTGTGCCAAGCAGGTGTTCCTGCATGTGCTCAACAAGGGCTTATGAAAAATGCAAATTTTTGGAACAAACTGATGGACAATAGAGAATCTGTAGAAATTATTTGATACGTTTCTGTGGATGCAAAAAAGCAACCAAGAAACATGCCCTGGTTTCTCAGGGGTTACGGTTCCGAAGAAAAATGTTGTTATGATACTAAATGCAAAAAATGTAATGTTACAAATGTCTCCATTGTCCATGAAGACCCAAAAGTAATTGATACTCAGACCAGCAGGGCACTCAGAGTGGATCTCGACCAAGGCATGCACTTCTAAAAAAGTTAATGTTCCAACTTGGTTGTTCATGTGAATTTTCTCCATTGGAAAACTATTTTTTCACACCACTGAATGCAGCACAGAGGCTCTATCTTGCAATGCAATCCTTTTTTTTTTTTGCAAAGCAGATATGTTACATATGATATATCTTCACATTTTGCCAAAAATATGTTTAATGCAAACATTTCTGAACCACTGCAAAAACTGTTGTCATGGTGACACGATGACTGCTTTTAAACATGTGAGAATCACTTTTTTAACCAAGAGACACGTGTGGATCACTGTTTAAAACAAATTTATTAAATATGAAATAAAGTTACATGGTTATGGTTAGGTTAAAAAAACAGTATTAGGCTTAGAAATACATTAATTCCAAATGCAAATAACTGTCAACAACAGGACACAAAAAACACTACTTTTGGACGAAACACAAACACTGACCTACCTGTTTAACATTCCTGACTTGCTTGATGCAATCCACCTCCTCTCACATTCACAGGGTTGGGGATCTACGTACGTAACTTTGAATATCACATCGCTTCATCACCTGACAAAAACTCCAACATTTTCTATCAACTGATTTGTGGTTTGCTATAGTGTTAAATGACAACATATTTTGTTGGTGACTGGGCTAAGTACTGTTAACAAAAGTGATTGATTCAGATTCAGATCAACTTAAAAATGGTATGGGTTCTACTTCGATCCATGTTCCACCCTTTCACTTAGTGTCATGAAAATCGAACTAGGAGTTTTTCCGTAATCCTGCTGACAAACAAGCAAACAAACCAAGATGAAAACGTAACCTCCTTGGTGGAGGTAACAATGCATTGTGGGATGGAGTATCACTATAAGACCCAGTGATTACTCTTCCTGGCCAGACAACAGACTTATTTATTGAATAACTCCACCCTCACACACTGAGAACACCTTGTAGGTCCAAATTAAACGCTCAGCAGTCGGCCTCAACCTCTAAAGCTGTCTCCTACTAATTCTTAAGTGTAGTTTTGTGTCGTCTTATCTGTATTTTTATGTTTTGTAGTTATAACTTGTACCAAGATGTCTGCGCCACTCTTAAATACTGTTCTTAATAACTTCCTCAGTACTTTGGTTGATTTTACTAACACTACTTATTGTTTGTGACTTTACAAAGTTTAAGAACAACTTTACAACACTTCACCAAGTCATCACACAGTTTAACAGTGGAGACACAATACTTCCCCATTGGTGGATAAACCGGAATAAAGCTGTTGTAACAAAGTGTTACTGGGATTTTTTCTCAATGGGATGTGGAGTCTGTCAGTTCAATGTTTAAGCTCCGGGAGGAAGAACAACAGAAGGGGTTAATGTAATCCATTTCATTGGTGGGGGACTCTAATAACTGGTCTCTCCCTGCGTCTCCATTGGCCCGCGGAGTTTCCATTGTGCTGGCCGGTGCAGGTGTGGGACATGCTTTGTTGATCATAATCCCCCAGGCAAGGGGAGAGGCTTTGAGTGTGTTTGACGTACCCCACCGGCAGGCCCTTTGCTCCTCGGCCGCCGAGCAGCCACCGTCTCCAGCGGCCGCTCATGGGATCCGACAGGCGGAAAAATAATGAACAACACCTCAACCCGGAGCTGACCTGGCTCCAATTCACCAGCTCCACACGAGGGGTAAACGAACCACTTAATTGAGCCTTCCAGGATCAAATCATACTCAGGACCCCCCCGAGCCACCCCCCACCAACCACCACCCTCCATCTCCTTCCCGGACACAACCCATCAAGATGTTTTCCTACACACACCCCCACTCTCATTCTTCCACTTCTTTACTTCTTTTATTTTGTTTAAACAGTTTATGCAATATTGTTAACATTCCCTTTTTCTGGATAGAGTTTGTCTACTTTTGATATGTAAACTACATTTTTCTGATCATACTGTGTACCTTCATATAAGCAACATTTTCAATGTGGGATTTACCTGTTTTACAATACAGTATTGGATGCTACTCCACCACTGTTTAAAACTGACTGTTGAAGTCAATGTATCCTCATGATGTCCTATGAAAACATATTCACATATGCCGTACGATATCTTATGAAATATGACCGATCTAAAGGTGTGAAACAGTCGCTTTTACTTTAACTTAAGGCAGCAAACTGAACAAAAAATGGAACAGAGTTTAAGTTAAAATACATTTTTCCATGCATAACTAGTAGATTCAGTTAAACAGAAGACAAGGGAAGTGACGTAATAGGTGACATATGTGTGTACTGAAGTAACCTTAAAATGACAAGTTGACTTTTGGTTTCACAGAGGACAAAATCATCAATCTTGTCAGTCACAGTCCTATGTTCACCACCCCTCCCCACCACCTTAAACGGCCTTTTTTGGTCTTTATACTGCCTTGTTCTCTTCCTGCTTATATCTCACCCTGAGCCCATTAACAATAACCGTCAATATGTGTTGTTAAAAGCTGCACCTCCAGGTTACATACACATGGATTATCTATGAATTAAAGTACATTACTTTTCATATAGGTACAACTATGAACAGCGAATGAGACCAGCCTGTTAAAGCACATTGTTTCTGTTTTATGTCATATATTTTCACTGTTTTTAGACATATTGCTCAACTGTACAAAGTTGCTTGAAAATGGATCTGTTAAACCATGGTAATGGTTATGGTATTTTTAATAGTCTGCTGTGATTTAAAGCAACTATTTTAAGGTATTTAAAACTTTTAATAAATTATTTAGTTGTGTAGAAAGAGAAAGAGAGGGTGGTGGCATGCAAAAAACGTTCTAAACTGAAAATTAATAGCAAATGTTGCAGTTACATGGTAATATTAAGATATTTAAAACCTGTACTTACCTGTTGAATTGCAACAAGTGTATAATAATGATTTTAAAATGATGACTAGAAGATGACTGTGCCCCGTCTTGCAATGTGGTCAACATAATTCTGATTAGGTCAAAGATTTAAAGGGTTCTTCTTACAAAAAAAACCAGGCCAGCAGTTTTCCATTATCTTGTGGAAAACAGACAAATAAACTGAACAGAAAACATGACCCCTCGGCGTGGGTAATAATTATAATGACATGCAGGTGACTGAAACACAAAGCTCTGCACAATTACATGCTAATAAGATGTGTTTTTTAACCTGTTTGCGAAGGAGTTGCAGTGAAGTAAAAAAAAAAATCATTTTCTGAGGCTTAATAATAAATTAGGGCTGTAGCCGGCAAGAGCATCCCATTCCCCCAAGATGAGACACCTCGGAGTCAGTCAGGGTCACTTGTCCACCAGCACACTGGGACAAAAAAAAGTTAACAATGAACCTCAAACTGTTTCTGAAACGGCATCGACCAGGTTTTCTCATTTCACCAATTTTAACTTTTGAATCTTTTGGTAATGTCAGTTGCAGTGAGCATATGTGTGTGTTACTTTTCCCCCATTTGGATCCAACTTAATGTAAAGTTTAATGTTATTATAATCAGTACAAAATGAGGATTACACTGCAAGTTTGATACTATCTTCAAAGTTTTGTTCAGTATCTCTGAATCTCTGTATCTGCATATACTGGATCTAATCATCTCTGAACAACAAAACATTTCAAACTTTGATGAAAATCTAATTTGTCCTGGTTTGACCGACGCCTGTGTCCTGAAAGGAGCCACTCGTCTGACACGGCATCACTCTGCTGTCCTTGTTTAACATCACAGTCAGAGATCCTTGATGAAGCTGATCCCCAGCCCTTCACGTGAAACATGCTGATAAGACCAAACAGTTGCTTTCTGTGCTGCCTAAGATGTTTCTCATTAGCGAGGCGTCACCTGTTCCCTGTCCATTATCAGGGGAACAATTTGGGTTGGGGGTCCTGTGGGGTCGTTTTAGGACATGAACCTACAGTATACAGTCACCCCCTCGATGTGGCACCCACGCTCCCACCTTCAACCTCCTTCCCAGCCAGACCAACAATGCCGCTTTTCAAAAATGTCACCCGATAGAGCCGTACGGGTGCCAAATTAGGACTGGGTGCCTGATGTTCCAGGCGCAAAAAGAAGGTGATCAAACAGAGCCTGGGTCAGTGGATCCCCTCTAATTGAGAAGTTCACACTTGGCAGGGGGGGGGGGGTTCCCATTCATCGGACAGCACTGGTGCAGCTTGCCAGAGTGGAAAAGTTTTGGACCGCCTGTGCAATGCATACAATCGAGTTCGACCTTGACAGTCAGATTTGGGTCATGAGACAAGGAAACTTATATTTCAGACCAACAAAATAGTAAAATAAATGTTAACTGGACCATATTCCGAGCAGTGAAGCTAGTGAACTGAGCTAAAAATATAATATATAATTAAACCATGTGAATGATATGAGTTGAAATACTTTTGTTTAATCATGACCATTACGGTTTTTATTCTTTAATTACATTTAGATCCTAAATAAAAGTGTAACAAGACAGAAACAATGTTGCTTTCCACATTTTGCCATCTGTTACTATAATTATACACTATTTAAATTCACTGAGGGCCGAAACAAACAGCACTATCATATCCATTTCAAGGCGTAACACTGTAAATAGCTTGAACACATGCATGGTGTGAATCATAAACTGTGAAAACTAAATAAATGATCAAATCATTGTCCCTAATCTGCACGATGGGTGGCAAATATTTGAAGAGGGAATTTCTCGATGCGTCGTTTCTGAGCAGGAACAAAGCAAGATGGCCTCCTCTCAATTTGGGGCAAACGCTGGCGGAGAATGGAGACAAAAGAGATGCTTAAACCCCGTCGGTCTAAGGGGGATATCTTCACCTCTCTTCAGAGAGTCCCTAATTGATACATTGGGATTGGAGTGAAGGACCCGGGACAAAAGCTCTATTGTTTCACTGCTTTCTGAATCAAGACGTCTGTCAACTGTGGTGTCTTTGCAGGGAGGTTGGCTCGCCTCCAAACTTCAACTTTTTCTCTTGATTTTTGCCGAAGCGTCTCTCTGCGCGGCTCGTCTCCGCCTGTGGCACTGGAGGACAACAGCTGTGATATTTTTGTGTCAAAGTAACATGGGATAGACTCTGTTGAGTTACAAAATATATTTAAATATCATTGAAATGCTGAACAGGAAATCCTGATCAGTAAGTAGAATATTGATAAATAAGCAATTTTAAGAACCTTGTGCAACAGAAGGTCTCAATATTTTTTATAACCAATGACCCCTTACAAGATAGAGAATATACAAGTTGACTGAAGTTTAATTTTCATTGTGGTATGTTTGGAAGAGATAGATTTAAAAAGTTTTGACAAGATATACACTTTACAATAATAAATCAAATTGCGACAATCATTTCATGGAGAGAGGTAAAAAAAATACATTTTATTCTTTAACTTTTATTGTTTAAATATTTTATTCTATAACTCTATGGACCACCATGTACTATGGACCCTCTCTGCATGTCTCTTAAAATAATTTTCCAATTTTTTTTACACAAAAAATACCCCCCAGACATATCGAGGAACACTGTTTCAGTCTTAAATTGAATGTGGATACTGATTGTTTTAAATAAAAATACAATAAAAAATATATTAAGTATTAAAATAAATTGTAAAATAATAATTTAAAAACTTAGTCTAGGACTTGAATATGATGGGCTTTATCAATAGTTTGTGGAAAAGCAAATTGCTTGGGCTAAGAAGTAAAAAAAAAACCCTGATTAAAAGTCTAACAAATGCAGACTAGAGTAAACTTTTATGTTTTCAGGTAAAATGTATGGATTATGTATGAATACAGGGACCCCCTAGCACTTTGAGAATGACTGCTTTAAACCCCATGTAAATATGAAATCTTTATTTGTTATTCTCAATTAATTGTTTGCTTTCTGGTCATTTTGCAGGTTCACTAACTAAAAGGCACTTCTTTGGACTTTATTAATTAGAAGTGTAACACATTTTCCCGGACGATGATATCAGAATGTTTGAATAAATCATTATCCTTCATGTTTATAAAAATAATTTTCAGTGATATTATTCTTTCCTACTTACAAAAAGCCTCTCTTTGACCTGCTCTCATTCAGGGTCTTAGCAGCAACCGTGGACACTGTTCACACTTCCCAGCAACAGAAAGCAAAGCGAAACAAAGTGTAAATGACTCTTTAACAACAAGATTGTCTTCTGGGAGAAACATCACTCATCAAACACTAATCACTGATCTGTCAGGGAGAGAAGCCTGCTCACTGGGATAAAAGAAAGGCAGATTAACATTGTTTTCATTGGAAGTGATCTTGGTCTGAAATCATAATCAAAAGCAAAATCTTTGTTTGACAGATGATGAATGAGTCATACTTGATTATAAATACGGAGTAAAATCTTAGTTTAGATCCTCCTCTGGGACTTAAATTCTGCAGCCAGGCATTGCAATAAAAACTCACTTGTAAACACACTTCTAGATAACAGGGTCACTAAGTTTAAACAACTAAAACTCACAGTGAAGAATCCTGCAGGGACACAACAAACTCCAGATTTATTTTTTTTTTTTTTATACAGATGGTATGAGGCTGCATTGAGCTGAAATGGAGTAGAAGTAATTATAAATGAGATTTAAGTAAATTTATGGGTGTGCATTCAAATGATAATGAAGCCCTGAAAACACTGGTGCCCTATTTGAAAATGATGCATGACAATACAATAGAGACCACATGATATTTATTAATAGTCACAGTTGAAACTGCCTGTAAGCTGTATGCACTGTATAAAGATTAAAAAAAGACAATAATAGATACAAAAGCCATTCAATGATTGTCACACTGAATCCTGAGAGAAACCATGATATAGCATATAGTTTTAATATATTTATATATTTATATATATTTATGACATCTGGGTTTTAGTGATACTGTTTTCGGCGCGTTTTGTCAGCTAATGTCATTCACTTCTGCTTAAATCAAACTATGTTCGGAGAACAGTAGAAAAACAATGCCTATCAGCATAAATAGCATAAATAGTCACAAACTATTTTTTTCATAATTTACAAAAATACACATTTATAAAGTCCACATGTATTTACATGAGCCTTAGTCCTGTGGTTTCAGTCAACATGGATATAAAAATAAGGCAAGCCCCATCTCGGATCATATTTGTCATAAATCAACTGTTACTGCATTTGGAAATCTAAATATACAGGTAAACCCTTGACATCAGGGCACTTTCATCTCATATGATTGTTGTTTTGAGGTAATGGCGGTCTCACAAAGGCAACTTTGGCAGATTGGTGTTGATTATTAATATGAATTAGCAGTTTCAACATATGTAATCAACTGTAAGAATTTGGACGCTCTAAAGAAACATGGGCAAGGTTTGGCAAAATATCAAACGTACATTTACATCAAGAGTGGCTTTGACTACAAGAATAGAGATTTTTTGTTGTTGAAACTGCCCAAAAATGTAAAATAGATTGTTTAAAATTTTTTTTACAAAAGACATAAGTGTTCAGTGGTGCCCTTACTTTGCAGGTATATTTCAGCATTAAGAGCAAAGTAGGAGCTTTGATATAATAACAATAACAAAAAGGAAAAAGATAAGTGCTCGTTTTTTTTGTTGGACTTTCCGGCTGGTGTTCGAGTGCTTGTCAAGTTAAATCAAGTTTAGCTAAAACAAAGTCTCTAATCTCTCCGTGGATTGATCAGTGAAGGGAGCGCTGTGTTTATGATGCTACCCAGCGTGCACTCTGACCTTTCTGCAGAAACGCATGCACGTGTGTTTTTGTGTGTTTCAGAGGGATTTCACTGAGCAGCAAGTCCCTAGAACAGCTCCTATAGCTCTGTGCCTTCTCTGGGATAGATCAGGCTGTTGACACTGAAGCTGTTGTAGAAGTGACTGTTGAACTGTCCGCTCTGCCCGCTGCCAAATGTGTTGTAGTACACTCCACGGTTGAAATGCAAGCCCTCGCTGTGCTCTGACGCCCCCGTGTCCTGCCCGCCGTGGTTGAGGTGGTACGGGCTCAGGGCCGTAATGTTCCTGTTCGACAGCTCGTTCACCAGTCCCAGGGACCCCTGCCGGCTCGGGGCCCCCGAGCTGAGCGTTGACATGCTGCTGTAGAAGTTATTAAAACAAGGAGCGGCCGAGGCCAGTCCGGGCGGCGAGGACGACGACGAGCTCTTGTGGTTCTCGTTCATCGCCTCCATCTCTGGCGAGGGCGGCCCCAGGAGCTGGGGACTGTCTGAAGGCTTCAGGGAGGCCGCCATCGCCGGCCTGCTGTCCTCCACTTTTGTGGCCCCCGCTGTCGCCGCCGCCGTCGCTGCTGCTCCTCCCGCACTGCTCGGATCCGAACGTCGTTTCCTTTTCCTGCGGAAATTCCCGTTGTCAAACATCTTTTCACAGTTTGGGTCCAACGTCCAGTAATTTCCTTTTCCTGTAATTAAAGATGAGAGATAAAATATTACAATTTAATTTCTCTCTTGTATCAGTTTACATTGACAGAACAAATATGTTTTATATCTTGTCTGGTTGAAATAAAATATATATATTTTTTTACTTACAGTCATTATTAAAAAGTAATGGTCTAGTGGTCTAATAATTTTATCAAAAAATGATTAGACTACCCCTGTTTTCTTCAATTTCTTGTTCATTTTAATGCCTGGTACAACTAAAGGTACATTTGTTTGGACAAATATAATGATAACAACAAAAATAGCTCATAAGAGTTTCATTTAAAAGCTGATATTTAGCCATTATCCATGGTTTCTTACTAATGATTTTGGTTATTATCAAGAAAATGTCTAGATATCAGCTTTTAAATTAAACTCTTATGAGCTATTTTTGTTGTTATCATTATATTTGTCTAAACAAATGTACCTGTAGTTGCACCAGGTATTAGAAGGAACAATACAATTAAGAAAACAATGGTCTAATAATTTTTTCCCCATGACTTTAAGTTTTACCATTTTTCAGCCTTTTCCTGTCAACATAGTCAACATAGATAATTTAAGCAGTTTGTCATACAAAATTGTTTATTTAGTATGTTATCATTTGTTATCATTTATCTCATATTTCTGTCAGAGCATTTTCTGAAATACTGGACTTTCAACAGTTAATGGGAAAAACAATAATTAACACATTTTCTGAACTGAGTGGATTAAAAACAACATTTCAGACGAGTAAATACCTGCAATATTTTCTAGACAAACAATACTGTAATATTCAAGCAATATTTCTAGGAAATAAGATATATTTACACTACTTAGAATGAAGCCTTCCATTGCCTTGTGTTATCTTTTTTGTTCAAAATGTTCTTGTAATTGCTTAATTTGTATGAAATTATAGGATTATTTCTAAAGACTAATATACAAAGACAATTCCAAAAAAGGTTGGGATTCTGTGTGAATTAATAATGTATATTCATAAAAAAGGCTCAGTATATATTGTATATTCATAAATATATTGTCTTTGTACAGCTTTTAATTTAATATATGTCAAAAATGATTACTATTATTTCTATTACTTTATTACATTTATTTATATTTCAGATTATGTCCCATTTTTTTTTTTATTAAGGTTGCACTACCAATACTTTGTTTGTTTGTCTTTATAGGACAACAAGGACTGTTTTAATAACTTGTTGCTTTTTTATTTACTAAAATAACCTCAATTATAACAAGTTTGTCATCAGTTAGTGTTTTTAGATACATTTATGTGGAACTGGAGTAATTATAAGGCATATTTGATTCCACGTTCAATTGTTTATGCTCAATAAAAACTCTGAACATTTTTTTCTTTTTTCTGCATTTTAAAGATTCATGGAACAATGTCCGTTTAACTCTTGTTTACATAAATTGACCACACAGAGACACCGGGGTGAGTAAAGAGTACCTAAATGTCACATATTGTTTACAATAATAACTTTTCTCCTGGTGCGTTCACGGTACCTGGATCGTCCTCGTCCCTCGGCACTTTCTTGAAGCAGTCGTTCAGAGACAAGTTGTGCCGGATCGAGTTCTGCCAGCCGGCTTTGCTCTTCTTATAAAAGGGGAAGTTGTCGGCGACGTACTGGTAAATCTGGCTCAGGGTCAGCTTCTTCTCGTGCGCATTCTGGATGGCCATGGCTATGAGCGCAGAGTAGGAGTACGGCGGCCGGACCAGCTTCAGCAGCTCCTCCTGGCTGGCGATGGACAGCCAGCCCAGGTCGGGCCCACCGAAGCCAGGTGAGTTTGTTATGAACTGCCGCTGCGAGCCGTAGGAGGGCGGGATGAACGACGCCGGGTTGTTGCCGTGCAGGTAGGATGCGGAGGAGTTGACGCCCGGCCCATTGAGCCACAGGTACGGGTTTGGAGACGACGCGTAATCTCCGAGGCCGTACCCGGCGGGTCTCTGTGCGCCCTGGAGGCTCTGCTGGTGGTACATGCTGCTGAAGTTGTCGCAGTAGACAGCGGCCATGTCCGGGGCCTCCTGGGCGCCTTTGGGTGGGAGCGAGCCGACGGTAGGGGAGGTGTGGTGGTGGTGCTGGTGATGGGACTGAGGGTCGATGGAGTTCATCACTCCCCGCGGGAAATCCCAAAGGAAACGCTGAAGGCTGAGGTTCAGGTGGCCTCTCCCGGCGGTGCGCAGGCAGCAGCAACAAGTGTCAGAGAGGATGGAGGAGTTTGGGGAGTTTTAATATTATAAACCCTTCACAGCAGCCACATCCAGGCACCAGATAATTCCCAGCAGCCAATAGACACACACTGAGTAACAGGAGGTGTGGTCATGTTCCACCTCATTCAGCAGAGAGTGGGTCAGTGGTTCCCAAATGTTTCCCCTGTCAAAACCTCCTGCAGAGACACAACACGCTGCTGGCTTCACATTTACTCTGAGGGACTGAGGCTGTGATCATTAAAGCTCACTCAGACTGCAACAAGAACTTTTACAACACCATTTTTTTTCTTGTTTCTCTGACTTGTGATACTAGAAATCTCTTCTCGTCTTTCAAAGTCAAGATGAAGAAAATGCTTTATCTATTTTCTTTTTTTTTGTATATTTACAAATAAATTTGGGCCTTATAAAACACAGGACTGCTTTCTGAATGATGTAAAGTAGATTTAATGTGTGATTTGGCAAATTAGTGATCAAATTAAATACTCAAGACCCTTCTAATATTACATTTGTGTTAATAATGTAGATTAAATAAAAGGCTAAATTAGGGGTGTGCCATATCGTATCGTTCACGATAATATCGGTATATTTTTTTCATGGTTAAAAAAAATGCATACCGTGATACTGGCAACATTCCTACTTCTTGATGTAGTGGCGTAAGGTTAACAATTAAAGTTGTTTTAATCACAAAAAGCTACATACTCTCTGTAGCTAAACACATGCAGCTTTCAAAATAAGAGCACAGTGTGTTAACAGAATCCACCACAGAACTTACAAGAAGACTGTCAAAATAAGATGCCTTAAATAAAACATACAAGAACCTTTATTCTCCTTTACAAAATGCCATTAAAATATGCCCCCCGGAACCCCTAAATGGTTAATTTTATTATTTTCTCATACATTTTTTTTATTTGTTTGGCAACTGTTGAGATTTGCACTTACAGACTAAAAAAAACCATATAATTTCTATATCTTTTTAAGTATTTCGTAATATCGTCAAGAATATCGTTATCGCAAAAGTAGCCTGCAATATCGTGATATTCTTTCAGGGCCATATTGCCCACCCCTAGGCTAAATAGTTGCCTTGTTTTTACAAAATTCTTGTCCAGCCTGTGTTTAAGGATTTTCCTAAAAATAAAGTAGGAAATAAACATTTAGGTGCCACTGTATAAAAAAAAACCTGACACCCAAATTTGTGCCTATCGCCATTCACATAACAATAGCTGTGCAATTACCAAACACTCTGAAACCAGAAGGGAGAGATCTCCACCAAGGCCATACCCTTCCTGGCAGGGTTACTGAAAGTGAAAAAATAATAAATAAATGTGAATGCATGCCATTTAGATCTGCTCCAAAATGTAATTTCGGCCAATGCTGCATACTTCCACAAGGTTCATGAAAACAGGTCCGGTGGTTTTTCCATAATCCTGTTGACAAACAGACAAACTCCAAACATGAGTTCCTCGGTTAAGGTAATGAGATGATTAGTTTAAGGGGACTTTAACTAGCCAAAATCTTTCTTCAGTCTTTGCAAATTTTAATACAAATGAACATTTTTGCTTTAGTTTGCACTGCAAAAAGTGCAGGCATGACAACATTTATAGAGCCAGAAACAGTGGAAGGAAAAAAGGAACAATGTGGAAGCACAGAGCAGTCAGTGGGCTCATTAAACTGAACCAAACTGAGCACACCTTGTCACCTTTTTTTTTCTTCTTCGTTAATTTCAAGTCAGTTTCGAAAGCCCTTTAAAGATGTTTTAAAAACTTTTTGGGAAAGGCAGAAAACATATTAAATTGATATCAAATGTGATAAAAAAACAACAACCTTATAAACCATAATGACATCAGTCACATTCTCATACTGTATCAGAAAAATATTGATAAACTCTTACACTGAACAATGACTCCCTTGCAACTGGTCAATAATTATCAGATCACTATGTAAAGTATGTTAATTTTAGGCCTTTCATCATATTTACACCAGTGGGTCTTTGGGCGTCACAATACTATAAAATACTGGCCGGTGGCACAGGGCAACACTCACAAGGGACAAGGAGTGTGTGGAAAAGGGCTGGTTAAAAACTGCCAGGCTGATGAGGGAAAGTGGAAACAGGTGAGAAAGTTTATAGACTGGTAGGGTCGGAGGACATCTAGTGGATGGATTGAGGATGGCAGGTCTGGGGACTGAGAGGAGAGTGCAAGGCCTGGAAGAAGTGAACAGAGGCTGGGCACAGACAGGCCGGCCGGGACCGACTAAATAGTCCTCCTGACAGTTTGCCCCTCTGAACTCTCCACAGCACTTAAATCTTGAAATTAAAGTTTAATTCTATAAGTCCTCAAACCCCCCCTGCACAGGACCTCGCAGTCATAGAGGTGACAATGAAAACCCTTTTTTTGCCTTTAGTTCTCTCTACTGACACTTAGAATAAATCTTCTGTGCCTCTTTTTTTAAATATGATGGTCCTGGCACCCCTCACAGACACTTGGTGGTCCTGGTACCAAGGTTATAATAGTTTTGGATTTTTCATTAGTTTTAGTTTTAATTTCGTTGTGAATTTTTGTTTTCAAATTCAGTTGGTTTAATTAGTTTTTAGAGTGAGTTTGCTAGTTTTAGTTTAGTTTTTATTTTTTGAAAATGCTTAGTTTTAGTTTAGTTTTTATTAGTTTTAGTGTTAGTTTTAATTTTTTTGTAATGGGTATGTGTGTTCATTTCCTTTGGTTTATCCATCTTAGCCTCAATAAGGTTTTTAAGTCTTACAGTTCTGGGTGTTTTGTATTTTGGTTGAAGTGTAGACATCCCAGTCTCAGTAAACACATTTACCATGTGTTCCTGCATTTTGAAATAGAAGCACTGAATTATGTATGAAAAAAGTTGACAAAGACGAAAACTAAGGACATTTTCACTATAATTATAGTTAGTTTTGTAACCACACAATACAGTTTCAGTTAGTTATCGTTTTTTTAAAAACTCTTGTTTTTATTTTTATTTCAGTTAACCAAAATGTTTTTTCAATTTTAGTTTTCGTTATTTTGTTAGTTTTGTTAACTATAATAACCTTGCCTGGTACACGGAGCCCATAGACCTTTGCCCAAACCAAGCTATACCAATAGAGAAGTGACTTGAAGAACCAGGATAAAGTTCTAATAGCTGTGAGACGGTGGAGCTAATTTAAGATGGACTTAATTTATCCTGCAGTGGGGAAATTCAGTCGTCACAGCAGCTCAACATATAGGCTTACAATATATATACACATTATATACATACAAAACTTTCATGGCTACTATCAGTGGTGGAATGTAACTAATTACATTTACTCAAGTAATGTACTTAAGTACAATTCTAAGGTACTTGTGCTTTACTTAAGTATTTCCTTTTAATGTAACTTTATACATTACATTTTAGAGGCAAATATTCTAGTGTTTACTCCACTACATTTAGCTGACAGCTTTAGTTTTTCAGGTCAAAATTTAGCATAAGAACACGATCAATTAAAGTGATTAGACTTTTTTATTTATTTATTAAACCTCATAACAGCATATTAAGTTGTGAGCCCTATCTTTACAAAACATACATTACATTACATTTTGATGCTGATATGTTTGTACTTTACTTCAGTAAGTTTTGAATGCAGGACTTTTACGTGTAGTGGAGTAATTTCACATTGTGGTATTAGTACTTTTACTTAAATAAAGGATCTTAACACTTCTTCCACCACTGGCTACTATTGAATGCTATTATTAATATTGCACACAGGGTGTGTTTTCCTGAGAGTATTTTGTATTGCACAGACATGGCCCATTAGTGAAAAATGATCGGTTTTGATCGAAGAAGAATAGATGCAGGAGAACTCTCTTCTGTCTTTGTTCAGCCAAAAACAAGTCTAGAGAATGTTTTTCCTGCAGAAAATGCAGAATGAATGCTTCCAGCTGAATTACATTTCAAAGCATTGCTGGGAATGCAGAAATTAATTGCCTGAACATTTATTTTTAACCTAAATGCATTACACTGCAGTTCACTCAGGAGTTAATCCCAACAGGATCATTTCTGTATCTCGTGTTTGTTTGCTCTTATGTTATTAAAACGTTCATCTGAAATCAGGTTCACTGACCTGATGCATGCTTTATGATATGATGATGGTATGATAATTATGTAAAAAAAAAGTCAGTTTTTATGTACATACAAGACCATATAAATTGTGTGAATGTCTCCCAAAGACAACCTTTTGCTGACATGCATTAAATGCTAAAGGGTGAAAATAAGTGACATGTATTAATGTTGTAAACTGTCAAAAGGCCTCATGTGAAAATTGCTTGTCAATCCAGACAGTCTCACATTGTTACACATCCTCAGGCCACGAATGGCATATTAGTTTCTTTGAAGAGTTTAAACCTTGGTTTTGTGGCTAATTAAGATGTCTGGAGAAAAATCAGACATTTGCTTTTTATCTTGTCATGAAAGCAAAATTTACTTCGATTGACTTTCCAGTTTCATTCAGTCGAGGATCTGCCCGCTAAAAATGTGTTTATTAAAATGAGATTCAATTATGTTTTGTTGTTTTGCGTGTACTTTCATCTCTCTTGGTGTTCATCAGTGGATTGATGCATATATAGCAGGGGTGTCAAACTCTGACCCGCGAGGCAATACCAAATTATTATATTATTATTGTAAATTAATGACATTGATGTGTTTTTTATTTGAAATTTGATTTTGCATGTCTGCACTATTTAGTTTTATATTGTATGTTTATAAGCATTGCTGGTTCCATATTTAATGTTAAAGCAAAACATGTTTGGTATATTTTAAAAGGTTTATTTGTTCAATGTTGGCCCGCAATTTTATTCAAGTTTTAAATTTTGGCCCATTGTGTTTTTGAGTTTGACACCCCTGATATATAGCAACAAAATATCTTCTGGAACTACCTCTGCATAACTGAGCCATATGAAGCAAAGATGGGAGTGCAATGCAGGTTATATGAACCCCTTTATTTTCTTTTAACTAGCTTGTTCAAATCATTTTATTCCACACTGTCTGACAGTATGAGGTTACTTTTGTGTCTTTATTACATAAAACAGATTTGAGAGCAAAACCTTCCACCCTGCTGGCAACAACATGTAAAACTCTCGACACTGCAATCACAAAATGTCTTGTTGTAAGTAAAACATTTGTGATTGAAATATTATTGCAGATCAAAAACTTTTGTTTGTAACTTCAAATTTATTTGAAATTTATTTCATCAAAATCAAATTTGGGGATTTTCAAACACAACTTTTGCATCCAAACGAAAACTGTTGGCTTTTTAAACTAAATGTTGCATTCAATAGGAGAACTTTTAGATTTGCAAACAAAATTTTCTGGATATAAATTAGATTCATCATTCGACACACCTTGATATGAGCAGATTTGGATCATTAAGAACATTTGGTGCATCTGGAGATGTCTATAAATAAATATAACATAATTTTCTGCTTGAGGCCTTTAGTTTGTAATGATGGACCCAGTGGTCAGTCAGTGATATTAATGTGGTTAAAAACCCTGTCACAGTACAATTCATTCATTCATTATCCTTAACCGCTTATCTGCACTCGGGTCCTGGGGGCTATTTTTACTGTAAAATAGTCACTTTTCATGTCAGAAAAACAGAAACCCTTTTTCAGCTTTGTGAGGGGGCATTTTGTGGCGTCTTCTCCTCTTCTTTTTGTTGTTGTTTTTTTTTCAACACAAACCACTGCACAAAAAATGCTAAAGGAAATCTAGTTGTAGTCTTGTAAATAGTGACCCTGCAAGATTCACAGTCTTTGTAGAATCTCAGTGTGAGACTGGCTGGGACTAAAAACTCTAAACACTTGTCTTTAGATGTGAGCAGGTGTGAGCTGATAGTCTTCCAGGAGTCTTTCCAAATCTTTTCAAAGTCTTCTGGTGTATAGGTAGCATTAGGCGGGAGACGAACCGGCAACCCTCTTGACAGTACAATTTAATTCAGGAAATATAAACTAAAATGCAATATAAGAGTGAATATTTTAAGAGTGCAGTGTGGGGGCGTTCCCGGTGGCACACCTGGTGGAGCGCATACAATGGAGGCTCAGCCCTCGTAAGCGGGCGGCCCGGGTTCGAGTCCGGCTCGGAGCCCTTTCCCGCATGTCTTCCCCTCTGTCTCCCCCTTTCACTCTCAGTGTCTCTACTGTCAATAAAAGCTACAAAAAATGCCCCAAAAAATATCTTTAAAAAAAAAAAAAAACAGTGCAGTGTGGCAGTTTTGGTGAGGAAAAGAAAAACAGAAAAAAAAAGCTTTTATAGTGGCTGAGCAGCACTGGGTCCAGGTGAAACCAGTTGCACCAATGAGACAGCCTCACCTGCTAATCAACAAGGAAGAAAATCAGAACAAACAACAAAGTGATGAACACATGAATGCATCAATAATTAAAGACAGATAGATGTATACTTCACTTATTGTGAGGGAAATTTAGGTATCCAATAGCTTATACAGAACACACTGTAAAATAAAAAATACAGTGAAGTTTTAATATTAAATCTGAATTGGTGATTAAAAATATGCTGGAATAACTATATATAATATATGACGGTGAATATGGTATATAAAACAAATTATTTCTTATTTTTATTATTATTATTATCATCATTATTTATAAATGTAAAATCCAATAATAATATTATTCTAAAATGGATCATTTCTTCATCATCACTTTTGCACTTTTACTTAAGTAAGATTTTAAATGCATGACTTTTACTTGTAACTGAGTATCAACACTTTGGTATTGCTACTTTTTTTGTTTTTGTACTTTTTTTCCCTAAAAATCTTCTTCCTCCACTGCTTCAGAGTGTCTCCATCTCTCTCTGGCTCTTGTAGAAAAATGACTTGTGGAGGCACACTGCCACCTCTAGCTGCCTTTATTTTTTCCTGTGGCATATCCCAGCTTGTCGGCTCATCTCCACATATTCATGAGTTCTATGTAGGATATACCACCCACCACAAGATGGAGGCAGCTCACTGCTCAGTGTGGAGTCTGAAATCATGAGGCACCCTCAGGAGAGAGCTAAACACTGCTGTAAAAAAAACAAACTTTGGATGAAGGAGCCAAAGAACCATCAAACTCTTGAATGTTTTACCTCAGAAATCTAATATGAAAGTGTGGTTTTACTCTGACAGCTCCTGGAGATTGAAGTCCTTGAAGTGTGCTTTCTGATAACATTAACCCAGAGATTTCAGAGTAATGGTGCAAATAGGTTGCTTAAAACAAATGCAATAATATAAATGTTTCTCTGGTCAGAGCCTGCATTGTGCAGAAACCCACCGGTGTTGTATTACTTCTTGGAGAGGAACTTTCTAATAAGGCCGAGTCAGACCCCCTCTGAGCCCCGCTGTGATTACTTTGGTTGGTATTGACACATTATCTGCCAACACTTCCCTGTTTCTCAGCATCTGATAGACTGAGGTTTTTTCTCTAATGCAGCTTTTCCACTGAGATCCAGGCCGCAGAGTAATTGTCCGCGCAGCACCAGGAGTCGCTCTGTCTGACTGTAATTCTATAATATCGGGGTTGGCTATGACAATAATCCCCGAGGCTCATCGTGCGTCGCCAGAACCGTTTCACAAAACTCAAATGTATGTATGAGAATCTGAGAGTGCGGAAAGGGGAAGACTCTCTGGCTCTGAAGCTCTTGTCAGCACACTCTTTTTAAAGAAGAAATGTTTTTGTGAAGATGCAGCAGCTTGAGTTTGTGAAATTTTGACTTCTGTTGCCTGAGAAGGCAAAGGGTAGAAAGCAACTAATAATACAGTTTGCTCCTGGCAAATACAAACGAATAGAACAAAAAAGTATAAAATATGTAGCATACTTTTTATATTTTGCTTGTACCCAGTGTGAATGACATATATATTGTTCTCTACTACTTTTATACAGAGTTATTTAAGTCTGGCTTGTGTGTTTGTTGGTGATAACTGACTGTGAGCTCAGCTGGTGCATCCTCACAACACAGTCAAAGTTGTGCCTGTTCAAAGCTTTTCACTGGTAAATCTTTAAAGACGTGCTCAGAGACGAGCGCAACATATACACTGTTGATATCATGTGCTGTGTCTGAATTACAGTGGAAACATGCAAGCAGGGTGCTCACTCTTTCCAAATTTGGAGATCTCTTTGCAAACAATACATTTCAGATCACGTGTGTTTGTTGCTCTGTAAAAGGTAATTTTAGTTAGCACACAACACTAAGACAAGACATGAACAATTTAAGAGGTATGGTATTTTGGATATAAGAACATGTAATTAGAGACAGAAAAAAGACAATGTCACACACTTAAATAACACAAGCAACATAAATTCATATTGTTTTGCTGTGTATGTCTGCTTGCACGTTAGAGAATATATATTTCTGCTGTCAACAGACAGAAAACAAAAAAAATGGAATTTCCCAATTTAAGATAAAAATACCTCAAAGTATTTTAGTTTGTTGAAATCACAATGAGGCCACAAACAAGTAGTAAATAAGAAGCAGAGCGAAGGCATAATATGTCAACACTATATGATTATACACTGACAAAAGGCTTAAAATATAAAAAACTGGAAAAAACACAATACATAGTTCTTGACTCACAGGTCTCATCCAGACAGCTACTACTTTAAGCCTCCTTTGTTTTTCTACTTTTGCTACTCATGATGTTTGTCATTAACTTTTTTAAATGTATTTTTAAATGCATGTAACGAGGGGGATTTACAGGCATAGGCGAAAGGAGGACTGAGCTATAAATACAGTGACTTCTCTCTTTCATCATATATGCAGTTCAAGTGCCATTTTAGTTATTTATCACCTTTTCTGCCTATTGTAGGCTGTTGGTCCATGTTGTGTCAGGAGATGAGGAACAATGGATGGATAGATGGATGGATCGATGGATGTCAATGGTTGAGTTAGACAGTTTCTTTTTTCAGGTGTTTTATACGATCAGAAGTCTTTTAGCCTAAATAACTCTGTCTGCTGCTGCTTGGCCTATGATTTCATCACCAGGGGCCTCATGTATTAAAGAGTGCGTAGCTTTCAAACTGTAAGGCGTATGTATGGCGTACTCCCAAAACTAGAAAAGTACGCACGCAAAGTCACCTCCACATGTATCAGACTGTTACTACGCCAGGTTCAACGCACCTTTCCGTGATACATCCCAATCAGTGTGAAACTGAGCGCACATGCACGAGCCGCCAACTCCTCCCACAAATTAATACGCAGATGACATGCAAATGACTATAAATTGCCGGCATGCCTGCTGATTATCTAGAAAACAATGGCAAATCAACGTGCTGCCACTGCGTGCGAGGTGGATGTGGTGATCTCTGAGGTTGGGGCAGTAAAAATTAGCTATTTGTTGCCTCAGCTCTGGGATCAGCAACAAGGTGTCACTGTGGCTGTTAACGCAGCCGGATCAGAGACCCGCACCATGGCAGAAGAGTCCCTCAACACACGCTCCTTCTAAACTCCACCGTTGTTAATATATGTTAGAGCAGCCAGTGCGCAATGCTTGCCAATATCATTTTTACGCATCAGTTTATAAGCCACAGGTAACTTGTTGTCCCAATAAAAAATCACATATGGGATCAAATATGCACCACACCTGACTTATTCTGAAAGGATTTCCAACACACATTTTTTTCTCTGGGGAGAGGGATCTTGGCGTCTTGGATCGCTGTGGAACTGTAGCGTTAATACCTCCATGTTAAACCAAAGGGGAAACCATCAGTGATCTGGATGGGTTTTTGAGGGTGGAAAATGGAATTTTCCTCCATTGTCCGCGAGCTATAAACTGTACACATAATGCCAGTTGTGTGTAGTTTGACTTTAGATATTAAACACGTTTTAAATCGAGCATAAAAGACAGTACTTTCCACCAAACAATAGATTGCGGTGCCTCCACACATTCTCACGGCAAGTTCACTTTTCATACATATGGTGTGTGTGAGAAAAACAGCGCAAGCAATGTTTTTGTGCATATGCAGCGTTGATACATGAGGCCCCAGGTGAAGCATATGGAGGACTGAAAACAGCCCTCCTAACAGAGTACTGACTGTACTGTGTATGTAGTAGATATTATTTCTTTACGATGATTGTTCTTTTCTAAAGCCTTAAAATTGCACTTTTAGTACAACTGCATGTGGTGTTATGTTCTTCCGCAACAAAACGAATCAGTGTACTCCAGCGACTTTTCCTCCCTTGGACGTTTGCTGTCCTTGAACTGTGAGGCACCAGATTCAGCTGCATACAACTGCAGAAGTGTTGAAAATAAAATGCCACTGCATGGTACAGCTCTGCTTGACTCGACTTGTGGAATCTTTTCTTTTTTGTTTTCATCCCTTCAATTAGGTGCAACAAGATCTCCAACCTAAACGACAGAGTAGGTTGTATTATCTGTACCACCCATTACGACACATGTACGTATCGTGGCTTTGTGGCTCACGGTACAGCGGCGCATTTTAAAAATAGTGCACATGTTATTATACATACGCGTACGGTTCGCATTTTTTTTTAAAAGACTGCAGTTTCTGTGAATTTATGCTACAAAACCTCTGACCTAGGTTTAGGGCAAAAAACTTCCAGGTAAGACGTTATGAAAGACAGTTTAAACAGTAAATAAAAGTACGTAAATGCCGGAAGTGACGTAGTTACAAGGGTGACGTAACTATCGTGAGTTACATAAAAAAAACATTACCTTTCTTTTCACACCGGACACGAACCCTGTTCTCCTGGATGAAAGTCGGACGTTTGTTCATCACAGCGTAAAACTGCCATGACGTTTATCTTCAACACAACATCCTCTGAGTCCTCTCATCGACCACCAAACAGAGGAACATATGCACTTCATCAGTTGTATACAGCCTGACATTTTTTTGAATCTGGGTCGAGTGAATACAAAAATAGCTTGACAATTTAAAAAAATGGCAGGTTTGTGCAGGATGTCCAGTGCAGCACTAGTGATAATTGTCTTTGACCAATCAGTGGTCTGCAGTGTTTTAACTCGACTCAACTTCTCCACAACTTTTGTTCAAAACCAAACATAGCGAGTTGAGTTGAATGGAGCTAATGCCAAAGCTAATGTTGTTTAATACAATGACACAAGAATAAATCTTACTTTCATGAAGGTTATACGGGTTTTGTTGAAACAGTTGAAGACTTCATTCAAATTTATAGTCATGTTGTGATGTTAATTCTGACTTTCTACCGCACTTATTTCAACGATAGAAGACTATGGCTGAATCCCTTTACCACCCCTCCCCCCTGCCCCTTCCCCCTTCATGTGAGGGGTAGGGTTGTCTCAATTCTCATTTGGGTTAAGGGCTAGGGCCAAGAGTAGGGCTACGTAGCCCTTGAAGTTAAGGACCATACTTGAAAGGGAGGGCTTTGAGGAATTTCCCAGCATCCCCTGCGTAACTGAAGTTTAAAGCCGGCGAGAAAACTTTGACAGACTTTTGGCCCACATTTCGTAGGCCACAATGAAAAAATAATGGAAGTTACGTACCATAATTTGATTTCTCAGCAAAGGTATGCGTCTGTAATGCAGTAGTTGCCTCCGGCGTCTTCTGTTAGTAGCAGACATATGTAAAAATAGAAAAATGGCCACAGACATCACAACTTATGTGGACGGCATTTTGGATTGTGTTGACGCCACTAAAATTGCCACCTCTGTTGACGTAATAGTCCGCGAGTGTCAAGAGATGATGATGGAGGGGTGTCTCATTTCTTAGGGGTTCTTATCCCTACCACCATCAACTCTGTATTGAGAGGCAAGGGGAAAACTCAGACAGAGGGGTAGGGGTAAGGGGTGGTAATGGGATTCAGTCTAAATATTAGATGACAATAGGATTTATGCAGTGTTGTTGTATTAGTCATTAGTCATTTGGATAACGTTTACAGTTTTTAAAGATTCTGTATGTCACAAAAATGAAATGTTCACAACATGCAAAAGTAAAAGGTAGTCTTATAATATAATTAAAGGCATAACATTTAACATATTTTTTTAAAAGTTGGAAGCTAAACTAAACAGACACATCAGCAACACTCATGGGAAGTTAAACTTGATATTGTACAAATATTGAATGATGAATGTGTTGATAGTAATTTTCTCTCTTCTCTGAATGCTTTCACTGTATATAATCAATAAAATCCCAACGTACATAAACAGTTAAACTTGTTAGGCTTTACTGCTTTACCACTACTGGTTAGGGGGGAGGCTGAGCTGCAAATTTGTGGATGCAAAGACCTATTTATTCCTGTTTCCGAGACAGTCGGGCCCATTCAGCTGACGCACAATCTCCACCTTTTACCTCCAGTCTATTTCTGTGACATATTTACGCCCACGTGTCAGGCTCGGTGAATCTACCTGTGTTTGGCCAAGCGGGATAATTTACACAGGAAACATTTGCATTTATTATATGTTGCATGCAAACACACGCGCGCACAGACAGGCATGTGAGCACGGCAGAAGACAGATAAGAACATGTATGCACACAGAAGGCATTCATAGCAGGCGGTAATAACATAGTGCTGCTTTTGAGAGGCCAGCCACAGTTCTGCGGACAGAGAGGGTACATACAAGAGATGTTATTGCTCTATATGTTTATAACGCTGCCATGGAAAAATAAGAGGCTGGGCCACAGGCATTTCCTCAGCCTCCTCTCTCCCCAGTCACCTCTCCAAGCCTGTGTGAGACGGAGCGTTTAGATGAGGGTTGAGCACATGTCACACTTCATCATTTTCAGAAATTGGCATTCTAATTTCTCTTTCTCTTTTTGCATATTCTATCACAAACCTCTTTCACCACCCGGCTCATGTTTCTCCCAACCCAACTATTTGTTACATCTATTGTCTAGATTCACGCAGCGCTGACCCCTGGAATCATCTTATTAACTTGAAATGTTGATTGAGTGTAATGTTAGAGACATGGGGATTAAAACTAAAATAAATATTGGAATGAGAATATTTGGGCGCATCTATTGTTTAATACTATCCTTTTGCTGCCCACTACTGGATGCTTATATAGATGGCCACCAAAGTGTCTTTCCCTGCTGTTTTAGAGTTCTGAAGTTTGATTCTGAGCTGCAGTTTCTATCTATCTATCTATCTATCTATCTGTCTGTCTGTCAGTCAGTCAGTCAGTCAGTCAGTCAGTCAGTCAGTCAGTCAGTCAGTCAGTCCGTCCGTCCGTCCGTCCGTCCGTCCGTCCGTCCGTCAGGTGAGTATAAAGGGTGACAAAGTCCGTGCAGAAGAAGAGGTTGGGGTGGATGAATGGGTCAAATTTCTATTTTACATAACTTGCAAACTTAACTGATAATGTACGTATGTAAGCCAAACAGTGATCATTTCCTCAACCAAGCAGATGTCAAAATCGGTTATGCACTGCAGAGACCTGCACAGGTACATTTGTTGGATTAAGGGGGAAAATTGCACATAACCTTTTGTAAGATATCTATACATGAACCGTATAAGGATATATTATGTTCAAGCTAAGAGCTAGTCAGATCATTGAACAGCATCTACAATCACCTTCTGCACATTTTTGATATGGCAGATGCATCCAAGTGTTTTATTTTTTAGGAGGCGGGTGCCATATACTGTTGTTACGTGCAAAGACTCTGATAAACTACTACAACATCAACTGGGTGGAGAACACAGGTATGTGCAAGGGTGTCATTTATGTTGAAAAGTGGTGGGTGGTGGGGACATAAGGGTTCAGATGTCAAAAAAGAAAATAATTAAGTAGTTTTCAACAAATGCGATTTTAGGTAACAAAAAGATTGCATGACTTTGCAGTCCTCCATATGCATCCCATCCACTGCTGGGTAATCAGTAGCATTTTTTCTTTTCTTTTTCTTAAGCATACGTTACTTATTTTTGGAGAATGTGCATTTATTTGTTCTATATTTACATTGCATTATATGTGTACAGATAGACATTTGTAATAGTATTCTTGTTTGTTAGCTAACAACATTTTAACAAATTATGTTATGCGATGGGAACAAAAGCAACCATTTAAAAAAGTAGTGGGCTCCTCGGTGGAAATTACTCAGATGGGAAATAACCCATTTGTTCCCAGAGAGCTATAGTTTGAGTGTTTAAATGTAAACTATTGGCTGTTGTGTTGGATGATCAAGGGAATCATTTTTATTCTGTAATCTCTTTTAGACTGACGTGTCGAACCATCTTCTTCAGAATATATTTAGGATTCTTGGGATCACATTAGAGGATTATGCTTCCTTCAGCTCTTCTTTTGGCCCAGCTTTAATTTCTTTTTCTGTGACATCTCTATTAAAACTGAGCTTCAAGGACAGAGGAAGCGAAGGAAATTCAACTTATTCTAGCGTTGCACTAAGTCACTGTAAATGATAGTGTCAGCCTATAATGTGAATGTAAATAACAGCTGAATCCATGTCACATTTAATTATTTTCAGATATAGGCATCCTCTGCTCGTGTCTGCTCCTCTGAAACCAGCTCTCTGTTTGTGATCCAAGGGATAATTAGGCCTCGGAGCACGGCGGTGAATGTTTGGTCTTACTCTGCTTGCCTTTAAAGAGAATGCTCTTTTTGGATGCTGCAGTACGAGCGCATATATCCCTTAAAAGGCAGAACTGTAGCTGCTCGTGCCTCTGATGTGCCATCCAACTTTAAAATACAGCTTTGCAAGCTCAGTCTTCTTCAAAGCCTTCTTTTCTTTTTCTTTTTTTTTCTGTTTGGCTTTTCTGCCCCCTTCTGCCAGCTTCAACTCAGCTCTGCCTGCTGCCTCGACATGATGAGTGGATGCGAGTGAAGAAGTCGGGTGAAAAGCCTGAAAGGAACTGCAGCTAATTCAAGATACACGCCTCTATCTAATAAACTAAAAAGCAGTTATAGCAGCATGAAAAATACCAAGAACCCGCCATAAAATGGGACATGGAGCCACTGGTGTTTTGTGTGTTGATCACTGTCCTGTTTAGAATTCACTGCAAGTAATCAGTATAAAAAAAACCTTTCATTCCCTTTGACTTCGAGGCCTAATGGCTTTTCTTGTAACGACTTTGTGTCTTAACGGCACAAACATCATTAACCCAGGCCATTGTTATTCTAATCTCTCTCTGTCAGTGGCCTTGGAGGCTGAGCCCTCGTCTCGTAGAAACAGTTTCCTCATTGTGAGCGTGGCGGGAGGAGGGAATGGAGGTGGTGACGTGGCTGCTTCAACTGCTGCCACCTGAGTGGGCATCAGCGTCCAGAGAACCTTACATTTAGGGTGGTCCAGCATGCCATCTCAAAACCACGTCCTCCTGGCTCTCCTCTTTATGTGGTCCTAATTCCACCTCCCACCATCCCTTTTCCTCCTCTTTCTACACAACCTCCTCACAAAAAGCCCCTCACACGACGAACAAAGTTTCACTGGCCCTCATTTGTTGACTTATCTGGCATTGCGGCAGTTTGAAAAAAAAAAAGAAGTAATCTTTAAACAGCGTTTGTTGGGCTGTTTTGCAGCAGGGAGGTGGTGGACTGTTGTCTCCCCCTCCCCCTCCCCCCAGACATACAGGAAGAGCCTCTGCCATCTCCTCCACAACTTGAGCAGGTGCAAAGACAAGGCTCAATGACATCTTTGTACCAAATGGAAGAAGTCTGGGGGTTTAGCAGCAGTCCTGGCCGGGCCCTGCACCGCCTCCCCTCCTCCGACTGCCTTTTGGGGGAACTTGAACGTGAGAAGTTAGCGGTGACAGGCCGCGGAGGGGGAAGCCATATATCCTAAAGTGACACAGACACCAAAGGTAGTTGGTTTTTGGCTTCCACGGCTGCCTGTCACACTGCTTTTATCTCAAGCTGCTGGTCTTTTACTAGCTGCTGTAATTCATGTTGGCCCAGTGTTGCCTCTAAGTCCAGTTCACAATAGAAACTCACAATAGCAAGTCCTGTTTCGTAACTGCGACTTCAGAGCAAAATGCATCAATTATTCTATAGTCCAAAGATCTAAATCTTAAAGCATCTCTGAAATCCTTCATCTGGCTATTAATAAGGGTCAATAATCTGCTACTTTTTATGTACAGAATCTCTTAATCGAGAGAGCCCATTAGTTGCTCATTTTTAACATTTCGTAACTCCATTGCCTACCTAAGAATCACAGGTGCCTGTGGAGCATGTGCTGCCGGTTGTTTTATGCTGGAATTGGCAAGAAAGAGATTTTCAGCGTTTGCTGGCAGCTTTTTAGGACACTATCCCAGATTTATGTCCACTGGGATGCTTTCCAAGTGTCTATTTCCTTCTCTACCTACAAGTTGCTATCAGATGTGACAATTCTGCCACCTGCTTGTCCATAATGTGAGTCCCTCTCTCTTGCAATGATCTGAATATTCAATATTTTTAAAATGTATTGCCTTGGTATACCTGTCTCACTTTTTCTGCTTCTGATCAAGATGGAAAAGCTACAGAAAAAAGGTGAGCAAATGATAACACAAGTCAAGAAATATAGGAAAAAACTACAAACAATTCACAAAAGCCTCGCTGGAATGGACTAACCCAAGACCTCTTAAAGATTCAAGCCGTTCTTTACCTATTTCTTTAAAGCATCAGGAAAAAATGTGTCT
Source organism: Centropristis striata (assembly GCF_030273125.1). Taxonomy (NCBI): domain Eukaryota; kingdom Metazoa; phylum Chordata; class Actinopteri; order Perciformes; family Serranidae; genus Centropristis; species Centropristis striata. Next base: position 12,987,973 of record NC_081532.1, read on the forward strand.
AGTGATTTGAACAAACCACTGAATGATCTGTGTGAGTAAGAGATCCTTGACTTGTACAGGTGACGGAGTGGTGTAAGTGAAAGGCCCCTTTCATCATAACTGACTGTTATTGTTGAAATTAGATTGCTAAAGTTTCAGGATATTCTTCTTCTGTTCTTTTATTCATTTACCAGACACCTTTATGCATTACCATGACCCTCTGGACTGAAGTGAAGCCTGCAGTGATTTGTATGTAGCATGAGAAAACCAAGATGGATTGCAATTAGATTTCCCAAAAAACGATGTTAAAGTTGACAGCAGGGCAAGTTTTTTAGAAGTCCTATAAACCATACAACCTCATATGTCGTTGGGTCCTTCAAATAAGTTTGCAAAATTAGCACCTCCACTAGGTGCAGGAGATCATCATGTCCACATACGCAAATGTAATAGTCAGTTCTAAACACTGTTAACATTGTGAAACGGTCAGCTTCATTAGGTTTAGGCAACAAAACTTCTTCCCTAAGGTTTGGGCAAAAAAGTACATGGTTGGACATTATAAAAGATGGTTAACGAAGCTAAATAAATCCATGTAACTGCCAGAAGGGAAATACTTACACTGGTGACGTAAAAAGGGGACGCACAGAAGTTAAGTTACTCTAAATATCGTTTTTGTCTTCGCATGGCACACAAACGCACTCAAAGTCCTGTGTTTTTTTTACCCATCCCCCACACCTCTGTCTCCCCTAATGCAGACCTTTTCATGCTTTATACAGAGTTTGTCATCTTTTATCTTAAAAAATGTAGACTGGTTCAAATGTGAGGATTTATATTTCTTTATTCCTAATTATTTATTCTATCAAAATGGGACCGTTGCCTGTAATTGACTCCACAATGCCAGCTATTATCGACTGTAGCAGTGGGACAAATTCTATTTGGCAACAAACTGAATTCTGGTTCTTGCCAAATTCCTAAATGCAGCTGATATCACAGGATCATACCGTGGAGATTGTGTTGAAAACTCAAGAGCTGAGTGGTAAAAGCTAAATGCAAATGTACAACCAACGTTTATGTATCACTATTCGCTCTGAAATCCTGCATATTGTCAAGATGTCTCTATATCAGGGCCACCAATGACATAGCTGCACATTTGTTATGCATGGTGATTATTTCTGAGCCTAATGATCAGCCATGATAAGCCATCTTCTCCAACTCTCGAAACGTGGAGAGTATGAGGTTTTATTATTTCTGGAGCCGGTCCCACGACCCGAGCCTCTGCAGCCCACTCTGGATTTCATGGAGCTCTCAGGCGGTGACCTCAGGAACAATGTGGGGTGCTGTGCTGATTCTGGGGACCAGGCGAGCCCAACTGGCCCCACCTGCTAGCAGCTTTACTGGCCTGGCCACGAGCCCCGAGGCCTGTTTCTACAGTACACTGCAAAAAAATTAATCATCAGATTGTATGTTTGTGTTAAGGATTTAAAAGTGATATTTTAGCCATATTTAGTCAAAAGCAGTTTAAATAGCAAAATATAAGAGTGAGTTTCTGTAGGTGATGTCACTATTTGTATTATAAATCAAAATATAGCTTAAAAATTTAACATGATAGTACTGACCCTTTATGCCTGCCTTTATATTATGTCAGAACATTTATTTTACTAAAATGGCCCCACTCCATTGGTTAAATAGTTGCTGCGGTCCTCATTATGTAGGAACAACAGGAACACACACACATCTGCTGCCAATGCACACACATTCACACACTTGTACTTGTGAGGACCATTGTGAGCTTAATAGATTTCCCAGTCCTTAATGTTTCCCTTACCTGAGCTTAAATTTAAAAAAGTCTAACCTTCAACATAAAAAAAAGCTCCTTTAGCCTTAAAGGGACTAAACATTTAATTGGTCCTCACAAAGATAGAAGAAGAAGAGACTGTGTGCACACAGCTTGCACATGGTCTTATGTGAATCTGCTCTTCCCCACCTGCCAGGGGTCCGCATGAACAGTGGTAGATTGTGATGCCGCACAATGCTGGCACAGAGATTACGGGGGATAAACACCCTTTAAGCTCATAACTATACCGTAAGAAAAACATTACCCAGTGTTCTCCTCTTCCTCTGGCTGTCTTTTTTTTTTTACACTGTAATGCCCTCTAGTTTCGCACTCAGTGCCTCTCTCAAGAAAACAGGAATATTAATTACATACAGTATTTGTTTGGATTCTGAGGCTTTGGAATGATAGAAACAACTATGGCTGTATGTAATGTTGGTGATTATTTTTTAATCTAAATTTGGGAAATATAGATAAAAAGTAAACATCCTGCTTTTGGTGTATTAGGTTAAATATGTAAATAGGTTAAAAAAAAAAGCTGTGGGAGGAGGGCAATATTTCAGAGATTAAAGTCGTACATTTATGAAGAAAAGAACTAGATTAAAGTGAGAAAAGAAAACTCAAGACTCACAGACGCCGCTACTTGCCTCGCATTATGCCTGCAGTGGATGACCTCACCAACATATACTCTGCACCATTTATCATAAGCATAATCATCTACTGACAGTCATGTAAATGCAACATGTATCTCTTCTTCACACAGTGAAAATGCTTTTACATTTTGTGCATCAGCATCAGACTGTAAATAACAGAACCCCCAGAAAGTTTATTTTTCTTTATATGGTTTCCATTTAATTTTTAAAATATCAATGCAGTATACAACAAAAAAACAAACATTAATACAGTAATCAACTTCAAGATTGAAATCTTAATACAAGATTGCCTCACTTGTCACTTGATTTTTTTCTTCATATTCTACTAATTTCAAACATTAAACAAACTTTTATCAAATATAACATTTAACAGCCGTGCATTTATATATAACTTATTTCAACTTTAAAGACAACTTATTCATTTTGCGCATGTGCAGTAGTTTATTTGAATAGTTTAAATCATAATCATAGCCACATAGATTGCCCTAAACAATAGCTAGATATTTCCTTTCATTGTGTCTCATTGCTGTCACTTATGATGTTTAGGTTTAGTCGTCATCATCGTCGTCATAGTAGTGCCTGTCGTTGCGGCGGTCCTTGTTGTGCAAGCTGCCGAACAGAACGGCGCCCAAAGCTAAGAGGCCTACACCTACTACAGCTGCACCTCCGATCACAGCTGCTGTCTTAACCTGCAAAAGACAAATGGGTGGCAGGTTGAAGGTCATGTAGCTGATTTTCTTGATTATTATTAAAATTATGGTATGATATTTGTAGAACCACCACAACAAGGAGCAAGCAACATTAGCTAGCTCACTATGAAGCCTGCCATTTGTCAGTGAAAAAGAGCTAAAACAATAATGTCCAGCATAGAGGACGACTTCAGTTCCGACTTTTTAAACAGGGCTGTAACTTAAACTGACATTAATGCGATACTTTTATTTTCAACTTAATATCTTGGCGTCAGACAGACCTTTCTGACAAGGAACTTAAGTGTTTTATCCAGCTAGGCTCTCTTGTGTGTGTCACAAGAACACAAAACTTGCTGTTCTACCACTGCCACTTCTACCACCTCTATTTTCTATTTTCTTTATTTGTGTTATTGTGAGACTTTTGTACATCTGATCTAACCCTTTAAAGCACCAAAGTCACAGAGCAACACAAAGAAACTAATCAATCTAGGCAGCGGTAGACCAGCAACTCCTGTGTTCTGCAGGGTAAAATAATTTTTGTCAAAGGAGTCTGGTGGCTTTGAATAAACCATTGATGTATTTAAGGTTCTCAGTTCCCTGAGAAAAAGAAAATATCTAATTTTCTTTAAATACCATTGGTATGTGTAGATGCTATATTTCAGCAGGGAATACGATAACAATGATAGTAAAACTGTACATGAGGCAGTAAAACGAAACCTAATGTATACAATATAAAAACTATACCCAAAAAATATCAAGCTGTAGTCACTCTGGATAATTATGTATAGCCACAACACAGTGAATGTGACAGATGCACTAATTGGGTTGATTAAACAAGCTTTTTTAATCCTTGCAAATCACCCTATTAATCATCCTCTGTTGTTTGAGATATGAGCAATCACAATTTATTTAGCACCACATCTGCTTCTGATCAACTGAAGTAGACTGTGTATTGTTACAATAAATGAGACGCTTTTATGATAAAGTCATCCGGTGTCCTGGTGCAGAAACACACTAGGTTGTGTATCACTTAAATGAAGGGATTTCCCACTAAATCATCAACAGAGTAGGTTAAAATAAATCTTTTATGTTCTGTTATAATAAATGAAAAGGTTTGTTTTTAGCTGAATGAACTTTTATTTCACGCTGTTTCCTCTTGAGAAAAAAATAATTAAAGTGTTGTGTGAATGTATACTTTGACATTGGTACTCAATAATTCTGATGTCCAGATGTGGGCTGAAAACCAAATTTAAGTAAATCAACTAATACTACTAACCAAAATAATACCAAACTTGCATATTTATAATGGGAAGAAATAGAAATTGTACTGGAAAAACATTTTTTTCTTATTTTTGATACTATTTATCATCAGCCTTATTCAGTATTAGACATTTAGTTTATTGTTGCCTCTCTATATGGTAGTTTAAATTCCTGGTGGCGCAGTCTGCCATTCCTATACCGGATTCAAAGGATACTCACCTGTCGAGACTCCGGTTTGCCGTATCGTAGCTGAGTGACAAAGTGCTCACAGTTGAAACTGGTGAGAGAGTACGGCAGCTCCCGACCGACCATCTTACAAGCATCATTCACGATCATGTAAGGATCACGAGGCTCGTACTTGTCATCCAGGAGGTTATTGATGATGAAACGATTGGAGAGGACCACTTCACAGATCTTCTGACGCTTCACTTGTGCTTTGTTGCTGTCCAACAACGCCAACACAAAAGGGCTTGACTCATCATCTGTGTGTATCATAGAAGAGACGGACAAAAAGGTCAAATAAAGAGGATTGGATAAGAAGGTTATAGATGATCTTCCAATATGAATGTCATGAGTGCAGCACTTCACTCACTTGGAGGAATCAAATGAATAACTTCATCTCCACCGATGTAGATGGCCCAGTGCTCATATGTCCCACGGAAGATCTCAATCAGGTCCCCAGGCTTTGCACCATGCTCAAACTTTAAAAAAGAAGAATGAAACATAAAAATTATAAACTTGACATGTGTTCTGTGTAAATAGTTAGTTACCCTCTACAGTTTCTCAATACTATAAAGGCTACGGTTTACAAATACACTTAAAGCATTGTTATCAGCCTTGTAGATATGGATTAGAAGGGGACAGCTTCTTTGAATAGTGGCTCCAGAAGGCTGTTTTCAGTCCATTAAATGGCCTGCTATATTTGTGTTTATTGTTAGGTGCCAAACCCTAGTGGTCATAGTAATTGTGACAGTATAAAGAACAGGAAAGTCCACGTCAGGAGGAAGGATGTTTCCTAGAAAACAGGACTTAACCCAGGAGACTGGGGGTTGTGTCCCATGTGAAACTAAAATCATAAGTAATTCATAAGTAATTTTAATATCTTATAAGTATCCTGGCATACATACATTCAGTAACATAAAATATTTAATCCAAGCCATGATAGTTTTTTCCTAAACCCAACCACATAAAAGTAAAATCTAACAAAACTCAGACTGTCTAATTTGAAAAAAGGGGGCATTTTCAGTAATGAAGTTCCTTTTTGAAATTAGTCTCCTCTTATCTAACTGACATTTCACAAAAACGAATGTATCAGAGTATGAATCATGAACAGGTGGTACACAGGAACGCCCAGTTTATTTATAAACTGGGCATGAAATGTTGTTAAAGGAGCTACGTGCACGGAAACATCTAGTCGACACTGGGAGATTTTAAGTTTTCTACCACATAAATAAGGCAATTTTTAATGTTAAGATATTCCACTTGTGCCACGTCATCCTATATAGTCTATATATTTTTTATTTATCTTAATGTAATCTTTGCTTTACAGCAGCAAAGTAAAGTTATTGGGAGCAATTAAGATTATGATTTGTAATCCTTGAATACTTAACACATGACATTTATATACTAATAAGTATTTTTAAAATGTTGCTCCTGTAAAAGAACACAATCTTGTTTGAGTTTAAATTAGGGATGGGTGTTTGGAAGAAACCTGCCAACTCAAGCATGTATAACGTTAACGATCAATTAATCGCTATGTTTTTATACATCGAGTATGTATAATATGTTTTTATACATCGAGTATGTATAAAAACATGCATACATAGACAAAATAAAAGATATACAGTACTAAACAAAAGCCTGTTTTGATAACGAAAGCTTTTATTTTGAAAGGATGAACAGAGACCTCCTGTCGATCGTAAAACAAACTCAAGTGAGATTAAACTGTAAAGATAACGTCAAGGAGTTCAATTTTTTAGCCTGCAAAGAGGCATGAGGTTAGTTTTCACAGTAATCTTGAATATTTAAATGTGTTGTTTTTAAATAAGTTTTGGATCAAATTAAACCTTGTATTTCATGCTAGCTAGGGTTCATACAGTAAGCTAGTTTTGCTCAAATTAATACTCTTGTATTTCTGTGTGTTTTATAATTGTTATTGCAACTTCAGTTTGCAAACTTTAGCTTTATTTAACTTAATTCTCAGCTCATTGGCTTATTGACGTACGGCCGCAGAACTGAAGGCTCGTTTCAGTTCAGTGATACTGATACGCAGTCATGGTTAAAATAAAAAAAAATAAAAAAATACACAGATCAATTAAAAATTCCATGTGATCGACCAGATTCTTAAGGACTATTAATCGATCATCAATTATTAATCCCATTCCTAGTTTTAATTGAAGCCAAACTTAAATCTACACTTAGCCATCAGTGGCAGCAGAGCGGGAGACTCACCAGTGTTGGAGCCATGTCTTCAGTTCTTCATCTGTCAGGTGAGACAGACCTGCAGCCAATTTATCTCTGCTTGAGACTGAAACCTAAGTGTGCTTACGTCTCAGAAGGAAAAGTGTTCACCTGTTAATGCGTTATAAAACGCAAGATGCAAACAGCCATAGATTAGATAAGCACATTGGTACACACTGAATTACAAGGCAGCATGACCTCAATTTGCAAATCATTGACTGGATGACTCAAATTAAATGTTGTACTTGAGGAAATGCCAAGTGGTGCTGAGTGTGATAAAGCTGCAAAGGCTAAGTTTCATTTCTTGTGAGTTGTTCAGTAGGTGCGCTCATGCTGCTGCAAAGCTCTCAGGACAAAGTTTGTGACCTGATCTTTATGCTCAATTAAACAAATCTTATCAAATCATTGGCAGATTTTCATTTAAAATGTTTCAATGTTTTCAATGTCAATTTTACAATGAATAAACCAGCCTTTTCAACAGGTTAGTGAATAAGGTTTTTGGCAACCCAGTAGACATTGAGGAGACTTGATGAAAAGACAACACGGCTTCACTTAACTAACACACACAATTCAAGACAGATAATCTGCAGCCCATACATATAATACAAATATATATATATTTCAGCTTATAGGGGAGGCAGAGACCTTAACCTCATTGATACAGAGAGTCAAAGATGGATGGGTAAGTTAATGAAGCGTCCTTCTGGACTGAATTTGTAAATGGGATAGCTCACAATGAATTGCTCAAGGGCAAACAAGGCAACATGGCTTTGTCATTAACCTACCCAATACTGTCACTCCAAATGGAGAATAAAACTATTCATTAAATTTAACAGTTAACCAGGTGAAATATCTCACCTTTCGCAGGGAGGCAAATAAAGATGCTCTCACTGCAAACTGATACTTTGGTTTAAATTTATTCAAAAAGATCATTTTTGTTACGCCCACTGACCAAACCCAGCCAGCAGACAATAACATGACAATCAGAAAATCAAACAAAGTCAAAAGTGATGTGAACAATGATGATTTATTTTATGAACAACAAAAGAAAGACACAGTAAGGTGGGGGAGGATGGGACAAGTGATTGTGCCAAAAGAAGGTCTATCTAAACTAGCTGTGAAGAAAAACAAACAAACAAACAAAAGGCCTAACTAACTGCTCTACAAAAAAGGCTTTTCAAAACAATACAGGGGTGGCACAACCAATAAACTAATGGAGTAACAGAAAATAACCTACGTGAATGCAAAATGTATAGGGTACCCCCAACTTACCTAGTCCCAACCTCACCACCACAAACAGCACTAACAAGTCGAATTTTAAACGTCAAAACTCCAGTCTCAAAGACAGAGACACAACAAGAACAAGATGGCTTCCGTGATCCTCAGAATGGTCCTTTTTCAGCTTGAACACACCACCTATGATTGGCCAGCTCCACAGGTGGAAATCAGCACCTGGGAAGGACACAGAAAGGAGGGGGGAGGAGGAGAGGCAGAAACACACACAAACAGTCCTCTGGCACGTAACATCTTGATCAAATTTACACTTAAACTTACACTTAAGCGACATATTGAGATCATAAACTCATTCGGAAAATGTTTAATGAGAAAGAATAAGCATGTGAAAAAAGTAGGGTCATTTTCCTATTGATACAATCTAATTTATTTTTGCAACCAGTGGAGTCGCCCCCTGCTGGCCATTAAAAAGAATGCAGGTTTTCAGGGTTGTTGCCATTCCATTTATACATTAGTGTGTGGAATGCTGTTTTCAACATTATCCATTTATTCAGATTCTTTTGAAATTGCTTGGTTTGCATCATAGACTGTATATAAATAATGGACGTAGTGACCGTGACGTCACCCATTGGTTTGTAGACTGCCTGACAGCATCGAGTTCAGCGTTACACTCGTCTCCATCTTGCGTCGCCATCTTGTTTCCGATACGGAGAGCAGACCATATTTGGACTCTGGAGGAGCGAGAGGGATCTGACGATACTGACCTCACGCCTCTCTACACCGGCAACCTGACTGAGCGAAGCCGCTGCTAATTCATGTTAGCTTTAACTGGGATGTTAGTTTTGGCTAGCAAAAAACAAAACAAAATGTATGTTACTTAGCTCAGAAAAATGCACAGCGACTCCTTGGAGTGTCTGTTAGTCCAACCAAATGCTGAACAAGACATTTTTACTGAACAAATCGTCCAAATAAACTTTAAGTCATTAAGTCATTAAGTGTGTCATGTCATTAAGTGAAAATAAAGTGAAAGGGTCAAAGTTTTGAGACCAAACCGCTAAACAACCTTTTTTATATCTATATAACGTTATATATAACTTTATTGACACAGTGCTGTGGATACGCACCAAATCATACCATTCTTTATCTTCTATTTTCTTCTAAATGGGGCCATTGTTTGAACTATTAACATCAAATTGTCTTGAAGAAGATTTTTTACTAGCGATTGAGACTATAGTATTGTCCTAAAAAAAAATGTTTTGAGGTAATAAATCAAGTGAGAAGTTTTCTTATTTTGCATTGAAATGAATGGACAGAAATGTTTTTGCAGCCAAACTTAGCGCCCCCTGCAGGAATTTTCGGTAGAATGCAGCTTAAAGCACTTCCCGGTTTGCATGCAAGAAACTGAATGTGACCTGAAAGCCAAAATGGAGAATAAAATATGTCTCTTTATATGTGCATTATTGTCAGCCCATGTTTCCACTCTGCAGCTGACAGACATGAGCTGGTGGAGACCAAATCAGAGCTAAAAGGAGGGTACATTGGACTTACATTTATCATTTTGCCAGAAACGAGACTATACAATAGAATGATAATCTGTGTTTGCTGGAAGTGAAAGTCGGCCATTATCTGCATATAACAAGCTGATTAGATAATGATGGGTCAGAACTGTTTGTCTGTCAGCTTGCTTTGGAGTTCCTCAGCCCCCGAATGGCCAAACTCCATCAAAGCAGCTTTAAGAAAATCTAATACACTTGCTCAAATGTAGCAGTGGCAGGTGAATGTTGGGAATATCAGACAGAGTGAACTGAAAAAATGATTTGCAGGAAAGCGTCCAAGCTGGGAGACCTGTAAGTTAAATTTCTCCCCAGTTCCTCATTAAGTGCTTAAAACAGGAAGCCCTCAATCAGACCAGCCCAGGGATCCCACCGGCCTTTTAGCTCTGCAGGATGTTTGAAGAAATTCCCCCCTCTCAGATCAATGCTGCTGAGCCTTTTATTAAATACAGCTGTAATACAGTAAGTCCTGCATCCCGGCCAAGAATCTTTTTTTCTTCTTTCCCTTTTTTTTTTCTCCCTCTGTATTTTCTCTTCACTGTTCTGCTCTCTTCTGGTTGTCTTCACCTCATTGACAGCGGACAGAAGCCAGAGGAGGGATTTGACACCAAACATTCATCTCTCTTCCTGTCTGTCAGCGCTGCCTTTTACCACAGCACCTGTTGAACTGCGTGCCATATATGCCGTCACCTGCCCGCTACTTCACCCAGCCTCTCGACGTCATATACTGTATATGCTTTCTCTCTCTCGCTCTTTCTCTCTCTTCATTTATTTCTCTCGCAGAGCTCTAAAATAACACACTTCAGTAGAAGTGTTGCACTTGAAACTGTATACTTGCAGCCTCTACATAAATGAGTAAAAAGAAGATCAAGTTCAATAATGAATAATTACCTTCGCACATAAATGAATTTCCTCACTTCTTTTCTATTAAATTTTTGTATTTATATATTTTACTTTTTAATGTTTTTATGTTTGTAATATTTTTCTTCATTGAAATGTAATGTCTTTTTTTAACTTTTGAAAAAAGATTGTATTTTTAATTTATATATTTATTATTATATATATATATATATATATATATACATATATATACGCTTCTTCACGTTTTTTAATGTTTGTAATACAGATTATTTGGTGAAATGTAATGTCTTTAAAAAAATGTTTTTACTTAAAAAAAAAAAAAATATTTTATTATTTAAATTTTACTTATAAATATTTGCTTCTTCGCATTTTTATGTTTGTAATATAGATTATTATTGAAATGTAATGTTTTTTATTTTGTTTTTATTTTTGTTAACTTTATGAGATATGAGGCATCTCAAGACGCTAAACTTCAGGGTCAACTACTCTCCATACATAATACATACATAACGTACATAATCGTCGACATACGTTTTGTGTCTACTGTAAGGCACCAAGCATGTATGCACTCTCCTCTCTCAGTTACTTATCTCAGTTTACCTGCACCACACCTCATCTCCCATTCTTTCCTTTCCTTGTTTCACTCGCCGTTGCCCTTATGACATTTTCTTCCTCTCTCTCACTTACTTCATATCCTTTTATTCTTCCCACCCTCTCATAACCAACCTTCCACTTTTGACCTCTGACCCTCTACCATATGTGTGTGCGGTGGGTTTAATCAGAGCCCGAGGCAGGAAGCAGAGCTCTCATCTCTGACGTCGACCCCCCGCGTATCCCTCCTAATCCCATCCTTGTGGGTGCAGACTACATCTACTCGTGCGACTGACGAGCAGCGGCAAAACTCTCGGCGAGCTTCGACCGGCGTTGGCTTTTCTCATCTCCTCCTACAGTCGAACCTCCTCCCCCCACTGCACCCCACTTACTGTAGGTTCAAGCAGGGCTGTGTCAGATGTTGGCCTTTGATATGCTAATACTTCCTCTTTTTCATGTCTTTTTAAAGTATTGACTGGTAGCAATGCAAGCGCAGCATGATCCTCGGCCTGTTACGCCAAGAGACAGAAAGAGAGAAAGAGAGGAGATATTGTTGAAACGTTCTGCTTAGTCAGTGATTTGCACTCTTTTCCTTCACCGTGGCACGAAAGAAGAAACCACTTCAGTCAGCTGAGAACAATGCATGTTCAGGAATTTGTGGCGATGACAGGGGAGTGGCGACCGCATGACAGACAGACGGTCAGAGTGCACTCAGGAAAGAGAAAGGTAAGTACACACAAAGGTGAGTTTTCTTTCTGTGTCAATAACAACACAGTAAACATAAATGACTGGAGGTCACATACGGGACAAAACAAGAGTAATATTTCATAGTAGTGTTTAGATATAGAATAAGAAAAGAAGAAATTCTGGGTTGCCAGGTTGTGAAAACATGCACATACACTTCAATTTCCTGTTCATTTTAATGCCTGGTTCAACAAAAGGTACATTTGTTTGGACAAATACAAAGAACAAAAATGAGAGTCATAAGAGTTTAATTTAAGAGCTGATATCTAGCTATTTTACATTGTTTCCTTGATAATAGCCAAAATAATTACCAAGAAAACCATGGAAAATGGCTAGATATCAGCTCTTAAATTAAACTCTTATGAGCTATTTTTGTTGTTATCATTTTATTTATACAAGCAAATGTACCTTTAGTTGTACAAGACATTAAAATGAACAAGAAATTAAAGAAAACAGGGTGGTCTAATATTTTTTTTCCATGACTGTATATCTCTCTACAGCACTTGCTTAATGTTTTTTTATTAGATCTCATTGATTGAATAGAAAGCGAGAACCCATCACTCTAAAATTACTTTTAAGTAAGATCATTTTGAATAATAAATTCTAAGTTTTAAAAAGTATTCACTATTTCTGTAAATGCATTAAACTGCTTCAGTTATTTCAAATTATTTAAAAATGAGTAATGCCTCATTTCCATTGCATAGTTTAGCTAAACTCAACTCACTTTGGCCATTTACCCGTTTCCTTTTCCACTGCAGATAGTACCCAATCGCCATCGTCTCTTTAATGAGACACAGTGGCCAATTTCACTTCACCCATGTACCACGTCGTGGTTTTGCAGGCTGCAGGGTCTCGTAAATAAAACAATCACGACTGCTTCTGATGGTAGCTTGGCTATTTAAAAAATGGCATGTCTGTGCAGAATGTTTAGAGTAGCGCAACTAGTGGTTGTCTCTCACCAATCAGTTATTTGCTGTGTTTTAACTCCACCTTCTATTATCTTTTCGACTTGCTTGGAACAGCGTTCGACTTGACTGTGACTTGCAAAACAATGACTTTTTCCTATTGTCTCCTATCACTGATCTATAAAGCATTATTAAATGTTATGTAATAAGTCTATTATGTCCAACAATATGAACTCTAAATTAGGTTTCTTATCAGAAAGTGATTCAAACATTATGAAACATTCAAGGCAAACCTTATTGTTAAAAAATACCATAATTTTAGAGAATAGAAAATGTCTATATTTGGTGTCCTGGGTATCAGATGAATGTCTGCGGTGCTAACTCAGCCCAGACTTCATTCTATAGCAGAACAAGCCCAGCTGAAGCCACGTCCCGTACCCTTTTTCAACCACAGTCGGGCCGTAAATCATGCCGGCTGTTTGGCAGAAGTCGTGGATCATCGTACAATGGTTAATTAAAGCCAGATCAATCCCAGTGCCACCGGTTCTTTCTTTATACTACGTCCACAGAAAGCAGTCCCACGGTACCTTCAGCCCAGCGAGCAGTGAGGAGGAGGAGGATGATGAGGCCTGTAATGTTTGCTCAAGGCCAGAAAAGAGGCTGCCACTCATATTTGTACAGAGGACAAAGCCACGCAGGCCCTCTGGCACCATATGAAAGATGTGTTTTCACTGCGTACAGCAAATACAACTGTTCTTTTTTTTTTTGCTCCTTTCCAAAAGCCAACGCCAAATTTCATGAAAATGAGTTTTGTGCCAGTTGCCATGGTGACTGGTCAGCACAGTGGGCAGAGGATGGTCGGGGGGCGGCTGGGGGGCAGAGTTCACATCAGTTCCTATTACTGCAGTGGTGGCATGCTGTGCATAATTACTCTGAAAGGCAGTTTAAATACTAAAAGCAGAAAAATGATACAAGTAGAGGTGAATAAACAGACTTTTAAACAAGCAATTCGTCCACTTAAAGCCAATCAGGCTTTTATCAACAGACTTGTAAACTTGGAAGTGATTTTTAACCTCTGTGCCGGGTCTCCTTGCATGATTTTGTCCTGTTCCTGTCTGAAGCAGGACAGAGCAAATATTTCATACTGTGGAAAAATATAGTTATGAAAGGACTAAATCATATCCCAGCTGTAAACAAGAGGTTTCCCCCAAGTTCCAACATCAACATAATATAACTCTTGGCATTTGGGTGGACAGGATTTTGCTACTGTGGCCATTACAATGATAGAGTGAGACAAAACTGGTTATGAGATAGCTTTTTCTACTTTTGCACTTTAAACTTCCTCAAAGATCAGCACAGTTAAGAAGATTTGCAATAGGTCAACAATGCAAAATTGTGCCAAAGTTCTCCAAATCTTTGCCAAACAATTGTGAATTTACATCGTCTCTGTCCCCTGATCACATTTATTCCATTGTAATTAATTGATTTTAGTTCAAATCTTTTCTATTTTAAATCATGACTATTTTCTGATGCCGGCATTACTAGATTTCCCCCCAAATGTCTCACCAGACATGCAGCAGTAGAGGCAGCAGAGAGCACTCATGGTACAAAGTAGGACTCCACCACAACAGCTTCTTATCTTCACTTCTTCCATTCCTCTGGATCTTTTTCCAGCCAAGAAATTTTTCTGAGTGGAGACGTGAAGAGAAAGGAGAGAGAGGGAAAAAAATGCCAGCTACTGTAGAGTTGTCATGTCTGATGCTCAGATGATAAGCCAATGAGTTCTCTGCAGCTCTGGCCAGTAGGACTCAGAGCAGCGAGCAGCGTGGGATGATGGCTGATGTGAAAAGGGGTTCTTGGTCCCCTGTGCAGACTTCCTGCTCTGGGCCAATCAGCCAAGACCACTCATAACACAGTGTACCCGACAGCCCCAGGAACTGATCTGACCCTGAATGCAACCCTGACCTCCCTCTGCAGCCTGTGGTCTCAGTTAATGAATTGATATGTATATTTTTTTTCTATATGTGTGCAGACATATATAACTGTGTGAATTCTCATGAGTAACGTGTGTTTTTCGCATATGTGTGTGCATACCTGCATTTGCATGTTTGTGATTGTGTTTACATGCATGTTTGTTGCTGGTGTGTGCATTTTTCTATGTAGGCTTATTAGAGTCATATGGAGCTGACCTCTCATATTTATCCTTCCTATACATTTTTTTTACTGTTCAGTATGTAAACCCTTATTTTCTAACAAGAAATGACTCCTAATGTTCCTTTCTGTATAATGATACTCTTGCCATGTCTAGTCCCAAGCATGAAAAAAATCAAACCCTATAAAGCATTGGTCAATTTTTCTAACCAGGATTGGCGACGGTGTCTTCTCTTAGGCATTGGCTGTATTCTGTAACAACATGTGAAAGTTTCATACAGAGATAGAAGAAGTATCTAGCTTTTTTTGCTAAGTAAATGTAGTAATACTTCAGTGTAAAAATACTCCATTACATGTAAAAGTTCCATGTGCAAATCAAATCATAAATCAGATATCATCAAATATGGATAGAAAAGTACTCATTATGCAGAATTTAAAAATAATCCAGCAGCTCTCATAAACAGTTGGTAGTCATTCCAACGAAAAATACTAAATTACAAAGCTATCCCAGAAATTTTTTTACTTAATTTAGTAGATGTTCCATGAAATTATGTCCGTTTATGTTGCATACAGACCGGGACGCATTAAGGGGCAAAGAGAAGAGGTGGATGGCACAAACCCAGGGCTTTGATCCAGGAGATGGACATTAGAGAAAAATAAAACATTCTTTAAGAATTCATGCAAACCAGTTCAATTCAAAAATGTAAAACAAACAAAAATACCAAAAACTAACTGAAGCTTTCAAAGTAAAAAGTACCAAAATAAAGTCGAAGTATAAAGTAACATGCAATGAAAAAGTACTGTACTTGAATATAGGTACTTCTAGCACTGGCGTTATGGAATAACAACAGGGATATATATTGTATATCTGTGTATTCCTTTATGAGTCTTGGTGGGGGTTTTTTGCGTCTGTGCTGAAGAAGAGACGTGGAGGAAACAAACTCTTCAGACTTCAGTGTCAAAATCAGCAGGCAGAAGGTAGATGATGAATCACAAAGAAGAAACCGCCTTCTGCTCACCCTCTGTGGTCTCCTCTGAGATCTCATCCATGTGACAGAAAGAAACGCTGGATATTTTAACCAGCAGGCAACAGTTGAAAGGTGCCCAACTGCTGGTGACTCATTCAAAACATACTTGCTTTTACGCGTCTGTTGGGTTGGAAATTATGTGAACAGAAGAAGAAGGAAGAGCAGTGAAAAAATGAAGTGGCTTTTTTCAACTTTTTTAAACAGTACAAGTAATAATCCACGACAGTTTTATATAAATATAGGTACAAGTGATTCAACCTGCAGCCAGTTCATGAAAGCTTTTTACATTTGTGGTCAGAACACGCAGCGTCTGGTCGCTCCTTCCCAGGAAAAACCTTCACTTCGCTTGAAAATGAGGCTCTAAACATGTCTGGTTTGCTTGGAATAAAGAGAAGAAGAACTTTGCATGAGAAGTGATAGCAACCGAGACTAACAAGAGAAGAAAACAGGAAAAGAGTACCATCAACAGAGAGGCAGGCCTCAATGAAAAATACATTACAGTCCAGCAAAATAACACCACAGCAAAGATCAATACACGCAATAATGTAGCGGTTAATTTATCCATAGGTTTAGGAAAAGTTGTCAATTATACGATTTGTTAGGATCTATTCAATGCAGGTTTTACTTGTTAAAAACATATCAAGGGTAGAAAAAAGAAGGGAAAATGCACACAGGTAAACAGAGAGAACTATATTTTCTGATCCCACTTCAATCTCTTTTTAAACAGGTATATATATATATATATATATATATATATATATTGCAATATAAATGACAACAGACTGTATATCTATTTTTTTACACTGGCTTTCTTAGATTAAGATTAGGAATTTACTAGTGGAAGTACATAGTGTTCCAAGAAAATATTTTCAGACATAATTTCAGAGATTTTATTGGTTACTTCCTTCCAAAACCCCAGGCCCATTTTCACAGCTCAGTGTGTTGTTGTAACTGGCTTTAATTCCTCGTTGGTTGGGTTCCACAGACCCCACAGCTGAATGTCTTAGACAAAATAACATGAAAAGCTAAGTCATTTTTTCCCCCTCTCATATATACTTTTTTTGCTTTTCCTTTGACCCTTTTTAAAAAACTGAAATGGAGAAAGCTGAAGAGATGGAGTTTAAATACAATGAAACATAATCTTATTACACCACTAAATTCATGATATAAATGTTTTATGATGCTGAACAACATTCATCACATGATTTAATGGGCATTTATCAGTAGATATCGTTCCCATAAGTTTGGGCGATCAGGGTTCTGCTCCACCTTCTAGTAGGTCCGGTAGGTTGTTATCAGCACAGTCAACACACCATCATTTAACTATGTTATTTTTTAACTTTATAACGCCTAACCAAGAACTTTTTTGCCCTAACCTTAGAGAGTAAACGAAAAACAAAACTGCTGCATTTTAACTAGATGTACCTGCTTAGTTATCAGTGTTGTGCAATTGAATTGGCTGATAAGAACCTACTCAGGACCCCAAAAATAAACCCACACAAAGCATTGCTGGGTTGAAGGACAAATGCATTTTTTTTTAAGAGATAATGTTCTGGAGAGAGTGTTACCTGAGTACAAAGTTTGTCCCTGTCTCTCTCTAGCAAGAGAGTATTTCCACTTTCCACTGGAAAGACCCACACCAGATTGTTTGGACCAGGTCTCAACAAACTCGCCAATCAGTAAATACCAGTGGTGAAAAGTAACACAAGTACATTCACTCAGTAACGTACTTAAGTATAATTTTGATGTACGTGTACTTTACTTGAGTATTTCCATTTTATGTAATGTTTAAGTTCTACTCCACCACATTTTGAGGCAAATGTTGTACTTTATTGTACTCTTTACAAAATTAAAACACAACTTACATAAAAGCATCAATACAAAAAATGTAATAATATATTTAGAATATATAAAACAGTCAGTGGGTCCATTCTGCATAAAGAGTTTTACTTTTGATACTTTAAGTACATTTTGATGCTGATATATTTGTACTTTTGCATCAGTAAGTTTTGAATGCAGGACTTTTACTTGTCGTGGAGTAATTTCACAGTGTGATATTAGTACTTTTACTTAAGTAAGGGATCTGAATACTTTTTCCACCAATGGTAAATACCACACACGACTAATTCAGTAATATGCTTGCTTCACACAACAAAACAAGAAATCTTCATAAGGCCTGATACAGATTCCAGCATACATTATGTAAACTAACTGTATGAATCCTCAACACCGGTTCAGACTCTGGTGTTCTGCTAGTTACTGTAGTGTAAAACTTCTTACTTTTATATATTTTAGTCTTCCAGTTTCTTTGGTTATTCCTTTGTTGAGACTTTTTCACAAGTTAGTAGCACTTCCTCTCTCAAATATATAAACCATGTACTTGTTTCAAGCTCGCCCACATACAGTAGGGATCCAACATCAGATGTGACTGCTTTAAATGAAACATCGCCCCCAGACTGAGCAAAATGAAGCCAGAAGTTATATATATTCATATGTTGCTTTGCCTCAAATGGTGCAGCTGAGCGTTACATGGTGCAATGGATAGAACATGATATCATATGGAAGATCTTCAGAGGAGAAATACCTCATGATTGTGACATGAAATATAGATAATATTTATATCCAGATTCTTTCTTCCAAACATGCTAATAAGTTCTAATCAAGCAGGTATATAGCCATCTCATTTTCTCCAGAAACAGAATGACATCACCGTCACTTTATCATAAAGCTCTCCAGAGGTGGAGCTATTGAATAAACAATATGTATCGCAACTTGATTACAGTTTGAAGTTGCCAGTGAGTGATTCTATAAAACATCACTGATAAGGTAAGAGTGTTGGACGTTTATATGGAGACAATAGTTCATATGAAGCTATAAGTCAGTGTATGTACTGTATATTCATTCAGCAGACCTGTTTTCTGACACAGCAGCTCTGTGTGAAAGCATCTGACAGGACAAGCCCTCGCACCTTTGTCTGATAGTCGCCAGCTGACTTTGGCCGAGCCTTGCCGGACTGACACATCCTGACATTGTTTGCACAAGGCCTAGGCACCGATGATTGATTACCCCTTATCTCCCCTGGCGAATCGGAGCCTTAATTGAGCATGGTTTGGTTACAGATCCCTTTCCCTGTCCATGAAAGGCTTGGCCAGCACTCTAGCTTCTCCCTCGTGATGAATGGCTGCATTCTGGGACAGACCCTGCTGTGGGCGGGCCTTTGTTTCCCTGACTGATGGCTTTGGCTTGTTGAACAGCTTCCAGGAGATCGTTACTGACTTGATCTGACAGTGCTGCAGACTGGCAGGGCCTGGCTTCTTCCGCTGCCAGCACGGACAGCTGCAGAGAGCGGGGGGCATCGTTCAAGCACACTGCATAACTTAGGTGGCCCATTTCAGCAACTTCACTTTCACTGCCCAAATTATTTCCTGCTGCAGATGTGCCCCTGAGCAGGGTGTTTAATCCTTTAGGTGGAACTCTGTGGTCAACTTGTGTCACAAAGGCAGCTTGACCATTTCAGTCTAATGCTCAACAGGCTCATTTGGTTGTGATGGTGATGTCTTCAGTGGGCAAAGAGCCAAATTGATTTGAAGCCTATTGGTTACACCTTTTAGCACCATACTATAGTATTCTCCACTTAATTCCTGCAGCTGATTCTGGGTTGTCATACAATTCAGCTTAATCTGGACATGTGATTGTTGGTGAAATATCAAAATTGAACAATTCTGAGGCAAAAAAAAGGGCAAAAGAGTTGCTAAATTCAATAAACTATAGGTCTACAGCATCTAATTGAAGGAGTTGTTAAAGTTAAAGGCAGCAAATCTATGTATAAATTTACAGTTTGAACAATCTTCATAGAAAACACCTGGATTTGTTAAAAGGAGCATGTCATTTTTACCTAGACATTCTGGGTATATACTACTTATTTGTTTTGCAAACATGGTTTCCAGTGAAGGGAGTGTACCAGAAGTTGTAGGGAGGTAATCAGGATGTGAGATGGAAATACAAAGACTTTGACACTAGTTGAGTCCTTTGTATGGTTAGATTCAGGCAACAATATCACTATGGTTGGATAAAGATTGTTATTAATGTTGCACATCATCTTTCATGCACTTTTTTGCAAATCACAGTAGGGAAACGCTGTATGAGTGATGGCGAGCTGGCAACACACAGAACAGAGAAGCTCTGATTAAAACGCTCACAGAAGGAGGGTGACCTCGTTCTCTGGTCAGCAGATGCAATAACTCCACTATATATTTACATAGTAAACAGTTATTTACTGCCATTTAATGTTTATAAGTTGTGAGAGTCTCTGATCAGCAAACAAAGCTCTTCTGATACAGTCTGTGTCCATCAAAGAAACAATCATTTGTTAATCAATTTTCTTCAGATTTAAATGTAGAATACATTCTAATACTTTTGTCATATGAAAAATGACAAATAATGAGTAAAACTATGATACAGGCTAGTGTACAACAGCAGTTGCCAAATAGAACAAAGTGAACAGTAAACTCTCCTCGAATCAATAAAGGCTAAAAATACATGATAAGTCTACTTGATGGTGAGGAATAAGGGCTGGCAGAGAGTGGGCGGTGCAGGGTTGTTGTTGTGGTTTGGTGGTGAGGTGACTCGGGCCGGGTGGAGAAACTGGCTGCCACTGCACTTTTTAATTAGCTTCTGTTTCCAAGTGAAGTTTTTTATTTGTTACTGCACAATAAAGCTCTGTTCCGAGTTTATCTATGAAAAACAAGAGCTAAGCTTTCAAAGCAGGGTCAACGAGAAGTGTGTGAGTCTTTGGGTACTCTGTGATAAAGGTCACAAACGGGGCTCCTACACACTTTTTGTTTTTACTGGAGGGACTACTGAAACTTTACTATCTTCTCTCTTCATTTCCCGTTCTTAATCTATCTGCTCCTCCTCAAACCTGGATAAACAATTTCTGCAAAGCACACACATTTTGCTTTGACTGTATTTAATCATTCTCTTGTTTGGGAAGCAAGTGTTTTATGCAAACTTTAAAGGGCATTTCTGAAAATTAAACTTAAACATGTCATGTCAATGCCACTTTTTTGCTACTTGGCTGCTGTCAAACGTCCAAAAACAATAGTGCCTCACTGATAAAATCACTTAAATTTAGCCGGATTCTAAGCTGCTTTCGGACGCAGGAGAAAGGACAACGATCTCCGAAATGAAAGCTCCTCTATGCACTTGCCTCTGGAAGCGAGAAGAGACGAAAACCAGATTGGACCTGCAGCACTGACCTCGACTGAACTCCCTCAAATCACAGGAACTGATTCCTTTTAGTGCGTCTTTGCCGAGTATGCGCTTTCCTGAAAGAAAATCCTCAAACTGCAAACATTCTCAACACATTTTTCCATTTGTACAGCTGGATGTTTAATGAGGCAGTTAAGATTCAGGTTAAGTGCTGAATGTATTACAGCAGTAGGGGCACTCTGGAGACCTGAACCAATGACCCTCTCCTCATTAGCTGCTTTCTCCTCATGCTAATCGATACGGTAGACTGGCTCGAGATGCTGCATATCTCACAGATTGTAGTCCCGACAGCTCCGAGACAAACCTGCATGTAGAGAACATTTGTTTTGACTTTTAATCAAAAACCTGTTGCGAGTACGAGCAGAGTAAAATCCAGCTCAAGGCAAATGAAAAGACAGACGGAGAGAGGAAATTGCAGAGTGGCAGAGCTCTGCGGCCCTGTTGCCGTTTTCTCTTTCAGAAGCTTTTAGGTGGTTGTGACAGAAAGCAGACACACGTCACTGAGAGCCAGCATCCCCACTGCTGCACCATGGGAAAAACAAAACCTTTTGATATTTAAACCACGTCTGTTTTACAGTGATGTTGTCTCTCACCTGCAGTTTGAGTCACAGTAAGAAGCATGCAATCTTTACACTTCTAAAAATATGTACCCCATCAAGTTCCTTATTCTTAAACTTGAAATAAATAATAACACATGACATTCATCACCGTTAAGCCTGATCTGACAAACTTATTTGCAAATGGTTGCTTATTTATCAACCAGCAATTACAAAGATGTGTTTGGATCCACCTGGCGAATGTACCAAGTCCAATTCTGTTATCTTTCAGCTGGTCACTTCTGAGAGATATATTCAGAACACCATGATTCCCAGGTCATCAAATACAAATGTCATGGCCCACAGCGTCAAGAACTAAAGGCATCCTTTAGCATCTGTATGAGATGCACCTGGCTTTCAACAAACTCCAATTGATCTCATCCATTATCAGAAGCTTAGAGCAAGTGCTCAGGAGTTGAGTTGACATGTAAATTGAGTAAAGAGTGAGAAAGTTAGGGAGGATGACAAGAGACCACTGTTTGTGTCCTGTTTGAAACCAAAGCTCAACATTGACTTATTTACATTACCTAACTAACAAAACATAACCCATGTGTTTAAAACTGAGACCGTAGTGGAACATCATAGTTGGATGCAAAAGCTAAAAACAGCTAACTATGGGTTGAAACTCATTTATGTCAGGGCAAAACCCAATAGTCAAAAAAAAAATGCCACTTCAAAAAGAAGTAAAGAAACAACAACAACAAAAACAAAAAAAACAATGGAAAAAGTTTTTTTTTCTTGTAGTAAGTAAAAAAACAAAACAATACTTGTTAATATGTCTTGAAATAAGATGTTTATTAAGTTTAATAAAGACTTTTATCGTCCATAGATTATGTACTCTGATCACTGGTGAGCCCCTGATTTTCCTTTACTGTCATTCCAATCAGTCTCAGCTGTACTTTGGGTTTTGTGATAATATTTTTGACATGCTAACAAATTAAAAATAATTTGGGAATCATAATACCTGCTAAACATCAGCATGTTAGCATTTTTACCATGACCATGTTAGCAGGCTGACATTAGCATTTAGCTCAAAGCACAGCTGTGCTAAAGTACATCCTCACAGCTTTAGACTCTGGATGCATTCCAAACCCATACTACCATAACATTTAATATGCCAGAAGAAGATTTAGTATGTCCAAATACATGGTATGTCAAATGTAGTTTGGCAAAAACAACAGGATGTCCTACTGCATCCGGCTGCATTTTGCAGGATGTAAGCTAGCTTCTGACACACAATCATCCGTGCAACATAAGTGTTAAAAAGGGTCACAGTGTTATGATGAAGCAGTATGTCCTAATTGTATGCACACTGCATGCAACAGTATGTACTTTGTGAGGGCGGCTGCTGTATCTGTCTGTTTGATTTAAGTAAATAAGTTCTGTCAAATGTTTTGAAAAGGAGGTTTCCTGCAAAGAATGACTCCACCCATTTAACATCTTATAGCACTTTAATGCTACCAAGAGACATTTTCAATTTAAACCAAGTAAAGAACACGCCATGTGAGACTCTTTATAGTGCCTGAGAGAACAGACCACTGCTGTAAAATGTATTCACCAGGGTCTGATAATAAACGAGGTGACTGTCTGCGTTTTGATTTCAATCATGGCAACCAAACATAGACCCTGAGGGCCAGTTCAGGTCCCATCCTGCCCCCCTACCACCACCTCCCTGTTTCCCACTGCTCCAATGAGCACCTGTCTCACTAAAATCATAGCAGCACACAAGAGGCCCTCGTCTCAGGGTCGTTAATTCACCGTGACTACGTACAGAACAGTTGTGCGTGTTAGTGTAAACATTACGTTTGGCAGGCAGCCATACCATCCTGCCATCCAACAGCTGAGGCTGAACAGAGGCCGAGCTGAGGCCGATCCCAGAGGGGGGATCTCCTCAGACAGAAGCTTCTATCTGAGCCTGATGGAGAATCAATCACAGTTGTACATGTGGACGTAAATCATGTTTTCTCATGCACGGAGAAATCACTTTCTTATTTCTGTGTACATCTGTGATGGACAACTGGAGGAGATGTGAAGCTCAGAAATGGTATTTGATAAATGTTGCAAATAGGAAGTTAACATGCTTACCATGATTCATTTGGCTGAATGAAATGATAGAGCAAACATTTTAAAGTTGGGTAAGACAGGAAGTTTGGGGGTTAGGAAGATTTTCCCTACTTTCCCTCGGCAGTGGACATAGTGCCTGCTGCACTCTCTATTCGTGGCGAGGGAAATCGCAACCCATCTTGAACTATGGACACGGTCTCGTTTATCATGCTATATGGATGTAATTTGCCTTGTCATCTCTATTTATATCATTAGTCCCCTCAGACTGCCATTTCAAGCCACAATATTTACACCTTGGTGACGTTTTGCCTACAATCTGAACATGCCAGAGGAGTTATGGGGGGACCAAGTTATCCCGCCTTTGGAGGTAGTAACAAAGGCGTTAAACTGGCAAGACTGTTTGCGGTGGGACCAATGTGAACCCGCAGAGCTGTTTTATTTTTGCGACCAACACCCAGCTAATAAGAAAGGAAGCGGACAGTATCTTTCCCTTGAGTCTGACAGTAATTGAATCATGTTAAACAAAATGCAGAACAACTTTGCTTGAGTATGTAGAATCTCTACAGCGCCATTATTGTTTTTAATGGTCACGCTGCTCTGTTACCCTGCTCTACCGTCTCCTCCTACTTTGTTCCGCAATGCCGGATTGCAATGTGAATTCACTGACTGGGGAAGCCAATATTACAGCGTTGAAGAGTCAGAATGCTCGTTATGGTACATTTTTGAGGAAATACAGGATGAAACTTCAAAAAAATAATTTTGCACCTAAAGAAGACCAGATTGATGCATTTAAAATAAAAATAAAATCCTCTGTCTTCTCAGCATGACATGGGCATTCAACAGGCAGCGTCTTCTACTCTCATACAACTACTGAGTTGCATAGTGGGAAATGTAGGTTCCAGTGTTTTTGGAGTTTGACACAAAGTAGTGACTAAAAGTCAGCTTCCTCTGCTGCTTTTATTATGACATTTATAACAAACAAAATGAAATCTAACAGAATCCAATCGAGAGGGAAAGTTGGATATAGTTTTAATATGTTGAGGGACTTTGGTGCACAGTAAGCAGCCCAAATGTTTTTGTCACAGGAAGAAATTATTTAGGATAAGCCCAGTTTCTGCTTGCAGCAAAAAACATGACTATTTGATTTGTGGAGATGGAAAATAATGAGCTTTTCAGTGACTGTATATATAGACAACAGATTTAGTAAACTGTACCCATGTGGCACTCTATGCTGATTCAAACAAACCATCAAAATTATTTACAGCTACTATCCAAACCAGAGCAGGAGAACATACAGTACTGTTAATCTTCTACACTGTCTTTGTCCCCATCACACAGGAAAAGAAATCCAAATTAAAAGCGTGTCCTCTTCCCACCCCCTGCACCGGACTGTGTAGATAATAAAGATTTAATAGGTGAAGGGGGGGTGGGGGGTTAGTGGGGGTGTTCGGTGTGGCAGCGGCAGCCATACATCTCCTCCTCTGCCTCAGTCCAAACAAAGCTCTCTGGGTACAGAGCGCTGAGGACCGTCTCCAGGAATAGCCCGATTCTGGCATCGCTCAAGGCCTTATAAAGCCAGGTACAGAGTCCGGATGCCAGGGATCGAGCTGTCTCTGGGCTCAGACGCCAGAGAGGAGCTGAAATACTGCAGGGTTTCTTTAGTCTCTCCAGCCAGGCCGTGTTTCTCTCCCTCTACCCTCAAACAGTTTGGCAGGAAGCTCTGGGATAGATCAGGACTCATTTGTGACAAAGACAACGAGCTTGATGTCTTTTGTTGCAATATAGTGGAACCTTTTCAATATAGTGCAAGTTATAAATAAATCCGACTTCAATTCAGCAATCACTGTAAACTCTATGTCTTCTTTTTTGCAAGACATGGTGTTTGAGACAACTGGTGACCAAAGATACACCTACATTGAATTAGCAATGATTGTCTACAGCATCTGTCTGCACTTAACTTTTACACTACGTAATCATGTTTTGTAAGGTAAACAATATACACATGGGTCACAAATTGATCAACAAACAACAAAAATGATCATATCAAGGTGTGGGGCAACCACAAACCTTTTGGAAAACACTTTTAGATTATGTCTCGGTGACTACTCTACTTTACTCCATAATCTCCCAGAGGTGTTCACTTAGGTTGGCATGTGATGTCAGTGAAGCCCAATGCAGACAAGTGTGTTTCCCACAGCTCAATATACATATACTTTTTAACATTTTTCATTGGCTTAAAAATAACGACATTTAAAGGAACTACAAGGAGTTTTTTTACTGCTTAAAAACTACTACAGTCTAAATTTAATACTGATGCATCTATATGACAAACAAAACCATCAGTGAAAGGACTGGCTGTTCCTGTATAGTTATTCTTAATGCCTGTCACCAGGACTGATTCCCTGCAAATGCTGTGTTTACATTTTCCCAGGCAGAGTTCAGCAGTTAGTATGTTAGCCAGTAAGAAGATGGGATCTATTTTTTTTTTTTTAGATAACGTTATGTTTGATGTTATATTTTGTGGGAAGACTGGGGCATGTATATGAATAATGATACATGGATGTTAAGTTTGTTGTTGGCTGCATTTATTGTATGATTGGACTTTTATCATGTCATTATCTACTATACTTATATCATATTCATGTTCCAGGCTAGGGCAGTTATTGTTTCGATCCCAGCTGACATTAGGCTAGAGGCAGGGTACACCTCAGTCCAGCGCAGGGCTGACACATATACAATCATGCTTTCATTCACCCCTACTGGCAATTTAGAGTCATGTGTTTGTTCTGAAAATTGTAAAAAAAAGAAATAATTTATCTGTGAAATTATTTAAAGGGACATGCATGAGGTTTCAATGTGATATTCTCTATCTTGTAAAACGATAGAGAACCTCTGGCTTTTATCATACTAAGTGTAGAAAGTGAACGTGGTTACAGAAACAAGGCCTTTATAATCTCTGCACTAGCTAAGGCCACAGTAGCTGTATTTCTATTTAATCACGACCAATAGCCCCATCCTCCCAGTTCCGATGTTAACAAAATCCCGGAGTAAACTTTGTTATCTTTGTGAGAACTTTTCGTCTCATTTCCTGGCGTCAGTCCACAACAGCTCTTCTTACCTGGAGCCGGAAAAGGAGGCTGACTTTGAGTCGAAGGTCAGAGAGATCTCAGTGTTGTGATGGTGAGAAAAGCAGAGACAATGTGTACGAGGTGATCTCTAATAATGTGGGAGCAGGATGTTTAGGACAGCCTGCTCAACAGATTCTGTATCTCCCCCTCTCTCACTCCCTGGCGGAGTGTAAATCACCATCTGAAGGTCCTTAAGGGTCTTCTACTAATGACAGACTCGGATGAAGTACAGAAAAATCCAACTTGATTCAAAAACATGACATTATTTGACAAGAAAAAACTATTTTGTAGCTCTTTTTTGCTGATGTATGAAAGGCCTAAAACAGACCAGAAACTAACCACAGCTGACAGCTAAGAAGGGTATAATTCGATCCTAACCACATTTCAATATCTTATATTCATCTGGAGTTCTGTAAACACTCACACTGGCAAATTTACTCTCTGTTTTATGTTGTTTATAAATCATCATGGTGCACCACAATGCCAGTAAATTCTGCTCAAAACACTTGAAGAGATGCATTTCACACCATGTTTATATTTTCTCACATTAAAGTCAAACATCGGCTCACAGTAGTATCACACTTCATTTCACACTTTACTGTGGTGATATCAACAAGTGTGCACCGCCTGATAAACAGCACGTTGTTTAGACTCAGAAAGGATTTCTGTTTTCAGTTCATAATCTAGTGTAGCTAAAATACCTCTTTTGCTTAATCGCTCAGTTTTGTGGGTGTGATTTTGCATATTTAATTTATTCCTGTGCCAGGGGGGTGATACAGAGAGTCGGATTTGCGATGACTGCAAGTGCCAGAACTTGCATTAAGCTGCAGCCTGTTCATTACAAATTCCCAGTATGCTTCCACACGAAACTGTTCTCACAGTGAAATCGACAGCATTTATGTTCAAGCGACAAGTCCAGGAAATATAGTTCATGAACCACAGAATAGACAGAGTCAGGTCAGTGATGTCAATACATTCAACCACAACATGAAAGCTGCACCACTTCCAGGTTTCTACCGACAGACATCATCAGTGAACCCAAACTATGATCTTTTTCAAACCATTACCAAGTTAAATTTGCACCCATTATGGTGTCAGATCAGGAAACTGCATTGTTTTTGTGAACGGCCTTTTTTCACAGCAGATATTTTGACTTGTCCTCGTAGGAAAAGTACAGGTGTAACTGATAAAACTAACGATGGCATCGTTCTACTCAATTGCCGAGGTGATCGAAGTGAGCAATCATGTACAATGCAGGAACATGAAATCAATGTGCTACATCAACAAGATCTCCAACCTAAACGACAGAATAGGATGTTTGTCATTATAGATATGCGTACGGTAAAAAAAAAAAGGCTCAATTTGGGCTACAAAACCAATGATCTAGGTTAAGGGCAAAAAAAAACATCCTGGTAAGACATTATAAAAAAGATGGATTAAGTAAAAGAATGTACGTAAATGCCAGATGTGTAGTAGTTACCAGGGTGACGTGACTACTGGAAGTGACATAGTTAGGTAAAAACGAAATGCACAGAAGTTCCGTGATGTTCAAATCACATGGTTTACTCTTGTTTCCACATGGGACACGATCCCCGTTGTCCCGTTCTCCCAAGTCTGACGTTTGTTAGACCCATCCCACCAGCCCTCCCTTTTCTCCAAGCGCAGATTCCGCCATTTAATTCATAAACTGTATATATATAATGGACGTAGTCAGCGTGATGTCACCCATTGGTTTGTGGACTGCCCATTGGAAGCATTGAGTTCAGCGTTACACTCATCGCCATCTTGTTTGCGATACGGGCAGACCAACATTCAAATAATTTGTCATGTCAAGTCAAAATACAGTGAAAGGGTCAAAGTTATGAGACCAAACCGCTAAACGTCCTTTTTTTATATCTATATAACGTTATATATAACTTTATTGACACGTTACCATGGATACAAATTGCTTTGCTTCTCTCCTGATGACGGCTCGCCTTGTTAGTGACCTGTCAATCAAAAGGTAGCCACGCCCCAAATCAAACAAATTGTTATCTTCTTTTTTCTTCTATGAGGGGCCTTTATTAGAACTATTGGCATCAAATTGTCTTGAAGAAGATATTTTACTAGTGATTGAGACTATAGTGTTGTCCTAAAAAAAAATTCTGAGGTAATAAATCAAGTGAGAAGTTTTCTTTTTTTGCATTGAAATGAATGGACAGAAATGATTTTGCAGCCAAACTTAGTGCCCCCTGCTGGAATTTTCAGTAGAATGCAGCTTAAGGCACTTCCTGGTTTGCCTCCCTGCTCAGACCCGGAGGCTGCTGTCTGATTTAAACGATGTATCACCGTCATTCATTATTATTACGGCCACTAGAGGGCGACGTAGGACAGTCTTAAACGTAACTATGGGTCGTATTTTGCTGCCTTTCCAAATGACCTATGGGATCGTTTTTGAAGGGAAAACAGTCTCTGCTAAATGTAAGTCAGCCATTATTAATTTCATTATTTTAATCTGTAGAAAATGAAGAAGGACATGGCACTTTATGATATTTTTGAAGGCACAAAAAATGATGTCATCCTGCTGATAACAGCGTTAAATTACAAACATTTTTTGTCATTTAATTTAGAACATTTGTCAGATGATAAATGTCTCCTTAAGTCTTAAAGATACAGGCAAAAATAAGTTGAATTATGTAAAACTAGGAAAGCACAGGAGACTCCCTCAGGCATGTTTACCGCCCTCTCACGCTAAACAAAGTCCCAGAGTGATTAGTGTCAACAAATATTGCAAACTTAAGCATCTGGAAACATTTAATAACACAGTATGGCATCTGCATGGAGGGGAAATCCTAGCAAAAACAGAGTAAAAAGATGAAAATACAATGTGCAATCAATTGCAAAAATGTTATAGTTTCAGGCATTCATTTTTACAGAGAAGCTAACAGGAACAAATTATCAATATAATCTGGCAACACAGACAGACAACTGCAGTCCAGGTTCAGAAAGATAAACACTTTGTTGCCTTTTTGCTTCAGGTACCACCCCAAATAAGTGTGGACACTGTGTTAGAGATTTACAGAAACAAAGGTTTACCAGTTTGGACATAAAATATATTGTTTTGTAGAGTTTTGTTAATTGAATATATGCCACAGAAGCAAAATTATCGCATTTTATTTTATAAAATTTTAGACAAAAAAAGCTTGGATTTAGATTAGATTAGTAACTTTTTATTGCCTTTCTGTTCTACAACTGTTCTTTGTAAAACTGATTTTAGTGCACATCTTGAGTGTTTAAATAATATCATACATGTGTAATTTCAACCACCACAGACCACTGGCTGTCATCATCATCATCAGAAATTTTATTGAGTAGGATAAACCCCTTGAGAGGAATCCTCTCGTTTTCGATGTTGTGCAGATGGTTCTCCACTGTGATTGCCTCTATTTTCTCAGATATTTGTCTGTTTTTCTGCCAGTATCAAAGTTTTTTTTCTGTTAATAGCAGCTTTCCTTGGCCACTGAACCGTGGTGAGGGGGATGAACTATGTGAAAATGTCCTCTTTACCTTAACCTGGTTATTTATTATGTAAATTTAGCTTGTGCCTCTTGTTCTGGTGCTGTAAAAAAGGCTCATAGCCATGTGTAACACACTAAAGGTTTCAGGCTCTGATGGAAATCTAACCAGGATTGTACAGCATTATGAACATCGGCTGCTGCTGTCGAACATGTAAAACTTGTGAAAACACATCAGTTTATCATCACACAGTGTGTTCAGCTGACCTACTGAGTGAGCAAAGTGAATATGAGACCAGAAAGCAGGAGGAGAGAGTGCGAGGCAACCATTCATCTGTGTCCGACATACTGTAATTACAGCACTGTCACAGACAGAAATACGCTGTTTAAATGGCCTTTTAATAGCACAGAGGGGTACTTAGTGATTTCTAATCATTCGTGGCGGCAGCGGGTGTAATTCCGTTCCTTAATCTGATCTCATTAGCGGGTCCCAGTCTGTAGTAGTGATTTATATTGATCGTCAAGACTTGCGGCTGAAATGCTGGAAGTTAATTAAACGATAAACGTGGAAACAAATCAGGGAGTTCTAAATGTTGGTGTTGTTGCACAGGGAGCTCCTCCGGCGGGTGTGACAACACAAACGGTCACATTGTGACCTGCAGGAGGGAGCGGCTCCAGACACTCACCTGAAGAGTGTTGGTCCAACCCATAATAAGCGTAGTTATCGCATTTATTTACGAATCATGTAAACACACACATATATATACGTGTGTCTCATCATTTATTACTGCTTATTGCTTGTAAATGTTTGATTAATTTCAACTTCAAATAAAGATTAACATACTAAAAGACACTTTTTATTAAGTTTTTTTGTTTCAAATATCTTTATTGTGAAGCATTATTCATTATTCAGCATTATTCAACATAAAAATTGTAAACATATTACAAGATAAATGAGGTACAACAGAATCACCTGATTGAGCAAATAAAAATACACTGAGGCCAAAAATAAATAAATAATAGCCATTATAACAATGTCAAACATCAGAAGTAAGAAAAGAAAAGAAAAATGTATAAATATCATACATCACCTATATTTCTTTGTATTTTTTTAAATGATTAAGAAATGTGATCTAAATGCATATTCAAAGAAATGTGTACACATATTTTATTTTTAAATAGTGATTTGTCATTTTTTAATTGGTTGAAATGCAAAAAAAATGTATGCAAATGAATTTTACTGTAGCAATAGCATTAATACATTTTAAGTAAATTCTATGTTTTACAAGCTGTTTGCTGGTTCAAATACCAGAAGTGTCTTGGAAAATTTGTGTGGCTAGATAATTGAGTCATTTTTAAAAGTTCAGGTTGTTACTTGTACACCTGACATTTCAGTGCAATGGAGAGACCAGAAGAATACAATATTTAGAAGAACACATAGAATATTAATGCAGGGTAGATGTGGAGTCGTGAGATATGAGCCTTGTATGATCTGACATTTGGTGACACGAGAAAATGGCATGAAAGGGAGAAAATGGGAAGGCGATGGTGTCATTAGTGAGAAATGGATGTTGAGACGATGGAGAGAGAGCGCAAGGGAGAGAGAGGGGAGCATGTAAAACTGATGTTTGTGCTGCTCTGGAAAATCTGCCTCATATATTCACACAAAGTCCTGAAGTGAGTTCCCTGTCTGAATTTTTAACCAGTATTGGGAGTTGGTGTTGTCAAGAAAATAAAATAAACACCTCTCCCTCTTAGATTTAACAATGTCTACATCATAGAACACTTCTTCAAATGAATAAATAGTTATTTAGCTTCATGACCATATTATTCAAAAATGACTTTAAGCAAAGGTTTTGACTGCTGTGTTGCAAAAGTTACATAGTCTATATATATATATATATATATATATATATATATATATATATATATATATATATATATATATATATATATATATAAAACTGCACCACAGCCAATTTCTATGAACCTAAGTTAAAAAAAAAATGTTTTTAAACTTTCTGTGCAAATGCTTCAAAAACTGCTTCAAATGCAAATAAAAATACAAAAATGTATGTTTATGTTTTGTTTAATCTTTAACTGTTATATTGCAGTATTTACTAAAAATACTTTACTTTAATACTTTTAGAAGTTCATTCTAGAAAGCAAAGACTTGATTAAATGACATGTTCATTAATAAAACATTTAATACATTTCTTTATAACTGCATAATCAAAAATGACACAGTGGATTCATATATTCTTGCTTATGAACTTATATGTGCAGCTCCAATTTTTTTGGAGAACAGACAGGTGTGACCATTACTTTGAATGTAGTTTTCCTCTTCTAATTATTATCTCCTCAACCAGATGCCGGACATTCATTATGACGTTATGACTTTCCAAACAGAGAACAGAGTGTAAAATACATTAACGGCGATCAGTGGAACTTTTCCCTCCTTTTAGAAAATGATGGAAATAAACCTCGAGGTGATTTTTTTTTTTTTTTCAATTAATTTCTGTCCATTTAACCAGAAATGCTGCATTAGCCATCAGGTTGTGATGCCGTGTTGATACCACAGCCAATGAGAATAGGCTCAACAGAAGAAGGACAATTCAGACTAATGCATGTACCCAGGAGAAAATAATTGAATTTTTATCTATTTTATACTATAATGAATCCTTAGACATTAGCACGGACTGAGCTCTGAGGACTTTGCAGAGCACGGATAATTACTTAGTGGAGCTTAGTCGATGGGCCAGTCAGAGAGAGGGAGAGAGAGCTTTATTATATTGGGGCTAAAGAGGACACCGTGGTGCTGGAAGCATCTGTTACTGTGACCACATACATTTATCAGCACAAAACACAAGAACCTGTTCGTTATCGGATAAAAGAATTAATACAAACTCTAATCAGTCTGTATGTTTGTGAGATATTCAGGTCTCAGGTGCAGCGATTATTTACTATTGTATGAATTTATAAAAACAATAATAAAAGTGCAAAGCCCCTCCAGTGGCTCCTAGAAGCTACAAGTCTTATTACATTGTGTTTTTCAATAAACACAATTTGTGGTGGGAAGTCAGTGAGGGATCATGTCCTTGTTGTTGCACTTGTGAGTCATGCAACATATATCACATTGCATTTGATCTGAAAGTAATGTGCTTCTCACAAATTTATCTACCTTGACCATGAAATTGCCACCATTTGCATTTGTAAACGCTTTTGTGAGAGGGGCCCCTGTCGGTTAGAGCAGTGGTTCCTAAGCTAGAGGTTAGGACCCCACACTGTCAAAAGCAGGTCAGAAAAACAGATGCCACACAAAGGTGCATTCATTTTTCAGACCTTCTTCAGTACACGTAATTGAATAAAACACAGAGGAGGGGCGGGCACTTTTTGGCTGAACCAGTGACCACAAATAGACTTGTGACAAGGATTAATTTAATTAGGTGGATTTTGCTTTATTTTAAGGGGTCGTGATTGGGAGGCACTGGATGAGAGAACCTGCAGGGTAGAATCTGAGATGGCATAGAGTAAACCTCTGTGTGCATTGCACTGCTGGCGGTAAAAAAGAAACAACTGGTGACTCAATATGCAGATACAGAGACCCAGTGGTGGTCAGTTTTGACCTGAGGAGGTGTTAAATGTAAATTAACCACAACAACATCCATGTAATTTACCTTGTAGTTGAAATAACTGCTCTGGACAGTGGGATGGCAAACAGACCTACGAACACACGTTCCCCTCTTTAGTGGCTCAGTGTGTAACTGTGTACTGGATATGTGTATGTGGTGTGTTTAGTTTTTCTCTATATTTTCTTGAACATGTGGTATGTGTCTTGTGTGTTGATGTGTGGGGTTGAGTGTTTGTGTTCATGCTTTTCATGCCTGTGTGTGTATATGAGCATGAATGTGTAGGTGTATATATGTATATATATCAGTAGGAGTCCATTGTTTGCATTAAAAGAAAACTTCACCAGTTAGTTTCACAAACACAAAACATCAGCAGAGAGGAAGAAACTGCAGAGCTGAGGGTGTTTTTTTCAAAGAGCGGGGTGGCCATTGCTGCTCAGTCGACCATTGCTTATGAAATCATCACCTAAATCTCCACAGATACACAAGTGTTGTCAATGGACTCATCGGCCTCTCCCCCTGCCCCGCCCCTCGCCCTCTGTTCCTAAAGAAAAGGCCTTGTCCTCGCCTTCCCTCCTCCGAGAATCCGGAGGGGGATTAAGACGAAGGTCCCAAAACGAGGCGGCCAAAGACCAGCGTCCTCATGAAGAGTCTATTTCACACATGAGTGTGCCTCCATCTCATGCTGTTGGCTACTCTTTGAATGGGCAGAAGGAGAAAATGGATGAGGGGAGGAGGGGGGGATTCCAATTGATCTCTTTAAGCTGCTGGGGCTTACTTAACTCATCCAGGAGCCGGCACTCTGCTGAAGGTATCGCTAAGGCCCCACTTTGCATGAGAAAACCAGGATTAATCCAAATATTTATCCGTGCTGAGAGAGATGTTTTCCCAGTCTTTACATCCCCGATAGAATTCTGCACATTTTTTCCTTTGAAACTCTCAGATTAATACATTCTCTCCTCCCTGGAGTTTAGTTTGTATTGTAGGTTGAGTTGAATATAGAGGATCCTATGTATAGAGTAAATTATAAATTACCAAATGGCATAAATATTTCACACAGAAAAGAAGAATACAGTCTCCTGCTCCTGGAATGGGCTTCTGGCAGCGCGGAGGCTGAATGGAAAGTGAAATTGTCTCACTAAGGCGTCACTGAAGGACTGCGTGTGCGCCGCAGTCGACTTGGCCGCCCGTCTACCTGCAGACAACAACAGCTCCAATTGTGAGACGTGTCTGATGTCAGAGCTGTCACCACGGTTACAGCCGGTAACGACGTCATTTTACAATTCTCTCAGAAGACGTCGAGAAACTCCCCGGGACGCTCGTCTCACCACTGCGAGGTGTCCATGGCAACCGCAAGCAAGCCGAGCGTACAGTAATTCAATTGATATCTCAGACTCTGCGTGCATCCAGTCTCCCCATTCAACCCGACTCTTCTCTCTGTGTTTCCATCTGTCTCCCCCTCTCCCCAAGCCTGCCACTCTCAATCACTCTGTCATTACACCTGTCCTCTTTTCTCTTTTAATTTCATCTTTCAGTCTCTCTCTCTCATCTCAACTACTTCTGTGTCTCACACCCTGCAATAATCTCAAACTAATGAATTCATTTTCTCCATCATTAGTCTTATTTCCATTGAAATGTTGTGCAAGTTTTATCTTTTCACAAATCCCATAAAAAAGACCAAAATGATGATGATCGTATCCACTAATAAGTATTGTGTGTCTCCAAAGCCGGATATATCTTCTTCCTCTGTGCCTTTGAGTTCCATTGTTGTTTGAAAACTATTAAAATCACATCAGTGAGCCACACTGCTGCACTAGGTGACATGTGCATCATTATCATGAACTGACACTCATTTTATTTGGCTCAATCCCACTTACACTATCCTGAATCTGTGAGTAATCACTACCACACAAGCAGCTAGGTGAAGCAAATGTGGTCTTTAAGTGCTTTACACCTGCACTCTTTTTAATGACCAGCAGGGGGTGACTCCTGTAGTTTTGGGTGTCTAGATATCTATTAGAAAATGACCGTACCTCTCACTGGATTCATTACCATAGTAAATGACATTGCAAACATTTTCCAAATGCGTTCATGGTCTCTATCGGTAGTTGAAGTCCTCTTCAAAAACAGCATGATTTTTTTTGTTAATGATGGTCCCAATTAGACTAAAACAGATGATTAAGCACAGTATGCTTTAGGGCGGGGATACCTTCTGATTGACAGGCATTGTAGAACATTAACCCTTTGACAGCAGTTTTCAGTTCACTAAACTGTAACTGTAACAGTTTGGTTGCTAAAACTGTCTTCTTCAGTGTTCAGGTGTTCTAAAAGACTCCTAAGCTATTTTTTTTTGTTTTCTTGTACTTCCTACATAATGAGGACCAGTATATGTTTTTAACCGACAGACAGACAGACAGAGAACACATTTTTTTAAAAGTAAGGACATTTCAGACTTGGTTTTAAGGTTCGGGTAACAGTTAGATAAGGGTTACGGTAGCGTTGGATTTAGGTATTTTTGTGATGGTTAAGGTTAGGGTGAGGTGCTAGGGAATACATTATGTCAATGAAGGGGCCTCACAAAGGAGGAGAGACGTGCAAGTGGAAGTGCATGTTTGTGTGTGTGTGTGTGTGTGTGTGTGTGTGTGTGTTTCTTGTGATTCCTACATAACGAGAACCGGGATATGTTTTTAACCAACAGAAGGACATTTCAGTCCTCACTTTTCATACGGTGTGTTTGAGGGTTTAGACTTAGGGCCTGTTAAACGACAACACTCTTGGGTGAAAAGGACAAAATATTTTATCAGCTGTGACTTTCGTATAGATGGCGACGGCATTTTTGGGACTTAGGAACGCAAAACAATTAAACCGCCCTCTAGAGTGGAAATCTTTAAAAACGCTCCACTGTTGTGTTTCAGTCTAAAGGGTTGAAAACACAATAGTGTGAGCTCTGATCAGCTCATGCAGGCTCTCGTAACGTACGTGTTTACTTAAAATCCATGTGCAGTCCAGGCAAACGACAACAAACATGTCGGACTATTTCCATCAGTCAGACATTCAAGGTGCCCTAGAAGCTCTGAGAACTATCCAGGAGTCATTACAGCAGTTAAGCAGAATTATCACAGATATTATAACAGAATAGAGAAGGCGCATTAATTACAGAGGGCATTTTTTTCTATTTCTATTCTATTTCGCGCTACTAGGAAGAGAAGTATGAGAGAAGAGATAGGCATGCCGCATGTGCAAGCTCTTGGTGGTGTTAATGGCAGTGCTTCACAGTACCACCTAGCCATGAAATTTCACAGACTGTTGCGCCACTGTACGGACATCCCCCTAAAGACGCTCGTCCAAGCGCAGAATAAAAAGTGAGAACGCAATGCCACTTTTGCGTTTTCTCTCAGGATCATCTCCATCTAAACAGGGCCTTAGTTTTAAAGCTAATGTTACAATTAGGTTTAGGGTTAGGCATTGAGTTAAGTTAAGGTTATAATAAAGTAAAGGGCTAGGGGAGGATCCTCACAAACAGAAGTACATGGATATATTATGGGAAAAATTATGAATTGCTGCTGATTGTGCCATGATAAATCACTATGAGGATGATAACAATGAGATGTCAGGTTAGTGGCATGTTGGAAATTCAAACTGCTAAGGGAGAATTGACTTTCCCATACGTGCATTATATTCCCATATAATGTACCTTTTACTCCTGTATGAGTAAAGGATGCTAAAAAACCCAGCTCCTACAGTGTGGAGCCGTTGCACCACATGAGTTGGGGTTCAAACAAATGAAACTATATATTTGCGACACATTTTCAAAGAATTACGTCAGTTGGAATGAATGGGCTTGGGGCTTAGTGTCACAGACAGAGAAGGAAATCGGAAAGAAAAACTGGCTTACACATTAATATGACAGAAATAGCAGCAACCTTACTCTTCAGGCAAGTTTCTGAAATTTTAGCAGAATAAATGTCTCATTGATGTTTCCATTGACTGCTTTTATACCGATACAGTATGTATTCAGTGGAGCACCAGCAACTCTGATGCCAACTTAAGAATTTATAGGATTTTGATGGTAACAATGAATCACAGTATAACATGGACGCTATTTCTGCAGCTCTAGTTGGGGGTGCAGGTACCACAGTTTTGGAAAGGTCTGTTTCTTGTATTTCAGCTTCTCCTTTTCAATGTGACTAGGTCTGTCCTCTGTGAAAACACTTGTTGACATTTCTAGAATATTAATAAATTAGTTGCATTGCAGAGGACTCTTTACTTCTTTCTTTCTCTGTCTCTCTCTCTCAATCTGCCAGTATATAGTCACTCTATTACTTTCTTTCTTTGTGTCTCTTCTCCTTTCTTTATTCTCACTTTCTTTTAACTCTGCGTCTTCGATTTTCTCCACTCCTGTCACTTCCCATCTCCTCTTACCGCATGTGCCCTCACCCTGCCTCCTTTGCTTTCTCTTTTTGTCCTCTGTCTCCCTATCTTTCCACCTCCCATCCTTTCTTCATCACCCTCCCTTCCAACACTCTCTCTGCCTCCCTGTCTGAAGGCCTGTCCTTGGGAACTGTTCACTGTGTGTAAACTGTTAGCTTGGCTCCAGCAGTATCTCAAGCTCTGCCATAAATCGTGCTGTCAGACCAACAGACTAGCGTTGGGTCAACCCGGTAGCGTAGTTTTCTTTTCTTTCTTTCTTTTTTTTGCCTTTGTCTTGGAGCTCTTTAGTGTGGGGCGTGGACCGACCCCTCTTCTCCGCTGCTCAGCCTGTGGTGCTGGGTTTTCCGCTGGCCTGATTGTGGGGGGTGAGTGCAACAGGGAGGGCAGGATTGTAGGGTCTCTGCTGCGGGCCCTCAGACAACTCAAGGCTCCACTAGGGGAGTCAAACAGAGCTATTGAGGCAGGAGAATAGCCGGGCTGGGCCAGGAGGAGGGCCGGGTCCAGCCCACGCAGCGTGAGACGCGGTATCATGGGAAAGATAAGCAAAGGGGAGCCATGAGTTGATCCGCCTCTCTCTTACACACTGCAGAGCGCTGCACTCTCAAAGACAAAGTGGCCCTCTCTACACTTTCTGTCCCCTGCAAACATTCAGTGCCAACAATGCCAGATACTGTGTCAATATGAGATGTAGCTTTGACATCCATCAGTACTTAGCAGGGAAACATTGACACAGGTTTGATTTCCCATCGTGGAGTTTGACAGGCTTTGTTTTTCAAACTGTAGTTTCCTCCAACAGGTGTGTTTGTGAGGGTAAGTTATTGTTATTTTTTGTCATGTAGTACATTGAAACTGTCCTCTTGCTCCTGAGAGAATGTTCTCATTATTGTTTCTGTTGTGTTGTGAGCTTCTCGCAGCACTTTTTCTAAATGCTGCACACACGTCGTCAAATTGATGTTTTTGTGTGTCGTTAAGTTGGTTTCTAAATGCTGCTGTGTGTTTGTGAAGAAGCTTCTTAATTTACTTTACTTAATACACTTTACTTGTCCTAACCCCTTAGGTGCACCGTACAGATCCTATCAGATACTGAAAATAAAAATAATAGATAGAAGACAGAAACTGTGACAACTACTACTACTACTACTCACCAGCCACTTTATTAGGTACACCTGTTAACTCAAATATCTAATCGGCCAATTTCATGGGAGCAACCCAATGAATTAAGACATGTAAACATGATGAAGATGACCTGCTGAAGTTCAAACTGAGCATCAGAATGGGGAAGAGTCTTGAAATGTGGCATGGTTGTTGGTGCCAGACGGGCTGGTCTCAGTATTTAACTAACTGCTGATCTACTGGGATTTTCATGCACAACCATCTCTAGGGTTTACATAGAATCGTCAGAAAGAGAGAAATATCCAGTGAGAGGCAGTTCTCTTGTTGATGCCAGAGGTCAGGGGAGAATGGCCAGACTGGTTGGAGATGATAGAAAGGCAACAGAAACTCAAATAACTACTCGTTACAATCAAGGTATGCAGAAAACCATCTCTGAACACACAACACGTCCAACCTTGAAGCAGACGGGCTACAGCAGCAGAAGACCACACCACCACTTTATTAGGTACACACTTCATCTAATAAAATAGCCGTTGAGTGTGTATTCCTAGCAAGCTATAGAGAAAATGTATTTTAAAAATGCATTTAGAGCATCATGTAGAGAAACTTCAAGACAAACAACAAACAACATTTATCAAAAAGTTAAATTCATGATTTAAACATGAACAAAATCTAACCTGGGACTCACATTATTGTCCTGATTGTGGGACTCCATCCTGTGATACTATGATGATGATGATGATGATGATGATGACGATGATTCAATGATTGTCCTCATTTATTATTTAATTTATTCTTGCCATTTCCAGAGGATTAACAGAAGTAGAAGCAAAGATTATAACCTCATGGTCAGTGGTATTAAATGAACAAATGCTGCATTTACATTACAACTCTAATTCTCTAAGTCTGATTTCTAAAGTATGTTGGTTCAGTGCATTGTACAGTGAAAACACAGACAGACCCACTCTATTGTGTTGAGACCGCGGAGAGGCTGAGAAGCAGTTAAAGAGAGAATGCAGAACCAATGTTGACAATCAATAACATAAAGATCGTTTTCTCTGACGTTGCCTTTCTTCCTCTGCATGAGTGCTCAAAAACCCATTACACTCCACACACCTCCAGGCACACACACATCCAAACAAAGGGACCCGCCTCCACCAGTAGAGGGCACTTGAGTCACACCTCCTCTGGGTAACATATGCCAACGTATGTACAGAACAGCACACTGCTACAAACACTTACAATCACCACACCCAAACCACAGGCACATAAAACAGGCAGGCTGCGAGACGTGTTACAGTTATGAGGCTACGTTTTGAGGCTATAAGGATGAAATTGTGTGTGTAAAAATATGGTTTCTCCTTTTAGGAACATACTGTAGAGACATGAAGTGATTTTGCCCAAATTAAAATATCATAATCCCTCTATAACTAACCAGCTGTGTAATCTCTGAATTCTGCTCCTGCGTCACAGCTCTAAACTCTATCTTGTAGCCAATATAGAATATGGATGACCGCTGAATTCATTAAAATTAAGTAATAATTAATCATTTAAATGAAGGTAGATTCTTGCTTTTTCCATAAATATTCCACTCTGAGTTTCATGAAATATATATATATATATATAGCTCCTTCATTGCAATAACGAGATGCTGCCAACAACTTTTCTTGGCCTGTGGGGAGAAAAAGGTTTATAGGAAAAGACAATAATTATAAAGCAGGATTAAAAAAAACACGGAAAAATGGTCATTAAAAGAAAATGAGAGTAAAGTAAATATTGTGTTTAAGTTACCATGAAGTATAAGGCAGCCAAGAAGTGTGAGCCTTATGGACGCAGGATTGTCTGTGGCACATTTTGTGGGCTTTTTTTGGAGGGAATATCTTAATTTAGAAAACCCCACATTATGCAGCTGGACAGGGCAGCTTAACATTTTTAGTTAAAAATATATGAGGAGGAAGAAATGTGAGTAAAATACAGGTTAGACGAGTGAGGTCAGGGCTATGGCAGACACAGAAAATAGCAGAATAGGCAGATAATGTCTCTATGTCGTGGTTCATTTAGAAAATGTTGGATTTAACACTAAGCATTTGTTAATGTAAGATCTTAAGAAAATAAGAGCCTAAAATACCTGGAAATACAAAGCTAGTGTAGTTTTTAAGTGTTTGTGTCTCTGATGTGAGAAAAAAATTTAATTTATTTAAAAAGAAATACATTTCATGACATAAAAAAACAGCAAACCGGTCACTAAATATACACAGTGCAGTAGTAATTGTGTGAAGTCTATAGTGGCAGACTGACGTCTTACTCTTTGTGTCAGGTCTCTTTCGGTGGGAACGTCTTCATTTTGAGGGAAGCAGAAAGCTGTTACGCAGCAGGCTCATTCATTCCGGCCTCAATAGGACAAGCACAACAATGGGCGTGATCAATGTACGCAGAGCCAACAAAGAACAGATAAGGAGTTTCTCAAGGATCAACAAGCCTGCTTTAGCATCTATATTGCCCTGAGGAACCCCGTTTGAAAACACTGCCTGAATAATCTGATCAGATCAGCATTCACCTAACACTTTCTGCTGGTATTCACTTTCAGCAGTCATCAGATTGTGGCTCTTCAACCTGCCTTCAGCCAATGAGAAGCGCTCTGTGAGACGTTTAAGTGGGTTCTGTGTCACGGATCTGATCTTTTTCTGTTAGCGTGAACGGGTAAAGTTCATTAGAATTAAATATTTCTCATTTTCAATGTGGTGTACATTGAAATATGTGACAAAATCAGTTCCTGGGGTTTGGAAATTACATGCTCTGTGTATTTAAATATAATCACTGCCATGACAATAAATAGTCATTTTGGCACCACATCATCCTGGCAGAGCGAACTGTTGCACAGAGGAAAATAAGGCACAACGTGGGAGAGACAGCCAAATAGCTGACTTAACTGGTGTGCAGGGAGATGCCTTAATTAAGTCAAAACTGTAAAGCGCCTATCTTAATCAAAACACAGGAGACGCATGCTAAAAATGGACACGAAAGATTATTGTTACTGTCTTCATTTCACTTCTGGCTAAAATCTCTAGAAATATATTCTGACATGAGATCTTAAAAAAAGACTCTGAATGCTTAGGAATTTGTGACTGTGCCATGGCTTCTTACTGACAATTTACATAGTAAAGTGGCACACTGACACACATGATAAATGTGGTTGTTGCCAGCAGAAAGAGCTACCACTCTGTCCCTGCTGCTGTCTGTGAGTCTGTCCCAGCTAAAGGCCAATTTTCCACTGTGGGATATTCAGGGAGATCTCTGCTATGCCATTTACTCTTTGTCTCTCTCCTCGCCATTCTGTTGTTGGTATTGTGGCACTGCTACTGTGTATTTAAATATATATATATATACATATATATACTTTTTTTTTTCAGAGTGGTGGGCATTCCTAGCACTTCTTGAGAACCTCTGAACTTTTCAGAAAGGCACTGGTATCGCACTGTCGCTGCTTTTCAGATCAATATCACAACAAAGACAGAAAAGGTCATTTGTAAGAGCAGAAAGAGAAAATTAGGTTTCCATGTCTTTTTATTATTAGAGCAGGTCTTGGTGCTACATGAAAACTGTGAAAATTTCAAAAGGCTCAATCCACTGAGAAATGCAGGCAACTCATGTTCAGAAACTGTGCCTTTAAATGAGCCATGAGGACCAGTCTTGATGTCACAACTAAATATATAGGTATAAAGTATAAAGTCATTCCCCGGCTGCGATGATGGTGCAGAGACACAAAGACAATCAGAGCAAACTTTGCTGGAGTGTTTGTGGGGAGGACTGTTCCAGTAGGAACCAAAAAAAAAATTATGTTAGCATGCTGAAATTCCTGTTGTTAAAAAATGTATATTACATGCAGGATAACATGGACATGTTTAATATGTTACATACTAACATAACAATGCCTGTGTGTATGTATTAGCCTGCACTGTAAAAAAAAAAGGTTCAAAAAAAGGTTCACAAAAACCCGGCAGTGGCAGCAAAGTTTCCAAATGGATACCGTAAATTTACAGTAAATAACTGGATCACAAAACTGCCTAAAATAACTGTAAAAATACAGAGTCGATTTTACAGTCAAAATTAATTAAAATACAGTATATTATAGTTGATAAATGCCCATCATACTGTAAAATAACATACATTTTATGTCAACATTAAAATCAGATACCCTTCAAGTTAGCATGCTGAAATGCTGTCAGCAGTCCAAGTTGTGCTTTTTAAAATTTGTATGATGAACACAAAACTTGGAAACACAAATTCCTCAAAGTACTTTTAGTCGTTTGGATGAAAAGCAAACAAAAACTCACCTTTGAGGTGTTCAGCAATTTTGAGGCATATGATATTCTGAATGACATTAATCATAAATCAGTCAATCACTGATTAATTCTCAGTTTCTCTCGGTTATAAATTAAATTGCTGAAATGAATCATGTCAGTTATATAAACCGCTGTGTTATGGTGAAACGATTTGCATATTATTGCTTTAAAAGAATTCTAAGAATGAAATCTAAGTACAGTATGACCTAGATCTTCTTCAAAAACAGATGAGACACATTTTTAACTTTACTACAGAGTGCAGCGGGGAATTTGAGGCTTCAGGGACAGCCGAGGGGCCTAGTACTCTCCTGCTTTAAGCCTCTCTATCTGGGAACCAGGAGACACTAAAGCCTGAGGGGCGTCACATGGAGCTCCTGTGGATCTCTGTGCAGTGATGTCTTATTCAGTGGCTCATCTCTCAATGTGAGACACTCCGAATGTCTTCCTCATGGTAGAAGACAATATAATGAATACTTTAATCTGAGTTACTTCCAAAGCCAGTTCCAGAGGACCACCAATTCATCTTTTTATGTAATAAATTATAATTTAACAAGTTATGTTGCATAAACCTCAGTTCTGTAGATCTTTTAAACTATGATCAGAAAGCATGCATGAGTTTTCTCCCTGGGAGGGTAAGACCACCAGCACTGAGGCTTTGCAGTTGAATCGCAAATCTCTCAGCAACTACCTAAAGCACTATCATGAAAGATTATAGAATATGATATACAAACAATAGCTAAACAGATCTCAAACTAATTAGAAAAAGGTATGTGGCACTTGCTTTTACTTTCACTTGATAAATGTCAATATTTTTCCGCAAAAATCAGGTGTGACAAGAAAGGATGTGACAGTTTGTTAGTT
The DNA here is from genome assembly GCF_030273125.1 of Centropristis striata. NCBI lineage: Eukaryota > Metazoa > Chordata > Actinopteri > Perciformes > Serranidae > Centropristis > Centropristis striata. Next base: position 13,032,838 of record NC_081532.1, read on the forward strand.
GAAAAGAATTGCGAAACAGCACAGACTTTTTTTTTTTTTTTTATCTCTGATGTGGCATCCAACAGGGTCTCTGCAGGTTTCAACAAATCAAATTCAAGACTTTTTAAGACTTTTTTAAGACCATAATGCATACAATTTAAGACCCCATTCACATCCATACTGGCAAAAAAGTACAAAATACATGAAGGGAAATCATTCAAAAGAATTCACTGCTGGTACATGACTGGTGCTTAGCTACCGTTTGAAAAGTCCAGAGCACCTCTGCTGTTAGTTTGGGTGTAGACCCGAACACCGTCCGGAGGTCGACTGGAGTTGCAGCAGACTGGGTCACGCTCTTGATGACTGCTCTATGTTTTTCTTATTTACCATGAGAGTCTAATGTCTTGATGCCCAGTGTTCAAAGGTTCAAAGTTTTCTTGCAGAAGGTGCAGTGTGCTTCATATATTTTTCCATCCACAGGCTTCAACCATGCAATAAAATGTTCGTTCTGGAGCAACAAATTGTTGAACTTGCACTTACCCATCTAACACAAGTAATTTGGTTTTACTGTGGGCTTTTGCTAAATTTTCTCTGGTGCTATGCTAGCCTGTAACACACCGTGGCGTGCGAACAGCACAATAGCTGGTTGTGCTAAATAAATTCTGACCGGGCTGCTCAGGTACATTGTAGTTATGTTATAGCGTACTTAAAAAGTTGAAACACTTAAAAGCGAAACTGAAGTTCATGCATTTGTTTTAAATAAAATTAATGTTAATACATTTTTAAGACCTTTCACGTATTTGAGACATTTTAGGAAATTTTAAGATAATTTAAGACATTTTAAGGCCTTAAATTCAAATTATTGGATTTTAGATGTTTTAAGACTTTTTAAGACCCCTTGGATACCCTGATCAAATGACATGCAACCAAGTGTTTCCCAAGACCGCAGGGCATCTTTTTCTTTATCTGGCTTCACTAAACCTAACAACAGTAGTCACGCTATGAGTAGCCTTTAGATGGTCCTCATCAACTCGGTAAGTCAATCCAGGGTTTCCCAATATGTATGAGTGTGTTCACATGAAAGTGGCGGTGTTTGCAGCATACGATCAATCACAAACATGGGGAAGTCTCCATTATATTTAACAAATGAAGAGCAAACTATAATATTTCTCAAATACAATCCAGGCGAACAGCAACACGGTTGCAGTTGAAAGGACAGCTGGTAAAAAAAAAAAAAACACCCACTGTGTGAATGCATTTACTTATATAGGTTTATTATTTCACTGGAAAAAAGTTTACAAAGGCACATATGTTAGGTTTCACAACTAGACCCAGAAGCGGAGGCAGAGGCAGTGGGCAGTTTTGAAGAAGATATATTTAGGGAAGCACGCAGAGGGGAGGTTGGATGTGGAGGGAAGGTGGGCGGCATGCAAAGTGGATCAGCATAATGGACGAGATGGCCACAGATCAGACAGGAGGTATGGTAGAAGATATCCAGCTTCAGAGTCCACGGGGATAGTGGTGAGGCAGGAGGAAAGACACAAGATGAGTTTCCAGAAAAAAACAGCATGAGGAGAAAATCTCAGGTAAAAGGTTTCTTAAAACAAACTAGGGAATAATCTTGAGGCACTACAACAATCTGGTGCCAAGTAGTGTGGTGACAGGTGTGGACTCAGGGAAATCAGAGAAGTCACACCCTTCACACACACAACAGTGGGAAAACAGGTTAGGAGGGGGAAAACATACAGTGAGACAGACAATATCCGGTCTGGCTGACTGGAGCCGGTCGAAGTAGCTGGTCAGTTGGGATGGCACAAAGTGTCATACTGAGGTCAACCGGAAAGGGCGCCATATTAACCCTCTGAAACGATGCATATCGCCACCCAGTGTTGGGGAGGAGGACACGTTCCCGTCAATTATTCGATTTTCTCAGTTGCATTGCATTGCATTGTTCAGTTGTAAACTGGGACAAGAACAGAAGTCCCCTTAGATGCCAAAATTGATTTTTAAGCATAGCTCAATTAAACTGTGCATGTAAACGCAGTGTCTGCATGGTAATTAAATTAATCAGCGTTTGTAGACTATTTTTTCTGTCTTATAATACAGCTCAAGAGTAAATCTATGTAAAATTGTAAAAGTATCATATGACAATTTTAGCCTTATTTTTTCAGCCAGCTCCGGAGCAAGTTAGGTGTTCAGCATGAGCTACCATGGCGATGTACCCCAATAAGAAGTAAACCACCATGTAGGATAGAAACCCCAGGGTTAGCACAGAAGTCACCTTGCTAACCACAAATCCTGCTTTGTAGTGCAGCACCAGACTCCCTTCATTATGGCTATATCAGAACATAATACCACTTCCCTATTGTTATTTCTCATATCGGTTTAAAAGTTGAATGATTTAAATTGTTAAAGTGTATTATAAGTAAGTATTAAAGTGAATTAATTGTTTATATGAGGGTATTTTTAAATCCCCAAAAAGTTTGTGTCAGGGGGATTTCCAAAATGAAACCCCTTTTATGTATAGGAATGTCAAGAAATAGAAAAAAATAAAATAAATACACCTTAATCAATAAAAAGAACTAAGATAAAAACAAAAACAAAAAGAGGAAGAACAAAAAGGTAGGGGGACTTGCTCCAGGAATGGAAGATTTAAAATTTCAACATAAAAACACAGAACTTCAGCAACAACCAATTACAATGAATCACAGACTGCTCCATGTACCAACAACACTTATGTGCAGCTACAACAAGCAAAGTATACAGAGTGGAGACTCTCCAGTTCCCGGTCTCTCTTAATTACACTATCAAATAAATCAAAGTGCCTTAAAAAGAAATCTCTTTTTTCTAACGTGGCGTTGTTGACTGTGATAACATAGCCATGTTGTTGCACCAGTCAGCCTTGGCCAGCGCCGCGCCGCTACAATCCCTGACTTGTCAGCAGACACGTAGGAAAACACAAGTGGAGCCTTGCAAAAGTGCTCTATCAGGCAAACTGTATCCAAACAATTCAGCTCTAATCTGCAGAGCATGTTCCATCAATCAGGCTGTCATGTGGTGATAGAGAGCGAGGGTGTCAGACAACACGAGGGGCTGAAGATGAACAAAGTACTTCTGACCTACTTCCAGTCAACACACATTTATTTTGAAAGTGCTTTTGACAAAACAGACTCTTTACAAGGTGATGGAAGACATGAATACAGATTCAAACAAACACATAGTAAATTTTAAGATATGAGGCCAAACCTTGTCTGAGTGTGATGTTAATTGTGTGTGATTTTGAGTAAACGACTGTGTGTGGGCCTTCACGGTCGGTTCCTTTCCAACTTTTTTGCTCTCCAGTGTTTTTCTTCGTAACCCTGGAGACATTTATACTGTTTAAAATGTAATATATGGCTACTGCTGTTCCTCAAAAAGGCATATTAGATCATAGTGGTGTGTTTTAGTGTCCAACATGTTAGAAAGATTTGGGAATTGATTCCAATCTTCCATCATGATCATCTGAGACCCTGTTTGGACTTGGACTTTGGTGATTGGATCACAAGACAGATGAGACACGTCATCGTTTATACCTGTGTATCATGCGTCTCCAAGGGTGTCCAGCTGACCACTTGAGTTTGAATTTGGAATCATGATATCAATACGCTCGTAAACTGAATCTTTTGCTCAAATCGAGATTAGACATCCGATTTCACTTGCGCGCCAACCCCGTACATCAGTGCTCCTCTCCATTTTTACAACGGTTGACGCTCTGTCATCAAAACCAACCACCACATTGTGTTTTCCTGTTACGTCCTTGTCAGGGACGCATCAGAGTTTACACTACAAAATATATGTGGTCGAATGCGCCCTAGACCACCTCAGCAAGTGGTTTGAGTTATTCAATTACAATTTGACTTGGACCCTTATTACACTTGTATTTAGCGATGATTACGGATCTCATCCAGAAGCATTTTAAAGTGTAAACGGGGGTCTGAGTGATGTGATTATGGTTTCAATGAAGAAAACAGCTCACCTGGGTTATCTATTCTCATGAATGGTTCTTATAACGTCTTATATGATCATTGTGTGTAACATTTAGACACGGTCACAATCTTTAAACACGTAGTTAAACTTCTTGGCTAGGTTAAGGCAACAAAACTATTTGGTAGTTAGAAAAAAGATCGGTTAAAATAACTACTTCTATATGTAAATACTTGCAGCTATGTAGGTGACAGAACATTATGTGTGTACATAAACAAATAAATAAACTTAAAACAACAATTAATTTTGTTTTCATAGGGGATGTGGACTGCAGTCTCCTGTGTGAAAGTCCTGTGTTTCCACCTAAACAGACTTTATCAGTCTTGATAGCACATTGTCCTAACTTTCTTCTTCTCTCCTGTAACAAGTACTACAGCCACTACTGAAGGTAAATGTCAATTTGGGTCGTAATAAGATGTGCCTCCTGGCTCATAATTACATGGGTTATCAGCTAGTTATAGTGTGTTACCTGTCATAGCAATATCTATGAAAACAACATGCATTATATGATGTGTTGGAGATGTGGCATGCTCAGTAAATCCTTCAAATGCAAATAATTAACCCTTTATCAGGTGAAGAACTATATTTGGTAACTTCAGTGGATATCAAAATAAAAAAGTCGCAGATTTACGAGATTTAAAGTGGTGAATCTGCGAGAAAAGTTGCTTTTTCCCCCACTTCTTTCACATAAATCTGTGACTTTTTTCCAAGCAGATTTGCTACTTTAAATCTCTTAAATCTGCAACTTTTTTTCTTGTAGATCTACCACTTTGATCTAGTAAATTTGCAACTTTTCTCAAAATATTTTTATTTTGGATATCCGCTGAAGTTACCAAATACGGTTCTTCGCCTGGTAAAGGGTTAACTCAGACCAACACAAGGAAAGGTTTTCTGAATATGTTTAATAAAAACTTGGCAGATGATTTTGAGCCTTGAACCAGAGTTTCTACAGAGAGCAGGGCAGGCCAGGTGAACACAGCAGACGGCAGAGACAGAGTGGCGGGGTGCTGAGCGAGGCCGGCAGACACAGAGCTCAGGCTGGAGGTAAACCTTTGGCACGGGCAAAAAAGTGTAGTGAGGAGCTGAAGTATATGTGCTGCAGCAGTTGATAAGTAGATGGGTCTCAGGTGTGCAGGTTAATCAGTAGCAGGAGCGGAGACAGAGAATGCTGTCTCTACAAAAACAGAAGTAGAGGACAAACAGAAGACAAAATAAACACACAAAGGAAAGGAAAATGACAAGAAACACAAGGAATGAGGGAGGGGAACAGCCAGACCGTGATAACATGAGCCGATTTAATTTGATCCTGATTTTCCAATTTTAATTAATTTAGTTTGGTTTGGGTCGGAGTCAAACGTTGTCAGAATTTTATGGAGTATTACATGATCATGAGTCAAACCCCCAAACTCCAGTGTGTATTCTGTTGAAATAAATAATTAAAAACTGCGCTGCACTCAATCTGTATGGGGCTAGTAATAAGTAATTTAATTACACTGTTTACACAGGTTGCTTACAAATTTGTTCCATTAATTATGTTATTTACATTGTCTAAAGCAGGACCCCCTCGCCCCTCTGCATAACATTTCACTGTCAGAGTTTCCCTCCTGTTTTCAATGTCAAACCCTCTTTGTACTGTCGCTACCAATGTAAAAAAAAGGCCTTAAGAAGCTTGTTTGGGGTTCTTTTATGCTTTAACCTTGAGGCTATTTTCCTGTAAATTGTGCAAAACAACAGTGTGTTGAGCTGTTTTAAAGATATGCATGCAATAGAGTCACATGGATGATTTTTCCTCTTCAAAAATACAAATTTTCTTTAAAAAAATTGCCAAAAAATAAGCTTATTTCTACTGAGAAAGCACACTGAATGGGAAAATGGTTCGGAGTCCGGAGCATTGTCCTATTTGGGTTATCACACATATATTGCAGACAATGTAATCACATCTACATTTGATGATTTGAAAAAATGCAAAATAAGGCATAGTTTCACAGTGGTGACATGCACTAATCCACTGAAAATATAATGAAACTCCACCAGCAGATCCCTGTCAAATCCAATGAAAAGGGGTTCACTCATTCAAAAGGATTGATCCCCTTTATGTCGTGATCCAGCAGTTGAGTGAATGGGGTTTGCTGATCAGTGTGCTGTGATCCTGGGGGGGCTCGACGCTTTGGGGGTCAGGAGTGAAAGGGACAGTTGTCTCATTGTGTTTGTTACTGTTGGACAGCCAAATCCCCAAACACTGAGAGGATGCAGATGCAGCACGTTGAGGAACGTTGCCTCGTCATCCCTGGATTAACCCCCACATACAAATCAGAGGTTATCTGCTGAGAGTAAAGAGCAGGGATGGTGATGCACACACACACACAAACACACACACACACACACACACACACACACATTCTTGTACTTCTATCTTTGTGAGGGCCCTCATTGGAACAGTGAATTCTCTTGCAAGGTTATATTAGTTTTGGATTTTTCATTAGTTTTAGTTTTAATTTCATTGTGAATTTTTGTTTTCAAATTCAGTTAGTTTTATTTAGTTTTTTGAGTGAGTTTGCTAGTTTTAGTTTAGTATTTATTTTTTTGAAATGCTTTAGTTTTAGTTTAGTTTTTATTCGTTTTAGTTTTTTTGTAATGGGGTATTTGTTGGGTGGGAGATTAAAAGAGGTCATGATTCCTTTGTTTCCTTTGTCTTATCCATCTTCATTATGTATGAAAAAAGATGACAACGACGAAAAACGAAGGACATTTTCACTATAATTTAAGTTAGTTTTGTAACCACACACACAGTTTCAATTAATTATCATCATCATGTAACCTTTAACCCTTAAAACAAAGTCTGAAATCTAAAAAAAAGCCTTTAAAGAAGTGAGGACCGGCCGAAATGTCCTCACTTTGCAAAAATGTCCTCACTCTGTTGGTTAAAAACCTGTTGTGGTCCTCACTATGTAGGAAGTACAAGAACACACACACACACACACACACACACACATCTAGGGGTGTAAGCAGTTCTGACCCCACTCCCACCACATAGACACACAGGGCTACAGTGTGTAAACACCCACACCACATCCATCACCGTCAGCTCAGAGCGCTGTGACGTCACTGATAACTCCCTGATTGATCTGAAGCCTGCAGAGGATCAAACGCTGAACTGTAACCTGAGTTAGAAACAGCAGGTATGCATTAATGTCATTTTTTTAAGGCAGTTTAATCCTTTTCACACGACTGAATGGCAAAACCCCCCTAACTGGTGGCATTGAGAAAGGACAGCTGAGATAATATGAAAAAAGCAAACATCTAGAAAAAGGATGATGCAAAGATCCACAGCTCAGTCAGTCGTTTGTAGCTGCTGATATGTTGCCAGAAATTTTTTTATACCTCACACTTACATCTGTGCCTTCGCCTTCAGGGTGACCTGCCTGAGAATTTAGGGCTTTCAGCATAAGGAACCTATTTTTATAGTCCTGCTTTTACATGTTGTTTCATTTTTTATCATCTTTTTACTGTTTATATTGCTTTTCCCTATTTACATGTTCGCCCATAAAGTCTGAATAATTTTGTTTTTAGATTCAGACACAATCCTCTTAATTGTGGTTTCATTTTCTTTGTGATATGTTTGGAAGAGAATGATTAATTAAGTTTTGAAAAGATATACACTTTATCTGTCAAGAATAAATCCCACTATCACAATCATTTCATGGAAAGAGGTAAAAAATATTTAATGACAACTTCATGGGCAGCTGTGTATTAATTTGCATTTTGGTGTTTGTGTATCCATTGTTAGTATTCCAGATTGTTTTTATTATTATAATTTTCTCTTCTAAATATCACCTGTTCATTTGCCCGCTGTCCACTATGACTTTGTGGCTTTGTCTACTTTTATTAATTTTACCCTGATTTTGTTTTACTTTTGTGCAGGACTGTTTTTTTAGCCTTCTGTTGTTAGATTGCTTTTGGCCTTCTGTTTTTGCTTGGCTTTGTCTGTCAAAGCAGTTTGTAAACACTTTTTTAAAAATTACCAAATAAATAAAGTTATTACTTTTATTACTACTATTATTATGAGTGAAGTACACTGTCCTGGCAGAGTGGTTGAGAGGCAGTCAAGAGTCCACAACAAAAGTCAAGTGTTATGTGTAACATATCTGATGCCACTGTAAATACCAACTTACCTATGAAACTGCAGTGAGTCATAAAAGTCTAATATATTTCTGAATACATACGGGGGGCTGCAAAAGTAGGAATACAATAATGAAAAACAAAACATAAGCACAAAACACTTTTTTTTTAATTATACTACAATATAAATAATAACATATTAATCACTCAAATGTTCAAACATCCTAGCACCACTATTATAATACAAGTAATACTGGAACGATCCGTACTGTAAACCTTCTTTTGCAGTCTCCTCTATATGCAGATGGTTATGAAATGTTTCTTGGCAATTTTATATTTTCTGTGTTTTTTACCCCATGTGAAGCACCTGGAAGAATCTTTGCAACTCAATGGGAAAGTGACCAAAAGTAACACATTTGAAATTTGTCCTAAAGGACATGGGCACATTGTTATGTTTTATCGAGTGGATAGATAATGTATGACGTCATGTTGAAGGTTCAAGGAGGGGGTTTAAGCTCACTGCCTTATTGACAGAGGAAATCCAAATCTCCACACTAAAGTGGATCCTGAGTGGGTCTAAAGAGACCTCTATATGTGATAAGATCGATATGTCAATCTTGACAAATAGGTCCAAAGACATTTAAGAATTCATGTCTTCTTTATGGATAATATTAGTTTTAATATACCACCTTAGAGGAGCAATGGTAGTTATGGGTTTCATCTCAGGTTTCTGTATTTACTCAGATTCACAACATTGCTGCAGGCTGTTGCATCCACATCTATTTACATTAAATGTTCTGAAGCCTTTGATGCTCCCTGAGTCACCACCTCTGCTGCCATAAATAAACCAACCAACAGAATATTCTGGACCACATACAGTATAAAGCTGTCCACCTCGGAAATAATATGAAAAAATAAAATCAGAAGCACCATATGTAATCCTTTAAAAAACAGATTCAGGCCACAGGCAAGATACGTAGGGAATATTAAGTATTTTAGAAGGAAAAGCTAAAACTATATGAATCTTTATCTGTACTACCGATGCAATGGAGAAGAAATTACCTTTCCAAAAATATTTTAGAGCTGAAATTAAGGGGCTAAAAGGGGAAAAAGCATCACTATTTCTTAGTGGAACTTATTTCTAACAGTTATGTCAATTTAATATTTACCGTGATGTATTTTGGCTTTCCAAGAAACTGAAAGTTACTCATGAGGTTTGTGTTGGACCTGATAGAAGAGCTGAAAAGCTTCACACACTGTTAGCAAGAGACTCCACTCATTAGGAAAACAACAGCATTGGTAAAAATAAATCTGCTGATTTACATATTTCTATTTAACAATGCAAGTCAATGGGAGAAAAACTTTTTGGGCTCAATGGCTTCACCTTTGGCCACTTAGACAAATTGTTGTCAAAGCTTGTGTTGTTCCTCTTGGCTTGGTCATCGCCTACAAGGAACAAATATAAGTCAAGATTCAGTTACTGTTTGTCTATTTCTTGCTTCAAATGTTTTCACAAAAACATTTTAGTATCTCTTATTTGAGAAAGTTATATCCTGCTATAAAAACAGACCAAGCTCCACCCCAACTTGTATCCATATATATATGTCATATATATGACATATATGTCACTCTAAGTCTCACTCTTCATTGCTCAGATTGGTTGTTGTGTGTTATTCAGAGCCATTTTTATCTGCACCCAGTGATGTCAATTTAGAGTGAAATCTGAAAAGTATTCTACTGTATTGATGTCATACAGTGTCAAACTTTTCAGTTTAAATTTACAGTAATTAATTTGCAGCCACTTTTCATAGTTTCTTACTGTCGTTTAGAAATACAGTACATTACCTGAAATACATTGGCAATATAGAGTACACTATGAGCCTTACATGTATGTTTTATTGAAAACTGAACAGTATTCTACTGCATAGATGTCATAGAGTAGCATATTGTATTTTGCAATGCAATCTGGGAGAAAATATATGCGATTAGAGCACTTTAACAGAATTAAATAATTTATAAGAATTTACTGTAAATTTAAACTGACAAAACTCCCAATAGTATTGTGCTGTAAATTCACAAGAATACAGTTATATATACAGTAAATGTATTTCTTTCTTCCAGGTAATTACTGTAAATTTACACTGTAAAGTTTAACAGTGCATTAGCAAATGAGTCTGTTGATGCCAGGCTCAGTTTTATTTGGGTGTTGAGTTTGAGTATCCGAACAGTCTTTCTCCAAAACCGCAGACTCCACTTTCTTTATGAACTTCTGTGTCCTCTGTGAACCACATTCTGCAGAGACTTCCAGCTGTAGATGAACTTCTAAGTATGCCGAGGACAGCAGCTACCTGAACCCCTCAGGCATATCATGCTGGATGGATGTAATGGCTCATTGTTGGAGCCAGTGTAATTCAGGTAATACACCACATCGGGCCTTTGTGTAAGACTCTGACACCGCTTTGGAAATGTCTTTAATTCTTGTAGTTTAAGTGGAGGCTCTCTCTCTCTCTCTTCCCCCAATTATGATTCTCTGCCACTCCGTTCCCCTGACAGCTACCCAATTATATATTTTTTAAAACCCTTTTCAGCAAACTCATCTCTCGCCTCGTCTGAAACCCCCACTACTCCGAAGTACATTAAGCCACAGAGTTTGCCACGGCTGCAGAGGCGCGAGGTTAATCAAAATAAGCCTCCACATGCCAACGCTGACCCGCAGCTCTATTAATAGTAACACCTAGATCCTAAGTGATGCTGCTGATTGTTGGCGGGGAAATTGAGGGCGAATGCTCGTTTGCTAGAATTCCCCAAAGTCTCCCGCTACCCCGTTCTCCCAGAGAGAGTAAAATGAATTAGAGCCTGTTTTCATCCCTGCTTGCTTTCTTTAATTCAGAAACCAATTACTTCAGATTTTCCACTTCAGGAGAGAGACTGTGAGCAGCAAAGATAGAAAAAATGGGATGAGAGACAGACAGAGAGGCGAGAAAAAGCACAAAGACAATCCTTCTTGGACTTAGTTTCATATAGAGATGCCAGTGAGGAAAAAAAAAAATCTCTGCACTTCTATTCCCTCGCTCCATGTATTCTGCACCCTGGATGGCAAAATTGCATGATTAAATATCTTGCAAGAAAACACCGCACCCACCGTGCAGCAATAACTTTATCCTAAATAAATTCATCCCCGATTGAACATGGCATACTTATTGTGTTTCCATTAAAAATGCATATGTTATCCTACCATCTAACTGGTTCGGTTGAGCTGCCGTTCTTTTACGCCAATTGAGAATACATTTCACCAGTGCTGGGATGATTTCACTGGAATGGGGTTGCTTACACTCACATCCCAGCAGTAGCAGCAGTGTTTTTGTGATTCTGTATCTGCAAAATAGGCACAAAAAAAAGAATGTTACATTATGTATGAAGGCAGGAGTGGATAGACATCTAACATTACTCCGCATTGAAATATCCTTTCAGGCATCCGCCCCTCTCTGACCCTGTGATCTACAGTAGGAAACCCCAAACTCTTTATCTCTTCTCTCCTCTCATCCATCCCCCTCCTCCTCTCCACAGCTGGAAATGAGCAGTGAGACGTTTCACTGAGGCAGCTACTACTAACGCTGCTTTGGTTCAAATTTGCCTAAGAGCACTTGACGAGGAAATTACACAAGTACAAGGAAGCCGCGGTTCACGGAAGTCACTCAGGTGCTCGGTGTGATGCAGAGAAAGCATATTGGATTCATACTTAGAACACCTTGTGGTTTTCACAGGAGGAGCTGAACACGACTTGTTCTCTGTGACGCCAGATTATTCCAGGCTGTTCTCATTCACTGTTCATACCTACTTCAATTCATATATAACCTGTGATATGTGATGGTGAGCCAGTATGAGCAGGGTTGCCTTAAAGGAGGAAGTCAGGCGACATTGTATAAAGTGTGACAAAGACCACATAGGGAAAAAGTCCAGATTTTTACCCAGAATACCACTGGGTTACATATCAAATATAGTTATTCTAACCAAACCTACAATCTATTCCTTAACCTACCTAAGTGCTTTTGTTGTTGTATAGAAAGTAACAGGTGTTTGCTGAGCAATTTATCAAATAGGAATATGAGAAAATCCTGATTTTAATCAGGTCTACTCTGTAAGATTAAATCACAATACATAACGGTGGCTGTTAAACTAGTGCCAAAATGTTTTACTCATTTCAATCTTGCACCAGAAAAGGACAGATAAAGGTCTTTATGAGTTTTTTTTATAAGTGTGGATAAACCTAAATGCTATTTGACAGAATTCATTGTGGCTTAAAATTCTAGATTTGTATAATATTTTAACATTTTAGTTGTTCAATATCATAATAACAACCATGCATAGAAAATACATTTAAATATATCTTTAAAAAAGTAATTCATAATACACAGAACACAGATTGAAAGGTTCAATGGTTATCAGGAAAAGACAGATACCGAACTACTACGACGAATACTGAACTGCTGGAATTATTGAAATCAGCTGATGTTAATTATGCCTCCTAACTGAACCACCAAACACCACTGACTCTATCTCTGAACATGCTGTGATTTCAAATCTTGTTTATAGTGTTTGATTTTTGTCTTGCTGTATTTTATTTATTTTTTACCATTTTGCCTGAATGTAGGGATCAAACACTGAAACTAAAGTGAATGAAGATTTAACGCACTGCACATGGTGGACACAATACAATTCACAAGTAGCACAAATGCAAAAAGAAAATTCGGTCAATGCATCATATTAACTCTATTATCCTGAAGATGTGTTGTGTACAATCAAGAAACTGCAAATCAATGAAATTGCTTTGTGAGCCAAATACAAGAGGTTAAGTAGTTACTCTAACTGTCACATTTTATACAGAAGAATGCAATTAATTACAAATGAAGTTCTCTGGAGAGGTAAGTGTGATTAATAGACAAGACAGATGGATATATGGATGCAGTAGATTGATATAGTGTACTGTGTGTCATTCTATCTCTCATTCTTCCTGTTTTCATTTATTGGAAGCTGAGCTGAGCAGCTGTGGAGGAGGCCCTTCAGTGCCAGCCTCATATTAGGACTCATTCCCAGAAACTGAGACCTAATGTACAGCTGGCAGTGAAGCGGTGTTGTTCTGCAGATAATTGGATATTGTTCTATTGTCGGTGATTGTGGGGGAAATGGAGGAAGGCAGCGGAGCGATTTCACAGAACCAGCCTGTCCCTCAACTAACATACTTCACTGAGGATCTCCATATAAGCATGACAAATTGATCGTCTGTCAGCTATCGCCAAAGGCCTCATGACCAAGGGGCAGTTTTCACTGTAGATAGCCTTTGTACCCCAAATATGTTGGAATATTCCATCTATTGTCTTCCACCTATTTGGGGCTGGGTCACAGGGCACACAGGGACAGCAGGCTAAGCAAGGTATTCCAGATGTCCCTCTCCCCAGCAACGTTTTCCAGCTCTTCCTGGGGACCCCGAGGCATTCCCAGGCCAGGCGACATATATAATCTCTCCATCTCTGGGTCTTGCTCGGGCCGCCTACCAGTTACACGTGCCCAGAAAACCATCTCAACTGGCCCATTTTAACACATATGAGCAGTGGCTCCAAGCTCCCTCATCATATCTCTAAAGCTGAGCCAGTAACTCTGCCAAGAGGGAACCCGGGGCAGAACCTCACTTTCAACCCAACCCAAGGATTACACCTTAGAGATGGTCCCCCTAATTTGGGATCCTTAGATACACAAAGATATGCAACAACAAGATCTAAGAATCTACAGCCATGTGGTTCACCATCTTGGTTTAGTGTATTAGCATGCAAGCATTTAATAATTAACACTAAACAGATCACAGTCTCTGTTTTGAACAAGTTGTTAATGCTGTTAAACGGTCAGGTTCAAGCATCAAAAGAACTTCCTTACGGTTAGGCCCAAAATTTAGGCTTAAAAAACACTACTTCTCGACATAACTTCAAAAAACAATACACGGACACCAGTCTCCTTGTTGAAACATCAGGGTTCCTTTTGGTCCATTAGTGGATAAAATTTCATGGGATACTTAAGAATTTCAGTGCATTTTTGTCGCAAATCATGGGAACTGAACTTTAGAAACAGCCTCACAAACTTTGGACCAACCTCACTTTTGACCTAATAGTGGCACTAAATCAACAATTACAATTTAACCTCAGGGGAAGATGAATGTCTGAACCACATTTTATTCCAGTAGGTTGATGTTTCAACTTGAAAAGTAAAAAACTTGGCCTGCTAGTTGAGCCCTAGGGAAAAGTGAGGGGATCGCCAAACTCATTACGAAACATCTTTTGGACTCTATATCTGTAAGAAAATTCTTGATGATCCATCCAACAGTTGTTGATATCTCAGTGTGGACAAAAGTAATGATCTGATGAACATACCCAAATTGCCATCACCTGAGCTGTAACCCAGAGCCTTTCTAAAAACCGTTTACTCTGGTCTAAACCTGAAGACTTTAAAGTTCAAACAGAAACGTTGAATTTTCAGGTGGGGGAAAAACAATGAATTTATTGTCTAGTGTTTTGCCTTTGACTCCAACTGATAAAAGGACATTCCAGGAAAAACTCTATCAAGACCTTTTTCTTGCCTCCAAGGTGGGGGGGGGGTTTAGGCTGCTCCAGTAAATCAGGACTATGACCACAGATAGGAGGGTGTAAGGTCAGTGATCCCCTGCCCCTAGATCTTTTGGCATTCCTAAAGCTTGATGCTCTTTGCTACTTTCAGAGGGATCCGGGCAGAGGGGCTGAACTCAGTAAAGCCTGGTGTTTAACGTAAACCCAGCTCTAGAAGAAGTGGATAAAAGAGCATATTCTAAGGCCAGTTAGGCAGGCTGAAGTGGGCCAGGCCATTAGAGAGTAAAGGTGTTTTATGAGCAGCTGTGGAATCACATACTCCAGCACAAGAGACGGATGGAGACGCTCATGTAAATTAATCCAGACGATCAATGCAATTTTGATAAGGTTTCTTATTTAAATTCATACTGTAGTTGCCATCAGCTTAACATGCTCAGTGAGGTTCATGATGTAACAAAGATCTCAGTGAAAACAGGCAATTTTGCGAAAATTAATTTTGATAGGAAATTTCTGATATACTACTTCATCTGCCAACAGTACGTTCAGTAAGTCAAAGTAGGTCAGGTCATTTGGGAATGAAAATATTTTAAGAGGCATCTGGAGGAAGAGAGTTTATTATAAATCTCATCTATATGGATTTAAAATATGACACCAAGAGGATAATTTTTAAAGGAAAGGATTGCTGAGCAAGCTTTTTTCCCACTTAGCATTTATATATAACAACACATGTAGAGTTTCTGGGTGGTGCAAACCATGTAAATGCAAGTGGTTTTAAAGGACTTTTTCCTATAGAAAGCAACATACAAGTCAAAATGCTCGTGTCAGCCTTTTAGTGGGAATTATAAGTACAACTTTTTCTTTTTAAAGGCTCAAATATTTCCACATTGGCGTCATGAATCCTGGAAGTATGTCCACCCCAGCCGTAAATATGGCAGCAAATCCACAAAGTGTATGATTATCATTATAAATTCCAGCTAGTTAACATGTGAATGCTTCCAAGTCGCAACAACAAAATTGTATTCATGTCTTCCAATCCTTCACATATGACACAAATGTAACCACAGTCATATCTTAGGGCTGCACAGGCAAAAACAGTGAAAATTCTCACAATGTTCAGTTCAATGGTGCAGCGAAGAGAGGGACAGTTCCCCTGTCACATAAAGCTTGGACCCACTCTGACCCCCCTAGATCTCAGTCTACATGGCTGTCTTTAAGAGACTGCAATGGGCTCTGTTTTAAAGCTAGAGTGAAGATATTGGTATCATATGAAACCAGAAGACCTAATTAATCTATTGGTGCCATAGTAAAGTTGTGTTATATGTTGTTGCTCCACAGTTAGGCAATTTTCTGGCAAAGGAAAAGCTGGCTTGGTCATTTTCAAAGAGGTTCCTTGACCTTTGACCTGGGTTATATGGGTACCCTGGAGTTTCCCCTTTAAAGACATTCCCACTTTTTGTTAATCCTTTATAAACTTTTGGCAAAAGCAAAGCAGTTTTTCTCATGCAGTAAAAATCTACCATATCATATTTGAATATTTATGCATGCTGGGGTCCCTAAACAGTCTTGGAATTGCATTAATTGGGAAAGAAAGAAAAGGTGGATTTAATGCAATATTAGCATTTCATTACAGTGAGACCATTTTTACAACTTTTTATCACTGTATAAAATAACCACCAGAAACTAGAGACCTAGGGCATTCTGAGAACTGGTGGCTTTCATAGGTATAATGAAAATAAGGGATGTTTCTGAGCAGTTTCCACAAGAGAAATAATCAGCAATCACGTGCTGAAAATGCATTTTTTGGAGGGCATTTCTGGTGCCCCCCACCTATTTGAAAGAGTCTAGAGCCACCACTGGTTCAGTTTTAAACATCCCAAATACAAATGCCATCAAACTACAAACACCTACATTTCTTAAATTTAGATAGGGGAGACATGTAGTCTGACAAAATGTACACATAATAGTTGATGGTTGACTAATCAAGCTTCTTTTTTTTAACTGCAGGAAAACCCAATAAATCTGATCATAAAGCTGCCACAACACTCACGTGCCATGACAAAATGCACTTCACCTCTGCATGTTTAATTACAGTTCTGTGTGCAGCCTAAGAAAATGCAGGACATGTTTTCTGTGGAAAACAGTTTCCTTGAAGATAGATAGTTCAGTACAAGCATGGCTCTTGTCACACCATTGTCGAATTGCAATAATTAGAGAAAGTACACTGTAATTAAGTTAAGTGAAACATTCCTTCATGTTACTTGGCAAACACACGACGACAACTTCCCCTGGTGATGTGGGTCGTGTTTTTCATCAGAATGTTGTGTTGGACGTCCAAGTGACAACTCCAGGAATGCCGAAGCCACAGACCCACAAACAATGCTGAGACAATAAATAAATGAAATAGCTCTGAAACCGCGAGAGGCCCAGAGGTCCATTTGGGTGAGTTTATCCCTGTAGTCTAAAGCCTGGGGAAGTTAATTGAAGCAATATAAATGTGTTGGACTACCGCAAACTGACCTGGAATGCAATGTAATTGTAGTTTACAGTTGGGACTTCATGCAGACGTGCAACGATGTGCGAGTCAGAAGGATTCTTGGCAGACCGAGAGCACAGTTCCACTTTCAGAGAAACAAGACAGCTGTAATTGTCTCCCAATAACTCAAACTATTTCCAAATGTATTATGTTTGCATAAATGATGGGTTTTATAAATTCAGCAAACAATTCTGATCATTCAGTGGTGGGACAGAGCATGCCATGTCACAGAGATTGATATTTGCACTGGTACTCATCTTGTTAAATACAGATTCAAAGCCAGTGCTTCCCACTGCAAGACTTAGCTGCGACTCCCAAATGTATTTCCTCACACAATAGAAGCAAAGTTGATAAGTGAATGCTCATCATTTAAAATTTTCTAGGGGAAAAAAAATTGAATTTATCGTATATGTAATACTTTTCTTCCCATATTTTGAGCATATTCCTCATTAAGGCCAACAGCCATCAGTTACTGACATAACTTATTAGAAATGATCACATTTTGTATCCAAACCTCTTTGAATTTCTGCACCAGTCTTTCCTCTGCCAGCTCTTTTACCTTTCCCTTTTCTTCTAGTTTTACGGTCTCGCCTTTTCTATGAAAACCACCAGTCAGGACTTTGGATGAGCGGGTTGCTACCGTACATCCTTTCTGCCTGAAGACAAAAGGGGAATCACTGTCTAAAAATAGACGGGACCATTTTAGGACGCCTTTGATGGGCCAATGCTGCAGAAGGAAACAACTAATCCTCATAACTAATGTCCAGAGTGAAGAGGAAGATTGTTTTGGACCATCATCAGAGCGGAGCCCCTACAAACCCCGAGCAGGACAGAAAGAGATATATAGAGAGAAAGAGAGAGAGTATCCAGCCATGTGCTCTCCATATGCTTCACACAGTGAGCGAGGAGTCTGGATTTCCGCTGTGATGCTTCAAACAGGCCCGTCTCTCCCTATCATTCTTCTACTATCACCCTCTCTTCACAAGTCTAAGCCTCACAGATCAGCAGTGTGTGTGTGTGTGTGTGTGTGTGTGTGTGTGAGGCAGAGTGAAGTGAGATGAAGTGGGACCAGATGAGCTACATCCTCCAACCAAGAGGAAGATGCAAAAGAGAGCAATTGAAAGTTATCTTGATGCAAGTTGCTTCATTTAATTTAAAACAAGACATGAACATAAAGGTTAAATAATAGAATGTACTTATGTGTGAGATTTGGATAAAGCAGCTACAGAGAGAGCAAAACAGAGGCTGAATTAAAGAGTCTGAAGAGAGGAAGTAAAACACTCTGAAGGTGTGCTTAGACTCAGTGCAAAGTGTATTTTAGTGGTGTTTTGATTTCAAATGAAAGTGGACAAAGAGATGTGAATTTACTCTGGGGAGGAAAAATAACAAAGTTGCTTCTAAAAGTACATTTTATGTTACTTTAATTTGTACTCCAATCTACTTCAGGGGAAAATATAACATTAAACAGCTAGTTGGTTACTAGTCAACTACTACTTATTTTAGTCAATTGGTAGATAAGATTTCACAATAACATAACATCATCCTAAGGCCGGAGATATACTTGCTGTTAACTATGTGTTCAATGATGTATGATGGCTGACTCACATAGCCTGCATCTGTTTGAAGCACTGATTCAATATGCACATGAACACTAGGGGCCGTGAAGTAACAATACTCACCATCGTCACTTTCCTGCTGTGATCTCAGAATAAACATAAAAACAGTAGCAGAGACAGTTTAGAAGCTTCTATCTATCAGTAAGTTTACACGACACTTGAAAGAAATGAATTATTACCTTAATCTGAGTACAACTGGACAACTGAAGTGCATGCAAACATGTTAGTCCGACTGATGTTGGAGTTCTCCAACTCCGATTGGGACACTGAGATAATGCCATTGGAATAGGATTTTCGCCGGCATGTATGACAAGACAACTCATGTGCACATGGTCCGCATTTTACACCTCCGCGCTGGCGTATGACCTCAGAACAAAACCATCCAAGAAAGCCGCTTGCACATTAGCTGCTTGCATTAGCCGCTCGCATATTAGCTGCTTGCATTAGTTGGTCACATTAGCCACTCGCCGGTCAGTAGCGACGGCACAAAGTGTCGAACTGAGGTCAACAGGAAAGGGGGCCATATTAATCCGCTGAAACGACGAATATCGCTACCCAGTGTTGAGGAGGAGGACACGTTCCCGTCAGTTATTCGATTTTCTCAGTTGCATGTAAACCGGGAAAGTCCTATTAGACACCAATATTGATTTTTAAGCATAGCTCTATTAAACTGTGCATGTAAACTCACTGTATGTTTGAATATAGTGACCTCCTGAAGCCATGTTTGTTATTTACATCCAGCAAATCCACTATTACTATACAGTCTAACTTCTCTGGTGCGCCAGTGAAAACCTCCAGTAACACGTGTTGTACAGGCAGGTATGTGAACAATATCGAAAGCAGCCGTTTGTATACGCTTGGCTAAATAGCAAGTACATTTCCGGCCTAACTCATGATATGACTGAATGTAGTAATAACATATTCTAATGAATAAATCAGCAGATCTTAACAACTCAGGTCAAGAGCTTACTTTGGTCCTCTAAAATTGCTACAGATTAAATCAGAAGAGCTCCTGAGCTCACAAATTAACAGATCAATCTACATTAAAACCTGAGTAAACTCCATCTGCTAATGAAGACCATGAAAGCCCCAAAAAATGCTTTTAAGTGGACCTTGAATTGAGATTCCCCTCGAGCTGATTCAGCCCAGCTACAACTGTAAAACGCTGATTTAATGTTAATATTGTAGTTATAATATAGTGATATAACATATGACATATATCATTTTACATGGCTGTAAATTCTCTGTGATAGGTGATATTTTTTGATAATGCTCTCAAATAAGATTTTGAATACAGAACTTTACAATTTTACTATTTTTACCTAATATGTGAGCGTTAGTTTGAACATGTGTAGCTCGCTCCAGCTAATATTTGTTCAATCCATACATATAGCTGCTTGTGCCAAATTAACACAGACTACAGACTTTGGAGGAACAAGTTTAAAATGAGTTGTCTTCTGTTGAAATATGAATGTGCTGTCAGAGAGAGAAAGAGATCAAGGAAGACACACACTAAGGACCAAGAGCTCATACAAGTGAGTTTCAGAGACATTAAAGAGCACTCACCACACTAAGAGGTCTCTCCGTCTTATCTAAGGTCTTGCCCCCCTCTCCATGGCTCCATATGGGGGATTAGGACACTCCAGTTGACCGGCGTGCATGCGTGCTATGTGACCCCTGAACATCGCTTTACAGGATTAAACTGCCTGCAGGTAATTTATTAGCAGACGCTGAGGGACGATCTCCAGCACGCTGAGTGATGTTCAACCACAAATTTTCTGTCACATTTTATTTTTATTATCAAGTCATTGTTGAACCCTTGAAACCCTTGTTTTCTTTAAAAGATTACCAAAGATGCACTGTTTATCGTGGAAAGAAACTGTAAAAACAGGCATTATCATACAAATTTGAATTTTCCGACAGTCCTTGAATGGTAACTGAAATTAGGCTTAAAACTGTGATATTGTGATACTGTAAAAATCTCTTCACTCTACACTATCATTTCAAATGTCGCCAAGAATATTGGAATAACTACTTTATATTAAAAACATTAAATTCTGCATTCCTCTGTGACACTGTGAAGCCATGATTGACGCTTCACAGCTAGCTCTCAGGTTGGACACACTGGAGGAGATGGTGGAGAGATGCACTGTCAAGGTGTTCAAGGCCATCTTGAAATACCCAGATCATCCGCTACACAAAACCTTTATAGACCAAAAAACAGCATTGGACGGCTCCTCTCTCTCAGTTGCAGCAGGAAAGAGATTCAAAAGATCCTTCGCTCCTACAGCCATCAGGCTGTCTCATTCTACAAGAGCTAACAGATTAACTGAATTTCCCCTCGGGGATAAATAAAGTAATTTTGATTTGATTTGATTTATTTTGCTGAGACGAACGGTCACGTGACAAATATTCAGTCAAAATTGGACATAACTGCAGGCTGTTTACACAGAGCAGAAAGGAGAGGGCAGGAGAGATTGTAAGTATAGGTTGTAGTTCAAAATGTTTAGCATGCGGAAAGAAGATGTTTTTCCAATATTTATGACACTTGTGGGTACTTGAAAAAAATGTGTATATATAAATTTAATTTTATTCCTTTTAAAAAAATCATCAGATAAATTGAACACACATTTTTCTTTCTTTTTTTAATGATTTATGTCGTTATAACTGTGTTATTCTGCACACGGGACATGTTTAAGTTATTCCCACTTCTAGCCATGATTAAGCTGTTTCCATAGAGGTGCAGTGAAGTATATATTTGAGCATGCAGTATATATTGCCGTGAATAAAAGCCCTGAAATGGCTTGGGGTTCAGAGGGTTTTAAAGAGGCATGAAAGGCAAGGATCACCACTGATTTTTCTCAACATACTGACTCTCAAAGCTTCGGACATAAAACTTCTCAAATTTAGTTTCAGTGACCTACAAGAGTGTTGAGACACATTCAGCGTGAAGATAGACAGCAGTTGCAACAGTTGAAATGTTTCTTTGAACGTCTTGATGCGTCTTTTAGCTGTGAAAGCTGTGACATGCCTTTGTTGCTGTTCCTTCAATGTATCTTTTCACCCTTACTTTTTAGTGTGTTTGTGTTTTATTTACGTGCACATTACAGGATCTGGTTTTATAGAGTGAATCAAGTGCATTTTGTGAATTGGGTTTCCTGTAAACATATAATGAGCTTTAGTTCCTGGTGTTCCTGGTCACAAATGTGGCGAGGTGGATGAAGTGGCAACCCACGAATTCCTGTTACACTTAATGAGCTCGTCTTCTGTTTATTCCAAACACACCAGAAACATTACTTCAGGACAGACCTACCAGCAGCGATAGAGTTGTAAAAAGGAGCTATCACTTATTACTGAACTTCTACTGCTTACTGTTGAAAACTTATGCATTATTTAACTGAAGAGTAATACAGGGAGGCACAACAATGCTTTATTATTTAAGAAATAGACGTTCAAAATGAATAAAATCTTAATCGGAGCTTTCAGTTTTCTTCTTCGGGTCATGTCTGTTGGTTCCTCTACAATTTATGTCTTAAAGTCTACAATTTGAGACTCTCCTTTTTTAATTTTTTAAGATTTGAATTACATTTCATTCTAAGATGAAGTAATCACCACATGAAAAATATGAAACAAACATGTGAATAAAACTTTTTGACAGATGCTGCAATTATTGACTCACTTTTGACCATAAATTTGCATGAGAAATGTCATATTATATATTTTTTTCAATGCCTATGTACTACAGTGCATGTGTTCTGCATTATGAGCTAGACAGTGATATCATTTCAATGAAAGAAGATGACACAATAAATAGCATCAAACGAGACTGAGACACGTCAAATTAAAGGCATTCCTGACATATTTTCAGGAGAGACGGATATTTTATTGTTTCCTAGTGGTAATTCTTCACAGCTGGCTCAGTGTTGGTGGCGAACGAGGCATAAATTTAGTCTAAATCGAGGAAATGTCACAATAAACAACAAGAGAGAGAGGAAAAATCCAGCATTTCCTGGAAACCTTAAGGGAGTGTGGTGCAGCATTACTATCTTGTTTTATGAGGCTCGGTTTAAAAAAACCAAAAAGAAACAGTCAAGAATATTACACAGATGAGCGTGTGTTACCTCAGGAGCTAAATCAGTAAAGTATTTATTTCCTCATTTTCCAGATCATTTGAACCTTTGTGGAATTGCTGCAGAGGTGTAAACACAACTCCCCGCGGTGCAGAGGCAGCGAGTGTCCTCCGACTGTGGAGCACAAAATGTTTCCTGCTCTATTTCATGTTCCTCCACAGGCAATAAATGATATCTCTCAAACTGAGACATAACACTGCAGTGTGGGAAAAGAAGAAACAATAAAGTAGCACAAAACTTTTCCCCTTGATCCGTTCTTGGAACCGAAGTGAGCAATCTGGGATGTGATGCTCCTGCACCTACACAGGTATTTAAAGCGTGACTCACCGTCGCCTCGTGTTTCTCGGGGTGATAGCGGAGCCGAGGAGCAGAGCTGAACACTGGGGGCCTCGTGGTGGAAGGTCTGGAGGTAGGTAGGCTCGCTGTGGTGTGCAGTCTGTGTGTGTGGGATGCTTTTATGCAAAAAGATAAATACTTGTTGTTCAAGATAAGCTGGAAGGAAATTACTTTTTTGCATCTTTTTGAAACCAGCCTGCTTGATATTTACATGACCATTGTTGTTACCATTACCAATATGGTGTTTTTACAAAAAAATCTGCAAACAGTCCCAGGTGCAGACTTAAAAATTTCACAGAGCAAAACCATACTGTACACGTTGTTTGCACATGTTAGTATACTATTTTTCATCTCTCTGAAATCCTTTTCTCTGATCTAAAGTAGATCAGATGTTCTGCACGAGGGAAAAAATCTAAAGGGTTTCTATTTTACACCTATATAATATACATGTTTTCTCATGCATCTTACCTTTCACTCAGCTAAGTCTACTGTTTTTGAGCTTGAAACTTTAACAAATTAAATTTCATTTTGTTGAGCTAAAATTGAACAGGGTGGGGGCACGGTGGCACAGTTGGTAGCGATCTCGCCTCACAGCTAGAAGGTCCTGGGTTCTGGCATTGAAGGTGTGTCTCCAGTGTTTAAAACAGCGTTTGTCACGTTTAACATCTATTATGGTGTCAAACAGAAGTCAGACTTTCCCCCAGGAGAACAGGGTTTGTGTTCCGCCTGAAAACAAAAGCAAACAATGTGATTTAAACATCACAGAACTTCCGTACCTCCCTTTTTTTGCGTAACGTAACTACTTCACTTCTGGCATCTACTTACATTTATTTACTCTTTAAACTGTCTTTGTTAACACCTTACCAGGATTTATTTTTTGCACTAAACCGCGATCAGTGGTTTTGTAGAAAATAAATCCAATGAAACTGCAGCCCTTTTTTTCAACCGCAAATCTTATGTGTATGTTTAATGACGTGTACGCTATTTTTAAAAGCGATGCGTTCCTATCTGTACCAAGAACTGCAAAACTCTCATATGGGTCGTTATGGATAGTATTGAGAAACCACCGGTTCTGTAGTTTAGGTTGGAGATCTTGTTGGTGTGCAGCAAGGTTTAAGTAACATTAGTTGTGTGTCACAATGACAATGGGTTGCAGCAGTTAAAAATGTAGATATTTAACATTATCTAAGGTTTACAGAAACAAACAATGCCAACATTTATTTTGGCGACTGGGCTGATACAAGAGAAAAACATGTGCAAATGTCTGTTTATGTAGTTATTGGTGTCATTTCTCACTAAAGTAGCTCTTAATTTAAACTTAAATGGCTCATAAAAGCTATAATAAGTTTATTTTCCATGTGCAAGTTAAGCTTTTCAAGCTTTTCAATGCACGTGAACTCCCTGCTTTAGATTTATATAGCTAAATGAATTCAGGGCTGAGGCCTTGCTGTTTTTAAAGACTCTATGGGTCGTATTGTCTCCAGCATAAACAAAAGTACACAGTAGACCACAGTAGATATTGCTTTCTGTCATGGCAATAACATCTTAAGCACACAACAGTGAAGACAAAGGAGAGAGTGCAGCTAATCCAATTTGCAGAAGAGAACAACTCTGTCGAAAAGGGCCCATAAACTGTGATTCAGATGTAATCCAATCTAACAAATTACAGATTCTCCCTTTTATATCAATAACAGAGAGAGTGTGTGTGTGTAAGGCTCATATAATAAAAGAAGAGGCAGAAAGAAATCTAGGAGAGCAACATCTTAAATCACATACTGGCAGGGAGGTGAGCGCGAATATCCTGTTAGAATTCTTTCACAGACAAAATCAGCATCACAAACAAGCCTCAGCCTACCTCTAAAAACATGTCACATTGAGTGTAAAATTATCCAGCTGACAAATATAAAAGGTGCAACATTCGGCAGTTTTGCATCAACAAATCATCACCACATTACACTTTAGTTTCTTTACCACAACAAATGAACTGTTGAGAAGAATGTCAGCCTCTGCCAGAGTTTAACACATTTCATATTCTGAGCTGTACAAAGTCTGATTTGTTCCAAGACACAAAATAAGAGAAGAGTGCATTCTACCTTTGCAGTTTTTTGATTGGCAGAGGGTGCACCAGGCAAAAGATATCACACTTTCTAAATGAGAAAACAAATGTATTGCCATTGAAAAGGATATCTCTGCAACACAATACATAGACGACACTGTCACTTCTCCACATTCTTTTTTCTAAAGTTTGTAATTAGTTTTGGTAGAAATGTAAAAATCTGGCCAAATTTGCTCATTTAATACCACTTCAGAACTAAATCCTTCTCTGTCTGCTGATGCATTAATATGCAGTAGGTGTTTTATTTAATTTCATCACTGAGAAAACAACAAAATCAAGCTTTCTGAATTGTTATTTTCCCTGCAAAAACCTCATCACACATCTATAAAATGACTTATATGAAAATAAACTCATTGGAAAATAAAAACTGGGAAGAAAGAAAAAGGACTAAATTTCAGGACCTGTATTTGCTTTCATACAATTGAATCTATCTTTAAATAAGATATCAATCGAAGCAAGAAACAATGAATATTCATGGTGAATCATTTGTCACACTGTTTGTACAGAAACATTTTGGATCCGCTCCATCGCCCATCAGTCTGACAACAAGCACCCTGCAAAGCTTGTTTTCCTCTTAAGGATGTAAAAGTTTCGATTTTTTGTTTTACTTTTTGTACCACATGTTTAGTGTTCATGCATATTCAGATTTCTTCTCAATACACCCTGCTGGAAAGGGAACAATTTATTCCAGGATGAAATGGATTTGGTAGAGTTGGTGCAGTTGGTGTTGATTAAAATGCAACTAATTAGTCAGCATCTCCAGTGACACACGCTGGGATTTTGTAGTTTACAGGACCACCAGAGATACAGTTGTGAAGCTGAATATGCCACAAACAGAATCATCTGTAACAGAGAGTAACTTCAACATATGTCCCGTTATTTAAACATCATCTGGAATCTTTTGAAGTTCACCATGTTCTCTCCAACAAGCAGGCCACAACTTAAATAATTCCCATAACACAGATTTCCCTCTGTATGAAAATCCAAGCAACGTTATGGAACATGACAAGCATTGAAAACTCGGTATGAAGTTTGGGAGAAGTTCTGGAAAAGTCTGGCAATTTAAATGTAAAATATGCGTGGGAACACTGATGTAAAGTTTGGGAGTACTTAGTGTCCCCCGATGGGGAAAGTTACTTTTCCTTCTCTTCTTCTTGTCTGTTAACCAGAGCTTGTGAAGATCATGTGAGTTTTAAACTCTCAATGATACGTGCAGCCGGTGCCAGTGGATTCTGGGTATCTAATTTCTTGGCCCTAACAAGCCTGTGATTGATGAGACTTCAGCTTATGGCAGTGGAGCAGAGTAAAAGAAGACCTTCCTCAGCCAACCTGTGATCAGACCTGTGTGAAAAACTACGAGGAAATACCTCTCCGTGTTTGATTTATATGTTTTGGACAACCAGGCTGGTGGCACGTCAGCACAATTTAAATAACGTCTAGTGAGCTGTCAGTCAAACTGAAGACTACGATATTGGCTCAAACACTTTCCTGAGATTGTCAAAATTGTTGGCGCTTTGTAACAAAAGTGCCTCTCAGTATGTAACAGACTGAACCCCATCTGGCGCCGACACACGCTAAAACAAACCACAGACATGACTTTGCAAATAGTGTTTGATCCAAGTTCAGTGAACTCTGACAACCCAATTTTTTGACCCTAACAAGCCGGTGATTGATGACATTTCAGCTAATGGCAGCAGAGAAATGAGCTAAAAGGAGAACTGCTCTGCAGCGGAGCAGAAAAACATTTGGATGTAAAAAGTTAAACCTACAGCTGTGAGTGGCACATATACCCCCGTGTCTTTATGTGTCTAGGCAGAGTGAAAAGTTCACTCTGTGTGTGGACTCTGAGTCAGGCCTGGGCCATGAGCATATGTGCAAATACTTCTTTATAGTACTTCAATTTTACCTACTTTAAGCCAGATGGGTGGGATTTACCACATATGACAACACCATGAACGCCAGAAAGTTATTTAACAACCACAAAAGGGTGTTTGAAACTTAATTTCACGCTGTTTGCTGTGATTGACAACGCATCTAACAAAATCCGAAGCTATAAACTCCACCCATCTGGTACAGCAAGACGATTAAAACAAACACTTTAAGTGAGAATTATTTGCAAATAGCTTTTAAGATGGGTTTCAGGGAGAATGTATGTGAGTCAGGGGATGTGACTCTGTGAGGAGAGGAGAAGCAGCAGAGGAGGAGCGGTGTGGTTTTAATTAGGAGGCTGCTGCAGCGTTGTGGGTTGGGACACGGTGCCAGGATGTCCCGGGAGAAACAGCACTGACGCCTTCGAGGCCTGCCAAGCGCGGCCACAGCCTATCCCAGAATGCCTCTGTCACCGTCACCGTGGGGAACGGCGGGGCCACAGAACATCTGAGAAAACAATCATTTTCGCCCCACCGTCGCTACAGAAACGCTCCCATTTCTCTGCCCGGGGGAGGCCGGGGAAGGCAGGGAGGCTGGCTCGACGTCTGTTTGGTAGACATTTGTGTTCTTCTCTGACGTGCTGCAAAATGATACGTCACGTTTGATATCTTACACGCCGACGCATCACATCCCAAAGAATGTGATGGAACAGGAGGGAGAAGAAGGAGAACAAGCTCTGCATATGTATGTTCACTGCATAAAAAAACTAAAAACAAGGTTTCTATTGCTTCAGGAGACAAACAGTATGAACTGAAAGCACCACAGATACAAAGAGGGTACCCACATCATTAATAAATCATGTTTTATTGCTTTTTAGATTGCAAAAAAGTCAAGTTTACACATGAAGATCACACAACATGATGAATGCTGCTCACCCTGTTAAAACAGTTGTTCAGTGTTTTCTGTGGCTCTGAAAAGTCTCAGAACATAATCCTGATGATCTCATCAGTTATCTCAGCTTCTTAGAGACTTCAGAGTTTAAACAGAAAGCCTGTGTTATGAACTGGAGGCGTCACATTATAAAGATGTTGGCATACAATACGGTGAGGGTTTAAAGGGATAGTTCAGATTTTTTTGAAGTGGGGTTGTATGAGGTATTTACCCACAGTCAATGTATTCCGTGTAGTAGATGACGGTCTGTGCATTCCCAGTTTGGAGAACCAGACATGCTCCAGGAGGCAGGAAACAGACTGCAGACGCACACAAAATGTATTTTTACCACATAAACAAAGACTTGTGTACTCTTTAGGACAATCTTTAGGTTTGTGTGTTGAGGCTTAGGGCAGTCACCCACTAATCAGAAGGCCGGTGGTTTGATACCAACATTTCGAAGTATCCTTGGACAGATGCTGAAAAATAAATTATGCCTAATGCTTATTCCATCTGATGACTTTTACCCTGTCCAATATATCTATTGTATTGTTATTAATTCTGTGTATTTTATTGCTGTTTCTTTTCTATCCTTTTGTACGGTGTCCTTGAGTTCCAAGAAAGGCGCCTCCAAATAAAATGTATTATTATTATTATTATTATTATTATTATTATTATTAATGCGGTGCCACCAGTGCATGAATGTGTGTGAATGGGTGAATGATGATCTGAAGTGTAAAAGCACTTTGAGTGGTCGCTATGACTAGAGAAGTGCTATACAATTGCAGTTAATTTACCATTTTGAAAAAATACGCAAGTCTTTTTATGGGCTTGAGGAGATTCTCCTCCAGTGTCTGACAAAGAGATGGTGGTCTTTCTAATAAAAGCGGTATCTGAAAGAGAAAAATCAATGATTGATTGGAGGTGGAAGTGGTGGAAACAGTGATTTTAGTGGGTAAACTTTGTTACAGTTTCCAAAGAGGTCATATTTTGGGTTTAGTATTTCTGTCAGTCTGTCTGCAAGAATTCGGAAAATCGACTAGTTGGATTTTCATGGAACATTTTGCAAGGTTGCAGTAGATGCAGATTCAAAATTATCTTTCACTTTCATTCCCATTGCGAGATAGGACATTTGAACATTCATGTGGTGTCAGAATAATCACAAAAAAGAGTTCTAACTGGAAAAATTCATGTGAACCTCCCCTCAAGTTGGACCGTGAGATAAGGCATAACTTGTCGGAGTCTGCGCCCTTTTAGTGCCCTCTAGTTTATTCACTATTTACGAAGTGCTTTGCAGTTAGAAGACAAGACAAACAAAATGAACAAACTACAACTTATTATGTTAAAGAATCATGGAAAAGACAAAGAAAGCATGCCTTAATGTGCGCCAATTTGCCATTTCTGATACCTGATGAGGACATACACTTAAAAAGAGATTTTTCTAAACCTGGCAACCCAGAAGTTGATCTTACTACTAACTCATTTTAAAGCATTAATAGATGATTAATACCTTGATAGAAAGTGCAGTATGAGTGTGTGCAGATAAGTTCTACACAACTCATTATTGGTAAGAATCTAAATGATGAAGATATACAAAAATAATGACAGGATGGACACCACCTTTGTCGCAGTTGGACAATGAATAATACAGCTTGTTTTCGCATCACGATGAAGATCTCAGCGGCGCTGACCTCACACTGAGCCGTCACTCCTCAAAGTCTGATGACGACATGATTGCAACGCTTGGAGATCTTTTTGAAAACCGTTCTCACTGTGCAGATCAAAAAGCATTATAGATAAGCTTCATCTGCCTTTGTGACACACACTGTCAAAGGCAACACAGAAAAACCCATAAACATGAGCGGGGAAGCATCTCATGCTGCGTAACACCCACCCCCCCTCGTCCGCCGGTTACTCCTTAAATCGCCGCTTTATTGGTATTATTCGCCCTGTCCGCTCCATCTCAACACAAATCAATAATGCTGACAGTTCTCGTAAAACACATTTCGCAATATGGACTCAAAGTGGAGCCATTTGTGGAGCCTTGCAATTATGTGACGAGCAGAGGGGGACGGAGAGAGCCGGGGGGGGGGCCTGTGGGTTGACTAATGAATACCCCGGGGATTCTCTCTCATCGTGGGGGAAGAATGAAAGTATGATGGTGCGAACGACATTCAAGCTTTCTTTTATGTGCGACAATTTCCCTCCCTGTCTGAGCGAACATTAAAACAGGATGAGCAAGAGCGTGGAAAACAAATAGGCAGCCCTTGACTTTGATTATAGGTTTGGGCAAATTGGAATGTGGATACAAAAGGGAAAACCACGCTTTATTGAGGACCCATAATGGATTCTTTATGAGAGTGGGTGTGTGTTCTATCTATGTCTGTGTTATCTGTCGGCATCTGAGTGTGTGTGTGTGTGTGTGTGTGTGTGTGTGTGTGTGTGTGTGTGTGTGTGTGTGTCCCATGAGAGCGACTGTGTAACTACATCTATTAAGGCTCCAGTGTAAACGTAGCCTTCACACACTGAATATAATTGGCTCTGAAACAGAAGTGGGCAGATATTTGACGTTTGTTAGTGTTTCCCAAACATATCTTACTTCTGTGTAATCAATCCCACTCATTAGACACTTGGTCTGAGCTGGAGCCTTTTCAAAAGATGGTTCATGACATTTCGTTTAATTTGGTGGTGTCAACTTATTGATGTACTTCTCATATCACATGAGAAAAATTTACCGTTAATGGTATTTCATTTTTAAAATCAACATTTCTGTGTTAGAGATCGCATACTAACTAACTGACTATATACCCAATCAGTATGCACTGTTTACTGCTTGCTAGATAAAGAATTAAGTATAACATTACCAACAGAGCGTTAACACTGAAGTATGCTCTGCATCAAGTGACAGCAAATTTCAAACAGACATTATTTGAATTCTATACATACCACATACTCAGAAACTTTGGGTATTATTATTATTATTATTAGTTGTATTATATGAATTGGTATTATAATACGTTTTGGGCAGGGTGCAAACAGATTTGTGAAAATTTTGGGGGTCTCTAAAATATATAACTTTTTTATAAATTGTACTCCACATTTCTATTTTTCTGCATCTTCATGAATGTGAATGTGTAAAATTAGGTTACTATTGATGTATGATTCATGCATGAAGATGATTCATCCATTATTCACTTTAATAAAGACACTGGCATACATTACATGCTGTTTTTGAAATTGTGCTCATCTGGATGTGATGAGTAACTTAAACTGTTGCTGATAAGGAATCCATCCCCTATTTGACCTATAAACTATAGAAGACGTGATGTGTTATTGATGTGGTCATTCACTGATTATTATATGAATGTTTCTTTGCAATGAGAGTCACAGTTATTCCCCCAGGCTTATTAATTAGTATTAATATTACATTTGTAGGATTTTGAACATTTCCACTGTTAGACAGGTGATGGTAAGACGCCAAGAGAAGTTGTAAAGTGCAAGCAGAAGACTGAATAACTAAACAGTACAGGAGTAACAAAAATCAACTTTGCAAATGTTTTGTGAGGGACATGACTTTAAAAAAGTATGTGAATACATCTTCCATTACTAGTGGGCGAGGGATTAAAGAGCATGTGCCACAACTAAAGTGTTTTAAGTTTTATTTCTTTTGTAGGTGAAGTTTCCACCCTGATTCAGATGTACAAAAACTCCACTTTGGAGCAGGCTGCTCCTCAAAAAGAGAGAGCTCAGTGAATCATGACTGCATGCCAGGAGTAAAAGTGTTATACTTGGCTTTTAAATATCTTTGTTTTTGGAGAACTTTGTATATTTCAATGGAGGCGAGCCAGGAGAAGATGGGATTACACACCAGCTCACTAATGTTTAATTCAGTCTTGGATGAATATGCAATTGCTTGTGTAGAGCTGCAGCGTGATGGTCCATCTCTGCGGCTGAAGCAGAGGTGGGAGAGAGAGAGAGGGACTCCACCAACGCTTTCATTTGATGGGAGTTCAGCTCGCTTTCATCACCATGAATCATGCATTTATCACGTCCCTGCAGCTGGGAACAGATACTGAGGAAACATGATGGGAGTGTTACAGTAAATTCTCAACACTTGTGCGCTTCTGCATCTCAAAGAGTTAGCTGGTGCTTTTAAGCCACGGTGATTTGAGTGCAACTGTTCACTAATCCCAAAATCTTAAGCAACATCAGAAGCAGCCATCATCAACTATCAACCCCTCGCCAGAGAGAATAGAGATCGTCTGCAGTGTGGCGCGCTGAGATCAAAACCAAATGACGTCACTGTGTCAGTGGATAAAAGCACACGCAATGTTACTTTACACGCCTAATGAGGCAGCTATATCAACTGTGAAAGAGCCTTGCTAATTATCATCCCTTGTGGATTGTTGTCAGTGTAGAGTTTGGCTTGAGAGCACGGTGCCCATCCGCATGCATAAATCATCAGAACATGGTTACAGGCACTTAGATTAATAGAGGTTAATACGGGTGGGTGCTGGGACTTCCAGGAGATGGGTGGCAGGCTCTTACATGGTAGATGGAGAGAGAGAGAGAGAGAGAGAGAGAGAGAGAGTGCAGTGCTGTATCAGCTCTGTGTGTGAGTGTGTGATGTGAAGAAAATGAAAACTTGACATAAGCTTCCAGAACTCAGCTTTTAATGGTATTTCTGCTTCAGTGGATGACAGAGTTGAGAGTGACAGGAATCACAGAGGAAACGCAGGGAGTGTGTGATGTGGACCAAGCATCAAACTCACAGCAGCACACCAGCTCTACAGCCACTTTTAAAGACAGAACATATTCATTGTAGATGTCCTTATTCTCTTTGGTGAATGAAAAGAATAAATAATTGGGATAGAGGCCGTTTGCCTGAGCCTCTGTGTTTGGCAGATTGGGGTAATGAGGCTCAGTCAAGGTGTAAGGGCTTTGTAGAAGTGGTGCATCTCTATCACGGACGTCAAAGTTAAAATAAATGAAGCGTGACCTGGGAAAATGGGATATGTTGGCATGGTAAGCAATCACAGTTGACATCTGTCATATATTTATTGTAAATACATGTAAATTCATTCATTCATTATCCTTAACCGCTTATCCAAACTCGGGTCGCGGGGGGCTGGAGACGATCCCAGCTGACATCGGGTGACAGGCGGGGTACACCCTGGACAGGTTTCCAGACTATCACCGGACATACATGGAAATTGCAGCTTATTATTCCTATGAAATACTCTGGTAAGATGTACCTCCTGTATGATGCATATCACTGTGCAGCAGTAGAGGAGTAAAGCAGTAAAACTGCGGCTGATGAGATTTGACCAGAATGTGAGACACTTCGTTTTAAGATGTGGTCTGGCTTATCCAGTCTAATCTGATGGAAACAGATCCTTTATGCATTTACACTTGGAATTAAGGTGTGTTTCTCCTCAATAGGCAACTTAGTAAATGTGGAAATACCTAAATCTGTATTATTTTAAATGGCCAGCAGTGGGCGACTACATTGATTGCAAAAGAAATTTGACTGTTTGAACGTCAATAGGAAAATGAGCCTACTTCTCACTTAATTTGTTACAGCATGATGTTCATTTTGTAAATTATGGTCCCATGTAGAGTAAAATAAACCATGAAGCAGAGTATGATTTAGGGGGTGGCTACCTTTTGATTGACAGGTCGCTACCACAGTACATGCTGCATTTTTGTCTTCAGACTTTG
Organism: Centropristis striata; assembly: GCF_030273125.1. Taxonomy (NCBI): domain Eukaryota; kingdom Metazoa; phylum Chordata; class Actinopteri; order Perciformes; family Serranidae; genus Centropristis; species Centropristis striata. The sequence goes on from NC_081532.1 coordinate 13,066,821, forward strand.
ACCCTTTCAGAATGTGTTTTCACATCATAATTAAAAATAAATCAGGATAATTACACTGAAAGGTTAAAGTTGTCACATGACAAAACTCCACTTGTTTTAGTGCAGCTGTTGGTTGAAAGCTGGATTTGAATTTTATTTTTCTCTTAAGAGAGAGGCTGTCTGAATTCAGACAATTTATGAAATATTATAGCAAACCATCTCCAATCACCTCAGTGACCCAGGGCTGGGTCGAATTCTTCCCATGGTGCAACAATCAACAGTGGTCAGTGAAAAATTTTCTCAGTACTCACAATAACTTTTCATTTTATTAGTATCAAGTGTAAACAACTCGCAGGTGTGCTGTTGCGCTGCTGTTAATAACAACATGGAGGATTTTTGATGAAAGTCTGGAAGGAGAAAGCACCCACAGCTGGCACTTTCTGTAAGAGTTGCCCTGCTTTTGCAAGGTTGAATTCTGAAACACTATTTAGCTAAAAAGTGTCACCTGATGCTGACAATCTTACACTGAAGACACAGATGAGTATACCACATGCACTGAAATGTATTCCACCAAGTTATTGCTAGAATCTCTAATAGTGAGTCTTGAGTCTTTGTGCCGGCAATCATTTTGTCAGAGAAGTTGATGGAGCTGTCAGTTTGAAATGAGCCTCTTAGATTCTTTGTTTTTTTTGGTTTCCTCCCTTGTGTTTGAGCTTACAGTAGATATAGTGGAGGGGTGAGTTGGGGTGAGGGTGGGCCCCAGCAACAGCAGCGCTGAGGGACATGAGGTGAAATGGAACCCACGCACTGAAAAGAGACGAGAGCCCCGAGGCGCACAGTGGACTTTTTCTCCGTCCCATCACACCTGTTTACAAGAGGAAGCGGTGATGTCACCCACTTCACACTTTTGGACAATGGTGGCTGAAAGAAAGCAACAGGTCGCAAGGGGTGGTGGGAGGAGGGGAGGGAGGGGTGGTCGAGGGGCCTGAAGAAGCTCTCCGTTTTATTTACCATGGATACTATGTTTTGGCCCCTTCGGCTTGAGCACAATAACACTTGCGGGTTCAAGTTCCTGCCGTCCCCCTATTCTCTGTCTCCTTCCTTTAATTCTGTACCAGCCCCTCTCTCATACATCATATGGCTGGGGCTCAAAGACATGAATTTCCCCACTATTGAGACTTCTCTATAATTACCTTGAGAGGAGGAGGAGGAGGGGGGAGGATAAAATGGGGAAGTGAAGAGAGGGGGGCACATATTAAAAGTGCCTGAAAAAGAAATACTCTGCATTCTTCTATCACTCTTCACAAATGCAATAAAAGAATGAAGAGGAGGGAGGGAGGGGTGTTGGGTATGAGGGTACATAAAAATGGGGTGCGTTCCAGGAGAGTCGGTCCCCGGAGGGAATCTGAATAAATTAATCACAGCGATTGGCTTTCTTTTTTTTTTTTCTCGCCTCCTTTCCTCTGGCAGGACGCTGTCATCTAATTGGGCCCTGCCTCCGTGCAGGGCTCCGATTGGCCGAGAGGGAATGTGAGAACCTGAAGACCTCGGCCAACGAGGCTGACAGGGGCTCAAAAGGGCAGCTTCTCTCCCCGACTTGAATGGAGAGGAGCTGGGGAGGAAGGGGGAGATAGAAGGGGGGACACTATTATACAGCTACTAATGGAGCGGCGGATTTGGAGTGGGATAATTAAAACCAATGGAGGTGGGGGAAGTGTGAGGGGAGTGTGTGTGTGTGTGTGTGTGTGTGTGTGTGTGTGTGTGTGTGTGTGTTTTCACATGTGCATGTTCACATGTTTGCAAGTGAGGAAGAAAGAGCGAGAGGCCATGAGAGGCAAAGGAGTGAGAAGAGAGAGAGAGGGAGAGTGAACCCCACCAACAAAAGCAGGGATGTGTCCCCCCCGCCTGCTGTGGGCTCCCAATAGCCAGACATCTGCCTCATTATAGCCTGCACTTCACTGCATGCTGCCCATTGTCCACAGCCATTCTGTTTGTGCACACCATTCTGAGGCCGGCAGAAATAGCTGCACAGCCACAATGTCTCCTAACACAGAGCGAGTGGTGGCCCGGAGGAAGTGTTTTGTTTTGAAAAACCTGCCTTGAAATCGGCCATTGCTGAGGAGAGACAGCGATACCTGGGAGGCAAAGTGGGGAAATCACACAGCTTGTTTGAGACTTTTTTCACTCTAATTCATGCTCCCTTCGCAGTCGTCTGGTCTGAGAAGAGGTCCCAACTGAATCCACAGGTTTCATTCACACCACAAACATGCAAGGTGATTTTTTTTATCTATCTAATGAGTGAAATCACCTGCTGTAGTGAGGTGAATCTGCACTCAGAGGCATGTTTACGGGCATTTAGTTACAGCCCAAACATGAGTTAAAAGAGTGAATGGGAATCAATGTTCCTCTCTGGAGAGTTCCCCTTTAGAGTTTGACCATGAATCACGGAGAAAGGCACTTAACACGCCCAAGATGTGTCAACAGAAGATCAGGGTTGTTTTATTTCACACAGTAAATCAATTTTAAAACCATTTTCTTTTCTGTAGTGAGCCTTTTGTACCTTAATGTTATTTTTTTTTACCGTAGTGATAAAAGAATCCAATATCAACTGAAGCCGAAACACACTCATGGTCAAAGCAAACAGGTGCTTTTTCTTACTTTCCCTAATTACACCTCTTCACAGGACGGAGCGGGTGTGCGCAGACTGTGCACTTAGTTTAGTTACAACTGTGACTGTGGGACAGCTTGCACCTTTAGGATTATTTAAGAACTTTCACCCGCTAGACATTTTAATTTGTCTCACAAATTAATTGTATTAATAACTTCAAAAGGATATAAAAACTTTATTAAAAGGTTAAAGTTTCATCTTAGCAATTAAAATATTTTTAGGAGGGACATGGTCAAAAAGGCAGCTAAAACATTGAAAAATGAACACAAATAATACAAACGAAGACAGCAGTCACACAATGAGCTTTTTAAACAGTTTCAGTCAGAATTTTAGGAGTAATTAAGTTGACTTAATTGATTTCCCCTATAGTGATCAGCTGTGATCATTTCAGGCCAATACATTATTCCAGAAAAAGGGGGCAGCATATTCAAAAGCATTTGCCTAGTTCTGTTTTAGGTGACATGGGGACCGATATCTGTACAATGTTGTGAGAGCACAGGCCTAAGATAAGAAGGATCCAGTCCAGGGAGAGATTTATATATAGAAGTCAAACAGCATACAGAGATAACCATTTAGTCGCAGAATACAGAGTACAGTATTAAAACATTACGCACAATGCTATACAGAAACCAGCTTATTCAAAGTACTGGTCAGGTGCATTAATAAAGAGCAGATCACCACAGTCCAATAAAAAAGATGTTCAAGCTGTTAATATTCTCCTTGATGTCTGACTGTCTTATTAAGACACTGAAATGGAACAGAGCCATCATTAGTCTTACGTATGTTTTTCATGTCCAAATGTTTGGTAATTCCCTGAGCAGAAGTCTAATCCACTAGATCTACTGAAAGCACATGTAAGAGAAGAAAATGCTCTTTGAATGGTGTCAGCTATCTCTCCAACAGGGATTCATGACCACACAGTTAATGCAGTTAATGCAAAACCTACCTATTTGAATTATCTTGCTTTTGAAATTCCACTAGAATCGGTCAACCTTAAAGCATGCATCCCAATTTAACAAATGTAACCAAATCTAAATGACTTCAGACACATTTTTGCAGGACAAAGTCAAATAACATTAAGGCTAAATCTTCACCAATAAATTTGAGATAGAATATGGGGGTTACCCTTTCCTGGAGTACTGCCCTGCATATTTTAGGTAGCTCCTGACTCAAATGATATGCTTGTTATCAAGCAGCTAAAGGCCTTGACAGGATCATTTGTATCATTTGGGTTAATAAATTCAATGAAAAAGCTTCATGTACTGACTAAAACTAAGTAAAAAAAATATTTAATATTCATAAAAACCACCCTGCTGTGTCTGTAGCTGATTTCCAGCTGCATTTTTTCATCCAAAAGTCACAAACTGAACTTGTTCTGTTTCAGTTTCTGCTGCTGCTGTGACTGATTTATAAAAACTCCAGGAAGAGCTGAGACTTTCCTAAGGAAGCAAACACACAGACAGCTTTTAAAGGACACTAATAGGTAGTGGCGGTCTGTAAAACACAAATGTTGTGTACCTGATATTTTGTATTAATGTTTTTATATGAGCTATTCTAGTTTAAAGTCTTCTTTAAAAAAGCCTGATGTTCATTTTGTAAATTATGGCCCTTTTAGAGTAAAATATAAGATATAGGCGCATGTGGCTAATGTATGATTGACAGTTCGCTACCGCAGTGTAATGTGTGTTAACTGTAAGTTAACTGTCACCTAAAAAATATCTTGTTCAGTGTTCGGTTGGACTAAAAGACACATTTAGGAGTTGCCTGTTTATTTAAAAGAAAGATAACCCCTTGCTAATCAAACTAGCTAGCTAGTGCTAGCGTTAGCTGATGACGTAGCATTGTACAGGCCTTGTAGCCTACCAGCTTTAAAAGCACAATGTGGCAACTGACATAAACCAGTATGGTGACAGCCTATATGCTGAATTTGAAACTTCAAAACCTGAGTCCACTAACCAGTGGATGACAAAGTAACTGTGTCCACTATTATTAAAGACTATAAGGTGGGGATTTGGTCCAAGGTTGAGTAATAGCTTGCTCTAACATCTAACTTTCATAACAAGCTATGACAAGATAATCTGACCGACTTTTGCTAATTCTCTGCACTAATTACATTTGCTGGGTTTGTGTGTTAAAGGTGTTAATGCATTTGGCTAATTAATCACCGCGGAAGCCTCCCATGCTGCCTGCTCTGCTGCACACACTTAAGACAGAGACGGAGGGAGGGAGGGAGGGAGAAGCTTCATCACTGCAGATTTTTTAACCTTTTATTCCACTTTTCATCTTAAGGGGCTGCAATGACTCAGGGGGTGAGGAAAAATACAGGACTTGAGCTCATTCCTTTGAAGTTGTGAACAAAACAGAGGAACCTCGGAGAGCCAAGCTTTTCATGTGAATATTTAAACAAGTGAAAATCACTTTTTTCTTGCGTCTCTTTTTATTTTTTAGCCATTTTATCTTTGCTATGTAGTTTTTTCTGACACCTATTTAGACCAGAACATATGGGCTTTTATATCAGTCCGTAGGCCGATAGATAGAAGATTTACCATTCATGACACAAACCTCAGAACCACATTTTAAATTTGTCAGGAATGCAAGCGCCCTTCACAAAAAAAGTAAATAAATAAAAGCGTCAAGACAACCCTCGCCTGCTTGCACATACCAAACGGGCACTTAGTTTCAAAGTAGCGCTGCCCACCATGGCCTGCATACTTTCATATACCGTGCTCCCTTTCTCCTCGGGGCCTGAGGTGAATGTGGCCTTTGAGAGTGGAGGGAAAGCAAACATGTAGCCGGCAGCTCTCGCCTGGGAAAAGAACATCCAATCTGAGTGGGCTGTCTTCAGAGCGACAGCCTGAGCAAACAACCTGAGAGGGCTTCATGAGAGTGGGGGGGCTGCTGGGTGACTGAGGGGCTTCATGGAGCCAGCCGGGGTCCTACCCTTCATACAACAGAGGCTCTTTAACGTTTTCATGCTGCCATCGGAGTGAGAGATGCTGAGATATGACCCAAAAGGACATTTGAAAAACACAAAACCTACAAAATGATTGATAGGGCAAAACCAAAACAAATTAGGGTTCCCCTCTGTCGCTTTATTTGGCTAAAAGAGTAAACATTTAAATTTCAATACAACCCCGCTGGTGTGTTGCAATGTGTTATGTTTTGTTGTAATAGAATTTTTCATCAAATTAAATCCCGATATAGAAACTACTGAGGCTCAGCTTTCAACATTTTTAAGTTACTAAAGAAGTAAAACACAACAGTTTTGAGAAACAGTCAAAATAGTGTTCAAAGCTTTTAGCTTCAACCTGAAATATGAGCAGGAAAAGCCATGATTTTCTCAGCCTTCAATGCAACCAACCTATAATAATGCTTCTGATCCGAACATATGCCCAAGTGCACAACAGGGGCACTGAGGGAACCTGGCCACGAGAAAAGTGTCACCATTATGTCCAGAGTTTTTGACTATAACACCTGAAAGTGCGAGTCAGCTTTAGTGGTCAGTCTAAACAAGTTTGTATTTTTGATGACCTTCAGAGTATAAACCTACATTCTCTCTATTGAGGTGGGATGATACAGCTTTTCATGATTGCTACCCTTAAACGTCTTCTGTAGCTTTACAAAAAGTGTAGAAGAGTGGGATTTCTAGCACAACTTCACCTACATCCAAGGTGCATAGAGAAGGGAGAGAAGTCTAAAGAGGTCTAAACATCATCAATACTTGTATATAGAACAACTTTATTGTAAGAATACATTTAGACTTGTGGCCATCCAGGGTCATTTGGTTTATAAATTTTTGTGTTGCAAGTTGTCACCTTAGATCTATATTTTTACCAACAAAAAAGAACAAAACTTTAGGCAATTACTACTTTTTAATCTTTGAAATAAACTTGAGTATTGGCTCTTGCCTTGGGCAGAGAGTCATAAAACATTTTTATGCCATTTGGGGACCCACTGGGAAATAGGTCAATACCTCATTTTAGGCCCCGACTCATAATTCACAATCCTAAAGATTTTTTTTAGAAAGTACAAAATATTTTCCACACTATCTGACTGATCAAGTGGTTCTGGAAATCTGCATCCTGTGCAGGCAGATACAATTATAGGTACAGGGAGAGAGCAGGCTCTGTTAATAGTATCATTCCTCAGTTGGTCTATCAATGGACAACTGAAGAGGTTTAAATGTGGACTGATGTGGCTGTGAGTGGTAGCGGGGGGTTTTACTGGCTTGTTTATCCAGCGTTCCCCAAGTCGTGACTACTGTTCACGCAGCCAGGATCAGAGCCCACGGATCTGGGCTTTGAGTGTTTAGCCCGTGGATTAGCTATTGTGCCGGACCAGCACGATCACCCCCACCCACAGCTCATTGGCCACCCCACCCAATACACCAGTTCCATTGTGGGCACCCAGCACCGAGGGGGGTCAAAACCCAGTATTCACTTAGAATTAGAGAAAAGGGTTGGCTGATTTGGGACCAAATTGTCTTCTTAGATGAAAGTTTATAGATTATCCAAATGGCGCCAATTTCAGAAGACATTAAATTGGAACCAAACTGTTGTTTGTCATAATATAGCCACAGCAGACCATGGTTTACAGCCAAACAGATTTGTGCACTCTTTATCAGAAGAGAATATATTCCTAATTCAATTTTTGATGATTTCACACCCCATGTGGTAACTCCGTACATCGTCCTTTCACACAGCACAGTGCTGCTGCTCATGCCACATAGCTGCAGTGCCGAGGTGATGGCCCGTCTGAGCACCGAGGGCAAACAGATGGTCGACAACAGCTCAGGAGAGATGTCTTTGACCGGACGGCAGCGCCAGGAGCTGCCAACAAAAAGCTCTCCAATCCAAGGCCCAGCAAGGGAACAATGGGCCAAATGCAGGGTGAGTCAGTTCTCATTCACTCAGCAGCTGGCTGAGAAACAACAGGCCGGCATGCACGGTACTCCACATAGACAAGAAGAGGGGAACCTCGCCACAACAAGGCAGAGAGTGAGAACTTGTCGGCAAATGATCAAAATCATCAGAGGACCAATCAATGATGGTGTAATCCCAAACCTCTTTGTTGGGTCTCGGTTTTGTTGGAGCACCTGTTTGACACCTTAACACTTTGATCAGTCACTTTTGGAGGGGAATTCTCCTTTTTCTTACAACTTGAGGTTCCTCTCACTTCAGCTGTATCGCACTTTGTTGAGGAATGTTGTGCACACAGCAGTGATGCATGGTTGGGCTTGAATTTAGAAATTGCAACAGCAGAAACACATTTTTCTTGCCTGATCACAAAATATCAAACACCAAGGTCTCTTTCCTCTGATTTAGTTTTTTTTTTTACTTTAAAGCAGAATATGCCGACTGTTGTTACTCTCACAAATATTAAATCAGTCTGTTTAAATGCGTGTTGAACAAGAGTGTAAACCTCACAGGGCATGTAAAGTGTTGATAATTATTTCTCCTGAAAACTGCCAACTGAGTTTGTTAAAAGTGATGGTTTCGTTTGCTTGCATTTGCACCCCTTAACAAAATACACATTTACATGTCATAGACACCAGTGAAAAGAACCACGTTGTATATTTTTAAAGGAACTGTTAAGTGGTTTACGCCTTACGGTAAGATGTGCTTTAATTGCCCGTCTCCCTGTCTTGCTGTCTAATGACATTTCTGCCTATCTTCTCACCAGTCTGTCTGTCTCACTCTGCTAGACGAACCAGTCTGACTGAGCCCTGTTAAAGTTAATAGCTCTCCAAAAGCACAGAAGCCCAGACAGGCCAACACCAATAAAACTCAAGCAAATTATATCAGCAAAAAAGAGGCACAGAGGAGTCGTTTTGTTACTGGGTTCAGCATTCCTTACTTAGGAGAAGGACTCTTGCGTCACGCAGGAATAACTTTGGAACACTGCAGAAATGATGCAGACTGAGGGCTCCAATATGCACACTGGCTCTTGGCACGACTGAGACATTGTCGAGGCCTGGCTTCAACTTCCTGAGAGGGTGAAAAGTGTCCTGGCAAAGCTCCTGTCCTCTTAGCCTCTGTTATACACCGTGTCCTGTGGCAGGCTGCCACTAGTAGACATCTGGCTGGTTACTTTCCACCAAAATACAGTTTGTCAAAAGTCAGCAGAATGTGGAGGTGAAACCAGCATCACATACACTGTAATGAAGATGTGTTGTAACCTCTTTTACTTAATGTTTTAATTATCTGAATGAAAAAGATGAAATAATGAAATATATTGTTGTTTTGATTCAACATATTATCTACTTATCCCAACTCTTTATATTTCAAAGAGACTCTTAGAGTTCATAAACTCATTTTAAAATGTATGTTTTTCTTCAAACTTAGCTTTGTTTATGCAGCCTAGTCTTCCAAGAAATTACGTTCACACTGGACAATTCCGCAGCATGATTAACATCCAGTGCCCAACATTCAGTGCCAGTTCAGGAAGGATTGTCTGGTAAATAGCAAGGAAAAAAGGTAAGGTTATTAAAGTTGGTGAGTTGGAGTGCAGCCTGTCTGACTTTTATGTCAGAGACTAGGGTTCACAACCTTTTAGTTCAACCATTCTTAACCCTTTTTTTTTTGGTTTTGCAGGTATTTGGTCTTTATATAGAATGAAGTAAAAGTTTGATCAGATGATGGTTAAAGAGAAAATGTTACTTCATATGCTCCAGGGTCTTTGAATGCAGTCTGTAGTTAGTTTAATAGTGGACCAAAAGAGTGGACAGGCAGATAATATATTGTCCGATATTGCCATCCCTGGAGAAATGCAGCTAATTTTGCCAAAAATGTTGTGTTGCTACCATTACAACCATTATCAGTTTTTAACCAGATATATTTATTTTAACAAATGAACCCATATTAAGCTAAATTTAACTGAGTTAATTAAAGTATGGGGTGTGGATATTTGTGAAGTAATTAGTGTGGTATGTGCATGAGTCAAAGATGTGGTTGTGGGCATGGAAAAGGTGCACAAAAGCAAAGAAGTAAAGCAACATAACCAAACCAAAAAGCAAAGAAGCATCAGAGTGGGTAGACAGATAAAAAATGGGAGCTGCCAGCTGCATCCAGACTTAAATCATCTGGGTACACCCTCAGGTGTTCCTAGTTCCTCTAATGAACCCCTGCAGAGAGAGCACAGACAGGTGAATCAGCCAGCAAACTAGACGACTTCAGTGAACAGAATTCAAGGTTTTTACAGACTCTTCTAATCTGTCCGATGAGAGAAAAGCCTTGCAACATAAAAAAAACTAGTGCAAAAGCTTTGAAGTCCCTGTTGTCAAAGGCTGCAACTTAAGGCACATGTTCTGCAATCAACACAGTGTTCTGTGTGTGTCGTCTGTCACACATTAGAAAGTTTCACACAATGCTACAGTTTTTTTGCAAGACTGCTCATGAGTAATTCAACCCAAGATAAGGTCAGCAAGAGATGTAAGTGAAGTCTAATCTATTGCCAGTCAGTCGGGCTTGAGCGTCATTCAGCCAGCAGAGGTTCATGTTGTGATGCTGACACATGGTTTGGCTCAGCCTCCCAGTCTGGCTGTCTGTGTGTATCCTAGTCTGGACTGGAAAGACTGGGTCCAACATTAGTCAGTGATACAACAGACAGCACCATGTTCCAATAGTGTTTATACAATCAAAGATAAGAATTTAGAAGTCAGAGTGTAGCTTTATGTGATTGACAATGAAGCACACAGTATGAACTGCGGTTAACTCCGCTACACAAATAAACACATGACATATTCACAGCTACTATTGGACCCGTCTCTGCGTAATGGGAGCTCGCTGCTCACCAAGACCCAAATCCCCGGGCACTGCCTCTGCCAAGCAGTGTAAATATTTAGGGTCACCCGTCGCACAATGGAAAATGAAAGCCATGACTTTCACTGTGTGTGTGTGTGTGTGTGTGTGTGTGTCAGAGAGAGAGGAAGATAGAGAGCACTGTGAAAGCATGTGTATGTGTACACTAAAAGCTGCTTTGAGTGTGTGTATATGAGCACATACATCTTTGTGTGTGTTTCACAAATGCATTTGGGTCTCTGTGGACAGAGGCCAGCACCACATACCTGCAAGTGTTTGTGTGAAAACCCAGATTCCCATTTTTTTTTTTTTTTTTTACTTTTCAGTTCCTTCCCCGGCTGGGACTTTGACAGGAGGCAGAAAACCGTTATCTGTCTGATGTGGAAGCCGTGGCATTCAGGGCACCACATTAATCACTGCTGGAGAAAAGGCTCCCCGCTTAACATAAACACCATCCTCCAGAAACCGAGCATGACACACTGCAAGGCCAAATGAAGCCACACTCGCCTTTACTGTGTCACTCAGAAGCCTCAGCTTTAATTCTCATTTTAACTTACATTTTCAGGCATTTGGTTTATTTTCTTACAAACAGCACCTAGCTGGGTGTAAATTAACCACAGTTTCTTTTTAATGGTGGTATGGTTAGGGTGTTTTTTTAATAGACTGATTTCAAATGACATAGGTATTTACAATTTCCTTTCAGGATTCTGTTCTTGTCAAGGTGAATTAACATTTGGACCATCATGCAACATTAAAATGCTCCACTGAAACTTGTTTATGAAAAACAGCAAGTATTTCCACCTTATTAATGCAAAGTGACCAGTTCTGTCTTTTGAGCTGTTTGGATCATTGTACGTTGCAGTGTATAAGCATAGTTGTTAATGGTTTTTACTTATTTTCTTGAAGGAAACTATAAGATTTAGTCCCAGAAATAGCAATTGCTGAAGCAAATTCCTTTCAATGACCATCTCCATCCAATTTTACCCAATTTTCAGCAAAAGAACCCCGCTAAATGTATTGAGATTTTTTTTTAAATAAAAAGAAATGATGAAAAAATAACTAGCTTTAATGGTTTATTACACCTTTATTAAATTCAAAGAATTAAATCCTTCAAGGTAAGGTCCAAGTTTAAGAATGTTTTAATTAACAAATATATTTGTTTTCACAACCTGCTCATCAACAACTGTCATATGAAAAAGTTACCGATACATATCATATACTGAACAGGTATAGGCACATATTCTCCACTCTATAGACATTTATGCTTACAATAGAGCCAGAAATCACGGTGTCACGGTGAAAACGTCCACTGTTATTATTATACAGTCAATGATAGAGGCATCTTGGGACCTATGGGCGGGACTTTTGCCTGTGAAAAACTGCTGAATGGAGCAATTATTTTCTAACATGGCTATAATTGACCTATGGCTAAGCCAATCACAGTGTGCATAGCTGACCCAATACACTCGGACATTCTCCGCTTCCACGTCCATTGAAATGCATTGGAGTTAGTCAGTTTTCAGTCGTTTTGTTTTTTCTTGACACCAAGTTTAAAATGGTCAAACGGTGTGCATGGGGTACATGCAACTCCGACACTAGGTAGGGCCTATCCTGAGAGGCTGGCCGATAGGGTGTATTTTCTACCATTTCCTAAGCCACATCTCAACCCAGATAATTGTCTTCTCTGGATAAAGTTATGCGGTAGACCACAACACCAACTAAACGTGGATAAAATTAACAAGGATGTATACATCTGTTCTAAGGTAAGTCAACAACGTATTTGAGGCAACATATTGTCACTCTGCTAGAGATGTTTAGACGTTAGAGATGTTAAAGTTATCTTTAACATCACTAATGTTAGTCAAACCCTTTCTAACGTTAGGATAAAGTTAGCTAATGTTAGCCTAACCCTTTCTAACGTTATCCTAACGTTAGCTTCTAGTTGTACATCACGTCACTTTGTTTGCTGGGAGTTCATTGGCCCGTTATGTGCTGTTTTTTGTACGCAATCATACATGATTGTTAGCTGTTGTCCAAAGGGCTCTAGTTATACTAACGTTAACGTTAACTTTTGGAGCTTAGCTTCATTAACTTATCTGTAAATAACCGAGATAACAAATGTTAGCAATGTTGTGCTGAATGATTCATGTAAATACTGTAGCACCAAACTAACGGAGAGGTACTCTTGGTAAAGATGGTAAAAAGGCTTGTCCTGGAAACGTATGCAACTGAGACCTGTACATATTTAATTTTTATCATGAACCATTAATTGTATATTGAAAAGTGCACTGGGATCAAGGAAGAGTAGGTCAACGTGCTAGCTAGCTGTCATCTGTCATTTGTGATCTGCTCCAACGTTTCTATGGTAGAGGCAGCCGTCAAGGCTCCCTCCTTATCTCGCTGTTTCTATGGTTGTTGTGACTTTGTGTGATTGATGTCCTGTCACTGTTCCAGTTGCTCATCCTCAAAGTTGAGAGAGAGTTCAGTGGAGTCATGTATGGAAAATTAATGATATTTCAGAAAATTCTCAAGCAGCAGTTTCATTTAATGGAAACACTGTAGGCTTTCTCCTATGTTGCTTAAACACTATGACTTATCATAATTTGTTCTATCAATTTTAGTCTTATTGTGTTGACATTGGTTGTTTTTGTAAAATAGGATAGGATACACAGTATACTTAATGTTGGGCCTCAACCAAGACCATCATCATATTATCATCCTAACTTATATTTCTACAGGTTTTCCAAACTCAAAATCGCTTCAGAGTAATGAAATACACAACCATTAGTGAAAACCTGGCCATGATAGGTCTCAACCACTCAAAAATTGTGTTTCTGCCTCAGAGAAAATTCAAAATAGGTAGGAAATTTGGCAAGCTTTCTTCAGTAATTTGTACAAGCCACTTAAGAACTAATCTCTTCATACCAGTGATTCTTGTATGAGGACTAAAATACTTTTATTTGCCAAAGGTCTACCTAAGCAGAGCTGTATAAATATATCCTGTATGTGTGTGAGTAGGACTTAGTGATAATATTAATCTGAATCATAAAACTGTCTGGCTTTGCAGTATGTGCTTGTGCCATTGAGCTACACACTGTATGCTTACTTGATATTGTTGCAACTGGCCCAGAAAAGTATTGCTGCAATCATTTGGTGTAAGTCCTGTACGATAAAAGACACCTACAGGTGATGGTGTTGTCCTTCAAGATGTGATCCTGGACTATGATACAGGTGTTTCCAACGGATAGTACGCTGAAGACGTATATTCTAAAAGTAACTAAGTGCATGTTTTTGTAGGAATACCTACAAACTGTTCATGAGAACTGTTAGATATCAGCCCTACCTTATTATTATTTCTAATAAACCTGTGCATAATCAGCAAAAAATCATATTACTCTCAAAAGGTTAAGGGTAAAAGGTCAATTAGAGCACACAAAACAGGCAATGTTTTGTGGGAGGGCGGGGGCTGTGATTCATGAAGACAGATGTGACTTTCAGTATAAAATTGAGGAACAGGGCTACACTAGGAGCATTTAAAGGCACTTTAAAAAGAGCCTCAGAGACCTTGGGCTAAAAGGAAAACTTGATGGAGAAATGGGGGGATAAATATAACTTTGTGTGTGTGGCCTGTGTGGATACTCTTCTGCTGAACAGAGAGCCTACAAGGCTCATTCACTCAGAGAATAGACAGCTTTGACCCCACAAGGAGTCACAGTAGCCCTGACCTGAACAACTCATAACGTTATCATCGCTCAAAGGTTTTACAAGAGGTTGGACAAGGTTTCAGTCCCACATTTGAAACACATTAAACTGGATAAATAAACTACTGAATAAATATGTGTTTGTTGCCTGTGTGACTCACCTTGAATGGTCAGTATTCAGCCCGTGCACTAACAGGGCTCCCTTGTGCTCTCTTTTCCCTCGACTCACAGATACACTCACCCTGTTGTGACCTTCAGTGCTCATAAACAGAGGTGGAAAGTACCCAGGTATAATCAAGCTTCAGAAAAGTTTGGATTAATGTGTCTTTCATTATCCTCCAAGGATGTACATTTTCCTTGCTGAAGGATTTTGAAGGTTTTATTCTGATTTTATGTGACTCAATACAGCATCAGTTAATACATTAACATTACGACAAAAGATCATGTGTGAGGTCACTTTGAAAATTAGCATCTTTAAGCTCGTTGTTTTGGCATTTTAAAAGTACTGGATGGTTCAATGTCACTACACTCAATGCCCAGGAGTGAAATGTTTTATACAAACTGAATGCTGCCCAGCTCCAAACAGCTCCAAATATGCTGAGGATAAACCATCCAAATCATGACATTGCCATATTGCATACTTTTCTCTTTGTCTCTTATATAACACAAAAGACAAAAAAAAAAACCCTGAGAATCTTTCATCTTTTCAATATCAAAGTTGTCAGTCATAAAATATGTTATCCAGCAAAGCAAAATGAGAGCCGGGTGGAGATACTCTGATACATTTTTCATGACATTAAGCGGACTCAGCTGTAATTTAGGTCAGCCTGCATCATTTTAACTGATTGAGTGGGAAATCCTGCGTTAGAGTCTTTGTCAGCAGCTTTCTCAGAGAAGCTGAGGTTTAAAAGAAGCCTGGCAGCTTTGATGCCTGATTTGCTCAAGGAGTATTGAAGTGTGCGTCCAAGAAGAGAAAGAGACGTCAAAAGACCTAGACAGTTGCGTTGGACTCTTTCTCCTTTAGTGTGAGACACAATGATGCATTTTTTGTATCATGAATGTATGAAATATACAGTGCATTCAAAGTGTAACCATAGCCACGGCTGAAATGGTGACACACAAGATATTTATATCTTACACTCAGAGTATCACTTCAGCTGATTTGAGGAATCCATGTTTGTTAACCTTTTAGTATTATTTAACACCATACAAGATACATGGAAGTTTTCAGAAAAATATGAGATTTATAGTCATAATTAACACAAACTAGAGCCAGACAGATATATCGGCCGATATTGGCCTATTAAAGGCGTATTGGTATCGGTGTATATGCTGTCAGATATGTGACTTTTTTCACAGAATTCAATACGGCAAAATGTTGCTTTGTGAGTTTCTTTTTCATTATTTATTATTTTTTAATCGTCAGCAATTGTTTACATAGCTGTTTATTTTATTTCTTTTTTTATTTATTTACAAAATTGGCTGACAATGTAATACATTGTTTGTATAATATATATTATGTATAACATTGTTAAATATTTTTTTATCAAGTTTTTTGTTTGAGAAAGTAGCCCCCTGGGTACCTTTGCAGAGTAGTGAAAAATTAGTGCACAATATAGTAAAAAAAAAAATACTATATCGGCCACCATATCGGTTATTGATTCATTTTCCCTGTGTAAAAAAAAAAAAAGAACAGTGCACTGATCTCGTTAAACAAAGGGTTTGTGTGTGTTGGAAATGTGTTGCTACCTGCAACCTGAACTAATAACATTCCGACAAAAGATCATGTGAGAGGTCACTTGGAAAATTAGCATCTTTAAGCTCATTGTTTTGCCATTTTAAAAGTACTGGATGGTTCAATGTCACTACACTCAATACCCAGGAATGAAATGTTTTATACAAACTGAATGCTGCCCAGCTCCAAACAGCTGCTGAATAAAGTGGAGCATTGAACAGCTAAGGTGCCAGATATTTGAGCTAAAGGAGACAATCCAGAGCTAAAATGAGAGTGAATATTGCATTCCTTTTAAGTTATCTGTGCCCACCTGATTAATACAATGTGTTTGCTAACACCAGTGTTATGGTGGCAACTATTAATGTTTTTCAAAAGACAAAATTTGGTTTAAATATTATATTGTCAACCCATAACAAAAACTCTCAATTTTTAAAGATTATTTTCTTTTGGCATTTTGTTGCTTTATTGATAGAAAGGGGGTGATAGAGGGGAAGACATGCGGCAAAGGGAGCTCAGGCCGGATTCGAACCCGGCTCCGCCGCAGCACACGGCATACATGGTTAGCGCTCTACCGGTGTGAGCCACCGGGAAGCCCCAAACTCTCAATTTTTAAAGCATGATAGCAGTAAGCCAGTCTGAGCAGAGATCCAACAAAAAGTAACAAGCTAGCTTTCAAGCTTCACTTATTATACATGTTGGAAGATTTTCCAATATGAGGACTACCTCTGCCTTTGTTCAACCACACTTTGTTTCTAAGTATCAATTATCTACTAAAATCTGTTGATTAGTATTTTGCACCACAACTAGAACTATTCCACAGAACTTTTCTTCATCAACTCACCAGGTGTTTTAAATTCGCCTGCAGGGATGCAGCACCCTTAGGGGCAAATCTAATCAGCTCTCTCATGTCAGAGGAGATTGATGAATCCCAGATAAAGGAAATGGATCAATTTCAAATTGTAATAGTTGTTCGACCTACATTTGCCCATAGCACAAAGTTAATCTCAAACTCATCTCTTCAGGGCTCTATACCTGCTGGGGTTGGTTATTAGTTTTTGGGAAAAAATGAATAACATAGGTAATGTGGAATAGTTTAAAGGGAAGCAGGTATGCTATATAAAAACAGAATGTTCATGTATATACCTGTGAGGGTTGAAAGGAGTGTGAATTAATACCAGTAACTCAAACATTTTTTTCATTTTTACATGGTCAGATTTCTGATTAATCTGTTTTGAAACAAAAACTCCCCGCCTATTTCCATTTTGGACATATAATGCTACTCATCCTTCTTAATGGTTAATAGCGCCAATCATTGGCTTTAAACAAACATTAAAATATCAGTCAGTCAATGATCTACTCCATATGAATTGCATGAATTCATAAGAGGAAACAGGTGCACCTCTCTTGTACTGAATTTCAATCGGGGGCCCTGCTTAAAAGGCATAATAATAGTGTGCTTGTCTCAGAAATAGGCATCACTCCAGCGAGAAAAAGCATCACGTGTTGAAATCTTTTTATATAACAAAACTGCTGGTATCAAGCAAGCATGAATTGGATGGATTGTCTTAATTAAACACAACATATATTTTATTCTTTGGAATAAATTACATACCACTAACAGACGATTGGTCTATATATATATCAAGTTATTAACTGAATTCTTATTGTTTTCGACATCAAATTGTTCTTCAAGATGAAGTCTAGCTCTATTTAATGGCATTAAAGGTAATATGGTTTACATATTGTTTTGAAAAGGAATTTACATTTCCCCTCTAATGTGTTCTTTCCTTTTCTTTCCTCGGCTTCATGAGTATGTACATATGCTGCTGCTATAGTGGCCTTGTGTGTTTTTCTGCTCTTCAGCAGCAGAGGTCTTTCACTCTAAGTTTTACGCTTTGGAAGCACACTATATAATTTTCTCTAAGCCAGCCGAGTTCCTATTTTTTCCAACCACTAATTAATTATAATTCAGCACAGTTTGATGCAGTCAGGCCAAAGGAATGCCGGAGCCTGCAAGTCGAGTTGAGAGAAGAGAAGGAGGAGGCTGACAGAGGGATGGATGGAGGGAGGGAGGGAGTCTGTGGTTTCTATCTAGCTCACAGGCCCGGCCCATTGAAAGGAATTAATTACTTGTATGACCAAAGTCTCAGAGGCAGAGACACAACACACTGCTGACTGCAGAGGTGTGACCGATCATGCTGCAGACAATTACTGAGGCTTGTCTAACCTCAAGCAGTTAATCGCTCCAGTCCCATGTTGGTGTTTGGATAAATGAGAAGAGCCAGGGGACAAGATGTCAAATGCAACAGGTCCGAGCACTGACAAAGCCATGTGTGTCTCACAGTTCACAATTGGAAGTATTTTTTAAGCATTACTAAGCATTTTTTAGTGGCATAAATGCAACTGAATGCATCAAAAGTGGCAATTTGATGCACAACAGTTTGTTTTGGTTTTAGGGCTGTGCCTTTTCACTGGTCTCACGAATCGATTCAGTTAGGATTATCTATTCCACGATTCGATTCAATTCAATTCCCTAATACATCACGATGCGTTACATCCTATATTTTTATATTACAGCAAAAAGATTACCACTTTTTATTATTTAAATTGCTTAACATAATGTACAGCTGACTTCCTTCTGCTCTAAGGACATTCCTGATCCTGAATGAGGAAAAAAATGACAAATATAACTTGAGTCTGGACAGACAGCAGATGGCAGATGTACTTATGATATTAATACTAAAAGGGCATCAAACTGTCGTAAGAAACATTAATGATAACAAAAAGAAGTTTGTTTACAATTATAGTGTACTCCTCAATATAACTGGATGTATACATAAAATATGAAAAACAAAAATTGGACTGTCACTGTCTGCATTGATGCAGAATCATCCACATCTGCATTGATTACACAATTATTTTTAACACCCTTATTTGGTTAAGGTGCAATCTCTATCCATTGCTCTCTGTTTGTCCTCTCACCTGTTGCCTGCTTCTCAGTTGAGAGAAGCAACAAACAAGAAAGAAAATGAAACTAAACAGACACAGAAAGTTAACGGGATACTTACAGTAATTAAATCAGCAGATTGCAAGACAAAGGTCAATATGGGGCAGTTTCGCATGCCCCAGGCTACATTTAGGGTTTTTCAAATTGCTTTTTGCAGTATCCATGGCAACTATGGGATGGTTAGGGTTAAGTAAAGATCATAGATGGCAAATAAAATTAGGTATGGTGTGTACTGTCACACAGGATGGGCTCAGTGTGCTCTCGTTACAGTAGCATCACTCAGGAACAGTGAAGTTCGACCTTCTTGGAGCAGAGGTTTGCCATATATAGCCCCTTTCACACATGCAGTCTACGCCTGAAAAGTTCAGGAACATGTGTGAATGGGAGCAAGGATCAGCATTCAGGGAAATCTATGCTGCCAATTTACCACCTCAAGGCCTTGTTACATCTCAGGGAAAATGCTGGCTCAGCTGTGTTGTGAATAAAAAATATAATAGAAGGAACAAGCATGCAAATTGTAACATCCATCTGGCGACATATGCTTTCATCTGGGATGAACAAACCACTTACAAGCTGATCATGTATTTGAATCAACAACTTGTTCAGGGTTCAGCATTTAGCTTTTGTGGGTGACAAGCAAAACAAGATGAATGTCTAAATTAAGGGACTACTGATCAGTCTGCACAAGGGATGGCATTTTGAAGGAACATGCCACCTCGATTATCTATAACGTTAACTTCAATTAATCGATTAATCACTATGTTTTTACACATACTTCAGTAAACATGCATGGGCAACAAAAAATAAAAAATATGTTGAAAGCCTGTTTTGATAAAGGAAGCTTTTATTTTTAAAGGGCGAAAAGAGACTTCCTGGCAATCATTAAACGAACTCAAGTGAGATTATACTGTAAAGATAAAGTCAAGTAGATAAATGTGTTATGTTTTAGGACCCCCCGAAGAGGTATGAGGTTAGTTTTCACAGTAATCTTGCATATTAAATGTGTTTTGTGTTTAAATAAGTTTTGAATTAAATTAAACCTAACCTATTAATTAATGCTAGCAAGGTTTAATACAATAAGCTAGTTTTGCTCAAATTAATACTCTTGTAATTCTGTGTGTTTTATAATTGTTATTGCAACGCTCTGCCGTGTTTCAGTTCAATGAGTACTGATATGCAGTCATACATAAAATTTAAAAATACAGAGATTGATTAAAAATTCCAAGTGATCAACCAAAATTTTAACGACCATTAATCGATCATCGATTAATTGTTCCCATCCCTAGTCTGCACAGAGGGTGAAATTGATAGTCAGCTGCCCGAACATTAAGAGATGCTGTAGTGTAGAACACAATAACAGGACTTTTATGTGAGGGTGGCATAACAAGGCAGAAGACTCAAATAATTTAGATCTGTAAATAAATTTGGACTCTAAGCTCAATGCGCAAGCTTTTCTGCATATATAAAAACTATCAGGAAGATTTTAGCTATCTTATGATGATATATGAACTTGAATATGAATTGGCAATAACTCACTCTGAGAATGCAGGTGGAAATTAAACAAGTTGTTTAAAGCCTCATTTTTACTGCTTTTTGACCCTCACAGCAACAGGAGTCATGCCAGAACTTTCTGTTGACACCTCTTCTGCTGGCCTCTGCTCCACAGCCTGATAGAGCAGCTTGCCATATGTTTCACCCAGCAGACATGAGCAATCTGTTCTTAAATTGAGCCTTAGGTGTTCCGATTGGAAAAATGTGGCTGTCTTCATTTACATGAGTGGTCTTAATTAGGTGCTAAACTGAGGAAAGCAGTGGCGGTGGAGTTTTAGAGCATGGTAGTAATTAGCGCAGTAACTACAGCCTTAAATCCCTCTGAATGCTCTGATAAAGGTGTCAGCTCCATGGATAAAGATTTCATTCCATGCATCCTGCAAACTTTAAAATTCCAACTTTAAAAATGCTTTGAAAAAGAACTATGCTCGTCTGTCATTGCAGATGT
The DNA here is from genome assembly GCF_030273125.1 of Centropristis striata. Classification (NCBI taxonomy): domain Eukaryota; kingdom Metazoa; phylum Chordata; class Actinopteri; order Perciformes; family Serranidae; genus Centropristis; species Centropristis striata. The sequence goes on from NC_081532.1 coordinate 13,087,709, forward strand.
CGGAGTACAATTTGCAGCCTTTTGGGGGTTGCAGATGGAAAAGAGGCTTTTCACCAGTGTCTCATCTACAGCATTACAAAAAAACAAGTTTGTTGTGTTCCAGTGTTTACCACAAAAGAAATGTCAACAGAAAGTCTTGAAATTACAAAGCAGTTTGATTTAAAGATACATTAATTCTACTCTGTCATTTTTGCAGAATCGCTGTGAATCCTTCAGAGAGCGAAAAATGACCCCATTTCCCATGTTCAACATTTTTGCGGTGATGCTTCTTCATTGTTCGTGCAGTTAAACAGCCTCTATATAAATTTCCTCATTGATTTAGCAGACGGGATTTCAGCGCCTCAGCCTGCAGTATCAGAGAGCTCGCTTAAGCAGGCCTGTGTGGGTGGTCCGGCTCTGTTCCGTCATACAGGCCGGCTTGTTCTGCAGGGGCGACGATGTCATCACGGCTGCGTCTGTGTCGAGTCCTGACAAACATCACACACACTGAGAAGCTGAAGGTTGGGATGAGGGCGGGGGCTGATTTATGAACGCTTTCAATATGTTCCAGAGAACTTTTCTGTCAAAGTTTTTCACAGCGAAAAGGGATCAGACCCACCACCATCAGTGACTGCGGTGCATTCAGGCTTGCGATGCACATTATTCATCTTTCGCTCTGTGTTCATGAGAAAGAGGCGAAATAAACCAGAACTTAACCGCGGGGCACTTTGGTCGAAACGCCGCAGACTTTAAATCGAGCAGACGATTCTGTTATGCAAATATTTTGTGATGCTGAAGTCGAGCTTTAATGAGAAGCCTGGCTGTGGGTCGTCTCTGAGGCTAAAAACAGAGGGCGGGAGGAGCCGAGAAATCTAGACGACAGCAGATGTGGCCGGGCGTCCCTGCAGGAGGGTTGGTTGCATAGAACATGACTGGATAGATTGGGCATTCCTGTTAAAATCAATATTTTTAAGCTGTCATTGGTGAAGCGGTTGCTGTAAAATATTTCATTATGTTGTTGTGGTGAGGGGTAGCCTCAGGGAAAGGATTCTAGCAGCTGTCCAACTTAGAAACTTTCAAATTGTCCTGACAATAAAAACCCCTGGTCTCATGTTGTGTAATGAGTACAGGGTTTAGAATGCAACAACAAGCTTCCTGCTAAAGGAATATTTTTGCACATCAGGTACAAAGACTGTAATGTTCTTTAATACAAATGAAAATCAATGTGAGAAACATTTACCCTTGAATGCACTGGGTGCATTTACAGACCATTGTACGTTTTCTGTGGGGAGGAAAGCTTTCCAGTCTGGTTTACACATTAGAGCATCATTTCAATGCAAAAATATATACATATTGAATATAATAATATTTTGAAATAATAAAGTAAACGGGCAAATTCGCCTTAATTTCTGAGTGTTATGTCATCTCTAATGAACTGATAAAGTCAACAGCTTTTTACATTTTGCTGCCATCATTGTTTTCCTTATATTCAGACTTCTCTGACCACCCACAAGGTACTGAATTGCCACATTCATCACACATTTCTTTATCATGTCCCGATCTAAATCTCTGGTCTATTTTGTGGTCTGGTGCTGATATCCCCTCCCCCGGGATTCTTAGAGCCCTTTGTTTTTAAGTGGTTATGATTCACAGTGACTGGATTCAGCCTCTATAACTTTATTTTCAAGAAAAGTTTTTTTTATTTCCCATGATACTGCCTTTAATTGAATTGACATTAAACCAACTGTTTTGTTACTAAAACCTCAACAACACTTCCAAACTCATGAAAATCTACACGTCAATTTGTACTTAATATAATTCATTCAAGATGGAAGATTGTCATTTCGACAGACTCTGACTGACTCAGACTGCTTTAGAATGTAAAAAATACATTTATTATCAAGTTCCTTGTGTCTGTAATTTAGTCCAAGAATATTTTGATCATTTTTTTAAATGCCAGAGCACTTGTTCTATGTATTTTACTTGATGTGAGTAGAGCGATCTGCCTCATTCTTTAAAATTTGAAATTACTTACACTGATGTAGATGGAGTTTCCTGCATGCAGCAGCCCTGTTCATTGCACTGAATCTGGTTGCCATTATTCAGTTACCTCTGGACCTTCTAATTCTACAGCAGTGCAGCAGTAACACTGGGGTTAATCCAGCAAAGTGGAGCCAGTGTTTTGGTCGGAGGTTACGGTAAGAAGCTCTCCGAATTGCTGCCCAGTTATAGCTCAGCAAACCAGAATAACATGCTGCCCAAATACGCCAACACACACACATGCACACATAGAAAACACATGGTTAGCATCCTGAATAACAGCTATATACTTTCACGCAAGAACCAATGCAGCTTTTTTACTCTCCCATTTAGGGGAACAGCAGCTGTGCCGTGGGCATCTTCACCACAGGGCGGTTGTTTGCAGAGACCAGTTTAGGTCTGTTTGTCTCCCAGTCATCCCTCTGGGCCTCTGAATGAAACAACTTCGGCCCGTCCTATTACTGGTACAACCCCACAAACCTGGTCAGAGGTGCTCGATTTTGCCGCCCTTCAAAATAAAATTGAGAAAAAAAAAAAACCCAGGACCTGAAATCCTTTGATAGTCCACTTTGAAATGGTAAAGGTTCAGAGTGAGACTTTTGGTTCAATTTCAGAGGGTAAAAGAGAAAATGTGCTTTTGTTTTGGCTGTTTGTCAACTCACAGACTGACTAACTGTACGTAAAGGCTGACTGTTAGAGAAGGCGTCTACACAGGATTATTTTAAGTTTAAATGTACCTGCGAAATTTCCGTTGCTGGACTGTAAAACTCGCAATTATGCACAGCTCTGTCCAGCGGGGCATTGAAGGGTTCACATTTGTTTTAGCAATTCCACAGAGAGGACTTTATTTGAGCATTTTAATTTACACGTGTGCACATTTCTCTGAATTACAAAACATGCAAAGGGCTCTGAGTCCTCCCTCTGTCTTTTTTTTATTTTATAGATATAAATACACACCCAGTTAGTCTGCTGTAAACCAGCTTTTATTGGGACATAAAACTTTTTTCCATCAACACCACGCAACTGCTGCTGCACACAGGGGCATTTAGGAGGTTTATACTGAAATACCTCCTCTCTGGCTCCAGCTGAATTTGTTCATCACAAATTCACTAGAATCACAATCTTCTCATTGTTTTCCTGACTTGCTGCTCCGTGCTTAAACTCTCCTGGAGCTCTCTCCTCAGTTTTGCTGCACAGATTACACATTTAACCTGTGCGATGTGTGTCCTGAAGGGAAAGAGTGGGGAAAAAAAACTTGGCAAAGAATCAAGGCATATCAATCATCCAAACAGTGGCATCGCTGTGAGCGAAACAAGGTGCGGCAATACAAATGTTGGATTAAGATACACTATAAATATATCTAATTTTAGCTCTGATTGCTAAAAGTGAATTACATGGGAATGTGCCCAAGTTTTTTTCATTCCAAGCAATCAATCTATTGTCATGACCTTTTTAACTGACAAGTCAACAGTCATTTTGATTGGGGTTAGGTTGGGAAAACAGCTGCAAGTATACACTGGAAGAAATGGCATTGGCTTGTTTACACAATACTACACAATGCAATGCAATCCTAGATTATTCATCATCATTACGCCTGTGAAAACAGTTGTATTAAGTCTTCTGTCAACGCATTCTTGTGAAGAGGTTTCTATGATTTCTCTTTTTAAAAGTACAGGTCGATTCTTATGATATATTACAAAACATGACACATGAGTGCTGTTTTCAACAAGTTGCAGACATGTGACGACCTCAACACATTAACAAGTGACAACCGCTGTTTAATGTCACAATCACAGTTTCAAACATGTTATTAATGTCAAAACGGTTAGGTTTTGGCACCAAAACACTTTCTTCAGGTTCATTTCTTATAGTGAGGAAAAGAGAACCAGTTTAGGCTTAAAAAACACAACTTCCAGCTCAAACGTTGGTCTCCTGGTTAAAAGTCCTGGGTTCATTTGAGCGAACCATCCTCCCCTCCCTCTCATCCGATAGGTGACCAACATGGCTTTTAGCATTATGTTAAGTTTCATGGAATACATACAAATTCCAGTGCATTACTTTTTGTAGGAAGACATACAAACCCTTCATGAAAACAGCCTGTTTCTGTGGCTCTTGAGTAAAATATACCCTGATGATGTCACAGTGACACCACAATGACATCATCAGGTTATATTTGTAAAAATGTGCTTGGAGACGACAGATTTATTGCACAAGTCCTGCCTTAAAAACAGATGCAATGGAGTTTGGAAGACTTTTGCACTTAAGGTAGGATCTAAGGAAAGGATGCTATTGAGATGCATTGTGGGAAGTGTAGGATCTAGTATTACTAGAGTGTATAGTCAGGATATCTTAGCCTCCAATTTTAACCACTCTAAATCTGTCTCTTGTGAGTTTTCCAACCTTATGTGAAATCTCAAGACTGCTCTCATCCCAAAACCCAACCTCAGCTCTGGAGCCTTTGCCCGTTTGGTCCGGGACTTTTCAGCTAGAGAGACATGGACCAAACCTACTGGGCCAAGACAGCCTGTAAAGGTGAGTCTGGGCCTGGTCATTTGAGTTCATTTGAACCAAACCAACCCTTTCTGTTATACATAGGTGCCCTATGTGGTTCAGTTTGTGTTCACACTGATTAACTAGTGTTGGCGTTTCGTCAGTTTGCTTGTAAAAGCCAGTGTTAACAAGAAACAGGCAACATGTAAACAGGCATAAAATGTAAAAGAAGTTAACAAAAGTGAAATCACAAAATGCTCAGTAAGGATGATACCATTTGCAAAACTATTTTCTACTGAGTGTTAAAGCCTAGATAAAAAAATAAAAAACATTAGCCAGTAGTGAGTAGGTGCCACTTTTTTCACATGGTTGATAAAACACTTTATAAGTATGCACTAAGCCGTTACTTAATGTAATGTAATAACCAGCAGTCAGTGGTCATCATGAGCATGTAATGACCAAACGGTCAGGAGATCACTGCAGAGATGGGTTTAAAAAAGCACTGCAAATGATTAAATATTCAGTAAAGTGGGTGTTTTTCCATTTTCCATTGCAGATTTTTTCAGAAATTTAGTTGTGGTTCTTCTTAAGTGTCGTTTTCATTGACTGCTAAGTCAGGCTTTACTAAGGAGGTGAAAAGTCCAAACAACAACTCTCTGATGTTACAGGATAACAAATACTCCAGTGTTTCTCTTGTACTACATGAGTGTTTTCAGCAGTCTGAAGAGCGGTTTGTGTTTGACGGTACTATAGTGTTACCACTGAATTGTTCATTTGGCACCATCAGAGAGGATCTGCAATATGAGTCACACAGTGGGTGAATCATGTCATTTTAAAGGATTATCTCAGTGAGAATGTGTCTCGCACTTCTTGTCTTTCTCTACCCTTTTGTTCCTTCAGTCCCCCTCCCATTTTCTAGATTGTTTCTTAATTTTGCCCCTCCCATACCTCTACCATACCTCTCTCTCTTTGCTTCGCCTCTTTTTCTGTTTCTTCACCTTCTGTTCCGCACCCCTCCTTCCCATTTTCCTCCACCATCCTTCGCCACACTCTCACCCCATCAGCTGCTGCTGCTGTGGCAGCCTGGGGGTGGACGGCTCGGAGATATTTGCGCTGCCAGGCAGACATAATAAAAAAAAATAAAACCAGAGGGGTGGACTGGAAAATCTATTAAAGGGACTTATTCACATCTAATGTTGCAAATATTGCTTTTGGGATCCGTGAGTAACATCATTATAATCCAGGAACAAAACATCAGCCAAAGACACAAAGTTTAACAGGCAGGAAACAAGAGGAGGCACTTTTACTGCTGAAGCTCATCCACAGTTTGAATGAATCTACTGTGTGAAATAAGAGACACAAAAACAGATTTATGCTTCCCCGTCTGCCAAATACATTTTAAGTGTACTCATTATGTGTTGGGTGTATTTTTTCATTTTACCATTGAGGAAGAAAGCACCTTAAGGTTAAAATGTCAGGTTTGCTTTGGAATAGGTGTTGTGCTAATATTTTAAAGTTCAAGTTCATCTGTACACATTAATGAATCAGGAAAATTGAAAAACATGAACTGAAATCTCAAAATAAATATAAGAAGATGTAACAACTTAATACAACTAGTATAAGAAAGCAGAATGGGAAAAACACATATACTGTATATTTAAGCTGTCAAAAAAAATCTTCAGCCATAGGAGTTTTCAACTCCAGGAAGAAAACAAATTAATAGCAATTCAGCATCAATATACAAACCTGTTTGCATATTCCATGAACAAAAAGGAGCAGGGAGCAGAAAAATCGTATTTTTCTGTACCTTATGCAAAAAAAAGATTAATGTATAGAAATAGATCTGTCTATTACAGTTACTTAACAACCATAGCAAACATAATAGTAAGCTTTCAACTAAGTAGATGGGTTACCTGGCATCTTTAAATAGTCTAAATAAGTCTAAAATATATTCATGCAACCCCTAAAATTGTTCTGTAGAGAATTCCACAGTTTGACATCAACCACTAAAGTACACATCGGTTTTAAAGTAGTGTGTGTGCATACTGATGCTTAAAATTAAATTCTCCTCTATATTGTCCTCGTCCTCTAAACTAAAAACAAACAACTTTTGTAAATTTTCTGGTAATATTCTGCTTTTTGCCCAGTATGTCTGAAAATTTTAATTGTTCTGACTTATTAAACAGTCTACGGATGTGCTTTCTTGATTCTACTTCATGAATAACTCTTACTACTCTTTTCTGTAATATAAACAATGGCTTCTTGCTGCACCACACTTCCACATTGTAGCTTATTGTAGAACAGAATATGTGAACAGTGCAGAATTTTATCACAGCATTTTTGTTTTTATATATGTGATTAGTGACAACTACATTTCTCATTAATCATTGCACTCAAATTTTTTTTAATTCAGACACTATTTCAATATAAACCCCATCTATAAACAAATAACATCACTTAGCTGATAAACTATTTCCTCTTTTTTTTCTGATTTGCAAAAACCAAAGACTATTTCTATAATTGTTTGGCGTGTTAACATGCTAACATTAAGTCATTAGCACCAAACACAAAAACCCCTTTTCCACCAAGGCAGTTTCAGGACCGTTTCTGAGCCGTTCTGCCATTGTTGGTATTGTACTTGCTGAGAGAGCGGAGACGTACGCAAATGTATACAGTGACGTAAAGACGTGGCTCTCTAGCCTGTAGAAAAGCAAACATGTTCTGACAAGATTCGTAAGTTGAACCAACTGCGAACAATCACCAGCATCAGCACATCGCTAGAACTAGGTTCACATTGGTTGAAAAGGGGATAAAGTACAGCTGAGGCTGTGTCGCCTTTAAGGCTTTTTGTAATGTTTACTTTAGATAATTTATTGGTATTTAATTTAAGTTAGAAACAAGAGGTGGATGATTACTTAGTTTACAAATTCATTTTGTAAATGTATTATTTGTTTACTTAATATTATGATGTCACATCCTGTTTAGTCACTTCCTCTGGGATCAATTCCTATTTAGTTAGTTCCTGTTTGACTGGAACAAAGGAAGGCAGACATGTGTTGCATGAATCTGCACATCCACTCTGAAGCATCATAGAGGCAATGCCGTAAGTTTGATTTGCATTTGACATGTTTATATTTAAGCAGTGATTTCATAAATTAATGTATTTGATAAATTAAGTTAAGTTAAGTTACAATTATATACAAGCAGGCAGCAATGTGTATCATGTTTACAGCTGTGTTTGTTGTAATGTTTAAGTTAAAGTACGTTTTGTATCGCTTTATTTGCAGTTTTCACCAACATGTTAATGAAGAAGTGTGACAGTAAACGATCAAACTTATTACGGCTCTGTCTTCATTGGCAATGGTTTAACTTGGTGTTTAGTCAGAGTTGCAACACCCTGTACGAGAACACTACAGAGGCTAATAGGAATGGTCTCAGGTATTAGGTCATCAACGTAAGTAGTCATTAGTATTTATCTTCTGGGGACTATGAATGTGTGGACTAAATTTCAAGGCAAGCCATTCAATAGTTGTTGAGATATTCCAGTGTGGACCAAAGTGGCAGACAGACCTACAAATTAACATTGACATACCCAGAGTTAAACTGCGATTGCTAAAAATAGTTAAAAGATTAAGACCTGTCTTGTGTTACTGCAAGTCATTTTGTCACTGAGATTTGAGGCAGCTGTTTCGGAGCTTGCCATCTTGGTAAGCCTTTGTTCGTGTTGTTGTTGATGTATTTCAGTGATGACATGTTTCATCACGTCCCGGCGGCGGGTATCTCAGAACTGGTTACTGATTGAATATCCTTTTTATGTGATTTCTTTTTCAACATTGTACTTGTGTTTTATCACAGTGCATATTTTTATCATTGCGTAGCAACCTGTAATTCATGGCTCATCACTGTGTCTTCATATTCAATTTTACCTTGAATACAGTGTACGGAGGCTCTTTGTATTCTCTTGACTGTGTGAAGGCGGTGACAGTGCTGGCGGTGGCCGCAGAGGTGACGGGATTTTAATTTGTCTCGCTCAGGCTGCTGTCTGGCAGTGTGCGTTAATCGCCTCGACGCCACTGTAACGATTTAACAATTATAACTGACCTGTTTAATAGAAATGAATTACAGTCATTATACAGCGAGGGCCTGCCAATCCCAGCAACTCTGGGCATGATTCAGGCGAAGGGGGGTCAGCAGAAGGCTGGAGCTCACTTCTCACTTCTGGAGTTAAGTGATAAGTGAAAACTGGAGACCGGCAGCTGTCGAAAAAAATACATGAAACTGTAAGTTGCTGTTATATTCATTCTGCTTTTCTACATATTTATTTGGCAGCTCTCTGCACCAATTACAATCAAAGTGAATCTCTATGATAAACCACACTAATTATATGTTCTAGTGAAAGAGCTCAGCACCACCAGGGAAAAAAAAAAATAATGTCACCATTTAAGTTTTAGTCACTATAGTAACATCTCTCGGTCAAGACTTAAAAGATTTGACTTTTACAGAGTGCGTGTTTTTAAAACACTTCAGGTCTAGTTTCATGCATTTTACATTTACATTTAGTCATTTAGCAGACGCTTTTATCCAAAGCAACTTACAGGAAGAATAAAAGCAAACAATCAAGGTATAGTGCAAAAAGAGCTATTAGTGCATAAATAAGTGCTAGCATATCGTTAGATCAACATGTATACAGGACCATTAGAGGATTCATGATAAGTCTCTGTTGTGTTGAGAGTTGACCATTTTCCTGAATGAACCAATAACTTTCCCAACCTAGTAACTAAAAGGAATAGTTTCACATTTTAGGAAACCTGGTCACATCCTTCTTTTTTAAGAGTTAGATTGATTGATACCAGAAAAGTAGTAATAATCTTCTCATCTAACTCTTGGGAGGAGAGAAGATGACAGCATTTCCCAAAAAATCCTTAAAACATTAAAACTCACATCTTTCTCGATTTTTAAAGCCAAATTATATATTTCATAAAATCACAAAAATATAGTTAGAGTCCAGTTAATTAACCACGACTCTGCACTTTAAACCATTAGCATAATTTCAAAGGCTAGTTTAACTTTTCAGAGGGAAGTATACCAAACTATTTTTTTTTCACAAGTCACTTTCTGATCCTGAGGTACTGCAACCTGAATATACATATACCCAACATTAGCATGCTGCACTTCACACACACACACACACACACACACACACACACACACACACACACACACACACACACACACACAAACACCCTGTACCTATACCCTCATTGGAATAGTGAATTCCCTAGCCCCTTACCCTAACCCTTAACCTAACCTTCAAAACCTTAACATAAACCTAATTGTAACCTTAATCCTAAAACAAAGTCTGAACTCTCAAACAAGCCTTTAAAGGCCTTTAAAGAAGTGAGGACCGGCCGTGTGTCCTCAATTCACAAAAATGTCCTCACTCTGTTGGTTAAAAACGTGTTCCGGTCCTCACTATGTAGGAAGCACAAGAACACACACACACACACACACACACACACACACACACACACACACACACACACACACATCTAAACCACACCTGTGCCTGCCATTAGCTCGGCTGGTTGGTTCAAGCCACTGTTGGATTGGTGGATAGGCATGATTCTTGAGTGATCTTGCATGGAGGCTTGGTGGAGAGAATGCTAGCATGAAAGTTAAAACCAAAGATGAGACCAGTATTTATACCAATATACCAACTTACCAATATATATATATATATATATATATATATATATATATATATATATATATATATATATATATATATATATATATACACACACCAATATACTCATAACAATATATACCAATAACAATACATACCAATATACCAATACCAATATATATCTGCAAATGTTCATAAAACCATTTAGACCAATATACATTTACAAATAAAGAATAAGCAGAATTGTTGAAATCAGCAAGAACACATATGTGAAAAGAAAAAACACATTATTATTTTTAAAAAGACTGTGCAGGTAAGTGCTTGAGTCGGACAGCAGTGGGCTGATGGATGCCTAACAATGGCTGGAAACTCTCCAGCTCTTTAAGCAGTAAGCAGGCTCGCATGCCTGCCTGTTTATGACATGCCACCCAGCCAAAGAGGCATTGTTTTATTGTTGCTTTACACAATGTGAGTTGTTAAGTCTGCAAATGAACTCACATTGTATCAACAACATCTGGTCTGGGTTCACTTTCTGAGATTGCTTCTAATGGGGATGAATGAGTCTACCAGTGTCAACAGACTCAAAATGTGTCTGCAGAGGTGCTGGTTAGGGCCAGAGCACGAACGGGACCGCTGGGCCCCTGGCACTTACAAAACACATTTTATCAAGTTGTTATGTCCAAATAATACCCTATTTTGTTGGCAGTGATTCTGTTTGCATTTGTTGTTGCCTCACTTTGTAATAACACTCTTCTCATCCGCCTACCTACTACCACTTGGAGTATTTTGCAATGAGCCAAAAGCACTTTGGGACTGCTCATATATCCAAAAACAAGAGGATCAACTTTTGCCATACATTTGTCGTTTGAGTAAAACTGAAATGATCTCTGCTGTAATATAGTTATCGCTGTGTTCACACTCCCACAACATCTCCAAATACTTTCTCTCGTCAAAAGCAGAAAAGAGACGGTAAGAGACTGACTCAATCCCATCAAATTCTCTGCTATAAATCTAAGACTTGTCTCATCTCATAAAGTTATATATGTAAACGTGCAGCAGAGCCGCTTTAGGTAACAGGGGGGAGTGATTTTATTTGTGTCATCGCTCAGGTATGTATCTAGGTTGTCAGAACAGGTTTGTGCTCTAGTGCATGGCAGCCCGGCTCTCTGCTCAGCTGCTGGAGATTAATGAGCTGTCAGCGGCGAGGGAGGCATTAAAAGACAGCCTTCCCCTGGTCAGAAAAGATAATTACTGTTGATCACTCGTGCTGTAAGAGTAATAACTGTCTGCCTGTCTCTCTGCTCATCTGTCTCTGCCTGCCAACATGTCTGCCTGTCTCCCTACCTACTGTCTACCAGTCTGGATGCCTGTCAGGGATGTTACAGGGTGGGCCTTATTAAAATGTTGTTTGCCATCATTTATGGTTTTAAATAACACAACTCTTCTGATAAGTTTTAGTTTGCAGAAACTCCACTGCACCCACTTATTGAGCCTAAACAAAGAAAAAATATACCCATTTTTAATTTCTACATAAAGATAATAAAATTATATGAAAATGAACGGTAGTATAACGGAAGTACGGAAGTATAAAAGTTACAAAAATGTTAGGATGTCTCAGTTATAAGTCACGTTTGCAGTGAAAATAATGAATGAATTAATACCCAAAATGTTGTAAGCCAGTACTGTAAACCCAGAGAGAGAAACAAGTTCAATTGATAAAGTATTTTTACACACGCAACCCTGAATTTATCGCAACATTAGGCATCAGTTAGACAGACTTTACCCTCCCAGTTTCCTGGTATAAAGTCTGTAGTGTCTGTTTGATCCTGTGTGAATTGAGCAGATGTCAGAAAATTCACAACGAGCAAGTGGGCGTGACGTTTATATCATGCAATTAGCGCAAAAAAAATTGATTAATAGAAACATCCAAGGGGGAAAAGGAAGGGTAATTTCCACAAAGATGCCAACGCTACCTGGAGAGACGACAAGATTCAGGAACTCCGGTCAGGGTCGATGCTGAAATCATCAAATAAATTTAAGGAAAGACAAGAGATTTGGTTGGTTACGAACAAATTGTCCTGTCTCATGAACACTGTACCAAGGTTGAACTAGTATTTTTAGTGTGTGACACACGGATAATCTCTTGGTTTTCGCTCAGGACAATATCCGGAGGCTTTTGCACGAGGCTTGAGATCGCGGTTAAATACAGGGTTTATTTTTCAGCACCAACCGACCGTGAGAACTGAGTTAGAGAGAATAAATGACATAAAAATGCAAGTTATAAATTACATGCATGAATGTCTTTCCAGCAAACAGATGGCACAATACTCTACAACACAAAATACCCACACCCCACAAAGCCTGCAGCCTTGAGTTTAACTTACAATTCAATAGTATAATCACAAACATTACTAACAATAAAAATGTACGCATTGCATGAAAAGCACGTGCCCAGCTTGTAAACAATGCAACACAATACTATGCCAAATAAGTAAATAAAACAACATACCTCGTCCACTGCCTACTACTAGATTATTACTACTTTAGCGGAGTATCCTGCGTGTGTTGATTCCTCCGTTTCGTGGCTTTGCAAGGTGTGCCAATGTATGGGAGATCAGGTCGGCCAAATAGCTCTGTAGGAACAATATTACCACAGGTAGAGACCAAACTGAACTGCCAATGTGGGGCGGCCAATATAAAGTCTAAGCTCCTCCCTCTGGAACAGACCATTCCAGGCCATTAAATAATAATTAAATGTTTACATAAGTACATTGGACATCATCACTCAAATATTTCAGCCTTATATCAACATGGTGATACATATTCTACAGCAATACTTCAACCAATAAGCCCTGAAACAAAGACGAAAAAAGAAACATTGGTTTGGTCCAATTATGTCCCACATTCCACACAGGCAAAAAAAAGGGCAGCATTCACTGTCCTCGGGTCCTTTCACCAACCAGGAAGTACTGCGAGCGGTAAGAAAATAATGGATAACAACAAACAAATGTACATAAACTGTGTAAATGTTAATGAGCCACTATTTCTAGCTTTAAATCTAGTGTGTGCACCCACCGGGCAATAGTTAGAAGATATCAGGCTACTCTTAACTGCACACTTATGACTTTGTGTTATAGGCAGGGTGATCTGCCACACACTGAGAAAACAGAGAGCGACAGAGACAGTCAGGAACCAAACAAGCGTCTGCATTTTCAAAAGTCTTTGTTTCTGGGATAGGGATATCTGTAGCGTTATCAACACTGATAGGATTTAAGTTGAAATACAGTGACACTCTCCTTTAAGTTTACTGTGCACAAAAATAACTCCAGTCGTAGAAAGCTCTCTAATATATTGCAACTGAGTTATATAATAACATCTACGGCGCAGTGCATCTCTGCCATTTATCAAAGCTGAGTTAACACGAAAGGTACAGAGTCTGTCTGTCTTCTCTGCTGAAACTCGGGAGAGTTTAAACCTTCAGGAAGCCTTCAGTCGCAAAGACTTTGTTCACCGTCTAAAGCTTCTCAGGAGGAAAACAAGCTTGGAGCTCGCAGCACAGGTGCTGTATATGATGTGATGCAGCCCAAGAGCTGAATTTATTACTGATCCATACTGTAAACTACACAGTGACAACACCAGCTGCAGACAAATTGGTTGCTTACTGAAAGCATCAACTCATTTATCTTTAAAACTGGCCTCAGTTAGGGCTGAAAAATCCTATGCACCGCCTCTTTCCAAGTATCCAGGCCTTTGTTTTAATGCAAGTCAATGAAATAAGGCCCGCTTCATTCAGGGTAGTTCACCACTGTTGTAGTTTGAGCTGCAGCTTTTTAAAAGATTATTTTTTTCTCTGTCTTTTCATGTGTTTCCTCTCAGGTAATGGCAGCGTGTTTCCCGTTCTGCTCAGAAATATGAATGTAACAAGAACAAGAGAAAAAGAGTGAAAGAGCTTATGTGGGAGCTGCCGTGTATTCATTTTCCAAACAATTGATATGTCAGGCCTGCACGTCAAAATGTGAAGTGATAAAAACGGCGTTTGAAAACACAATTTCAAAGTCAGTATTTTTTCTTGAGCGTTTGTGAGTCTCTGTATGTAATGCAAACACCCTCTTTCTTGCTCCACATATTCTTTATCTGAGCTTGTTTTCCCTCCCATTCTGGCCCGTCCATAGCACTTACAGTAGCTTTACAGTCAGCTCTACCACATTATGGAACTGGTTTTGGCCGAGTTAAATAGCAGCTACTTTCCATATATTAGCCTATATGAATCATAGCATTGACAGCAAAAGGCCTCAGAGTAATGACGTCTCTTCATGTGGCTTCTTCAGAGCCGGCACTCGTTGCACATACAGATGCAATTACTTCAAGAGTGACGCACCTTTCATGTGGTGCATATGCTGCCCCGGATTGATTTACCTCCTCTTTCAATTATTATTAACAATTTGGATGTTCTTGAAAATTGTGAGTTTTGTGGAGAGCATGAGTGTTCGATGGGTCACACTTTTGTACATGGTCATATATAAAAAAAACTGACAAAGGGTAAATATTCTAAACTAAAAATAACTCTGTCTGTACTCCTGCCTGTTTTTTCAAACTACGGTCCTATCTACTATGGGATTTTGGGCTGTCCAAGACAAAAGTTGGAAATCATGAGAGACCCATGGTAGTCAGTCAAAACAGTCTTTGTTTGAACTTTGAGACAAGCCATATCTATCCGTAAAGCAGGAAGTGTGTGTGTGTGTGTGTGTGTGTGTGTGTGTGTGTGTGTGTGTCTAGGGCATATCTCGCTGACCGTTAGTCAGACTGACCTAAGATTTCGTATGTGGCTTGCGCATGGCATGAAGATTTTTGAATTCATTTTTCAAAATATCCTTATTTACGTAGGACGTGTTGCGGCATTGCACTGTTTCCGATCAGATGCCTTTTAGGGGAGCTCCCCCCCATTGTGTGATAGGCCTACAACTGGTCAGAAACCCAATTCGCTCTGGATTTCCACGTCTGACTCATCTCATCTGAAAGTCTATTTAGTAGAGATAGACCGATATATATCGGCCGATATTTGCGTTTTTTACTTGTATCGGCATTGGCCGATACATGCCTATATCGGTCAACCACTATTTAGCCTACCTATCTTTGGGAGTTTTAAAGTGTGCTACAAGGTTAGATTTTCCAATAATATTCAAATAGTTTCCAGCGAATATCAATGTTCAATGTGTATATGCTGGATGGTGTACGTACCTTATGAAAAGTCAGTGTTTTATGGAGTTGCAGACGTTTTAGTGGTCTTCATGTAATGTGCAAATTCTGCCATTCAAAATTAGCATGCTAAGCGGAGATTTAGCTTTATTCACGTCTTATGTTGCATCTCCCACTATACGAATACATTTTTCCTACAGGCACTGCACTAGTTGAACTTAAAGAACCAATGGCAACCTAGTAGGAGTAATTAACCATCAATTAAATCGAAAAATTAATCAATCACACGTTGGACTTTCACCCAGGAGATCAGGGTTTGCATGCTGTGTGAAAACAAAAGTAAACGATGTGATTTATCACTGAACTTCCGTGCATCACTTTTTTATGTAACTATGTCACTTCCTGTAGTCACGTTGACCTTGTATCTACATTAACGTACATTTATTTACTTTCTAAACTGTCTTTTATAACGCCTTATTAGGATGTTTTTTGCCCTAAACCTAGATCAGAGGTTTTGTAGACTAAATTCACAGAAACTGTAGCATTTGTTTACTGTACATGTATGTGTAATGACGTGCGTTATATCTTCAGGAAGCTTCGCTCTGTACCGGGAACCATGGAACACTCATATGGGTCTGACACAGAGATGGTTAGAAAAATTAGAATTTACTTTTTTTTTTTTTTTTATATGGGAAGGAGCCATGTCATAAATACACAGCTGCTGTCAACCTGGACAGGTTTCAAGCTTTCTTTCATTTTTTTCCTGTTGTATGTGAACAATTTCAAGTTTTTCAAGTGTCACCTAACCTTTAGGGTTATCATCACTCGACTGTTGTTTGGGAGAAATATATTGTGTATTCCATACACATCTTAGCATTCATTAAATTTTCACTTTTTCATTCGAAATTCTATTTGCACAACCTTTCCAATATGCTACCTGTCACCTAAAACGAACTGCAGCAAACCTCCTCTGTAGCCTTAACAAGGCGAGGAGGAGCAATCGTGTTTACATTGGAGCAACCCATCAAAACTCCTTGTCAGAATCTTAAGTGGACGACAGTTGCCAAACATCACGTCAAAGTCAAAATGACAGAAATCCAGAAATCTTTCATATGTTCCAATATAAGATCCAGGAACACTCTCATTTTTTCATTTCACTCTCTTGGTGACCTCGCGGTGCTTCTTTTAACAGCAGGTCATCAGTTCAACACATGCCTCTGAAATTGGCTGCCAGCACCATCCTGCATTATTAACTTTGCGGTTGGAAGCAATATGCCGCCTCGCCAGGAGCAGCCGCGGCTGACTGGGAGATCCTCTGCTGCTGGGGTACAAACATTAGTTCCTCTAATTAAAGATGGCAACGAAAGTGCAGAGTAATTAGTCACTGCGAGAGTCTGGGAGAAGCATACATGCAGCTACACCTCCAGGCCTGCAAAGCAAGGGAAGATCTGAAGCTGCTTTTTCAGTTCCTCCAGCTCCATATCGTTTGTCTTCCATAAATGCCAATATATGCTTTATGAATTAAACATTTTCCCTTCCCCCACTTCTTTGTTTTGGCAATTAGATTAGTTCAAGTCAGGAAAATGAACACTAATTACCAGAGTGAACAGTTTGAACAAAGAATAAAAGGGTGTCACATTTATGAGCATCGTTTTCCTGTTGACAACAAATAGGAACAGCGGTTCCATTGATTCCTGATGACCTGAAGGCTCTAAGCAACCTCAGATCTTTGGAGTCGATAATAGCTCACCAGTGGAACAAGATATTTGAAGAGCCTCTGCTGCTGCTGCTGCTGCTGCCAACCCACATGCATGTGCAAGAAACAGCTTCTTGAAATACTCCCAGATAAATTAGTTGTCTCAGGCGTTTACAGTAAAGAGACATGGGTATGCGTGGCTTACAGGGTGTTGTCTGGGTGTGTTAATTAGTGGTGACGACGTGCAGTTTCACTCTCCTTATATTGTTTGGGGTTTAAAAAAAGAAACAGCTTCTGCCGAAGGACTTGGCATCCCATTGCTTTTAAGTGCAACAGGCTCGGACTTGCAAAATATGTAATTACAAATGTCAACTCTCTTAACAGCAAGCCTTTTATTTAAGTGTTTTCTGTCTTATTACTGCTCAAAGTGGCTATAAAGAGCTTTGGGACGCCAAGATTTAGAGATGCAATTAAAAATCTGTGATCTATGTTGGGATTTGCTCACCTGAAAGGCCCTTATACAACTGTCAGCCAACATGCTTTCCCTCAGTCATTTTCACATTGGCATTCCAACCTGTCTAATAAAACAAGGCACAGTTCAATCTGGTCCAGAGCACTGGGAATTAAAAGTGGTTATAAAACCTCCCACCCACTCATAAAAATTTTACTTACAGCCCAAACCTGTTAGGTTGATCCCTATGGTTGATCCACTACATTTCTATAACTGGAATTATTATTATTATTTATTTATTAGCTTTAATGCAGGCTTATTATCTCTGTATAAGCTTTAAATCACAAACCAAGTTTGTACCACAATTCCTTGCAAAAAATGCAGCCTGGTGCCTTTATGCAAATACACGGTGTATTTGCATAAAGGCATTTTTGCATGCTTGTATTATCATTTGTAATTATAGAGACATAATATTATCAGGACAGTATCAGTGCACATTTATAAAAATATATTTTTTAGAAAACTTGTAAAAAAAATATGCAAAGATTGAACCATTTTCTGAAATACAAGAGACTTTTCTTAAACTGTCTGAACTAAACATTTTGACAATGTTGAGGATGTCGTTTTGTATCTAAAATATTGTATTTTAGAGTAAAAAAAGGACATTTTTATGAATGGGTCCCCGTTTGTTTGAATATTCCTGCCACTGGTTTCATGTTGTCTGTGCAATAGTTTTTGATTAAGAAGAAGACCGATTGACAACTGGAATACAAAATTGACATTGCGTTGGACAATGATCTTCAGTTGCCTAACAAGATATTGTATGTGAGTAAACTTGTAGTAAAGTGATAGATTCTTACTTCAATAAGTTGGTGAGAAACACTGGCTGTAACAATGAAGAAATGTGAACATAAGTATGGGATAACAGGAGGCCGTACATTATAAAACCAGGTTAGAAGCTGCAGTCAACATGTAAGGGTTTAGCTTTAAAGGTCAAATTAGTCACTGAGTCCCTCAGGTTCAAGACTTCTGCCTTTCAAAACAAAAACATTTTTAGATGACGGAGAAGGTCAGCAAAGATCAGAGATCATCTACTGCTTATTTTAGAAATTCCAACTAAAGTCAGCATAACTAAAGTGAGGAGCCGGTGGACAGAAAGTCCTGAAAACACCACTACCCTATGTGCAGAAACACCATCAGAGGTTACCGCGCTTCACTGCTCTGTTAATTATTTCTCACTGCTGGTATGTCACACCTGCCGGGGAATGTCGGCGCAGGCCCGGCAGCCAGCAGCTGAGCCGGGGCATGATTGATATCTGTGGTTATTTCACTCCGTCCCTTCGCCCGAAGGCGTGGCTGCACAATGAGCTTCTTCTTCTTCTGCTGTCTCCCACGCATGTTGCTGTAATTCTTCTCTGCTGATCGTTCTGGTGCACCTTGAATGCTGGGAGGAGAAGGCGACTGGTGGATTGATGTGTGTTTGAGTGTGAGTGTGCACGTAGATATGAGGATTTTGTGTTTTTCATGTGTTCATACGCAATTCTGATGCACACAACGTGCACACACAAGCTGTAAGTGACTCAGCTGACATACGCTCTCAGGGTTATTGATTTTACCTCTTAAGTCCAGTTCAGTCATGAATGGGAGGTGCAGGTGAAGAAGAAGAGGCTGGTAAAATAGCAATTATTAATCTATGATACGATTCTGCCACAATATGGCCCGGCAAACTGGCTCCAGGCCAGTCTGTGGCTCCCAGCCAACAATGGGATCATGTTCTTAATGTTTTGTCTTGTATAAAGCAGAATAGCGGCAGTCGTGTTGTGAAAAACTGTATTTAAAAATGGATTTAGTCATATGCAAAGGAAACAGAAAACTGTGATAAAACCTCTGCATGTCTGAGATGTGATGGTGAGGAAGTTGTTGACGGATTCTCAGGTCTGAATATTAACAATGAATGAACTCTTGAGTTCTTCGTATCTTCTTGTCAGAAAAAATAACACCCTGCATGGTGCAAAGAGGAGAGAAATCAAGCAGAAAATCAAATATAAAACCAGTGTGATAACATAATGGTTTGCAGGAATTATGCTGCAATTTATATCCAAGTTAACTTCATACTAATAAATAATATAGTGAGCTATAATGTATGCAACCTAGAGCTATAATGTATGCAACCTAGAGCTATAATGTATGCAACCTGCAACCTAGAGCCAGAGAACACCACAAACATATTCAGTAGTTTCGCAACAGCAACAACATTCTTGCAGATTTTCTGCATCACCAACTGAAGGTATTTACAGTATGTTCCTGTGGCAATACATGATAAACTGAGGAGAAAATACATTGCTTTATATTGTGCAGTAGAATCTATGAAAGTAAGGACATAATATCTATTTCATAAACATATTTTTTATGTGGTAAATGGAGCTGCCGATAATTTAGATTAGATTCAGGTTAACTGTCTTTTAATTGGATTTAATTTATCGAATAAATCTATCAGGCTCATGTCACTCAGGACTTTTTGTTCAGAGACAACGAAATGCAGTAAGACACTTGCACCGCCCGGGAATCGAACCCAGGTCGTAAGAATGGGAATCTTACATGATACCACTACACTAGCGGTGCTAATATACTGGTATCATGTGACATGTGGAAATCATCATCACTAAGTTGTAAAAGAAGATGCTTAATGTCTGCAACCCCTGCATTTAATTATATATTATTATATATACTTAATATAATTTTATTCAACATCCACACAAGATAAATCAGAATGAGAAAGACTTCAGGTGTACGTTTTAGAGACTGTCAGGATAAAGAGATGAGGTGCAATGTTTGGGGCTTTGTGACATTAATTAACAGACCACAGACTTCTCTGAAGTGAAGGAAACAAAATCAAATCTGAAAGAGTTTTCTTTAAAACAGAATAAGGTATGTTAAACACATTTATTTACAAATGCCAGGATACTCTGTCCTGCTACACAGTGCAAATCATCTCTATTCGAAAAATGTGTTTGTTGTCCTCCTTGTTAGTTTGTTTTGTCACAGTGGCTTTAGGGAGGATAATATATCCCATTAAAAAACGCTGACAACCTATGTTGCATTTTGTGGCTTTTGCAACATAAATTGTACTTTTCTGCAACCACTCTGAGTGCTCTTTACTCCAATAACCTGCACCCTCCACTGCACAATAACCCACAACATGTATTTTGTGAAGCGCTTGGGGCACAGGTAGCAGGTTAGACAAGCATTATTGTGACCACATAAGAACATCTGACAAAGAAAGGTTTGTAATGCAGCTCTCTGCTGCCAAGTTGCTTCTGATTAAGACTTGTTAGCAGCTACACATCAAAGGCTGGTTTTACTCAGCAGAAAGAGTAGGAAATAATCAAATATGTAAATCGCTATCTATGTCAGCACCTCAGCACTACTGCCAACAGAACATAAACTAAAGCCTGATTTCCACCGGGCATGTTACTGCAGCGTCACGTCAGCGTCGCGTATGACGTTGCAAATAGGTAACACTCTAATCAATGAGAGCATTTCCACCGGGCGCGTAGCGTAACGTTACTGCAGCGTCGCGTCAGCGTCTCTACGCGAGCATTACGGTGTGTTCAGACCGGACGCGTAGCGAATATTTCGCGCGACAAGATTACATACAAAGTCAATGCAAACACGCGAATAGACACAAATTTTTGCCGGCGGCGCGAATCGCGGGTTTCGCGCAACGCGAATGACGCGATTGACACGAATGTCGCGGCGCGAATGAAACAACGCGAATTCGCGTGAGTTCAATAAATTCAACTTTGGCGAAATATTCACGTGACGCTGTGTCGGGACAGCCTATCAGCGTTGAGATTCTGGACGACAGTGTCCGAGATACATACATGAGAGAGAGGAGAAAAGAGGCAGGAAGAAGGAGTGGGTCGGCAGGAGGGACAGGAAAAAGGTGGAAGTACTCTGCGGTCCTCTCTCCGTGCTGAGTGCGCCTCCGGATGATGTCACTCACCCAGACACGACGGCGTGTTTTCCGACGTATCTCGGACTTCCAGAGCAGGTACAGGGACGCTATGCTTGTCATGGTTGATGACAGAATGAAATGGAGGGAATTATTTGGCGCTAAATAGTCTCTTGGGCGAAAATTCGCGAGTTATTTACTCGCGCGAGTGACGCGAGTAAATTCAACTACTCGCGCAAGTAACGCGACGCGAAAATTCGCTACGCGTCCGGTCTGAACACACGGTTAGGTAGGACTTCTATTTCTCCGCGAGACGCTACCAAATCGCGTGAATCTCAACAGAGCAGATCTCACCAGACAGGAAGTCCGACTCAGAATCAGCGTAAAAACACTTCCGCCCCTTTCAAAATAAAACACAATACGCAGTTCATGCAGCCTAAAACTACTTCACATCAACATTATGTTATGACCGGGGCACCAGATCAGCAATCAATCAATCAAAGGGTCTCAGAGGATCGGCGACACGGACGACTAGAGACTGATTGTTTAAGTGGAACATCATACAATCATTTATGACATAACATATTGTTTTTATAAGGATAGATGGTCAGATCAACATATCTTTCACCTCAGAGAAGCAAAGTAAGTTGGTTTTTGTTGTTGTTGTTTATTTTATACACACAGTTTATCCATAGACTGTATAAATAGAGTTTAAAGTTTATCACGGGATCTTGCGGTCTCCCGTATGGTCAGGATTATCGCGTGATCTCGTTATCTCGCGTGTATACGGCCGGCTCGCTAAGCTGACGTGCTGCTGCTGTAACGCGCCCAGTGTGAATTGACAGACGCAGCAAAAACGCTGTGGAGACGTGCTGCTGCTGTAACACGTCCGGTGGAAATCCCCAGTAAGAAAATTGTTTCTCCATAGATTTTAAATTTTAAAATGTTTTTCTTTTCTTTTAACCCTCCTGTCCCGAGGCACGTTTACTGAAAAACTGAAACTCTCAAATGAAAATCCCAATAAACATTGTTTATATTTTATTAATAACTCCATTACGAACATTCCAATCAATTTTTCATAAAAAATGCATGTTAAAACTTTTTTTTATGTACATTGGAAATGCCTACATATAAAATACAATGGATTTACAAATTGATTATTTATTTCTTATTTTACATTTTTTTTCTTTTTATGAAAAAATACTTTAAACTATTTTTTCTTTTAGATTTTTAAGCTTTGAAATAGGTCAATTTGACACAACATAAGAGAAGGGTTTAATCGTCAATAAAATGAATCATTAGTTGCAGGCTTGTCAAAACCTTGTTAGAAATATGTTCAGTTTGGAATTAGGACACAGCTCAGGTGTGTATGTGTTAAGTGGATGAATATGAAGCAGTATGTGAAAAGGTGCGTGCATGCTCAGCACCCTCAGTCTGGATGAATGATGGCTAAATAAAGGCACAGGAGAGGGAAAACAGGTTAAAGATGGAGTGCAGCCCCAGCGTCAGACCTGGGTCTATCTTTGAACAGCGATAGTCAATCGGTTCAGTAAATCCACCCGGATTGAAACATAATACTTGTGGGGTTTAGAGGGGGATGTACCGACTGACACTAACACCCCTTCTTCAAAGATCCTTTTTGTCTTTAGTGTTCAGTGGTGGACACAGCAGCGCTAACAGGCTGCTCCTAGCGCTTAGCCAAGCAGTTGTAAAAACACACGGACCCCGGCGCCAGGGATCTCGCTGTGCTTTTTTGACCAAAACCGAGAAGGTCTGGCTGAGAACGAGGGGCAAGGAGGGGGGCAGTGGGCAGGCGAGAGTGAAGATGAGGGGGTGGAAATTGAGGAAGATTATTGTTCAAGGCTTTAATCGGGTTTCTGAGGCAAGGCTCAGTGCATTTGAAGGGGGAGGTCTGGAGTCAAGTAATACTCGGTCCGTCTGGAGCATGGAACTCCTGTCAAAACAAGCTATCGTGAGAATGCAAGGCTCGGCTGTTGGAGGGCACAAGGGAGGAAATAAATGCAACCCACAAGACCAGCAGAGGTAGTTTACATGAAATAACAGCTCACTGAAGACTGAATTTCAAAGGGTTAGTTCAAGAAGATTGTAAAATATGAAGTATTACTCTAAAATGGCCTCATTTAAATGTATTATTCTACATGGTGTGTATATGGGAAATTACCTAATCTGTACCTAAATAATGGGTACAAAATACTGTGTTTGCTCATTTGCATGAAATAAAAAACAGATAGTTAGTGACAATAAACTTTTATATTTTTTATTGGAGATGATTGATCTGTGCAATTGTTTCCCATTGTTCTGTCCAAAAACTGCTCAAATTTAAGTTATTGTTAATGTCTTCGACTTGACATATTTTTTGCACAGTACAGTGTTTGGTGAAAATATTGCTTAATGTTCTAAAATTTTCATAGAGTTGGCTACTTACCTGTCCAATTAGGTTATTACATTAATAACATTATTATGTTTTTGATTTTAGTTTGTTTTTTAGTTTTCTCAAGAACTCAAAGACATGGCAGATTTCAATTAAGTTTGGTGTGAACAAAATGATATTATATTTTTTAATGAACATGAGGGCAAACACCTCACATTACATTTTCACAGTCAGGAGATACCGTGACATAGAATCTTTGTTATCCTACTTGTCACTGTGCTGCTGTTAGCTGGCTAGGCCATAAAAAGCCCAAATTAAGTGGCCTCTCGCAGATTCTAATGCCACTATTTTCATATATACACTGATCTTAATCATTGCATATTTTTTAATTAATTATTTTATAGGAGAATAAAGATTCTTGTATGTTTTATTTAAGGCATCTTATTTTGACAGTATTCTTGTAAATTCTGTGGTGGATTCTGTTAACACACTGTGCAACAGGAAGTAATTCAGACCGTTAGGCACAGTTTAGCCTTTTGTGATTAAAACAACTCTAATTGTCAGCTAATGTTAACCAAACGCTGTATACAACAGTGTGTTCGGATCGGTTCAGATCCGTTGGCCTGGACAGGTTAATGGTATTAAGTTCGGCACGAGCACATGGTGGTGATGGGACTGATACAGACAGGTAGACATTTAGGCGTCTCTCTATCATGCTGGAATTGTTTTGCAGTGGAGAAGTGGGGTGGGCAGCTCGGTAAATTCAATGCGTGTGTGAATGCGCACGGATGTCTCGGAGGAAGCTGCCACAGTCTAGGTAATTAATGGGAAACCCTGGCACACGTGTGTTTGTGTGCGGGACATGTAGAGAAAGAAATGACATGCCGTCGTGTAAATAGGATGAATAACATAAGCTTATTTAGTTTGTTAAATAAAAGGACAAGATATATAGGAAAGGTAACTTTAAATGACTTGTATTGTGATCTGGCGCAATATAGAAAATAAAATTAACTTGATCTTCAAGGGGGGCGGGGGGTGCTGTTGGGGGGGCGGGCCACCCCCTAATATAATGGTAGGGGAAACACTGAACATGCCAGAAATATTGGACTACATTAGACACTCAGAGAAAGTGCTCCAGAAGTGAGGTCCGTTTTGGGTGATGATGGATGGGTCATACAAACACAGGACTTTCACCCAAGAGACCCGTGTTCCTGTCCGGCAATGAAAATGCAAAGTTATTTGATTGCTCTATCGTTATAGTAACAAAACTGTCACAGCCTCTTGCTCTAACTCTAACTAAGTAGTTTTGTTGTTTAAAACTAGCCCAGTGCTGTAGTTCAAATACAAATACATACAATGTTAAGATGAGGCCGTGCAACCATTTAATAATGTAATTTCAGCCTTCTTTTAGTTTCAAATCCTTTGACACAAGTAGCTTTCTACGCTTTTTCATAAGACCACATTTTCTCATGAACTAATGCAGTCATTTGAATTTGATTCTTGCATGAAATTTTTCATGTGTCTTTTTTCAGATTTTTACAATAGTGGTAGAGATACAGAGTGAAAGACATGCAGGAATGGGCTCAGAGCCGGATTCGAACCCATGCCCAAGAACTAAGCCTTAATTGTACGCGCTCTAACAAGGAGGCTGTTGTCCCATGATTTTGATGCAGATCCATATTCTGATACAGGTGCTGATTTAAAAAAACAAAAAATAAAACAACACTTTTGACAACATCTTTTATTTAAAAGCAAGTTTAGGGGATTGTGCAGCCTTGGTGGAGATATGTGTTCTCTGGTTTTTTTCGATTTGTTTTTTAATTCAGTGTTGTTTTACAGGTGTATTATGTGTGAGCGAAATATTTAACCTTATACAGGCTGCGTCTGGTGTTACCAGCTGTTTATATTACTTGACAGAATGAAAGCCAAACTAGGAGAGAGAAACAGGAGGCTTTTATATCAGAATTTGTTCTGTATCTAAAGCACTCTGCAGCTAGTGTTGTTCATGCTGAAGTGCTCTCAAAGCTCTTTCTATTACTGTGGTTTATTTGCGGTCGTCTATTTTGGATGCGACCTATTTAAGAGTGATGTGTGTGTTTATGCAGTCCTTTCGCCCCCACAGAAACACTCAGGTTACTATGCTGCAGTAATTACGCTCCCTGCTTTTAGCTGTCATAACACAAAATGTTTGGGCTCAGGGAGGACAGCCTGGGGTGTCAGACTGAACAAAACCGCTAACCAGACATAGTAACCCGTGTTTAACTGCAGCGGCCGGCTGGGCTGTAATATAGCATCACTGACAGCGGGAGGGAGCATGAAAGTGGGCAAGCGTCCACTCATGGCAGACAATAAAAAGAGAAATATATATATATATATATATATATATATATACATAGAGAGAGAGAGAAACGGAAGGAGGGGTAGGCTGACTGTCTTTGAACTTGCTGTCAAAGAATGCTTTTGAACATTGTTTATCACTTTTTAGATTTTGAAAGGCAGACAAAGGCAGGGAAACAGAAATGCAGTCCAACACAAAGGCAGATAAAGACGAGTAGACACTCAAACTGAAGAGAGACAGATCCGGTGACAGAAGAAAGAGGAGGGCAAACTGAGGAGCACCAGTCCCCATCAGTGTGAGCTCCGGTCCAGCTGGGTCCTTTATCCAGGCTATCAAGCCAGGTCCACGGAGGTGTTATTACTTTGTCGGGGCAGACTGGACTGTTTGCAGATGATGGATGATCCTTGGGACGTCTTGGTTCTGACCCAGCTCTGAATCAGTGATAGCGTCCCTCCTGTGCTCCAATAAATCTTTAAATAAACCAAAACAATGTAAATGCAGTTTCTTTGAAAAATACACCTCCTGCTTTGCTAAAATCTAAGAGAACTAAGTTCAGACACAATGCCATTTGGGGGCACCATTTCAGCTCACTCTGAACATGATGACATACTATTTCAATTTACTCACCAGAAAAAACAGTATATTGTTCTTTTTCCTTCTCCAAAATTGACCAATATGTACAATTTCCAAGCATGCAACCTCCTGTGGCTGTGTGAATGATGACTGTTATCTTTTAAAAGCAAAGTCAGAAGTGGCATGTTGTGCCATACTGGGACAGATGGATTAATGGATGTCCGGCTCTGTCCTTCTCTTTGCCAGAGTCTGTTGAGACAACGTTGTTTAAGCCTCACCTGTATCATAAAGATAAAGAGCCAAGCGGAGACTCCAAATCACATCATCCATACAGGAAAAAGTTGAGTTTGAATGAAGTGTGTTTTACGATGGCTTAGTTACTGGCCAGTCTTAGTTCAGCTTTTTTCAGTTTAATTGGGAAAATATTTTATTTAGTTTAGTTTGTATACCAAAACCATTAAATGCTTGTGAAGCATAGCCAACTCGATTCTTGAAAACATTTCCGAGCTTAAACCAGGGGGCGCCGCACACACTCCTGCAAATATATCAGCAATCAGCAATGTATAGCTGATGGTAGCCCGTCGAAAAACTTTAACATATCGCCCATCCCTACTTTGGACAGAACCAGGCTTGTTATGCTAAACTAAACTAAGCCACCACTAGCTACAACTTCTTATCGGATGGGTAAACATGAGAGTGGAATTGACCTTGTCATATAGCCCTCCTCCGCTCCCTCCACTGGCTACCTGTGGCTGATACGCTTCAAGAGTCTAGCTCTGGCGTACTCCGCTGCTAATGGTTCAGGTCCTACTTACATCCAGGACCTTGTCAAACTCTACAACCCTGCTTGCCCTCTCCACTCTGCATCAGCCAAACAACTGGCAACCCCCACCCTGCGTGGGTCAACTCGCCTCCAAACCTCCTCCAGACTTTTCTCTGTCCTGGCACGCAAATGGTGGAACGAGCTCCCCACCGACATCAGGACCTCAGACAGCCTGTACATCTTCCGCCGCAGGCTGAAGACCTACCTCTTCCAACAATACCTCGGTTAAGTCATGGTCACCTAACATATAAAAAAATGCTCTTCTTCTTTTCTCTTCTTCTCTTCTTTTCTTCTTTAACATATAGCACTCCTGTAGCGATGACAGTTGGCTCTTAAAGTTATGTACTTACATGATTCCTGTGGTCTAAGTCTAGTACCTTCAGGTTGAATGCACTTATTGTATGTCGCTTTGGACAAAAGCGTCAGCTAAATGACATGTAATGTAATGTAATATAGCTGTTTAGCTAAATAAACATATTTTCCAAAATGTCAAGCTATAACTTTAAAAACACTTCAATACTCTACATGTTTTTGGACAATTTGTTTTTACAGATATCCGGTGGATTTTCTATATTCAATATTTGTTTAATTTGCTGTGGTGCATTCCTGAACTTCACTTGATTTGATCTGATAGTTTGAGTAAGTAGAATTGTATAGAAGTAGAAAGAATGCTAGTCTGCAGTAAACTCTGCACTTTATCTTTTGTTCTTTTCTAAGTGCATTAAAGCATAATATCCACCCTGTTGAAGGACCATCCTCTGCTGTTTCCAAGGTAACCACCCACTGCCATCCCAGTGAACCTCATCCACAATGCAACATAAACATCCTTACATGTTTTTCTAGGTTTATTTCCAATTAAGGTTACCCACCATCGTTAATCACACCATTACCCTTGAGACTGCTGAGAGTCTGAGAAATTGATTTTGAGTATTATCATCATGATTGCTTTAATGAGACAGTTTTTATCATCAGCTAATGAAGCTCACTTGTTTGTTGAATTGGAATCAGTACTCTAATCATTTTAATGCTTTGTTTTGCTGCTCTAGCACTATTGTTTCAATAATGCATTAATTTATGTGAACGCAGCCTGATTGAACGCAGGAGAAGTGCTGAAACTTTTTTACGCTGTTTGCACCTGTGCAGGAAAATATCCACACACAAATCAGGTCATTTGATCCACACGTTGGGAAGTTATTTATGTCATGATCGCATGCATAAACTTTCTTTGTGTTTGTTGTGCAGTGACTTGAGTGCACGTTGAGTGGGTGTTTTGAAGGTAGCAGCTTGTCCCCTGGGGCAGAAAGACAGGTATTCAACAGCACAAAGAATCTTAAGACTGTCGCATATCCGGTCCGAGTGCTGAACTGTTATCCACCTCTGCTTAACACTACATATCTTGGATTCTTGGCTCTGCCGCTACTGAGGTCTCTGATAGAACCTGTGCACAAGTGAGTAGGAATGAGGGTGATAC
This sequence comes from Centropristis striata, assembly GCF_030273125.1. Lineage (NCBI taxonomy): Eukaryota > Metazoa > Chordata > Actinopteri > Perciformes > Serranidae > Centropristis > Centropristis striata. The sequence continues at coordinate 13,116,799 of NC_081532.1, forward strand.
TTTGAAGAGGGGAATTGTTTTACAGTGTTTGTATATTTATATCCACCTGATACACTGCTCCAAGAAAGTTCTTAGTCTGTAGATATTACACTACTTTCTCCACAAAACTCTGTTACCTGCAGTCCTACTTGAAACATCACAGACATCTTAAAGATAGATTTTGCTTAATGTAAACAAGGTGTATGTGTGGGTAGATTTGGTTTCCAAAAGCTGGCTCCATTTCAGATCCACTTCTGTGTTTGTAAAATGATGCCATGTCATTGCTCCCAGGGCACATTTTTCTGAAACTCCAATAGTCCAAAAAGAGTTCCATTCGTCCAACAGCCCATTATCCTGAAAACTAATGCCCACTGCTCCAAAAGTACACAATCTTCCTGCAGTTAAAAAGATAAATGGCCTGCAGTCAGTCGGTCCTGGCTCCCAGTGTTTCACACCTTCTCTTTTGTGTGTGTGTTTATATATTTATTTATATATGGCTGTCAGAACTGAACTGATTTCCGGTCCAGAAGGCTTGTTGGATTAAATATCCAACCAAAAGGTCCTACTACCTTACGTTGCACCTGTGGGAGGTATGATGATATAATTTGGCATAGTAATTAGCCATGTGCTTATAACCCTAACCCTTTCTAACTGCAGGGTGAGTGTATTTTTGGAGCACTGGGCCTTAGGAGCAATGGGCATTTGTTTTGGGGATAACGGGCTGTCGGACAAATGGGCTTTCAGTCAAATTATTGGGGTTTTGGAATAATGAGCCATGAGAACAATTGGAAGTACCCGGTGAAATACTGGTCCTTTACCAAAAAGTATATGTAACTTAATCACACTTTAAATGTGATTTTCAGTCACCTTTTATATCATTTTCTGCAGGGAATCACTGTACAAGACATTTAGGGTTCCTGGAGATGCTGGACTGAGCAACGACGCAAGGAGTCGAAAGTTAAAATATGAATTTTATGCAAATGAGGAGACAATTCACCCAGCAGTGTCAGGTCAGCAAGTCTAGTCTTTAGAAATGTATGTGAAGGTGAAGATTATTGATTTAGTTCTGGAATGCGTTGTTGTATACCGTACATGTTCTTTGCCTCCAGGATTACAGATAGAGCAAGTACATGTTGGTTTCCAGACAATTCATGTGTGAAAAATTATATTTACCTGCCTTTAATAAGCCTAGATTCATTAGGGTATAAAAGTATGTATCGAAAAAAAAAAAAAAAAATCACCTTCATCCTCTGCAACTATCATCTGCAAATGACCATGTAATACAAATGAGTAGTAAGTCAGAGTCCCATATTCAAATGCTAAAGTATACAATCATGAATGTTTGGGTGACCTTGCCATTTGCATATATGTATATAGCTGAGATGTTTTCCATAGATCCGAACCCTGCATTACTTTCATACAATCATTGAGTATCAAGGTGAAAAGGTTCAACCCAACAACAAACTGTCCACACATATCACAACTGGAGCCATGCTGCTTTTCATCTTCATCTGCAACATGCATAATGTATAACACTGATTTCCATCAGGCTTTGAAGGTTGTACATAAAAGGTTATGTGTTACATAAATGCAGCACTAAAACTGGTTTATGGGGGAATTTGTCTCGTTATTGCTCCCTGCTGCTATGATCATTACAGTGGACCGTCTTTATTGAGGAGTGGGACATGAATCTTCACACGTGTTCCCTGCTGGCCTAATTTACTCGTCGTGTCCTTTCTGTCATAAAAACACGTAAATCTACTTGTTAAGACTTTGGGTGTTTGCACAGAATTATCGTGACCTTAAAGAAGCTTTCCATGGGTTGATGCACCTGTAATAAAGCCAGTGCAAAGTGCCAACATACTAAGTAACTGGGGTACATTTAAAGCACATTTGTCTCTGACTTTGAGTTCACGGATAAATAAGTTACACAATTTACAGTTTATATCTCACTCAAGACAAATTATGAGGATTATGCCTGACAAATGTGTGTATGAGGCGCAAAGTCAAGATGCACACCAAAGCATACAAACAGTGAATGGGACTCCCAAAGTCCCCCTTCAGATATGTTGTAAAGTAAGTAAAAAACACTCAACACGCTACAATTAAGTTCTTGTTTAACATGGTTTTCGCACATAAAAGGGAAAAAAAGAAACAAAAGTCTTTCATCCTCATTGAGAAATTCGGAATTTGACCTATGCACTCAACCCACAACCGCTGCTTGCACTAGGTTGACCAATAAAAGAGTAGTGCACATCAAGATGACTTGCATTAGAAGAAAATCGGAGAGATTCTGAGAGATTTAACCATACATTGTTGAGGAGTCTATTAAGAAGTATCTGTATGTATATAATTGTACATGTCGTTTGCATCGTTTAGCTTGTATCATGTGATGTCTGTACGATATCTGCAGTGTTTTCACACTCTGTACTGACCAGTCTGTACTAGGGATGTCATGATTACCAATCTTCACGATTAATCGCGGTATTAAACGTTATGATTAGTTAATCATAACGATTATTTTTATCTGGCCACATAAGATTAGACAAACAGATTATTAAAATTATTTTAATAGTTTAAACATTTAGTATATATGACATTCCCCCTGGGATTATTATAAATCATCTTGTACTTTTTTGGTTACTTTACATTGTTGCTATATTATTTTGTTATGGGAGCATCCAAATAGGGAAATAAAAATAAGACCTATAAGGAGTGTTCATGTGATTTAACTTATTCATAGTAGTGTGAAATTAATTCATGCAAAAATAATTGTAATATTGTGATTATTTCTCTGACAATAATCATACCAAGAAAATCTGTAATCGTGACATCCCTAGTCTGTACTGTGCTAAAGGTTTCAGGTTTCTTTACGGGCTTGCGGTTGGCTTTTTGTGGTAGTTGTCGAAGTTGCCCCACATATCCTTGAATCTCAGATTGTAGGAAAGTTCACAGACATCTCCCACTCCAGTGACGAACTTGCCACCGATACAAGTCAGTATAGTCAAAGTTAGACATTCTAGGGGACATAAACATAGGAAAAACACATTTTTGAGTGAGGGGGTATTGCATGTATATGCTCAGTCAATATGACTACAATAAAAAGAAAAAAATATAATACATATTCAAGGTATTGCATTCAAATTTGATTTATTTGGTTATGTTGCTATCATTGGAGTGTTGAGTAGTATAGGGTGCTGCCAATGGAATGAGATCATCATAAATAACATGCCAATCATTTTTATTTTATTTTTATTTTCAAATTAATATATCTACAGTTCTCTATCAAGAATGACCAACAGACGACAAGCATCCAAGCAATTCAAGCATTATGCAGCTCATAGACGTGTTTGTGTTTGATCTGCTGCTGTAGCTTCCTGACTGTACTTACCTGAGAAAATCTAAGCATTACAATGGATGTGATGCAACTGGCATCCAAAAGAAGCAAAAGTGAAACACAAACAGTAATGAGAGAGAACTGAGGTAAAAGACTTTACAGTACCTCCCATTGTGTTTGATTGACAGGTGAATAAAGCACAGAAACAGCACAGAGATTAGCTCTTAGCAACAACGATGGAGACAAAACAAACAAGAATAAATCACTGTGCTACCTGAAAGTCAAACCTGTGTGCTTATGGTGTTATTTATATATCAATAACATAGCATATGCATGTATTCACATTGTGATGAGCGTATTCATATATTTCTTCATACGTTATGTGTCAGAATAATATCAGAAGAGGCTTTATTGTTGCTATAATTAGCCCAGTTTGAACATATTTTATTAATTCTCTCTCTGCCACTGAATTTTTTTGTTTTTTTAAGACAGGTTTAATAAAAGTTTGACACGATTCTGATCTGAGGTGGATTTTCTCCAAGTAATACTGGTAGTCCAGAGCTGCACACACTTTCCCACAAGTTAGCCCATAAAGCAGAGAATGTGCCTAATCCCGTGCAGAGTTATGACATATGGTCAGTGGCTTAAGTGATCTGGGGCCATCTTAAGATGTAGCTGGAATGCTATTCCCAAAGGGGAGAGGGAAGGTAAATAAAGGAGACAATGCTGTGCAGATATGGGAAAATATTGACACGGCTGACCTCAGTGCTTAACTGATTAAAGGCGGTAACATCTCACAGCTGTTTACTTCACAACTTTTCACAATGTGAGATCTATTCCAAAATAATTTGCACATGTGGAAAATTCATGATTGAATTACAAAATAACAACGATGCAGTCATAGGAATACCTATCTACCATTACTAACCCTTTTTAACCAGGGGTATAATTTTTTTTAAAGTTGCTGTAATTCAGGTTTGTTTTGTGTCATTAATTAAATTGGGAGAAGTGATTTTGGAAGAAGCCCAGAGAAGGAAAGAGAAGTGCTCACTTTTGATCTTCAGAATTTCCCCATTCCCAATAAAAAGTAATTAAATTGACGTTATGTCAAAGACATATTCCTTCAGATATTTACTGAAATGAGCATGCTAACCAGCTAACCACTGTCCATCCTGTCTTGTAATAGCACTTGTGTGAGTCACTGTTGTTTCAATGTGTCCTCAGTCCAACTGAGTCCAACTGGTGCTCAATATGAATTAGCAGCTTTACACAAAAAACTGAAATAAAGACTGGCACCCAAACTGTGATTTTGCATTCAAGAAAATGTTGACTGATTCAGGGGAGTGCATGGAGACCTGCAGCCCACTCTCCTGGCCTGTACGTCTCCATGTGCTCCCCTTAGCCAGTAATTGTTGGGATGGAGCTGGACTCTCCAAGAACAAGCCCATTGCAACAGAATATTTATTCATGCACAGGTCTTCATTTTATTTTGGAATAATTATTAATATTTTTCAGACTTTGCAAGGTTTATTGCATGTCTATCTGGAACGTAACATAACCTTCAACCATGTCAATGCTAGTAAATCATGCACAAGGTGAAATACTGTCCCCAACAATTTTTGAGCATGTGGCCAGAAATTACAACTTGCACCCTTAAAGGTCTACCCTGGAGTTTTTGACCACTAGGGGCACTCTAGAGCAGATTTCTGATCATATTGTTTGCCTTGTGGACTGTGGATATAGATGCACACCCACAAGCTGCTGATGTGATACATACTCTTTGTGACAGCTGTAGAAGATGTTGTTGGTAGTAGTGCATCATAAATGGCAGCAGTGCACCATAAGACAACAAGCTGATGTTAACAGTGCAGGTTTTACAAGTTAGATAAAACTGCAATTAATTTAAGAGGTATAAAATTCAAAGCCATGAGGATAAATGCAATGCCTTTTAATGAAAAGTGAAATGTTAAAAATGTTACAGTTTAGTGGAAGTGACTGGTAAAGGGAAGTTTTCCATCACTTTCCAAGTCTGCAAAGGCAATACCAAGAATTCAGAACATAGAGAGATGAAAAATACTGTAAATATCACTTCCAGGGCAATTCTCTTCAGATAAAGGCTACTATAAGGTTGTCCACATCATTCTCACTTTTCCTTTCTCACCATGACTGAGTTTTACGACCAAACTGATGAATATTCGAGGACTTAAAGAATAAAACCTCCTCATCACCTCCAGTATTCTTGTATGTGAAAAACAACCAGTATTATGTATTGCTTGGGTTTCTCTCTTGACCTCGCTGCCTGCATGATTACTGAGCTGCTGTGTTGATCAATACAGATCAATACTCAATAACTCCTCTGCTTGTTTTGGCTCGAGAAGAGGACTCTGAAGGACAAAGTACACTCACAGAGGAAACATGGATAAGAAATATTGCCTCAAGAAAGGGAAAAACTATTAAACAAAAAAATAAATACCTACACAAAAGGCGTGGATGTGGGATGTCGGAGGCATTTTTCATCCCAGTCAAAGATGTGAGAATGTAACCAAAACCTGTGGGGAAAAATCACAATAGTTAGATTTCTTACAATTCCAATGTGCTCATATTTATTTGAGGACTATTGAAAAAAAAATTCATTCAAGATTTTTTTTTTTTAATGCAAGTCTTTGAATGAAGCTCCTGTCTCTGTTCTTTGCCCTTATGGTTTTGTGTCTTGCTTTTTAATTCACTAACTTTTCAAACTGTACTGTAGGTGAGCACAGTAATGGTCCTGTGTTGTACCTTAGCAGAGCTGCACTGGGAATTTCCCCGTCACCTGAATGAAGACAAATGACAAACAGCGACTAAAACAGCCTGCAGCATTGCCACCTTTAGTTCCTCCAGAGCTTCAGCATGTGCATGCTGCAGATGTGATCTGACAAAGATTTTAAAAGAACCATTAGGGGGAAAGTTGGGGCATTTGAACCCTCTGAATCAGGAGAAGAGCACAAACAGGGCTGCAGTGCGGTCTTAAAAGAGACGTCTCTAATTGACAGCTTGCTCCTCCTCAGTGTTTCAGACGGCGTCTTGTTGAGGGCTCTTCTCTGTTACGCCTGTTTTCTCTGCTGGCCTGGGACTGATAAGAAACCCCCCTCTTTAAAACACTCACACACACACACACACACCCCTCACATAAACACACTTGGTTTCACTTGCCTGCACGCAGCATGACACACATGCTCCAAAACACCCACATGTAACCCTGTGCACACTTTCATGCATCATAGTGAGTGAGAAGCACATACATACATGCATGCTTGCACACACAGACACACACATTTTATGTCTTTGTCACACACACACATAGATACACACACACACAACACTCACTCACTCACTTGCAGGGAGGGAGGAGTCAGCGCTAAAAGACTTGTAATTTGTGTTTTGCCAACAAAGGCTGGCTAATCCTGCAGAGGTCTTTGTCGCAGCTGCTATTGTGTGTTTGTGTGGTGTGTGTAAGTGAGAGAGAGGGAAAAATAGGGATGGGGGGAAGTATAGAGAGAGGTTGAGGGAAGGAAAATGTGAGGGAGAAAGAGAGAAAACACGAGAAAGAGTGTGAAGAAGAAAGAAAAAACAGAGCTTGATTGCAGTTGTCTTTTTTCTTATCCGTGTGTGAGCGTGTGTGTCACTCTTTGTCCCAGCTGTGTGTGCATATCTGTGGGGGGTGGGAGTGTATATACGTCGCCTCCCCCTCCTGCAGTTTTCTGCTTGACAGAGCTCATTTCAGCCCATCTCCTTCTCTTCCCGTGGCCACTCCTCCTCGGCCGGACTCAGACCTCTGCTCCTCAGGCGGCCCGTGGTGCTGAAGGGTCGCGGGGGTCACAGGGGGGGAGGGCGGCAGGGGGAGGGCCGCAACGCTTGTTGGAGTCGTTTAGCTTAAGACGGAGATGATCTCTCTGATATCTGCCAGGGGGCCTCGGCTGAGTCGAAATAAAGTCACCAATGTGTGACAGGTGGAAAGAGAGCGAGCTAATAGCTTTGGAGCGGCGAGGGGCTTTTGTCCTCCACCCTCCCACCCATCCTGTGCCATTCACAGTCTTAAAGAAACCACTGAATCAAACTTACCTTCCAGTGACAAACAGAGATACGACCCAGCGGGAGGCTAATCAGAATTAGGCAAATTCATCAGCTATCGAAAATGATCTCCAAGGGGTGAGGAACAGGTATCACAGTTTGCTTTTTATTCTCAGTTTCAGAAAGTTTTATTGTGTCAGATCTTTTTGGAAAAGTTTGCTGACGGGTCTGCGGTGGTGGATGCAGTGGCCTCAGGGAAGCAACTGACATGCAGTCTGCACATTTTGCTCTTTTCGCCGAGCGCTGCAGCAGAGAGGTGCTGAGCTGCTTTTGGCAAATTTCCCTCTCTGTCTGGGAGCAGAGATCACAATCTGCATGTGGAGTTCAGTGTTTGTGCGCTGATAGCATGTGGCAGAGCACGCAGGTGCTGCTGTGGGCATGTGCAAGCAAACAGATGTGCAAAATATGATTCCAAAACTGGAGTACATAACAGTTGTGTTCATCATCATTTAGCTGTGATGTAGCAATAAATGGCTAAATGTGGTAAGACTATAACCAATCAATGAGCACTGTGTCGCTTTGCTTTTCACTGTTCTAAACATGGTCGCTAACCATGTGAGACAAGATGGTTTTTGTTCCTTGTTTTGATTCTCATTTAGTTTTTTAACAATAGAAAGATTAGATTTCAAGCTATATCTTTAAAGACACAAACTAACTTCTCAAACAAATGAGCTATCAGGGCCTCTGGATGTTAATCAATTCTACACACAATAAATAAAAAAACGTCAAACCCAAAATGTTACGCATGCACCAAAAATGAACATATTCACAAATAAATACACTCAAAAAAATACATAAGTAAATGATTGGGGCAGAATGAGTCTGATTTTTTTATTTTATTTAAAAACTAAAACTTAAAAAGAAAAATCTGTCTCAATCACTCATGACTAGAGGTGCGTGCCCTTGTTTATGGGTGTCACCCTTTGTAACCCCCAGCCAATAACAGTGCACAGGATATGAGGGCTGGACTCGATAAAGTCATAGCAACCAGGTGTCATTCTCCAAAGCTATAATTGAATTTGATTTTTTTTTTTTAAATCAGCATTGAAGGCTTTACAGTTATTAAAATGTGTTGATTCATAAATATCAACGCATAATTGGTTTATTTGCTGACAACTGTCATTTACATTTTCAAATTTTTCTTTAAAAGAGAACAACATGGTGTGAAGTGTAATAGAACTGCCATATTTACTGGAATGTGCCACACTAAGGCAATACGGACAAAGTGTGGGTTTGCCTGTCCTGCTGATTTCAATAATTGCAACTGAATGCTCATTTCAATCAATTTACAGTTTAGAACTGAAGTCGTGACACCCCTGCAGAAAGGTGGTGCATCCTGCTAATTCTGCCCTTTGATGCTGACACAAATACATAATCAAATGCATGAAAATGTAGAATCTAGATGTTAAAAACGTAAATAAAATATGGAAATGTCTTTCTTCTATGAAGGTGAAATTTTCTGATAGTGCAGAAAGAAATGTGTACATGACACAAAAACATGTTAACATACATAAACTGGACTTTAAATGATCGGTCTCTGTTAACAAATATACGATTTAATAAGATGACCTGTGAGGGCTTCCTGAGCCTCATCAGCTGTCACATAAACACAAATACATATGGAGTTAAAATGAAAATATCAGCTGTTTTCATTAGAATTAAAACAATAAAAAGTGGAGACGTGCAAATATCAGCTGAATGAAAACACAATCAACCACAAGTAAATCTGTAAAAATTAAAAAATAAAATTTAGAAACACTGCATTATCTAAACTAAAACAAAACACTTGCTAAGGACTGCATAAATACCTTCCTGACAGGAGCATTTACTATCAGTTGCGTAACAACTCATGAGGACAACTTGTCTACCATAAAGCTACGCCTCCACCTCCAACACAGCCAGCTCACTTCAGGTATTTCTGTACCTTCTTGTGACAGATCGGGGCCAGCTGAAGTGAAGTGATGACTGATAAACACTGTGACATACCTGCTGTCTGCCAACACACTCCCAGACCTGTTCACTGCTCAGGGCAGGAACGCAGGTAAAACCACCTCCCAGCGCTTCTCTTCTATATCCATACACATGGCTCTGTGGTCTTTATGCATACACAAGGCTTTGATTTCATGTGTGCCTTCTCTTGTTTACACATCAATGACAGGAAAAGATCAGTAGCATTCTGCATCTGTTTGAACAGATTGCCAACAAAGCCGTGACAAAGTCACTCAGTTAGTGAATGAGACTTCAACAGAGTCGCATGAAATCTTGTGAATTAGATGACATATTGTAGATTCAAATTGTGTAACATGGCGATTACCTTTCACCACAAAAAATGGATTATTATGCAATGGCAAAAAGTGTTCCCGAGATAGTAAAGTTTAGACCATATTGCTATTTTGCCACTGTTTCCTGTTTGGAAGTGTCTTAAACCTGTATTCTTCCAATTGGCCTGCAGGGGGCGACTGCACTGGCTGCAAAAATAAATCAGTATTTGAGAAAATGACTCTACTTCTCGCCTGATTTATTACTTTAATAAACATTGTCTTAAAGTTCTGTGGTTTTAGTCACTAGTTTGAAGTCTTCTTCAATACAGCATGAGGTTCAGTTTTTGAATTATGATGCCATTTAGAGTAATATACACAATTAATCTAATCTTAATCACAATAGATGATTACATTTATTTAACATGACGTTTACCTTTCACCACAAAAAACAAAACAATTGCAATGGCACAACTAAAAAATATATTATTGTTCAGAAAATTTTTCCAGATGGTTAAGTTCATTGCTATTTTGCCACTGGTTACTGTTTGGAAATGCTTTAAACTTGTATTCTTCCTACTGACCTGACTGTACTGGCTGCAAAAAGAAGTCAGATTGTACATAAGTCTTTAAGAAAGAGACCCTACTTCTCGCATGATTTTTTTTTACCTTAATAAACATTTTCCTAATGGTTTTATGGTCTTAATCGCTAGATGCAAGTCTTCTTCAATACAGCATGAGGTTCAGTTTGTGAATTGTGATCCCATTTAGAAAAAAATACACAACGAATCTAATCTTAATCACAAATTTCACCACAAAAGATTATTATGCAATGGTACAACTTAAAAATACATAATTGTTATAAAAAGTGTTTCCAGATAATTAAATTAAGACAACAATGCTATTTTGTCACTGGTTCCTGTTTGGAAATGCCTTATATGCCTGTATTCTTTCCACTGGCCTGCAGGGGGCAACTGTACAGACTGTCTTTGAGAAAATCACCATATTCTCACCTGATGTATTACCTTAATAAGCATTTTCCTAATGTTTTATGGTCTCAGTCAATAGTTTCAAGACTTCTTCAACATAGCATGATGTTCATTTAGGAAAGTTATTGTCTTAAAACTTTGACCTTTCCACAGTGTTTCAGTTCATGAAAGTGAATTGTAACAAGTTGTTTCTAAGAATGTACTAAAGGACACTCTAAGGAGCCGCCGCTAACTAGAAACATACTGCAGGTCAAAATACGGTGACAATATGTGGTGGAGCAAAGTCTCTTCTGATTGTATCCTTTGTATTGCCTAATAAGCTCCTGTTCACGTGGACTGTTTAGCTTGGGTGCATTGAACAGTGATAATGAAGGTCAAATATCAAGGCAAAACAAACAGTAACATGGAAACAGTTGATACAACAAATTCAGTCACAATTGATGGGTTTCATTCTGTTTAAACAGTGATTAAGGAATTAGCATGGAACTAAACACTTGTCATGCACGCCTGTTTGGACAGCGGTAGAGTGATGAGGCCTTGTGTCACTTCACAGCAGCCGATAACGTCTAGTTAGATTGGCAGACTGTAAATCAAGTCGAGCTGAAGTCAGTCATCGAGGTGCTCTGTGTGCTGCTTTCACCCAGGCTTTACAAACAGGTCTGACTGGCCCTGTGAGTTCCTCCCCCACCTCCACCTCCACCTCGCCTCCCACGTTGCTGCGCCTGCAATCCAGTGGACGAGCCCGGCAGTTCTGTGCGGAAAAATGTGAGAACCCGGGTCAGAGATCCGCCTCTCCGCCCTCCCACACAGTCATTAAAACAGCCACATGCAGCAGAGACACACAGAGAGAAAATATCTTGCTCTTGTCAGATGAAGGCAACATATTCTCTCATGTGTTCATGTGATAAAGGACTGGCAGTAGTTGAAAGGGCACCACACTGCAACACAGCTGAATCATGGGAGAAATCGGCACCACCGTATTTGCCAATAGCCAGTTTAACCCTTCTTACATCACCACACACACCCATCCCCCACCTGAACGGTCACCTCTACGCTACATTACTGCTTGTGAGACGACGTGATGGCGCTGACCTGGCACACACACACCCACGCACATGCAGATGCATAATTCTCCAGCTCTATGAAACCCAATCTCCTCTCTTCACTGTATCTTTCTTTCAAGCCCTCGATCGTTGCAGCGGCTTTTTGATGTTGGCAGAAAACTGAGGGAGTGGTTATAAAAAAAATAGCAGGCTAAAAATAGCTTTTGGATGAGAAGCGGGCAGAAAATAGCCTTTCATCTGTCTTTGCAGCACGCCTTCGTTTGCTCTCTTCTTTCCTTGACAGACAGAGAGAAGGAAACCCTGAGCTGGAAACATGCATGATAATTGAGCGCGGGCTGGAATATGGAATAGGTCAGAATTTCTGACCTTCTCTGTAAGGTGTTTCTTCTTTTAACCTCACATGTTGAACCTTTAAGGACTCGAACACTATCAGGAGTTATTCTTGTAAAGGATTGCTACCGGGGAAGCTGTCAAGCCTTATAAACTCTTATTTTTCTCTGTTGCTGGTAGATGAGCTCATGTTCCAATGACTAGAAAATGATTAAAGAATCTGACTTGTTATCATTAGGGGTGTCACGATTTCCATCCTGAATTGAAAAATTGATCAAAATGAGCTTTAAATTTCAGTAAACAAGAACGTAGGCAGAATCTGAAAAATCTGACCATATGGCCTGACTGTAAACTGTGACAGTTATATCACACTCGATACAATGTAACCTATCTAATTAGAGAGGAATATAAAAGTGTAAAAGACAGTTTTCAGGACATTAAACCAAGGATCCATTGATCTTTGTTAGAATTGATAGTCTTAGAATGGTATAGCTTTCATTGCTGAAAGAAAATAATGATTGAATCAAATCATGATCATAAAATGGGTAGTGTTTAGCACTTTTACCTCACAGCAAAAGGATAGTGGGATAGAATCTGGCTCTTCTCTCTGGAGTTTGCATGTTCTCCCCATTTCAGTGTGGGTTCTCTCCGGTTCCACCTGCTTCCTCCCACAGTCTAAAGACATGCAGCTTAGGTTGGATTGGTCAAATGTCCCATAGGAGTGAATGAGAGTGTGAATGGTTGTCTGTCTGTTATAGCCTGGAGACCGGTCCAGGGTGTACCCGCCTCTCGCCCAATTGTCGGCTAAACCTGAGTTTGAATAAGTGGTTAAGGATAATGAATGAATGATCATAAAATCTAATCAAATTGTGGACTTTTGGTTATCATCTCACACCGTTGTGTATCAGCAGTGAGAAAATTGTGCAGTACAAAGTGGCATCACATTAGCCATGTTTCCCGGCGAAAAGCCTAAATGAATTTTGAAGTGAAATTTTGAAATTATGCTTTAAAGAAAATATGAATTAGGGTCGTTTCCATCAACTGGTTTGGGGCCAATAAACAAAGCTACATGAACGCACGTTCATCAGGAGAAGCCAGTATAATGTGTTACTGTAGGCTAATCCGTCAGTAAATAGTAGAAGAAGTAGAGATTGAAAGAACAACAAAGAAGAGGTTGCTAATCGGACAACTTTGGCCCCCCAAAGCAGAAACAGCTGATCAGTCATGTGAGTTAAATGTTCGTTACAGAACTTCTATCTCCCGTTTAGCTCACTAGCTAGTTAGCTTTTCTCATTCGAATCTTCAAAATTCAAACTGAAATTTGTTCACAGAAACACGATTATTGTGTGCAATAGCTCTTGATTGAACAGATTTTTTAGGGATTCAGCCAAAGATACCAACTCCTAGCCTGGATCCAAACCTCTGACTCAACTGCCAACACATTAGATTTAACCAAATATTCAAGTAGCTGTAGTGTTGTGCTCACTGACTCTGTGCAGGCTGTAAGAAGTACATTTAACCAACAATGTAGATTGCAGATTGTAGATAGACTATGCTCTTTATTTATGAAATAAACATTTCTAAAATGGAAATACTACTATTTTGTAGGTTATAAAATCATATCTTTACAGTTTCATCTTCATGTATCCTTTATGAATATATAAAGGCAGTTGGTAGGTATTTAAAGACTCAAGCTGTTTCTGCATTGGATTCTGGCCTTTTTTGGCTGCAATTTCCACACTGCTGGTGTGGAAATGGTCTCTGTGCCTTTACCATCATGGTTTCCTCCTTCTGTTATTGCTTAACATTGGCGTGAAATTGCCTTGAGACCTTGACATAAGTGACATCACCAAGCTGTTCAGGGGCTTTCTGACTCTTTTTAAATACATGAAGTTTCCAGTCAGATTCATCTTCCTCTTTAACGCCACTTTCCCGTAGCTTATCTTCTTCACCGCAGGACTTCCACCTCCCGGCTCCACTTCTCTGTCACTGTGTCAGCAGTAGCCTCAGGTGAACGCATCACCCAGATGCCTGTGTGTCATTACCAATGTAGCGGCAGTGTCGTGTGATCACAGCGCCTACGAGATAAAACTGAGACGCTCCGATAATGCGAGACTGTGGCTCTGAGAGGAGCAGCTGACCCAGTAAGACAGTTGAGTTTATGTAACCTCAACAGAAGAGCTTGAATACTGTTTTGGCTGTGTGCCTGCTTACCGCTGTGCTCCATGTATGTTTGTATAGTGAAATGTATAGTCTGCTGTCTGCTGTGTGTCTTGGACCGTCCTCTGGAACTGAACATGAAGTCCTGCTGTCCCCCCAACAGTGACGGAAGAAAAACTCAAATTAGTCACTTTAGTGAAAGTAGCATTAACACACTTTGAGTCTCCAGTACAAAAACTGAATGTATCCAAAGTAGATACATTTAGGAGCAGAAATGACCTCATATCTGGAGCTTTAATACTTTCAGATTAAAGAGGGTAAGAAACAGGAGAGAAGATTGTAACGAATGGCAGGAAAAAAGACTTTAAAAAAAATTTAAGGATGGAGGAAGAGCAGAGGCAAATGAAAAAGAAGCTATAGGGAGCAAAGTAAATGATGTACTTTTGTAGTCCAGCCCGGAAGTAGCATCATCATGGGGTCTATTGAGAATTCACCTATTTTTGCATTGGATTTTGGATCATTGCAGAAAATAAGCTCTGTGGCAAACACATGTTTCTGATGCTTACGCGTTTTGTTCAGCAGGATAATGTTCACAAATGAACACCACCATGAAGCATTAATGCAGACGACAGAAGTAAAAAGCTAACGTTATGCTATAGCGAACTACACTAGAGCTGCATGCCTTGAAAGTCACTAACGTTATGCTTCAGATGATCTCCAACAAGCTCACCGGCGGTTTTGACAAGCTAGCAGAACCATAGCCTGATAAATTGTTTATTGACCTAATCTACAATGTACAATAATTTGCAGGAGCACTGAAAAACACACCTAGAGGCTGTTAAGGTGCACTAGTGAAAGAGTTCCCATCCGTGTCCAGCGTGATGAAGTTTAATGTCCCCGACAACCACTGGAGTCTCATTTAGCCACTTGTTAGCACCTGCCTTTTAAGCTCACATTAAAACGTTTTTTTTTTTAAATCACAAGTTGGGGTATTAACTAATGTATTTTATGCAGTACAACAAAACGCAAACATCTCTTAAGCTTGTGTTAACCACAGCCCTTATTTCAGGCACCTAAGCAAAAACCCGTTCACAATCCTGATTGAGTTTGAGAGGATAGACCCCAGGGTGCTAAATGCTAACTTTCTTCCTAGTTTAGGAGCTCATTCCTTTGGCACACTATAAAGGGAGGACAAAAGAGAGCAGACAGGGAAGAATAAAAGTATGGAGGATAGGAAGCAATAAATAAGGAAAGAATGAAGAATGAAAGGAAGGAAGGAAGGTGCCAGGAGGAAAGAAATATGGAAAGAAATAAGTAAAGAAAACAGGAAGGAGAGAAGAAAAGAACAAAGACGGCAGTAGGCAGAGTTTAGAATATATTGATCAAATCAAACCATTGATAGAAATAAAGAAGACACTCAACCAATGACTGAAAAACTAATTAAAATAATTTAATAATGCAAATTAACTTGCATAGATTATAATAAATTATGCATAATTTAACTATATTTGTTATGTAGAATAAAAAACAAGAACTTCAGTAGAAACTGGACTTAAGCACAGTTGTGGGACACTGAAGAAAAAAGTTTTATTTTTGAGCAGTATTTTTGAGTTCTGATGGGAGGAAATACTCTCGTATGAATCTGGCATCTCAGTTGTTTTAATAAGTCAAATTAGACGTATTCTGATTTTGAAGTGTCTAAGTTAGTTTAACTCACTTTCACTTCTTGTTGTGATCTATTTTGGACAGACTGTTTGAGTGCTGAGAGAAAAAACGCTACATTTCACTCTAATCCAAGCGCAGATCCGTGTCTCCAGCATCTCCACCTTGATTCAATAAAGTTCAATAGAGCTTTTTTTCACACTGTCTGGCTGGCAGTGAGGCAGTCGGCCAACTCTTCGAGCCACACAACAGCTGATACACAGCAGGCTGAGGTTCGCATTTTCTCAAATCTCTTTTTTTTCTCCACTGTGCTTCTTGCCAAGCACTCGCAGCTGCCTATTTAACCAAGATATCACTTGACGTTCAGGTCTAACGATTAGATAACACTGCTTTGTTTGATCAGACTGAAGTGTTTAAGCCTGCGCTGGAATAAAACAAGCCTTCGTGGAAAGAGAAATCTACCCGAAAAAATGTTACCTCTTTTATCTGATGCTTTTTTTCTCCTCCTTTTCACATTTCTACAAATCTTTCTTTCTTTGCCGCCATGCAAACACAGACAGAAACTCATGCGCCGTCTCAAAGCCAGACGTTTAGCTCGCTCTCTGGCCTCACAAGGAGTGTTGCCTCTTGTTTGATTTTGTCTCAGAGTTTAGTTTAAATATAAATGGATATGTGTGGCGTAGTGCTTCTGTTGTTTATCTCCTGTAAACAGCAGATTTTCTCAGCAGAGTTCCATGAGAAGCGAAAGCAGGTTGCTAGAAAATAAGAGGGCTCCTTTTTGACTCTTGGAGGTTTTTTGGGGGGTGAGTGCAAATGCAAACACAGCTGAGGCCTTGTTTTGTTTGCTCTGTTGACTCTCAGTTTTACACCTCAGCTCATAATCAGAGCAGAAGGGAGGTAAAGCCGAAGCTGGAAATGGAGACAGGCGGAGTGTGCCAAAGCCCGGACGTTAGAACAACCAGCCTCTGTGTGCTGGGACAACACGGACAAGATTTAGCATCTCAGTGCACTTTGTGCCAAACCAGCCCTGAATAGTGGCAAATAATCTTTAACGAACTTCTTTTAATTTACTTGGAGGACCATATCGGTGGGTTTTTTAAAGCATCAAGAGAGTTCCAATCCTCAAAATCAGATTGTTCAAAGTACGTTTTTCGAAAGAGAACTTTTGCAACCCTTCTACAGCCGCACCAATAGGCTCATTTACCATACAGGTGGGAAAAAATCATAAAACTCCCTCCAGAAGTCTTACAGTTTAATTTTGCCTTTATGAGGACAAACTTTTCATATCTTTTGAAACAATTTCTGTAGACTATTATTAACTGTGTGTCTTTCGATGAACTCTGTTTTAAACTTAAGACCATCACAACACGCCAGGGGAGAAAAACCGGGGAGGCAATCGCTCCTTTCGTTACTTCCTGCCCCCTTACTTCCAGCACTCTTGCTCGGACCACACCTATCTTCAAACTCTACCTTCATTTTGATCTGAACTGTGTACCTGCAAAGTTCCATGACCACAACTTGCATGGTTATGAAAAAAAAAAACTGACAGGCATATTAACACTGATGCCCTGATAACCAACACATTCTCGTTCTCATCCCAACTCCTCTCATACCAATGTTTTGTCACGAGACTCAGATTCTGATACCAACACACCCTTGAGGTGTGATACAAACACACATGGAGCCCTTTTGCTTTGTTTCAGTTTGCATTGGGAATGGTGTGGCATTTTCTACAAGATCAAGATCTCCAACCTAAACGACAGAATAGGTTGTCGGTCAATACCGTCCAAAGCGACCTGTATGAGCATTTCTTGTACAGAACTGAGCATTCTAAAAATTTCATTGTACATAAAAAAAGGCTGCGGTTTTGTTGAATTAAGGCTACAAAACTATAGCTCTA
This sequence comes from Centropristis striata, assembly GCF_030273125.1. Taxonomy (NCBI): domain Eukaryota; kingdom Metazoa; phylum Chordata; class Actinopteri; order Perciformes; family Serranidae; genus Centropristis; species Centropristis striata. Next base: position 13,134,588 of record NC_081532.1, read on the forward strand.
GGTTCAGGGCATAAAAAATCCTCGTTAGGTGCAATAAAACACAATTAATGCAGGTAAATGCTGGAAGCAAGGGTTAGGGTTAGGGTTAGTAACTAAGGGCAACATGACAACCGGAAGTGATAGTTACATAAAACATGATGCATGGACGTTTGATTGTCCTCACATGGGTCACAAAAGCCATTCTCCTGGGTGAAGGTCCAGAGTTTGTTTGACCCATTCGGCACCCCTCCCTGGTGCAACTTTTGTGCTTTAAACTCTGCCTCAGCATCATTCATAATTAGTATGTCTGCTAGAGGCCAGGGAAGGACAGTCTAAAACGCAAATATAGGCAGAGGTGGGCAGAGTAGCCAAAAAATGTACTCAAGTAAAAGTACTGTTACTTAAGATTATAATTACTCAAGCAAAAGTAAAAGTACTGATAAAAATAATTACTCAAGTAAGAGTAAAAAAGTATGCAGTGAAAAGACTACTCAAGTACTCAAGAGTACAAGTACTGCGTTTTCTCCGGATTTATTTTTGAAAGCAACACAAACGGTATAAAATAGTAGCAAACAACATATAAAACAGCAATCTTCAAACTAAAGACACAATATATTGCCATAAGTTGCAAAGGGTGGACCGACATCATATTAAACACTATGGATTAAGAATGGGATGTCACTTTAGTTCATATGTGAGTCAAGGCAGGTGACGGGCCGTTAAAAAGTGCGTGTTCACTGTTGCTTTGGCTATGACCAACATGACAACACTTGTCATCTGACCCAAGTCGCTGTATTTAATTGGCAAGATCATTTTCTAATGTTTTTTATTGGTTGAAAGCTGAAGACATAGAAATAGATCTCGCATGTAATTAAAAAAAAAGATTAAAAAAAAAAAAAAAGAGTAACTACCATCACGTAGCCAAATAGAACGGCGTAAAAGTACCGTTCCTTCTTCAAATATATACTCAAGTAAAAGTAAAAGTATGGTCCAAAAAAACTACTCCTAAAATTACAATTTATCCAAAAAGTTACTCAAGTATTTGTAACGGAGTAAACTACCCACGTTACTACCCACCTCTGAATATAGGTCGTATTGAGCTGAATGTAGAATGACCTATTGTGTTGTTTTTATAAGGAGAGAACAGCTAGTTACATGCATAGTGGCTTTTCAAAATAAACTTCCAAATTTGCAGAAAGTTAGGAAGGTAACGGTAAAAGAGCAGGGTTGGCCTAGAAAAGAACTACTTCCACACTTCTATTACCATGTAACTGCAGGTTAACTCCGAATAACAATGTCAACTTTTGGTTTCACACGGGACAGAAATGAGTGTCTCTGGGGTAGGGATGGGAATAATTAATCAATGATAGATTAATGGTTGTTCAGAATTTGGTCGATCACATGGAATTTTTAATCGATCTGTGTATTTTTTAATTGTAATTGTATCTATGCAAACTGGAGGTTGCAATAACAATATAGAATAAAGAAATACAAGAGTATTAATTTGAGTTTACTATATCAAACATTGCTAGCATGAATTACTAGGTTTAATTTTATCCAAAACTTATTTAAACACAAAATACAATTAAATATGCAAGATTACTGTGAAAACTAACCTCATACCTCTTCGGGCGCTAAAACATAAAACATTGAACTCCTTGACGTTATCTTTACAGTATCATCTCAGTTGATTTAGTTTTTACGATAGACAGGATCAAGTCTCTCTTTTCATCCTTTCAAAATAAAAGCATCCTATCAAAACACGATTTTGCATAGTGCTGTATATATATATATCTTTTATTTTGCCCATGTGTACCCCATTCACCTCTCCTACTCTCGCCGTGAGTGGAGCTGCAGGGTATTTATATTTTGTCATTTACCCAAGGTGTATAATACTGCCACAGTTGGGTTTACATTACAGTTGATGGAAAGCCTGGCACGTCTCATACACACACTAAAAGCTGGTAAATTTACATTAGCAGTTATATGAAGAAGTATCTATGCAAAGTAACTCACTTTGCAACTCTATTCATGAATGAGGAGTCAAAAAGCTGTTTTCATAATGAACCCCCATTCAGAGCTTGTTTTCACTACCCTATCCGATCTCCAGGTAGAATAAGTCCTCTGTGAATATAGCTAATATCTCTCATTAATTACATTCAGTCGGTTTCCTCATTGCCACAAGAGACAACCGTCCCCTCACAGGACCTTAGTCTTTCTCTGAGAGTTTTCAACACAGTGATCCAGTTGTGCCTGAGTGATTTACTCTCACTCAGTCTTTAGATGCATTTCTCTGAGCAAACACCCAGGAGCTCAGAGTCAAGCTGTCAAACTGTTTTGCGCCCTCACCAACAAGTCCTCCTCTCTCACAGTGAGGAAAACGCCAAGCGGCAGTGTGAAAATGACTCGCAGCTCGGTGGTCTTCAGGAGAAGTGTAATGGGAGCGCGGTGCCAAACAAGGCGGACTGGCCCGCTTCTCTCCCCTCTCCCTCCAAAAGGCTCCCATTACTGAGGCCATTACACCCAGCGGAGGCGAAGAGACAACACAAACAGTGCGCTGGAACCCCGCAGGGCGCTCCGCTCCGCTCACATCGAGCTTCAAACCTGCTGGTTTCATTTTGTTTTGAGGTGTGGGTGCTCATTGTAATTTGTGGTTACATGGTAGTCACTGCACACACTCTCTCATCGGCTGCATCTCCATGTGTTCCGAGGTTGTCGCTGCACACATCAAATGCTTGTTTGTGAATGAGTGTATGTGCAGATGCATACATTCTTAAATACACTGGGGCAAAATTCCCCACTTCAAACAAGAAAACCATTCTGTGATGAAGAAACACTTGCTGGAATCGGGCTGAAACATCTGCCACTGGGATAAACAGAAATGACTAGATAAGATTTCCTGAAACAGCTGATTCGCTCACAAAGCTTTTGCACACAGTTTGACTTTGGTGACAGTTGACTTGCCAGTTTAAGCTTTAGTCAACCTCTGAAGGAACAGAGAGCTCTTCGTTAGCTGTGTCACAGCAAGAAATTGATGTTGCATTTAATCATGTAAATCATGAAAAGGAAGTGTATATAAATATTATATCATCAAGCTTTCTGCAGCATCTTCCAATAGGATACCTTAATGACTTCAACTGTCTAGACACTTATTCTTTCAACATACAGGTACTTATAACGTTGTTAAGTTCTTAACTGCTCTCAATATTCTTATTGCAATACTTGCATAAAAAAACAGGGTTTTACCTTTAGCTGTGTTTCCATTAAAGTCGAAGCAATTTTGATTTGTTGAAGCAAAATTTTGAAATTTTGCATTAAAGAAAATGAGAATAAGGGACGTTTCCATCAACTGGTTTAGAGTGAGAACTACCTCAAATCTCCTAAATCTTGGTGTTTCCATCAAGCTTCTCTCATGCAAATCTTCAAAATGTGCATTAGGATTTATTAAGATTTGTTGATGGAATGAAATTAGCAATATAGATGTAAAACATTTGTTGTACAAGTCGGGAAACATTTTCATTTGTGTTATAAAGCTGGGCATTTTAACATAGATGTCAATGAGGATTTACTCCCTTTTGTAGCCACCCTCAAGTGGCCAGTTAAGGAACTGCAGTTTTTGGCAGCTCCTCCTCATTGACTTCAGCGGCTACTGCTCAGGTTTTACATATTTACATATATACTACAGTGATTCTCAAGCTTTTTGTTTAGTGGCTCTTTAAAATAACTCCCATTGCTCCTACTTAGAAGGTTATGTTTTGGTTTGTTTATCAGTAGCATTACAGAAAAAGTACTGGCCAGATTCTTACTAAACTTGGTGGAAGGGTGTAGCATGGGCTGAGGAAAAACACTTAAATTTTGAAGCAGATCTGCTCTCAAAGTGTGTTCTCAACTAACTCATAATTTCCTATTAAATCGCCCAAGATTTAGTTATTCAGGAAATATTTATTGTGTATTAATCAACAACCAGGTAATCCCTGATACTCTGTAACTACTTAAGTGTTACCATTTCATAAAGAAAAAGATCATTGAAGTCAGAAACAAAAATACTACAATTATAGTGTTTTTACCTCTTTCCTATCCTATATATCATCTCACGACCTCTCCGATTCATCTCGTGACCCACTGGAGGGTCCCGACCCCCAAGATGGGAATGGCTTACAGTAAGTTTGTGTGTGACGGTACCAGAGATGAACTGTGACAGTTGTTGTATGTGGGTCAGCAGCAGAGAGCATCCAGTCGAGTGTGAAGTGGCCTCAGTGATCACCTCCCTCCCTTTGTGCTGCATCTTTGTCCGGCTTGAGTCACTCGTGTTAATGATTAGTCCTGCTGCTTTTGTCCAATTCTCACACACAAAACCACTGCGAGTCAATTGGCTGTTGCCCACACAGGCAATGTGCAACACACACCGAGAGAAAACAGCCAATGCTACCAGCGTCTCGGGGTTATCGGTGGAAAATATGCACGCTGATAACGCCGTCCAAATAAACTGAAGAGGTTTTGAAATGATTCTGGATGTTTCAGTCTTCATCATCGCAGCTTAGTAATCAAACTGAGACTCCTCTGCTCTGTCGTTGTTTAATTTTTAACTCCATTTTAAATGAAAAGGCCTCACCTTTCATCTCCTGCTGATCTGTTCCCTGGAGGGCAGGGGGCGAGGAATGTGAGGAAAGTGTGTGTGTGTGTGTGTGTGTGTGTGTGTGTGTGTGTGTGTGTGTGTGTGTGTGTGTGTGTGTGCGTGTGTGTGTGTGCATGTGTGTGTGTGTGTGTGTGTGTGTGTGTGTTCATTAGATGTTGCGGGGGTTGCAGAGAGGAGTTTTGTTTTTCCTAGTAACACAAGCAGTTGTGGAGCGCCAAGGAGTGTGTGTGTATGTGTGCTTTCATGTGTGTGTATGTGAGAAGGGGTCATTTGGTCAGTTTGCCCATCAGTACTCGAGCTGTCTGACTGAGCATTCTCACCATCTGTATGACCTCTCCTCCTGACCGGCTGGCTTTTGTTCTCGAGCTCGCCTCCCTCCCACCGACGGTTCTCACAGAGCACTGTAGTCCAAAGGGTCAGCGCGCCGTGCCTTCATCATCAGTCTGCTGTCTTCTTCTTCTTCTTACATTAATGAGAGTCGCTTGTTGTTTGTCCGTTTGACTTTCCCATGAGGTTAAGCACTGAAGCATTATCACCTGTATGTAGTGGGAAATGTCTGGTGGAATTCAGCATAAAATAAGAGTTAGTTTTGGAAAACTTGTTACTCGCTGTGATTATTTAGGTGTTTCCTATTAAAGGTGAATAAACAAACAGATATTTTGTACTGTATAGCCTATTTATAAATTATTTAAAGGGTCCTTTTCTTTTGTTTGGTGTCAAAAAAGCCCAATTTAACCTACTTTCTTTGTTTAGTCAATGCTGTAGCGATAAACTTGAAAAACTTCCATTTTTTTAAAAGGTACTGTAAATTAACTTTATTGCCATTAACGTCCAGTTCCAGCCATTTAAAAAAAATTAAATATGTAATTTGTGGAGTAGATATAGAAAATTCCAGCATAGACCCAATTTTTTTAAATTTAATTTAGTGGGGAAAAGTCAAGGAAGAAGAAACCTAATATCTGAATATGTCACATACAGGAATATAAAATATACTGTTAATATAATTTAACATCTTGCAAATACCACTCAGGTCAACATCCAAGTGGTAATTACTACTGGAGAAGGCCTTGTGTCGGGCAAAGTTTATAATTTAAATGAACTGAGAATGAAACTTTTTTAATTACTACAACTTGAAATTGCCACCATAACTTCACTGATGATTTACTGATGAATCATTCAGTCTTAATCTTAAAGTGTGCAAATTTAACTTAAATGGTCTCATGATGATGACCTGGGTGGGAAATAAGAAATCTAAAAATCTGCTCCAAAAAAACATAGCTTTTTAGCCTCATTTATTCAAGTGCAACAGTCTGATTGGCTGAACTGCAAACGAACTGCTCACACCTCAGAGCGGTTTTGTTTAGAGGTTCAGTCCATAAAAGGTGTGAAATCCATCCACCTGACCATGCTCCTCCTTTTTCTGTTATTTATGACATGTTGACGTGGATTGTCACAAATCACAGTGAAGAACCAAACACAGACGAATGCGGCACACTTCATCCAGCCTCCTGAGTCACTAAGCAGAGGGCTGCTCCGCTTTATGGCGTCATAAAGTTGCCTTCTCAAAACACAGTTTAGGAGATGACAGTAATTGGCGTGTTGTTTAAAGCGGCTATCACCTCTGTCCTGACAGCCGCAATTAGCCCAAAGGCTGAAGTATACGGCAGAATAAATGGGCGGTTAATGGTCATTTACTGTTCACTAAGCACAAACGTTGGTTTGAGCTGGATGCAATCTACTAATGACTGAAAGGCCATTCTGCCTGGAAAAACGACATAATTTACACTGTAACAGTGTTTGAATCAATGAACAGCAGTGGAACGGGTGACAGCAGTTTGACAGTGACAGTAAGACAGCAATAAAACAAATGAAGAGGTTATGTGTAAACAGTAAATCACTCAGCAAATAAGGTTAACTATACCGGAATGGTTACATCTCTACCAATTGAATAACCTCTCCCCACAAGAATCTGTTTTTTTTCTGAACTCTATTGGAAAAATTTGATCAAAAAGTAGGCCACACTGATGCCTAAACTTCTACATTGCTGGCAGTGTTGGGGAATAACAAGTTTCATGACCCTAATCAATGATGAATTCTTTGCCAATTATTCCCAATTGTATCTATTAGTTTTTGCACTCCTAGATTAACAAGGGGTTAAATCTGCATATATTATTTTTGATTTAAAAAAAAAAGCTTGCATGTAGAATGTAACATCTATTCTGTTGCTTTGGATCCAGCATTGCAGGAACAGCTTCTTTTGACATATTTCCAGACAAAGCAGGTCAGCAGAGGTGTTGGGACACATTTGAGAGTTTGCCTGTTTACCAGCAGCAAAGCTATTTAAAAGATTTTTTTAAGTATTGAGTACAAATCTATAAAAGCTGATGCATGCATAAAAAAAATTGAGGATACAGGCATAGGAGGAAATATTAATATGCATACAGAGAAAAGTTTCCTGTACACTGCCACTATACTTGCAAAAACAGTTTGTTGTTCACAAAAAAAGTCAACAATTTACTTTTCTGAAGTATTGTAAAAGTAATGTATTGTAATAAGATACATTACTTCTGTGAATCTAAAACTTTTAGAAAAGACAACTTGTAATCTGTAACCTCTTACATTTCAAAAGTAACTTTTCCAACACTGATTGGGTAAAGAAACTATAACTAAATAAATTACTTTGCAGGAAGATAAACTGACATTTGTTATATTCAGGACCACAAGAAAACATATCAAACTTTAACACACTTTTTTTGTCGAAGTCACAAGTTTTTAAAATATATATATATATAAATACAGGACACTTGTTTTATTTGTGTGTTAAGAATCTGTGGGGATTAATCAGTGATTCAATGTCAGAATACTTCAAATACAGCTCTGACACACACAAACATTATCCCTAATCCCTGTCATGTTGCAGGGCCCCTTTGCAGCTCCAGCTCCGATTCTTTCAGGATTTTATCCCTTTATGGCCCCTGGAGATACCTAAAAAGACACGTGAACTATCTCTAGACATCCAGTCACTGTATTCAACTCCACGGAGTGACATAGAAGCTCATGTATTTCTCTTTTCCCAAAGACCACCTAGAGAACCTTCCACATCCCCTGGTGGTTCCCAAACCACCACTGACTGTGAAGCATTCACAAATCAAACAGCAGCTTTGGATTCTGCACTAACGCTTCGCTTGATTGAGTTTTTTTTTTCTTCTGAACGGGGTAAAATGAGAGGTGGGAGGCGCTTGGAGTTGAAGCAGGCGTCACTTGCTGCCTCCAGCGGCCCCGGAGGAGCGGCGCGCCGAAATCTGATCTCCCTCCCCCCGCTGCTGCTGCTGTTTGTCCCGGCGGCGCGCAGCCCGGCGGAGGCAGCCAGGAGGCATCCCGGACCGCGGAGACTGGAGAGAGGAGAGCAGCGTCAAGTCCGCAACACGTGCATACACACAATGACACACATGGGACCCTTCAAAATAAAAGTATTTTCTCGCTGCGTGGCAGAATGTGATATTGATGGCTTAATTGCGATCCACCTGGATTAGGCTACGTGTACACTACTTTATTAACTGCATTTGTATATTTAGTCATACAATCATTGCAACGTTTCGTATTTGGTTTACAGCTTTTTACTCCATATTTTTAAAACTAATTTTAAAACGCTGTGCAGAAAAAAGTAAAAATGTAGCCTATTAAAATATATTTTTAAATGCATTAAATGCCTTGATATGAGTATTTGAAACAAGGAAGCATGTGATATAATGGTGAGGAGTGGAAAGCATTTATGCAAAGTTAAGACAGATTGTTGTTGGAAGCATCATCGTTTATTTAACTTGATTATTGCCCATTAAAAACAATTAAACACTTTTAAATAAATCAAAATAACCTCTACAAGATAATACATCCTTGAAGTTGCACTGTTAAAGTGAAACTTATACAGAAAAACTGTTCTTTCTTGCTTGCTTGCTTGATTTCCCACTTGAAATATACTCCGCATGTTCAAAAAACCATTGCGTCACTGCTTCATTGGCTTCGCTTTTATGTTGAAGGCACAAACAGGAACTCCTCCGGTCTCCTAGCCGGTGCCTCTTGACGGCAGCACCGTGCAGCTCGTACTTCACAGGCAGCCAGCGGAGGAGAGCCACCAGTCCGAGTTGGTTGATCCGAGGCAACGAAACTACACCGACTGGCACCCGCGCTGGAGCTGAACGAGCAGCCGCGTTCACTGCGTCCAGTCCGCCGCCTCCTCCACACCGCCCCGCGCACCACAGGATGAATGCCTTCTGGAGGTTTGGACACTTTGGGCAGCAGCGCGCACTGGAAAACGGGATTTAGTGGAGAAGTTGTGCTTTCGCAGCGACTGTGCCCGAGCCGAGGACTCTCGCTGTCAAGTCGTGAGGGGGATTTCTGACTTTTTTTTCTTCCTACTGTCGCCAAACTGCTCCCCGAAGCGCGGGGACTTACGGATTCTAAAGTAGTTTTGTGGGTTTTTATGAAGTTTTCTGGAGAATAAAGGCTGTTTTTCTTCTTCTTAATGCTTGGTGACATCTGAAAGGCTGAGATCTGCTGTCAAAACGGGATACTTTGGGTATGTAGCCACTCATTATTACTATTATTGCACACGAACATGCAGCCTTTAAGATAGGAGAAAAATACCTCAACTTCCTTGTAGATATGAGTCAGACAGGTTGAGCTCTTCAGCCTCTCCGCGTCAAGTGTGTAAAGTGTGTGTGCGAAGCGTGGAGCGGCAGGACCAGCCCCACGGCCGTGCCATCGCACAGGTGCCGCAGAGGGAAAGGCTCTTCGCTCTGTGCGCAATCGGCGGATCTCGGCCGGTGCCAGCGGAGCTTTCTGTGCGTAATTCTATCACCTTGGTTTGAAGAAAGCGCGCACAGGTTCCCGTGTCTTTGCTTATTAATGCTGGATGCACGGTGCGTGGTGCATGTTGGTGAAATTACGCACGCTGCGGAGCTGCAAGTGTCATTTTTTTACCCCATGAAACTGGAGCTTGCTTGAACAAATTTTCCTATTTTCAATGAAAATCAACTTGTTTAAAGATTTTTTTGCCTCTAAATTAAAGTAAATCTCAACGCCACAATCTGTCCAGTTTTAAATGATTGACAGATTCTAGATTCAAGATTCATGAATGAAATACAAGTAATAATAGGAGATGTATGAATTGTGGAAGTCGGCCTACGCATCAGGATGGGTTGAGGTTGCCCATGAGATGCGTCTAATTAAAGTTCCCATTTATCACCAATAAAACGATTCCCTACATAATTTCACAGTGGGAAATTAAAATATTGACTTTCAGTGCCATCCTATGCTCTTTAGAATGAACACGCCTTTTCTCCTCACTGCAACAGTGACGTCTTCTCTGGTGAGGAGCAGAAATATGAATTACACATCAGCCTCTTTCACACAGCCGCACTCCCTAATGCCTCTGATCATCTCTGAAGTTTCTCCAGAAAGCAGCACTTTTTTCTCTCCCTCCTCCCTTTGAATGAACGAACTATGCGGTTCTCTCCCCTCAGCAGCAGATCAGTCATCCCCTCTTCAAACACATGCGCTTCAATGGGTTTCAGATGGTGATTTTGGCCACTCAGCTCAGCTTTGACTCCCACCATGTCAAACCATCACCGGAGAAAATTACCGGATTATAGCATCCTTCGAGAGGGGGGCTGAAATGAGATTTGGGACTTGTCTTGCTTGAGCCTATTAAATTTGGGAGCTATAAAACAAGCGTGCGGGTGATAATAGTTTGGCTAATGCTGCAAATTAATTGCATCTATTGACCCGAGAAATAATGCATGCCAGTTTGCAGCGTTTTCAATCAGAGGTTAGCTTCAGACACATTTTGGTTCCAAATGAGTCTCTGATTGCCTCTTTTCATTAACGAAATTGGCCTGAGACCATCCCCCTGTGTGGAGTTTTGGATGCCCTTTCTTCTCCTGCTCTTTAATAAAGAGGAAAATAGCACATTAATTGCTGCCAACTTGTCTAATCTGAGAAGAAAACCTGATCTTTTTCAAGCTCACTCACTAATCACTGTAATATTCCAATATTAAAAACCGTAGGTGTTACAGCAGTGAAATATTCACATCTTCTTGTATCTCTGCAGGACTCCTATTACTGACTCTCTGATACTAAATAATGAACTCTAATTCTTAGTATTTCATACTAAAGTAGTCCTATATTCTGTATGAACTCATACTGTGCCTGTTGACAGTGGCACTATAATGGTTTTCCTTTTCCCCCATAGCTTCACTATAATAACCCTTCAGGTCTTATAATGTGTCTAAGGCAATTAAAACAGTTAAAATCAGCATCATGAAGTGTTTTAACTGTTTAATTTCACATGGACAGTTTAATCTGCTGTAATGCTTATAATGCAGTTTTAAAGAGAGTTATCTTAGCATTTAGTGTTTAAATCATCCTATTTTTTCTGTGGATTTACATTCTGTGGTTTGTGTGGACAGGTATAGTCTTTTACACGTGCAGCGTAGGACACATGACAAGACGAGTGTCAGCCCGAGTCCTCTGCCTGCAGGGCTTTTCACCTGGAGTCACACTGCACCTCTGACAGATTTAAAAAGAAAGCCGAGCTCTCTCTGCCTCTCAGCTGATCGATATCTCCTCTCACCTGAGGGTGCGTTTGAATGCATTTTGAAAAGAGGGTGGTGATGTGATAAAGGTAGAGCGGGGGACAAAAGAAAGGGAGGCAAGGTGAGGAGCAGGGTGACAGGAATAAATGGGAGAATTTATAAAACAGGAGTAGAAGAAGAAAGAGGCACTGATATGGAAGATTACCCACTTGTGCGTCCGTCTATCTTTCTCTACACCACCCATCTGCCCTCCACCCGGCTGCTGTTTGCACTTGTGCTCTCCCAAAAACCTTTAATCCCCTTTTCCCAAAATGACAAAGTCGATCCGGCCTCGGCTGTTGATTCTCCGGCTTAATTATTAAAGATTACTGACACTCCGGAGAGGTGTGACTAGCATGTGACCGCCTCGCATTGATCCTCACAGAGGGGAGAGGGATGACAGGGATTTGAACCCCGGTTAAAGCATTTTTCTGCCTCCGAGCTATTACAATGTGAGGATAGTTCTGCATGATTAATGTTCATGTATTATTCACCGCCTTGGTTGTGTTTCCCTTTCATGCTTTAAGAAAATATTAGCATGAAAACACTTTGGAGGCTTTGAACTCCTCGCTGGGTCTTTGGGATCCATACCGCCTCCTCTTCTTCTCTGCTTCTCGAGGTTGTTAAGTGAAATCAAAGTGTTTTTAGTTGGAGTCTGTGAAGAGTTCATTTCCAATGTTCAGCATGTCTCATTCTGGGGTAAAAAAAAGTTCTTAGTTGAGTTTCATCACTCAATATTTCAAAAAATAGAGGATATAAGGTTACCGTTTAGTCAAGAAAGGGCACATATTACCTACTGCGCTTACACAGGATTTAATTTGTTCCAGTTTCATGCTATCAATCATGTTGCAACTCTTGGCTGCTCCTCAGATTCAAGGATTCACTTTGTACACGATGTAGTCTCAACTATTACCTGTCACCAGATTTGTCAATCTAAAAGCCTGTATTGTTTTCCACTCTCTCCTCACATGGCTTGGGAATCTGTCAGGTTTCTTGTCTAAACAGATCAGCACGCTGACATGAACAAACTCCGGAGACTCTCGGAGTGTAGTGGCTGTAAAAAGCAGAGATTTTTTTTTATGTGTGTGTGTCTGTGTCTGCCAGAGAAAACAAAAGTTTCAAATCAGAGAGGCCTGCAATCAGCTACCTCCACGCCCGGAGAGCGAAGGCCTTATCATGCTGTATAAACAAACCGCAGCAGCGTGTAGGCGTCCTGTTGTGAGAAGGTGAGGATGGGCTGAGAGAGGAGAAGAAGAGCTCCCCGAAGTGCCTATAGAGAACATAAAAGGCTGCAGTATGTTGAAGCCTGAAAGGTGCAGTGTTTAGATTAGCCTGTGTGTGTATGTGTCTGCTGCTTTATCTATTCATGTGTGTCTTGTGAAGTTTCCCCAGTCGGTGTCGAGGAGTGATAATGTGCAAACAGAGCCTCGCAGAGCCGGCCTGGGCTTCAGTTTGTGCTGAGCAAGGAGTGGGTCACAGGTCCTAAGAGGAAAAGAAAAACAGTACTGTTACGACTTAAGACAACACAACCCTTCTCTGGACTGTGTGTGTGTGTGTGTGTGTGTGTGTGTACAATACACCTCTGTGTGCAGAAGCACTCTGAAATGTTTGCGTGTGTGTCCGCCAAACCTGTGCGTCTGTTTTTGTCGGGGGGTGGACGTCTCACAGCCAAGGCTATTCTGAAGCTGGACAGAGCCCCTAAAGTTTAAGCTAACAGTTGTTGGTGTGTGTGTGTGTGTGTGTGTGTGTGTGTGTGTGTGTGCACGCATGTGGGGGGTTCTGTGCTTTGCTTTTCTGGGCACCTCGCTCACACAGCTTTCTCCTCGTACCTCAGTGCATTCCAGCTTCTCCCTGCTTAAGCAAACAGAGAGCAGAGCACTCCGCCGTCATTCGCCGTAGCCGTCATGCTCCCTCCTCCTCCTCCTCCTCCTGCGAGCCGCCGGGCACATTGGGCAACTGATACTGTAGACTTCGGCATTCCTTATCCTGCAGTAAGATTAGTGAATCCGTGTCAAACGCTTGCTAAACCATGCAGAAGAGTTTCTCAAGCAGAAAAGAGTCCTATGGAAGAAATGACAGGCTGTTTAGGTCTGAAATAATGTGATTCTTCTGCAGAAAACTTAATGGATTTGTTAATGAACTTGTATTCCAGGCTGGGGGCATGCCACAAAAAGGTTTCCTTGGCTGTTCCAATATCCAGAGGTCCTATCCACCCATCTTAACGATCAGGTGCTCTGAGAAAGTTTCTGAGAAAAACTGCGAAGAGGGATTTCCACTCTAATCCTTGAAATCTGTGTGGAATGTCAGGTCAAAATATAGTAGCATGTGTGCAGACCCTGAGGCGCTTCTTTGTACTGTGTTCAATTTGCAGTCTAATTTTTCATATTTCAGACATGTTCTGCCATAATCAAACCTGAGACAGAATCTCATTATGAGCATCCAGTCTTCCCTCAGCTGTGATTGATTTCTCCTCATTTTTTTTGCTTTTGTGTTGCTTTTCAGGTCAGTGACGGGGAATTGTGGGATAGTTTCTTGCGGCGTCGGAGGCCGCCGTTTTGCTGGACAGCATGCAAACAGAGGATGTTGTCTGAGTCGGGCCTCACTGCTCTGCGTTTCACCTCGTCGTCCAGAGGAATGACGGCTCTGTGGTGCTCACTCTGGCTTTTCATCCTCCTGCCTCTCTGCGTCGCACCGGCCCGGCTGCCCACCGCTCAGCCTACAGGTAGGACACAATATCAAACAGAGGAAACTTTTGCAACACGTTGAAACCATTTGATGATTTTCAGGACAGAAAACAAGGCTTTGTGCACACTTGTTGCTGCTTTGGTCAGAATTAGTAGCCAGCCTCCTCAGGGGGATGTTCATGAAGGTTTTTCGTCATTAATCAAGCAAAAATGCCAAATATTAATAGCCTATTTGCTATGTTTTGTACCACGTGAAGCTGAAAATCTAATTGGGAATTTAGAGGTTTAGACTTAGAATTAATGGCCTTTTCAGTCACTGTCATCCACGTTTAATGTGATAGAGGTTCCTTCTAGACCACAGATACAGAAACACAGTCTGGAAAACCTGAATCTAAAAGGAACTGGATGAAAATGAATGAAAAGGAAAACATTTATACCTTCTGGTTTTTAGGATTTTCACATTTTCAGGCCATTTTAAGGACGACACATCCCTCTGCAAGCTGAGAAAATTAATAAATATATAAGATTTATTGCCATCCAATGTAAAGTTGGAAGGTTTTTAACCAGGAGTTGTCATTTATTAGATTTTCTTGTGTTTAGCTGATAATCTGTGGGATGATTTTGAAATCATACGGTCCTGGAAACTTGAATATTAAAGCTCAAGGAAAAAAATGTACTCTATAATCTTGAATGTCCACATTACAGGCTTAGTACATTTAAATACAATCTACTTGTTGCTGCTTTTCTCAGGATAAGTAGTCATTTACCTCAGAGGAAAGACCACTAGATGTTCATGAAGGTGTCATGGCTGTTTATAGGCTTTTCTTTGTCATTTATTAAGCAAGAATGATGCCAAATATTAAGCTCTTTGCTGTCTTTTATACCACTGTGAATTCATCTGGTTTCGGCCTGTGAGTCAGACAGCATAATGTCTTTGCTCTCACGTGAGGTTAGGAAAGAAAACTTAAAACGACACTTTTCTTGCAGCACAACAACAAACACACAGCTCAGAAGAATTCTCCTCTCATGTTGGCTTTACACTCAGTCATAAACCAGGATAAAAGAAGCCTTAAAGGGTGCTCGTCCAGAAACAAGAAAGACGATGTTTAGCTGCTCATACACATTTGATTGTTCCCTGCTTCATTGTCCACGCTAATATGACATCTGCTTAGAACAACGCTCATTTCTCTGTGTGTTCATCACTTCAAATGGGAGCATTTCAAAAGGCACATTTATTGTTTATACGAATGTGAGAGATTTTTTTTTTTTTTTTACGAGGAGGATTTAATTGGACTCTTCTTGGTTCGCTGAGCTTAGCGCGATTTTTCCGTCTTTGTTCTCGAGGCGGAGAAACACCCAAAGATCAGTCCAAAGTAAACGTTGACTGTGTTTGCTTTAATCTCTCCATATTGCACAAAAAAAAACTAACACAGCAGAGTAATCTTTTTTTTTCTGAGGCGTTAGCCAAGTGTTGTTTTTCTTTTTATGTGAGAGTTATTTAAAATGAGTCTTTGACACACTTTACACGCTACAGTGCATTAAGAAAGATGAGGAGCCGGGCGCTTTTGGGATGAGACCCAGCTGTCTTATGCAAGCAGAGATACGTGTGTGTGTGTGTGTGTGTGTGTGTGTGTGTGTTGTGATGTGTCTCAGCTGTCTCTAAAATAACTGACACCAGACTTTAAATGCACACTCAAGACTTGAGACACAGACTTAAATCACAAAAAGCAGGACTTAATTTGGACTTTACTGATGTTACACTTGACTTACTTTAGACTTAACTACCTAAAGTACTGACTTGACTTCAGATTTGAAGGCAAAAATGTTCTAATCTCAAGTTCTGATCTGCTTAGAACAAGAAAAAGAAGACCTTGTACGTTTCAGTTTTAGGCCTCTGCATTTAAATGATTTGGAATAATTCAATGGTTTGGAAGTCACGTAGCCTTAAGCACTCAGAGACTTTAAAGACTTGCATTTTGACTTCAGTTTGACTCGCCCGAAAAGATTTAAAAGCTGCTCTGCGTCAGGCTGGTCTGACAGCCCTCTACCTGTGTGTGAATTCCACTCTTCATAGCCAAAAGCTCCCTCTCTCCCTCTCCTCTTTCTGCCCCCCTTGCTCTCTCTCATGTAAAACCTCAACGTTACAATGGAAGTGTTGTGATTCTGTCCGCCTGATTGCCTTCCCTGCTGGGAGCCATCACAGCCTATCATGCTTGGCGTCATCCAAAAAGGCAGAGAGTGTTTTTTTAAAGCCCTCCGGGTGGCGGGTGTTCAGGCTGTGATCTCTGTGTACCTGCGCGGTATGCAGACAAGGCCAAATACAGCCGGGGCACGTAGCTCTGTCTGAAGAGGATATTGTTTCAGGCTGCTAATGTTTGTCGTGTTCAGGTGTGATCATTAACTTGATGTGAAGTGGATGGCGGTCAGGTGATAACATGTAATAAATAAGCAGACGTTTCTGGGTGAGAGAGAAGGTTTTTTGTCTCGGGGTGAAGCTCAAAATCTCATTTGGAATGAAGTTTTGACTTATTTTTTGGCCTTTCCGGTCACTGTCTTCCACCTTTGATGTATTAGACGTTCCTTCATGACAACAGATGCAAAAAAAACAGTCTATATTTATACCTTCAGAATTTTCAGGGACGACAAATCCCTCTAAAAGCTGAAACTGAATAAATGTCTAAGATTAATTACCATCCAGCTAAATAAATGGAAGGTTTTTACCCATTTATTAACTTCTCTTGTGTTGAGCTGATAATCTGTGGACTGATTTTGAAATCATACAGTCCTTGAAACTTAAATATTTCATCTCAAGAAAAGACTTCTCCTGTTTAAGCTGTAACATCCCATCCACACTATCGTCTTGTCTATAATCCGGAGGTAAAGAAGGCTGTGATGCCCACATACAGCGGCCTCTGTGCCCGGTAGGCATCTCCGGCCTGCGTCTCGTCTCCCCCATCTCCCCTGCGGCCCCCTGGCCTCCAGCAGAGTTCCCCACGTACACAGATGGACGAGCAGTGGGGATAAAATGACTGTCGTTTACTGGCAGATGGCACAATTTCCCCTCAGCCGCTACAGAGCCGGGCAAAGTCGTCACTTAGGTCTGTGTTTTCTGTGTGTGATGCTCTGTGTGTGTGTGTGTGTGTGTGTGTGTGTGTGTGTGTGTGTGTGTGTGTGTGTGTGTGTGTGTGTGTGTGTGTGTGTGTGTGTGTGTGACTGTGTGGGGGTGCAGATTAGTGCCTGTTTCAGGGTCAGAAATTAGCAGGTGCTAAGGGCCGAAATGCCCTTGAAAGCTTGCAGCACACATGTAGATATAAATTAAAAGCAATGTGTTGCAATTTTGACACCCTCATTAATATTTCAAAATATTTTAGTCGAGCAGTTAGAGATTAATGCATGAATGTAACACCCAACAGATCAGACACAGTATGCTTAGTGAGCTGTTTAAGTTATGGTATATAATGACTAAAAACTTTTTGGGTTAAATGTCAAATGTTCAGACAGATCTCCCAGAATGCCACACACAGCCCAAATAAACAGACCTCCTTCTGAAATGCTCTCTAGAATGAATCTTAAAGTCATCCCCTGCTCTGTATTTATGCATGTGTGAGATAGGTTTGTGTGTGTGTGTGTGTGTGTGTGTGTGTGTGTGTTGTGTGAGATGTAATTCCCTGTTTCCATTAAGTCCACCATGATGTTGTCTCACAGCACGGTGTTGTTTATTTCTCTTGGTGGCATTTCCAAATGTTGAGGGGAGAAAAAAAATGTTTGAGAGGCTCAGAAGTTGACCAGTGTGTGTGTGAGAGAGAAACTGATGACAAAGAACAGAGGCTGGGTGTGTTTGTGTGTATGTGTGTGTGTTATTCTTCTCCCCTCTGTATTTACTGACCACACACACTCCCCGCTGGTCCCCCCGTGGAGCTCAGATGAAATATGTGGCTCCTCTGCTCCAACGTTTTCTGTGAAACTGCCGACATATAAATTCAACACATTCCGTTTTAGCCATTGCATCTGTGTATGTGTGTGTGTCTGTGTGTGTGTGTGTGTGTGTGTTACAAAGCAAGCCTACGTGGAGTCTGCAGTTAAGTGAATGTTATGTCTGTATGAGCAGAGGCGGATTATGAAAGGGAGGCAGTAAAAGAAGATGAAAAGAGAGAACGATAAAAATTAAAGGACGGCGGCGACTCTGTGTGTGTGTGTGTGTGTGTGTGTGTGTGTGTGTGTGTGTGTGTGTGTGTGTGTGTGTGTGTGTGTGTGTGTGTGTGAGAGAGAGAGCGCGAAAAAGAGACAACGTGGGTGTGTGTGTGGTCATTACGTCCTTCAACCAGAGAAGAAAGCAAATATGTGTGTCTTTTTTAGAAACAGAAAATGACAGCGTGTGTGTGTGTGTGTGGGTGTGAGGTCACTGACCCCCCTGCCTCCCCCCCTGGCAAGGACTGTAAATGTCAGCAGGGGTTGTTTAGGTCATTAGGAGACTCGTTAAAACCACGCCATCCACAGATTTACGCTCAGGCTCTACAATTCACACACACACACACACACACACACACACACACACACACACACACACACACACACACACTGTCATTCTCTCTCTCTCTGTCCGTGTTTCTTTTTCTCTGTCAGATCTCATTTTTCTTTCCGACCACTCTCCCCTCTCCCTCTCTTCAACACCACACACTTGTCTTTTGAAAACCTCTCCTGTGCTCTGTGAGTCTTTGATAGTGGCAGTGTTGTCCTCAAGGCAGTGTGTGTGTGTGTGTGTGTGTGTGTACTGTAGTCCAGCATGCAGTGTTCAGCCAGCAGCTTAAGTTTAGAACTTCAGTGTTACAGCCAGCTGTTATTCAGCTCATCTCACAGGGAAAATTCAGTGTGAAAAACACACTCCTAACAGTGTAGAGAAAACTTTCCTCCTACTGGAAGCACTTTGGATACACCTAGAGGGTACCCCTTTGTTCGATGTGTCTGAATCTGGTCCATAGTTTGTTTTTGTCAACCCAAGTCCCAGTAGGACCCTACCGAGCTTCTCTACTTTTCTTGTCACCCCAAATGCCTTACCTTCTGGTCAGCTTCTATTGTCCTCCCATTTTTCCCCCTAGTCTACCCAAGTGCACCTAGGACATTCATACTGGTATTTTTTTGATGATACGGTTCTTTCTTATTACCCAAGTTTTGATCGTGCAAATAATGTACGTCACATATTTCCTGTCTTGCCCGATCCATTAGTTCACATTGATCCCATCTCGAACCCTCTCACCAATTCAACACCTCTGTTACTACCTCTGAAGGCGGTACAGAGCTGGGATCACTTGGTCCCCCCATTATGCCTCTGGAATGTTCAGATTGAAGACGAAATGTCACAGAGACGTAAATATTGCAGATTGAAACGTCAGTCTGAAGCGATAGACTCTGTGATCCTGTCCGAGTAACTTTCTAGTCGATGTTAGGGTCAAGTACCCTCATTCAGACACATGCACTTCTAGTCCGTAGTGTCCCAAGTGCCCTGAAGATTGATGAGATAGATGAGGATGAGCAGTAATATTGGTCACAGACACACTTCCACCAGGACACGGTTCTGCTGATCAGTTCTGCTTTTGTTCTCCTGAAGTTTAGCGAGTTTTTACTCTGAAAGACACACGGTAACTCTTCCTCTCCAGCGTGCATTTATAGAAAGGTTATTTTCTCAAGTATGATGGCAGTGTAATCTTCTCTGGGCCTCTCAACATCACTACCCTTTAATCATCCTATTATGTAAATGAGCGGTGCTCCATGTGTGGGCTTTACACCGGGAGTCTCTGAAAATTGGACGGTGCATCACAACTTAAGCGTAAAGTTACTCCGAAACGGTTTCTCTTCTTCCTCTGCAGCAACACTTTGGCTCTATGAGTCTCTGCATGAATGTTCATTTCCCTGGCAACATTATCAAGAAATCTTTTGGCAAGCATGGGAAGCGTACAGGCCAAATAAGCTTTGCAGAATGACGATTCATTGAACAATGGCTGTTCTATCCTCACTCCATCAAGCACTTAATCCAGTGGACTCTTAAGACACTTTGTTGGATGGGAATTAAACATTGAACACAATTTAGAGTCAATAAAGATTTACAGGAAATAGGCCGAGCCATAAAATTAATTAATATGGGACTATTTACCTGTAGAATGTCTTAAATCCACATGATACGGCAAATTATGTTCTGCTTTGTGTTGTGTCATCTGTCTGAGCACATTATGTATTAGGGAGATTTTCATTAAGAACTTGCAGAGTATTACTGTCTAGACGCAGTATTTTTCCAAGGATAACACACAGTTGAGCAGAAGTGGAAAATGCCTGTTGCTAAGCAAAATGTTATTAAAGGTTTTCATATCAGATCACAGACTGAAGTGAAAATGGTTCGGCTTGAATCAGATGAAATTGTGAAACAAAATGTGGCTCATATTTCAGCACCAGGCCTGGGTGTTGAACCTCAATTCCTTTTATTATTGTAATGTTCTGCAAAAACACTTCACTGGCCATTTTTCAGTGCCTTTACTCGGGTAGAGAAGGGGAGATTTTGACAATTTTTCATATTTGTTCGGAATTAATCTTGGGTGCCACCTTGAAACTTTTGTGATTGTATCGATCGTCTGAGCTGTTTGGTTGAAGATGTTTGTGAAGTATCTACTTTTTAGAATTTGTAGGTTCTTGGCAGTAACATCCATATTTGAAGCTTTGTTTAATGTCATGGCTACATGAGTCACAGACAGATACAGATGTAAACTGCAACTTTGTCACTGACTAAATTCAATAAGTCTGCAAGACTGAGTATTGAAACCCGTCAAGTACCGAAAGCTGGCATTCAATGTCAGGTCAAATTTCTAGTCTTCTTTATTTACCCATACTCAGTTTTGTTTATTTTACTTAAATAAGAGCAATAATATCAAGCTGTGAAATTCCTCCGCTACAAGTAAAAGTCCTGCATTCAAATCTTACTTAAGTAAAAGTACAAAAGTATCAGCATCAAGACTTACTTAAAGTATCAAAAGTACTTGTTATGCAGAATGGACCCACTCATATTGTTATTTATATATTCCAAATATAATATTACATTGTTATTATTGATGCATTTATGTAAGCAGCATTCTACTGTTGTCAAGCTAATTTTAACTACTTAATATACTGTTATTAGGGTTAGGGTTACAGGTTCTTCATTCATAAGAATTGATCATGTTTTTCATGTTGAATCTTGACCTGAAAAGTAACTAAAACTGAATGAAGTGGAGTAGAACTATTAAGTTAAAATGGAAATACATAAATATAATACATCACTTAGTTGCGTTCCACCACTGCTTATACTACAAGAACCTTCGTTTCATGTTGGTATTAGGATTAAAAAAATTCCAAACAACACCCAGCTATCAGCTCTGTATGGCTACATATATCGATTGTCCATGAATGTGACCTGTTATGTTGTAGATATTGAGTCACTGTAGCTTCATCTGTAGTCACAGAGTGTATAATCCCCTGTCTGTCTCAGGTTTGGGTTAAATGAACACCTCGTTGTGCTTTTCCCCGTGTATGGAAAGAATTATCAGACAGCTGTAGATCAGCAGGTCATTGTCAGCCAGGGGCCGTCGTATGAACCTTGTCCGCAGGCCGCAGCTATGTATGTATTAATACACCTCATTAATGCCCTTTGAAACCCTCTCTGCATGTCACTCTATGAATTATGGATGAAAATACAGACCTGTCTGTGTGTTCTGCTCACGTCTAACCCCTACCACCTTTTCCAGAGTGGGATTTTTTTTGTAGTCCTTTATGTCTCTTTTTACTTTGGCTCCCCTTTTAGCGCACAGACATTATGTGACACTTATAAAAACACATTTTAAGCTTTAAATCTTCACAGATATCTGATCATTCTCTCTCTCTGGATTTTTTCAAATCTCTACCACTTTCTAAGCCCTTTGAAGGCTGCCTGTACTCCCCCGTTTCAGCCTAATGATGTCTTTGCTGCATGCACACACACACACACACACACACACACACACACACACACACACACACACACACACACACCTGTACATGTCCTCTGCTCTACCTCTGGCTATGGTTGAGGGTGATCCAAGTCCGCTGGCTGACAGCGGCGTTGACATACGGTGGGTTTTTAATTACAAAGCTCCCCTTAAGGAAATTGTTGAGATACTTAACAGATAAGGCAAACATGGAGGGGAACAAAGAGGCTCATTGTGTCGTATCAGGAGGACTGCTTTTGGAGGGCGCGCAGGGAGGGGGAGCTGAGGGTTAGTCAGCTGGAGCTGCAGTTAAATCTGACAAAATATTTCTGAGCTGTGAAGTGACGGGTTGATGGTGTTTTATTGAAGGTTATGTGTTTACTCTCTGACTCCTGGATTTATGGACACCGTCGGCATAATTGCATAATTCTGACTGAATTGTTGTGATGGATGGCAATTGCAAAAAGGAGCCAATATACACTGTCCTCATGCATGTATAAACATGTTTGCGTGTGTGTGTGTGTGTGTGTCCGTGTCCCTGCTTTGTGCCAACCCCATTGGAAGAGTGTATTTTGTTGCTGGCAGAGGCAAACAGATGGCAGGTTGTGTGCCGAGCTGTAAGGAGTCCAACACACACACACACACACACACACACACAAAGGGGGAGAGAGAGACAATCCAGGCTTGATCTGTCCCACCCATCACTCAGCCCCCTTGACTCCCCCTCTACACCCCAAACGGGGGTGCCACACACACACATATGCACGCAAAAACACAGTCTTCTACTTGTTTCTGTTTCTCCATGCTTCCATTTGATGTTTTAGTCGTTGCTGGTGTTCCTTGTATTTGGTCAAGTGTTTCAGATTTGTTGTTCAATGTTCTATTGTAGGGCATTTGGGGGCATTTTTGTACAAACTGCACTATAATGGGTTGTTTTATTTTACATTTTTGGACATATTAACCATAACAATTATCACCATACAATTCTATGACGTTTTTTCGATTTAAATTACATAGAATTCACATAGGCTTATATGGCAGAAAAATTAGAACAGATTTCAGCTGTTTACTGCCAATTGTTGTTAAGACAATCAAAATCATCACTGTAAAATCCTGTCAAATATCATTACAAACCTCTGTGCAGAATTTAGTATTTTAGTATTTGCTAAGTTTAAAACTCATAAATCAAAACTGGACTTCATACTGGATCCTATTCCATCGCCTCACCTCTAACCATCTGAATACACAGTTATTGTGAAGCTTTGAGCTGCAGGGATCTTATTAACATTGGCAAATTCCCTCCAATAACCAATTCTCTTTCATGCTTATGCATATACTGTACATAGACGATACATATATAGACTATCCCAGCGCCCACACACGTAGACAACCATTCACTTTCACATTCAAACCTATGTGACGATGTTTTATGTCTCCATTTATCTATATGTTGTGACGTATCTGACATGCTGAACATTAGACATTTTATCCAAACCTCCCTTTCTCTCTCTCTCTCTCTCTCTCTCTCTCTCTCTCTCTTTCTGTCTGTCTGTCTCTCTCTCTCTCTCTGACCACTAACCAGAAGCAGAGCTGTCCTGTCTGGCTCTGCTGCACCCCATTTACATTTCTGTGAATGGAAACAGGGAGCCAACAGACAGTGTTCAACATTGTGTGTGTGTGTGTGTGTGTGTGTGTGTGTGTGTGTGTGTGTGTGTGTGTGTGTGTGTGTGTAAGGAGAGGAGGTGGGAGAGAGGCAGTGCAGTGAGTATGTAGTGGTATGTGCTCACCTCCTTGCTTGTCATTGTGAGTGTGTGTGTCTCTTTCATCTTCTTCCTCCCTCTATCTTCCTCTTTCTCTCTTTTTTTCTCTCCCTCCTTCCTCGTGGTCACTCACACATCTGCCCTCCCCACCTCCTCCTCCACCTCCTCCTGTCTGCCAGGGCTAATTCAAATTAGCTTTATTGGCTTGACCATAATTATGTAGAGTATTTCCAAAACATGTTATGCAAGGATTACAATGTGTGAGTATAATAATGCCCTCTCCTCCTCCTCAGGCACATGTACTTCTGTTTAAAGCCCCCCCACATCCAGGCAGCTGACACATCTAGTATTGAAACCAAACTCGGCTTCTATGCCTCCCACGTCTCTCCCCCTCTCCCCTTATGTTATTTTGCCAGGAGAGCTAAAATAATAAACCCTGGTACTGTCTGCAGAGCGTAATGGAAAGAAGAGAACGAGAGACTTTGGTGTTGTGCTGGCTTACGGCGGAGCAGTGACAGTCGAGCTGACTCCAGTTTTGGTTTTTTAAAATAACCCAGGTCAGAAATTGTTTCATAATTCCCATGAAAATGTTATTTTTCAATGCGGTGTATCTAGTAATTGAGTGCATTTTTTCCTCATGTGACAACCTTCTCCTCATCTCTGGCGCAGCGTTCGCCCGTTTATCTGCTGCGTTTCACCGCAAAGTCAGAATCGGAAAACATTAGATTATTTTTAACTGTGTAATGGCTTGGGTTTTATTTTTGGTTTATCCAGGGAAGCTCTGTGTCTGATCTTTTTAAACACAACATAGTTGCAGACTTCTTAAAGGATCATGATGTCATCATTGCCCTTTGTCGACCTTGATCGCTGACAAGGAGAAGTTGCAATACTTGAAGTAATAACTCAGCAGCAAGTACGTTTTTTTTGGCTGAAATGTTTTTGCAGTGCTCAATACTAATTTGCTGAGCTTTTATTTCATGCCATATAACCATTATAGTTGGACTTATCCATATGGTGGTGTGTTCTTTAGAGGCCGACCGCTATAGTCATTTTTTTGCTGGAACGAAATTAGACCTTTTTTATGTGGATTGTGCACCAATTTTTCACCACTCTGAAAATGAACCCAGAGAACTACTTTCTCAAACATAAAATTAAAGTAAATAAGATTTTAACATTGTTACACATTATACAAACAATAAAATAAACATAATTCTCACTTCATTCTAACTTATTCAATTGCTCCATCCATCCATCCATTTTCCTCAACTTATCTGGGGCCGGGTCGCGGGGGCAACAGGCTAAGCAGGGCACAGATACAATAATGAATTTATCATCAAAATGGTTATAAGTTTCATGTCCTATGCTCAGGTTCTGATGTTTTTAGTGATCGCCTTTCTTCAGTGTTCTACTCCTGCTGCCTGAAGCTGTTGGCCAATGAGCCGCTTCTCAGGAGCAGATGGAAGTCAAGTGGGAGCGCTTTGCTCAGTGGCACGTTGGCGCCGGCTGAATGGAAAAGCAAGTGAACATTTTCATGTGTGAAGCACTATATTGTTGCATTGTCCTCCGTAGGAACCTCCATTGACTCTTTAATGAATGTCGGAGCAGGACTGTAGGCCATAGCGGAGCGCATACAGGCGCAGTCACCCTGGTTACTGAAGTGGTTACCATAGATATGCGGGCTGTCCGGGTACCTGCAGGGCATGGCTAACTAGTTAGCAATGCTAACACTCTCTGTTGAGGTATATTAGCATTGCGAAATGATGATTTTGTGGTGCAAGAACTGAAGAGCAGATGATTCTTTGGTGTTTTCAGTTAGTTCATGTTAACCGTGCTTCCAGAGGACTATTGTGCAGTGTTCCGGCTATAGATGTCTGGTATAGATGTCTCAGGACAACTGTGCTCCAGTTGTTCTTTCTACCAAACAGAGGCTCCTCTCTGTGGCCTGTTTGTGCTGTAAGTGAAGGCAGGTCCTGGAGCGAAGCAGGAGGGAGGGATGATGGGATTAGAGGCTTTCCTGCTCTCATAAGCAAACACACTTAACCCACCAGTCCTGCGTTGAAGAGTTTCACCACGTTTAAACGGAGGCCGGGGGAGTCAATATGCCAATAACATGTCATTGTTAGCTTCCTGGTTTTTCCTCGATAGTTCATGACAATAAAATTATTTCTTACTAAGAGTGAAAAAGGAAGCAGACGATCAGAAAAAGAGCTCGTTGGTTCAGTAGCAGGCAGGTACGGGACAGGAAGCCGAACAGGAAGTGTTTGTGCTCCTGGTGATCAGAAGCACATGGCAGCTGAGACCCACAGCGGGTTTCACGTAGAGACGGACCCTCGCAGTCCCGCCGCACTAATAAACAGCATCATAAACAGAGCAGTAAACGCTTTTATGTCCTGCTGATCCCAACCCAAGGACACACACACACCCCCGTCTCCTCCTTCAGGCCCTCATCAGATCTGTTAGTGTAAAATTGTGCTAGATTTTTTATTTTTATTTGATGTTATTCTGAAATTTCCACAGCGTGATTAATGAGAGCCTTCTACTGATACTTGGGTCATGAGTCGAAATCCAAAAATGTTCTGTAAAAATGTCTTTGTTCTGAATTTTCTTTTCCCCTACATGGAGGTCTAAATCGTAAAATTCTTTTTAAAAAATTGAAAATTAATTAAAACTGACTTTAAAAAGAGTCCCTTGTTGAAATTAGCCATTCAAAATAGATTTCATGTGTAAACTTTCTCTAAAATCCCCCAACATTTCTTGACAAATACAAAGGATATGACTTCAGGCTGCACATCGGACACATAGACACTTCCAGGACTGGACTTCATACGTCCTGATGCATGTTTTCTGCATATTTCTGTTGCTGATGCTGGTGTTTATTCAAAGTGAAGACAACAAGTATGAGGTTGAAGAAAAGCTCCTACTTAGTAATGCTTGACAGATTAATTCAAGTCCAGATGAGGTTTTAACTTTCAGTTCAAAGCTTCTCTTCGTCACCATTGTGAACTTCTGTGAAGCACAAAGTAAGTGTGAGAGAGTGTAAACAGGATTACTGCAGAGTTTTCTTATAGAGTGAAAGCACAGTGCTGCTGTGTAGGTTTGCAGCACTGCCACGACGACACTTCATCGCAGAACAATCCAGCCTTTAGTCCTGCTTCGTATATATATGTGTGTGTGTAGGTGTGTGTGTATTCAAGCCCAAAAACAAGTGTGCCTTTACATTGACCACACTCCATGACACTGATGGCTTTGTCACCTCTCAAACACACACTATCATCATCCCAGCCATCACAGGAGACATTTGTGGGGGCAGGTCATCCCAGCTGGGGAGTATCAAAAGTTGTGTGAGTGTGTGTGGGGTGTGTGGGGGAGACACTTGCCAGAGGTCAGGGCAGGGGTCGGGGTCACCAGAGGTCAGAGTTTAACGTTTCAATCAGGCGCCTCCTCATGCTGCGTCAGTGTGTTCAGAGATGGTTTCCATCAGCTGTTTCTTGTCTTTGGGATTGTAGATAGGATGCATTCGGACTTTGAACTTTTAGAAGCAGTCTCATTCTTTGTAATCAATTCAAATCATTTAGAGTTTGGATTGCCATGATGCGGAAAACACGGACGGGATCACAGAATTGGATAATTGATTTGGAATCTACTTTTCCCCTTACAAATCCTTACGTCCGCTGTGTTAGCCAATCGTTTTTTTGTGAAGAGATAGATTTTAATGCCAGGTGTGAACAGATGTCCTCCGAGGTGTGATTGGATCACCTGTTATTGCAGGTCTGAACAGAGAATATGGGGGAAAAAAACACTGTTTTTATTGGGACCTACATATTTTGTTTCACATTATTTATATCAACTATTCCTTTCTAATTCTAACAGAGCTTACAGACTAACTGAATTTCCCCTCTGGGATAAATAAATTATTTTTGATTTGATTTATTTTTGATTTGATTTAATATTTCTGGTTGTATTTGAATATTGTAGGGAAAGCTACATATTGACAGTAGGATGGTTATGATGGTACCTTGGTTTTTCAGGTATTTAAGTGTAAGTACAGTTTTCAAGGATTCTTTGTTCTTAGGTTCTGTAGCTCACACGCAGCACCAACTTTTATTTCTGTGCTCGTGCCCCAGTTTCTGCTTTTTGTCTCTTTCTGATCACTTCCCTGATTCAGCAAGCCTCTCAGGATACAGCAGTGCTGACCTAGCATCAGTTTTCCCTCCAAAGTCTGTGTGAAATCATGTGGCTTTTCCTCGAGTGACCTTAAATCAATAAACTGCACAGCTGACTCCTAAAATATCCGCCCGGATGTCTTTGTTAAGGGAAAATTAGGTATAAAGATGTGTTGCCGCCTTAAAAAAGAAGCTTTGACGTCCATTTTCTGAGATCCAAAAAGCCGCCTTGTAATCGGATTGGTTCCTTGGTGTTGTTAAGGGAAGTGATTATGTTGTATAGTAGCCCCACACACACTTCGCAGACATCCTGGCTTTTGTGGGCCAAGCTTCTTACACTTGTCTGTTGAATTGAAACTAGGCCAGTTCGTCTTTGGAATGACAATTACCATGGACCAAACCCAGGTCCTATTCTGCGGCTGGAGGGATGGAGGGCAGGTGGGGGTGATGATGAGGGTATGAAAGGAGCAAAGACGATTGGGCGCTGCCAAGATGCTCTGGATGTACAGTAGCTTCCGATGCTCGTTAGCGCAGCCGAGCGGAGGGCCAGGCACCGGGGGGGCGGAGGGGGGAGGCTGGCACAGGCCGGGGCGGGATGTTTAGAGGCAACGTCTATCTTTAACTTGATTTTAGGGGCTCTTTTGATAAAGCGCGGCTCAACTTGGTGAAGAATAGAGGCAACAAGCTGGGGAATCCCCCCCTCCTCTCCTCTTTTCTCCTCTCCTCCTTGATCTCCGCCGAGCCATCCCTCTTTTCTCTCCATCTTCTCCTGGCAGGCTTCTCTGCAACGGTGTGAGGTTGTCAGGCTGGCCCAGATTAAGGGCATTGTCCGAAGGTATTTACATCCGGCCAAACCATATTAAACAGAGATTAGGGGTTTTCTCTGCACATTGCAGAAAAGAAAAAAAAACAGAGGGGGTAAAAAAGAAGAGGGAGCTTTTTCCAGGACGAGCAGGATTTACAATAGGCATAGCTGTGAAATGGAGGAAGAGAAATGTGCTCTTTATGGAGGAGGGGGGCTGATGGTTGGGAGGAGAGGAGGGGAGGCTCCACAGATCCTGTTTGAAGGTCATGTGATGCTGGCTTGTCTGAGGGGGTGTTGAGTGTGCCAAACGGTTGGCAGCCACTCCAGTTTTTCAGCATAGGAAGCAGAAGTAAAAGAATCTGTTGGCGGGACGCAACGAGCAGACGGGCTGCTGTGGAGGACATCACGGTCTGAAGCAGGCTGTCTGTCTGTGTGGCCAGAGCTTTTCAGGAAATTTCTTTAGAAATGAACTCTTTTTTTTTTTTATCACATTGTGGGGCTTAATTTTTTTTTAGCACTGGCCATCATTCCTCTTGGTAATAGTCAGATTGTACTTTGTAAGCTGACTGCAGAGATCTGCGAGTGGAAACTAACAATCAGTACAGCACAATGTGTCGTTTATATGCTTTCTTTTATGCTTTTCATATTTATATACAGGTGCATCTCAATACATTAGAATATCATGAAAAAGTCCATTTCCAGTAGTTCAAGTCAAATAGCCCCAACCAAGTATTGAGTCATATAGATGGACATACTTTTCAGAAGCCAACATTTACATATTAAACATACTTTTTTCAAAAGTGGTCCTTTTGTAATATTACAATTTTTTGAGACACTGAATTTTAGGTTTTAATTAAATGTAAGCCATAATCATTATAATTAGAGGAAATTAAATAAATTAAGACATGAAATTTTTCATTCTGTGTGTAATGGATCTATATAATGTGTTATTTCGACTTTTTGAATTGAAGTACTAACATAAATAAACTTTTCTATGATATTCTAATTTATTGAGATACACCTGTATGTTTGATATTAACTACTATTACAACATCAAGTAAAAAACAGTTGGGAGTCTGTGAAAAATGTAATTAAATCAGAATGCAAGGATTTGCAAATCGATTAAATCGATTAAACATTAAACATTGTCCAAAGACAAGATATCTAATAATACATTTGGGTAACTTAGGTAAATATGTACACCCAATTTGATGCAAACTCTTTTTATTTGTGTTTTACAGTGTCCCAACTTTTTTGGAATTAGGGTTGTACTACTATTTTTACTTTTCTTTGCAATTTTGAGCCCATTCACAGTCCAATCTTACTCATCCAGTGTTTCCAGAGGCTACTTTTTCTCTATCAGTGATGCCCTTTTGCAGCCGCTCGACCAGTTATATGACAGTAATACTGCACAAATAGATCCAAACTGCAACTTGATGCATGATAGTTGCACAATTGTCAGGACTAAGGACTGAGACTGGGGACTTTTAAATCATGATGTTGGCCGTAGTGGTCAGCTATCTGCAGCTGGCAACAGCATCATCCATTGGGCCATCCCCAGCCCGAGACACTGCAGAAAACAAGTCTGAAATTCTAAGCTGTACTTGTGTAAACACTGCTCTTAGATGTCCCCACATGTGTACAGACACACTGTACACATCCCAGCGTCACACACATGCACGCCAATTGGTTGTTAGTGATCACAGAAATGTGGAAACTATTTGCTCTCCCTGTTCTGTGAGAAAAGGAGAGTCCATTCTTTTTTCAGCAGCAGAAGCAAGAAACTAATTACCTGCAATAAAAAAAGCCATTTGTCGCTGAAATGTTTGCCACTAGTTTGGGAGCAGCCCGCTTTGCAGATGTTGGAAACATGGGCTGTTGTATTATTAGTGCAGTGTAGTGAGGAGGAGGAAAAAAGGCAGCTTGATAAAGATGAATGTCTCCCTGGCCCATCTGGAATCCATCACTTTCAAAAGTGGTTTAAACGCAGATATGCTTTAAAAAGGTATGTGTTGCAGCTTTTCAACCAGACTCTATAAAAGTACCTGTTAAGCCCCCCTAAAGAAAGAGACTCTTGTAATCTTTTTACTGTTTATGATCCTTTTTGCCGGCCTGTTTGAACCTGCAGGGATGTTTCTTTATGCAAAGCAGCCTGGCCGAACAAGAAGACGTTATTCTGAAAGAGCCCCATAAATCAGGCCAGAGAGTCAGTAGGAAGTTTAAAGCATACTAAATTGGCAAAAGGTTTTTTTTCTCTTGAGGATATGTGGTATTGAAGACCCACAGGTTTAGTGTTTCAGCACAGCGGAGATGAAACTCTGTATTTATCTCCTCCAGAGCAGAAAATGAATTCATCACAAACTGCCACGATTTAGTTATTTACTGACAGATGTGATGTTCAGAAAATACTTTCTTCACTCTGAATTTTAAAGAGGGATACGCATCAGGTAGCATCATCTGCACACACTGACACAAAACAATCCTTTTAACATTTTAAGGATCAAGTCTGGATCCACATGTCTCATTTTAACTTTAATGTGGAGTTTTCCATTTTTACCTGCTGTACATTTAAAACCCGGTGTCAGACACTCAGACAGTAACATCAGAGTGAAGAGACGAAAGATGAAAACAGGGTGACACACTGGCAACATCTGCAGTTAAGGATTTGCTTTTGAAGGAAAGGAAAAAATAAAATTATTGAATCTTGATTTGAACATATTTCATTCAAATAAGTGCAAAAGATCATTAGAAAACAATAAAAATGTTGAGAAATCCTTTTTTTAAGGTCTTGAATTTGCTCAGAAAGTCCATCTTTTTATCAGTTTACTTTTAAAGTCTGTTAACAACTTTTAGAGAATTACTGCTTAATAATCCAACGGACTAAACCACAAAGCACCAAATCCCTGCTCCTATAGGGAGAGAAAAACGTCTGGAAATGTATTCTTTGAGTCATGGATACTCCTATCAACCAGCCTGTGTTGTAAAGCACTAAAGCTCTTTTTATCAGCCCTCTCAGATATAAGTTTGCTGGATAAACTGGATTTATGTGTGTTTACTGAGCTAAACGTCATCCCTCCTGTGACCTGATATGACAGCAGACATGGCGACAGCTTCTCTGTCTGGTCTACACTCTTTCCTCCAGGATCCCTCGCTCAGTCCCTCAGTGTGTGTGTGTGTGTGTGTGTGTGTTAGAGAGGCAGGCGTGGAAAGGCTTCCCACATAAAGAGCTCTTTTCATCCCTAGGGCTGCGGCCTGCCCGCCGGCCCCTGGAGAAGTTTGTCGAGGATAAATAAACCTCTTCAGATGGACAGAAAAGATGGAGTCTGTATGTGGCGCGTTAACGTACAGCAAGTCGCAGCATCTCAAAGAGAGACTTTATATTATTCTGAAGGGCTATTTGTTATGATATTGAGCCGAGAGGGTAAGAAGGGCCGGGAGGGCAGGGGCCTCTTGATTTATGGAGTGACCGTCACACACACACACACACACACACACACACACACAAACACACTTTTCCTCGTTCACAATCACAGATACATACACACTCATGTACATATCACATTTACACACACACTCGACAAGAACATATCACACATTGCTTCCAGCTGGCCCCAGGTTCCGGTGAGAGTGCTCCCACCCCCTTCAAACACACACACACACACGCACACACACACACACACACACACACACACACACACACCAGGCAGCCGATAGCTCACACATGCCGCACCGGACGAAGAAACAGCGGGAACGTCTAGATGTCGATACGAGGCTGGACAGCACCAGGATGCTGCAGCAGAGCTTTTATTTATCTGCTTTGTCAGAATCACTTCAGGTCTGATTTATTCATGAAGTGCTTTGATATCAAACCGGTTTCAAAGAGAACAAAGAACATAAACACAAAAGATTTGAAAAAGACAAAGCCTTTGAATTAATGTTTTTAATCACAAAGTGCAGGAATGTCTCTTTGTGACAACAGAGCAGACACACCCTCCTCTTATTCATACTTTATAGCTTTTATGTTTACTGTACATCATTAGGCCACTGATGGACAGTGTGTTGTATGGATGCTGATGTCAATCATGATTGGTCATTTATTTTAGCCTGAATCTACCAAAAGACTTCTTTCTGTCATACCCACATGTTTTTCAAGAGAGTTTTCATTAAATAATGGTACATTTTTTGGCATAAAAAGGGTCAATCTTGCAACTCATCTGATGACGATTTGGCCTCTTGGGTTCCAGTGAAGCCACCAGATATTTGAATAATAAATATCAAGGCCAAGAGTTTCTCTTCAATGTGCCAGTCATTGTTTAAAGTCTAATTACAAATTCTACATTCATATAAAGACGATCAACATTTGTTGTTGGCAACTTGGTACCACCCTTTTAATAAGCAGCTTTTAAAACCCATGTGCAGCTAAAACCCTAAATTGAATAAAGAGCATTTTTGAGCAAATGGTCCCAAGAACTAAACCCTCTTTCTATAGCAGACTTTTATTTCTACCAAATCTCAAGCTATGAAACAATGTGTCAAATTAGATGGATAACACATTGAAAAGCTTTTCAAATCATTATGCATGTGACAACAACACCACAGAATGCATGTGCTCTTTTTAATTTACTGCAGGTAAAAAACCCCTGAGTTCCTTAAATGGTTTCTGGAAGACTTCCTGTGGTCGAAATATGGACGTCATTCTCGTCTTTCCAGGACTCTGGTTCATTAAGCCTCCCTGTCAGATTCACACAACCACAAGAGACAAACTGGCCCAGTTTGATTTCCACCTACACTCTGCTTTTTTATCCTTTACTTGCATGCAGAGGAAGGTGACTGAACGGCCTGTTTCACATTCATTGACTTCCACACCTGCTCAGTGCAGCAACACAGTCCTGCACAGCTGGGCACACAGCAGCTGGAATTCTCTCTTTAGGAATTTAAAGTGCTCACTTACTAATTGGGAATTTCTCTCTGTGCATATTTCTCTCTGACACACTTACATGACCACATTTCAAAGAGCTGTCTCTTGTCAATGTGATCAAACCTGTGACCATACATTACAGGACATTCACTTGAAAGGTACAGCAAGGCAGCTACAGTCTCTGCTGGAGCTCAGCGGCGGCTAGATCTGTCCTGAAAGGTTGTGCAGTGACACAAAGTGAAGCCTTTCAAACCAAATCCCACTTTTATTCAAAGCAGCTTTTTTCCACATTTAAATCTGCATTTCAAAGTGCAGGATCTGAAGCAGAAACAGATATTTTGTCATTGATGGTGACCAAAAAAAAGGGCTTTGCTATTTTGTGTGACACCTGAGAAATGGGCTTTTTTAATGTATGCCGGATATATCTTTGTTTTGTTTTGTTCTTTGGGTAAATTGCATTTGTTTCGCCTCTGGCAGTGTAAACATCCAAGCAGTGCACAAACATTCCTCCTATCTTTTTTCCCAGGATCAAAGCAAAAGTATTCTTTTTGCTACAGGATCATAAAAATGCATTGCCTTGCCTTTCTATTAATTTAATAAGCTTAAATGTCTAATCCATATTTTTAATCCACATAAAGAGGCCTCAATATGCATAAAAAAATGAAGCTATCTGCATGGTTAGATATCATTAGGTGTAAGTGAGAAAATATGTTTTTGTAATTTGAGTGAACCGGTCCTTTAAGCGGGAAACATGTACCTAATACAAAAAAAACAGTTCCAGTCAAGCCTCAGTGCTGCCAGAGGAGGCTGTGCTCAACTGCTCGGGCTCCATAAAGCCGAAGTGAGCTATGAGTCTCTGGAGATTATTATATCTACCCCATAAAGCCCAATTCTCCATGTTTAAGACCTGAAGATATTCTAAGACCTATTTTCTCCTTTTCTTTCACAGAGGTCATAAGTAATACACCAAGGTATCGAGCCATTCATGCTGGGCTTGAATTTATGCTCTGTGCGCCGTCGCCTCTGTGTTTTTCTTCTGCTGAATGGGCCTTTCTGCCTTAAAAAGAAGCGTTGTAAATACTGTTGTCAAAGCCAGAGGCCATGCAGAGAACTGCACAGCCATGCTAAGCACATTATTGACTTTACATCTCCAGGATTTTTAATGGATGTAATAAGGGAGAGAAAACAATTCACAACTCATCTATTCAGTTCACTTTATTTAAGGCCTGCTGAAGAAAATCCTGACTGTAGTTAGACTGACGATGTGCCAACTTTCAAAGGAGCTCTGGCAGCGTTACCTGCTGGGTCTCGCACATAAACAGCACGTCTGTCTGTCCGTCTGTGAGGCTGCATTTGTCCGCACCAGCAGCCTGTCTCGCACTGAAAGAGCCCATCTATAATTTAGAGCACCTATTATGTATTCCCCGTGAAGACTGTCTTGTCTGGGCCACTCCTGACTCCAACCTTGCCTCTCAACTTCAATATCCTGATGTCAGTTTCGAGGCCGTGCGTGAGAGGGCCGCGTTCACATTCGCTGCTTGTCAGCGAGCCTCTATAAGGCCGCCGGTCTTTCATCGGGTCAACAGTGGGTGTATTTGCCATCATAAATCATGCTCTTAACACACCTCATTCAGTCTTTCCCATGGCCATGTGGGTGTGTGTGTTGTGTACTCTGTTGCCCAAGCAGCTCATTCAAAGACCTTCACAGCGGGTGTTTGTGCTGCATGCTTGCATATGAGGAAGTATGCATCCATTTGTGTGCCCATAAGTGTCCTCGTGTTTGTGTACATTCGCTTGAATGGTTGCCAGAGTGACCAGAGTGCGCATGAGTGTGTCTCTCCCCGACTGCGATGATGTGTAATTGAGGTCTGGATGAGAAGACACCTCTGATGGAAGGACACGAGGGGACACAAGGGGACCCAGTGTTTATTTATCCAGACGTGCCCTCCATGTCTCCTCCATCCTCAGCGGAGGCCGGCATCCTTAGTGGAGCCAGTAAACATGTTGATTTTTCCCTGGCTCTAACCAAGCTGGCACATGGAGCTCCTGGAGTAAATGAGCTGGTGTTTGACAGGGAAGGTTGGTGCAGGGAGGGGGTGGGTCATTTCCACACAACCCAGATCTGTCCCCCGACTTCATGCTGGAATAAAAAGTTGCACTTTTCTGACTTCCAGAGGCAGATTAGTTGATAGCTTGCCAGGTCGCGGTTAATTCTGCATCACTGCTTCTTTGTTTCAGGCAGGGGTGGGGCTTTTCTTATACTTAGAATAATTTGTCTCTTAATCACACTGGATAAAGGTAGAAGGTGTTTATACAAAATCTTAAACCCTTAATTATTAAAATTCTACTGTATACTTTACCTGTGGAGAGGCAAGCAAAAGTCACCTGATCTGCCTTGTTTTCCCTAAATAGTCTCCTGATTTGAGCGGTCTAATAGTAGCAGTTTCATTATTGATAAGCCTGTTGTTTAATTTCTTTTTTTCAATTAATACCTGCTCAAATTTCCAACCAAAAGTCCAAACTGCATCAAATTAATTTACAGTTAAATAAATTAAGGGAGTATTTAACCGACCTAACAGATAAAAAAATAAACTAAACCATCACATTTGAATCACAAGAAGCACAAGAGAATATTTGGCATTTTTACTTTATAAATGAAAACTAGAATTCATAGTCATGTGTAAATTTAAGCCTACGTAATGATTTTGTTGGATGTGTATCAAAATATGTTGAAAAACATAATACCTTTCTCATAAGCCCCTTTTTGTCTTTTTGTGTGCAGACTCTGTGTCCAGTGAGACAGCCTTTCTGGAGGACTATGTTCAGGGCATAGGGGACACTGTGGAAATGTCGTGTGACCTGGAAGACCACTCAGAGCCCGTCGTCTGGTTCAAAGACGGCGCCGGGCTGGTGCCGAGCAACCGGACGCGGCTGGGCCAGAGGATGTTGCGCATCATCAATATATCTTACGAGGACTCGGGCGTCTACTCGTGCCGGCTCGCACACAGCAACACGCTGCTCAGCAACTACACCCTCCGCGTGACAGGTGAGGGATTTTAACTCTTTAGTCCTTCTCCATCGCAAGAATAGACTGATGCTTTGCTTATATTGTGCTCAAGCACTTCTGTTCAGTTCACCTTTTTCTGACATCTAGAAGTCTGTCTAAGTTAATGAGGGAAACAGTCACTCCTTTGCTGAACAGTAATAATCCACAATATTATATAACCTGTGATGATGAATTTTGTGCAGCAGTGTTGTGTTTAGTTTAGCATGGATCAGAAATAAGCGTAATACTTTGTGCATAAAACTTTTCATTGTACTTACAGGTAGGGCTGCACGATTTAGAAAAATATATAATTCAAGCAATTATTTTGACTGATATTGCATTATGCTTTTTAATATTTGTGCAGCTCAACTTGTAGGTCATAAATAATTATTGCAATGTAGATAAAGATTGAAAAGATGTAATCCCGTTTTCAGTGACATTTCCCTTGAAATAAGACATAACACCGAGGACATACTCATTTTTTAAGACACTTGAGTCCCTAGCAGAGTTCCAATGGAAACAGGCACTTTGGCTGCACCCTGTTGCGCTCTCAGAAAACCTACCTGCCTCAGTTTTTCTGCCCGTCTGACAGACAACTGAGATTCAAAGTATTTCCTATCAATAAACACAGTGGAACAGTTACAGCAGTGATGTCTCGACATGACAGCTTTTCATAACGCTTCAAAGAAAAAACAGTGAAAAACTTCTGCTCAGGGAGGAAAGTTCTATTATTTTCTCCTCCTGCTCAGTTTCAACTCCCAGTTAGCCGCCTGCCAAGCTGCACACACACGCACACACACATTTACAGCATGACTCCGGCGCAGACTTTCACCAGCTAACACCCGGCCAAGTCTCACACAGATTCCCCCTCCTGATGCAGTCAAAGGTGAAATTCATTATCGTATGAGGGGATGAGTAACGTCTTAAACAAGTGTGTGATGCAAACAGAGCTCTAATAGGAATGCGGGAGAAGAGGAGGTGAGGGGTGTGTGTGGGTGTGGGGGGTCAGGGAGGGAGCGAGCAGTAGCTTAAAAGTCTGGCGGCTTTTCTTCCCGTAAAACTCATGGACACCAGCTGAGCCCGTTATTGACAACTAATTAGAAAGCAATTAGCTCGAAACATTTCATCATTGAAAACAGATGGGGTGGCAAGAAATGAGAGGGTTCGCTCCCTCTCAACTCACCCCCCACCTCCACACACACACACACACACACACACGCATGTGTTTGGCTGCAAGCCTGGGAGAAAATGGCCTTTTCCGGGACTGATCAGTGGTGGACAGCTTCTCCTCCTGGACCCACAGATCATCTTCAGACTGCAGGACAACACATGCAAACACAGTCCCCACATCACAGACTTAAAAGGAAGAAAACATTCATCTTTGCTAGTCATGTTCAGCTTTAAAAATCACATTTTTCTTTTCCTTCAAACAAGTGCAATATAAATCTCCCATTGAGATGAAGTGAGACGACTGCATTAGCTTCCAGCTCGGCTTTTTGAGGAGAAAAACCACACAGAAAGCAAATTCATCGCAGCCCATTGTCAGGCATTTTATATCATTCTAACACTCAGTACATGTTTAAATTACTTGTGAAGTCAGACTTTATACAGTTTGTGGCGGCAATATCCTGTTCTCTTCCCTCTACTTTAAACACAGAGCCTCAGCTCCATCTAAAGCACACATGGACTATTGTGTTTTTCCTCAAATATTTGAGTAAGGTGTCAGATATTTAGTAGCGGTATCAGATTTAACACCTGGATGGCGTCCAGACAGCGAAGAGAACGGCCAGCTCATTTTGTACACAAACACACACACACACACACACACTAACACACACGGTACACATGTTGGAAGCAAGAGGCTCTAATGTGAGGGGATGAAAGATGTTATCTGCAAAATGAAATGTATGAAAATTAGCAACTTGTGTTTAGAGGTTTGTGGAAGCAACATAGATATCTAGAGGGCTGGCTAAGAATTGGCACATATTTTTGCTAAAATTGTAACTTTCAAATTCAGATTAAACTGTGTTGTTATTGGCAGTGATTAAATTGAATTGAATTGAATCCGTCAGACTTTTTATTCTTATAAATTCACTTTTTAAAAACGTTTTAAAAGCAGCCAGGTATCTGCTTTAGCTAATCAAAACTGATAATATGGTTGCCATTTCCTTATGTTTTGATGCAACAATTATTAAAATGTATATTGGGGTTTCTTTTCATAGTTAAAAAGTGGTTGTCACTGATGGCAGCCAAAGGCCAAGAAATAGTTGGCAATTTCTCAAAATAGTTTCTTAAATTTCTGTTATTTATCAAGGATAAATATAATATAAAATATCATATTAGCACAGGTCCACTTTCTAGAAATATTCTGTAAGCATTCAAACACATATCAGTAAATACTATTTCTCATTACTTTCCATTGTAAAAGTGCAGTTGTAGCTCCACTTTAGTGCAGTTGATGGTTGTAATGGATATTTTGAATTCATTTATCAATTTTGATGTACAAAAAAGTTTGATTAATCTAATATTGTGGGGTATGTTCAAAGTGTTAATAGTGTCTAATTAGCTATTGCTAGCAGGCCAATATGCTAAGCAAAGATAGTTAACATGGTAAACATTTTATCTAAATTTATTAGCATGCTGACGTTAGCATTTAGCTAAAATGCAGCCTCACAGAGAGGCTAGCTTGGGTGTTGTCTGAAACTCACCTGCTGTTCTCTGATTTCACTACTTTCACTCTTTTGTTATCTTTATTTTAACAGTGATGGAACTTATCCAAACTGTAATGTGAGTCTAAGACTTCTCTCTGCTGATAGAATGACAGAAACATAAACCTGCTCGTCAGGAGTTTCAGGAGCAGTTTTAGCTCACCGGGGTTGTCAAGCTAACATCTGGCTCTCATTAACCAGACCTGTGAAGCTGAACCAGAAAACTTTGAGGTCAGATTGAAAATAATTACAACGCAGCCATGAAAATGTGTGATATAGCGAATCTAAACAGTCGTATCTGCGACTGGAGAGTAATTAGACGCCATCTGACACGCTAACTGTTAGCGAGAGTTAGCGTATGTGTGTGTTGCAAGAATTGTTTTTGTCTGTGTCTACACACATGTGAACACACACTCACACGAGGACTAATGACTCTCATTTCTAACGTCTGGGGAAATGTTTTGATTGTGATTTCTGAGCGAGCCGCCACGCTGCAGAGAACTGTAGACTCATTCAAGAGTTTCTCAATGAGCAGAATCAATTTTAATATGCATTTTGTGCATATGTGTGTGTTTATGTGTGAACACACACCATTTAATCTCCACTGGGCAATTAACGTGCACAAAATTCCTGCTTTGTTTGTTTTACCTCTTTATTTCCTTCTTGTCTTGCACGGAATCATTTCTGGGCTATAAGCTTTCCAGATGTACCTTTTGTGTTATCTGATGGCTAACGTAGTTCAACTAGTCAAAAGAATGGAGAAGTTTTGTCCAGATGACTGAGAATAGATGGAAAAAGACATTTGTTCCCCATTTTTTAAAACATAAAATATTAATTCCACTCTGTCTTATTTTTTTTAGATTCTCTGTCGTCTGGTGATGATGAAGATTACGAAGATCAAGAAGATGCAGGTAATGGAAATGGTGAATTCTTAATTACTATTTTTTTTTAATCACGTTTTTTGACTTAAGCACTGCTGACTAAACTGACAGCATAATGTGCTAATACACTACCATGTAATTGTGTGAAATTTGCCAATTATATTACAAATCCGGTAACCGGAATAGCAAAAGAACTTTGCCTCAAAGTTGAAACAATGATGGCTATTTACTTGCAAAATACTGTTTTACTGCTTCAAAACATGGTTGTAGGTCATTGTCATCCTTAACAATTATTTTTTTAATTGTGTTGTTTTCAGCTCAATTGTTGACTAATTATTGTGACAACCTCCAGTTTTTTGTCCCCAGTCAATAGTATTTTAAACCTTTAAACACTAAGCATTAGTGTGTCCTTGAGCTCTCACCTCAAATCTCCAACCTGAGTCCCATTGAGGAGCGTGAACTAGGTCGTTAAGCTTAATGAGCAGCACCTGCCACACAGACTGCTGAATGAACCTGAGAGTGGCAGCTATTAACTGCTGTGAAGGGTCAGAGAGAGGAGAAGGAAGATGTTTAGATGTTTTAATGGGCATCATGCAGCAACATTTTTTTTACCATTTTTTTCCTCAAAATTCTGTTAAAATGTATTGTCATTTTTGTTTTCATTTTTTCAACGCTAAACCAAGGGAAAAAAGTTGAATCTTATACCTCTCTAGACTGAGGCATATTTCCTAAAACAATGCCCATTACATGTCAGTCAGACTTTAAATGTCTACTGCATAAGAAAGTGGGAAATAAAATGTACATCAATCTAGTTACAGTGTTTTCCATACATTGATAATATAAACTAGACCGCCACGTATTGATTTTCTATCATCATCTTCCAGTTACTTGATTCTTGCAAACTTTAACAGGTTTAAAGTGCGAGCAAAGTTTTTGCTGTAGACTTTTTGTGCAACAGAAGTTCTCTTCACATTGTTTATGTTGTAAACAGTCAATCTGCATTTTACTTGTCACTATGAAGAAAGATTTGGTCTGTAGGAGCCACAAGGATTGCTTTGAAAGGAGTCTTTATGGGCAATTACCTGACTATCATCGGATTTATGCTACTGATTAGATTTTTATGAGAGTGGTCTGAGTTTTATATCTGTAATTGGAATTATATGGCTCTCATAACCGCTCACTGTCTCGATGTGCTCACATTAAAGCTTCTCCCCAGAGCACTAAACTAAACGGCACTATCGCACAGATGAAAAGGCGGCGGTTCTCCGGCAGGTAACACCCCTCTCAGCGCTCGGTTGTGATGTGAGCTGTTTTGGCATTCGGAGACGTGCTGAGTTCAGGTGCAGGTGAACAAAGAACGATGAGGGACGGCTTCTGCTGGCTGCGTGCGCT
This sequence comes from Centropristis striata, assembly GCF_030273125.1. Lineage (NCBI taxonomy): Eukaryota > Metazoa > Chordata > Actinopteri > Perciformes > Serranidae > Centropristis > Centropristis striata. The sequence continues at coordinate 13,176,177 of NC_081532.1, forward strand.
TTACACGCTCTGTTCTGTCAGCTAGCATGACTCTAGAGAGACAGAAATCGTCTCCACCCCTCGGCGGGCTCTCGACCAGCCAGACGCAACACTGTGCTGCCTTTGTTGTAGCGCACGGAGGGAGACAGCGGAAGGTGAGACGCAGACAGTCACAGACAAACGAAAAAAATAAGAAATGGAATGATGGAAATACGGCGAGAGCGGTAGAGATGACGGAATAGAGGTGAAGTGAGTGAGACAATAGAGTCTGACACACACTCTGCAGAAAGAGAGAAATAGACGGATTTCAGTTATGTTTTTACCATTACAAATACTTAACTTCTCACAGAGGTTCACAACTGTTTGCACACTCTGACAGTTAACAGTAGTTCAAAGAAGAAGGATTCGATTATATGAGGGTTGACCTTGGAATGCAGGAGTTGAAAAACAGCCAAAAACAGACCATCATATCTTGAACTGAATCCCAGTCCACCTTAATTGCTCGACAAAACTGGTGCCAGAGGCGAAATATGGAACTGTTTTCGGTGACGGAGCGAGAGGCGGACGCCCAACCGAAATCAAAGCCTCTTTGTAAAAGTTGCGCCATAAAAAGCTCTGACAAAATCGACTGTCTAAATAAAACACTGAGACTGTGACAGTGGCTCACACTGAATGCTGCACTGTCATCGTTAATGTTACACCCACTCTATTTTCATACAACTGCATTTGTTAGTGAGAGATGGGGGGATATATGAACCGGTGGAGAACAAAACTGAGATTTAACTGAAATGATGTGGCAGCTGAACTACAGTATGTGGGCAATTAGTTGGTTAGTTGTTTGAACGTTGACACCTTTTAATAGAAATCCTAGTCATTCAAACATATTAATATCATTAATGTTTGTATTTAAATTCTCACTTCCACCCTGTGCATAAAGGGAGAAGCTGGGTTCAGTCATTGGTATAGATGGGTGCACATAGATAGATTGTGATGCCAGCAGTAACTTGCATGATCTATTATTTTTATTACAGTGATCTAGTATTAATGGTTTTTTCATTAATGTTTGTGATTTGGATGCTAGCTCCATTTAGCTCATTCTATACTTATTTAGCGAGGTAGTAGATTTTTCATTTTTACTCAAGACATCATGTGAAAACTTGTTCATTTTTTATTTTTTACAACAACAACGACATTTTTCCATTTAAGCTGTTAAGGGTTGTGTGGAGCTGCCGATTTTTCCTTTCTCTGCGATTTTTTATGCAAAGGATTTCCTGTAAGAAATCTATATTTTAATGAGGCAGCTGATGCTGATGACAGCAGCATGCAAAGGGAGCTTTGAGAAAGACAGACTGTCAAAAACAGGTAACAACTGTTAGTAATGCTGTTTGGAAAATAATAAGAAAGGCCCAGTTATGGATCAAGTAGTCACCTCCTAATTTATCCTAATCCTCTCATTTTACAACTCTGAAAATAAGTATAATAATTATTTTTATGTTATAGTGGCACCCAAAAGGAATGTCTGGTAATATTATTTGCCCTGGCTCATTTTCAACATTTAATCCCTGCATTTTCCAACTTTGGATATGGAGAATAAAAATGTAATCTTGCTTTATATTGATACAGTTTTGCCTTTTTCTTTAAGGCATTTAGCTGATGCTCTTATCCAGAGAGATTACAGGAGAAAGCTACAGAATAAGCCGTACAGTAACACTGTAGAAAGCTTCCTGTTGCTGTCTTTGTATTGAAAGTCGCCGTGGATAAGCTTAACACCTGCAATGTAAAACCTGAATGTGTTTGAATGCGCGGCTTCACTTGGCGGTGAAAGCCTGAAGTGTTTTCTAAATGGGCCGAAGTGGCAGCAGCGGCAGCAGCTTACTGCAGACATCCTGAATGCCAGTAAATAGCCTCAGACTGCCAGACTTAATCTCTGGATGTAAGTCTACCTCATGACATACGAGGCTCCGATTTCCTGGCCAAAAGGAGAGGGATTAGCCCAGAAACGTTAAACCCCTATCGCTGCTTAATGTCCGCTAAGCCACCGCTAATTAGCCGGCTATGGCAGGAAGGAGCCATGTGACGAGCCACACAGCCAGACGGAGAGTCCCTGTCGGTGAGCGGAAGAGCGTCCACATCCACACGCAGGGAGGACGATAACAGAGATGTGGAGATGGTGAAAGAGTCGGGCTATTAATGAGGGAGACGGGACAGAAAACATTTGCTGATTGGCAGCGAGACAGAGAAAACTGCAGAGTGAAAGAAGAGAAAAGACAACACACACACACACAAAAAAAAGATTTGAAGAGTTGAGTCACTCGGAGCCGTCGCTGTAGCTGCCAGTTGAAATGATGCTGCTGGCCACAGCTGACTGTTCTCCGGGGAGATACACACAGACAGACAGAAAGAAAGACAGACAAGCTGCTGCAGTCATGAGCTCATTCTCAGCAAAACCTCCAGATGGCCTTCTGGGGGAAAAGGCAGAGAAGATAGACGCCTGCCCCGCAGCAACAGTAATTCCTGCACACAAATGATATTATCAACCAATTTGTAAGATTGACACCAGATTTGTGTTTCGTTTTTATTCGAAGAGAAAGATAGAAGCCATATCTGCTGCCTCTGTATCTTTCCTGTTTAAATCTCTAAAGACATTCAGACTGAGAGAGCAGGCCTTCAGGACACACGGTATGCTGTCCACTAACAGAGGTGTGGACTGAAGTCACAGAGTTTGGATTCAAGTCAGACTGGAGTCAAATTTGATGACTTTAGACTTCCAACTCGACTTGGATTTAAACACCAATAACTCTTGACTTGTCTTGGACTTGAGCTTTTTGACTTTAAAATTCTCTAAACCTTCCCAAAAAAAAACAAAGTTAGAAATTATGTAATTTAAAAGGTGCCACAAATCAATTTATTACTCATAATTTCTTGAGTCAACTAACGGTCAAAATTCAACACTTAATTCCTCAGATCTGCTGTGTTTGAACCAAAGCTGACAGCATCCAATCAAGTTTCAGGAGAGAACCACGAATAACAAATGAATACACTTTCTTTTTTTAATGTAATATATTGTTACTTATTAAACTGCCATCACATTTGTTGTAGAGTACTTTTATGGCTTGTTTAGTTTAGTTAGTTATTGAGTGCAAAGACTTGAGACTTAATTGTGTCCTGCAAAAACAATGACTTGGTCCAACCTCTGATATTCATTGAATGGACTTGGTCCAATATTACTACGTAAAAAATACTGCCAACATTTCCAAAGGGAACATTTAAATACTAGATACTTCAATTGGCATCTCATCAAAGACTTATGACTTGACTAGGACTTACCCTCTTGGAGTTGAGACTGACAGACTTGAAACTTTTCTCAATTGACTTTAAACTTGACTTGGACATCTCAAATAACTTGATACTTGAGAGCCCAACCACTGGGTCCCACCTCTATTTACTAAACTAAGAGGTTGACATTTTTATTCAGGTCAGCAAGGAGGAAACATGGACACATAGGTTGTAGAAACTGCAATTAGGCGGTTCAAGTCAGTTCAAGTTAGGTCATGTCAAAGTGTGACATTCATTACTCAAAAAAACTGATATAATCTATTATGAAATCTGCTTTTGGAAGGCCACATTAATATAAATCATAATACACATCACAATGTGCTAAATGAACAGTTCAAATGTTTGGTTTGAAATACCTGAATAGATCCTCAGAGGGTCATTGTGCCCCTTCAGTCATCATGACCAAAAGCTGTGTCAGAGTTATCATGATGACCCGACAAAAGAGCAAATAAAAGGTCAGAGATCTCACACGACGTAGATGAGTTACGAAAGTGAGTATCTTTTTGCAGTGTGTAAAGCAGGGTCCACACTCGGAGCCTGCTAAAGTGAAAGGGCAGTGTGTGTGTCGGGGGGGAGGAATGTTAACAGAGCCTAATCTGTGCTGTGCTGTGCTCCTGAGCTATGCAGCCTCCTTGTTTACCCTGGCAGGAGAGCAGAGAGCCGGACGCCGGGCCACGCTATGCTGCTCCGTGGCCGCCATTCCTCCGACTCTGTTTGCCTTGAGTCCCTGCAGGCCCTCCGGGGCAGCGTGCCTTCAAAGAGCTCCAGTGTAATCTGTAATGAAATCTGCCTGTGTGCTCGCAGGCGTCAGCGAGGGCAAATTATACAATTACACAATTAGACCCCCACTCCTCCTCCTCCTTTTCCCCCAGATCGGTGTCTGAGCGCTGAAGGGCCTTGTGCCGTGGCGATCAGCACCGCACTGTGTCCTGCTGCAGCTAATTGCTGTTGCACTGAAGTTGGGCTGATAGAGAGCCACTGTCACGCTCCTCCGACCCGCAACACAGCGCCAGGAGTCAGAGGAAAAGTGAACAGAGCTGCAGGGGTTGTGTGTGGGTGTGTGTTCATGTGTGTAGAACACTTGTAACTGCAATACCGGTCCAGTTACAGAGGGAATGTAGTCATACTTTACAAAAATGCACCACATGCTTACAGCATTCCACTGCAAGAATGCACAATCCTTGAATGTTTTTATTTTAATAATAGAAAATATTTAGTTCATTTTAATTAGCATCTAGATCTGCATCACAGTGAGAGACAATCATAGGATAAAGGTGCCAGATTTTACTTCCTTTGAACTACTGCACTTACACAAACAAAAGCCTTATCTTGTAAGAAAAGAAATTATTCGAAAAAATGTTTGGATCCTCTCCAATTTCTCTCCTGTTATTTTTTGCCTATGGCCTAATTTTCTACCAAATTCCATTTAAATTAATTACAATTTTGAGATACCCTGCTAACTATTCACTCGTTTCCAATGCATGATTTGGCTCAACTCCTCAACAACTAACTTTTGGCACCAAATGCTCTGCATAACTTCGTTTCCACTGCAAATAGAACCAGGTCAATGAAGGCTGTCAGTTAAAGTGACGTTGCATGAAAATACCATCATCATCTGGCAGATTCTCCATCCAGCTCTGAAAGGAATGTCTGCACTTCTTCAGTGAACCACAGCATGGGTTTGCAGGCTGCCAGTTTTTTAAATCTGTATTTGGTGAATAAAAAAATGGCAGTTGCTATTGATGGTTGACAATTTAAAAAGCGCAGGTTTGTGCTGGTGTGTGGTTTTGCTGTGTGTTAGCTCCACCTGCTATTATTAGCTTGGCACGCTTCGAACCTTGACCAAGGTGGTAACAAAAAAAAGTAGCAGGTACCAGGCAGGATCCACAACAGAATATGGTTCAATGTGAGTCGAACTGTGCCAGCACATTGCATTTGAAATCATTGGCTGAAAATACAGATACAGATACAGATTCTTATGGTATCTGTCAAACTTTGAAAGGGAAAGATGGATAATCAAACAGCTTTGTGTCTGTTGTCAAATCATAAATATATCACTGAGTTTGGATGATGCTTCAGGCGAATAACCCAATGCAATATTGCAAACTGGTAGCTGTAACAAAATACTTTTCCCCAGTAGGCATATCCATTGAATGTGTGTGTAAGTGTGTGTGAAGGTGTAAACCAAACAAACAGCACAACAGAAGTACATTCGTGTATTTTTAGGCTCCCTGAGAGATTCCCCTCCTCAGTTAACCTCTGCAGCTGACAGGTGGACATGACACTGTAACTGCTGAGCTCAGAGAACATGTTATGGTAAACCACTTTCCACTACAGTGATTGCATATCCATGCAGGGCAGGGTTATCTCCAAACCCGTCCCTGTGGGGTTTGAGGGGTATCTGCTTTGCCCGCCCCGCCTCCCTCCTAGAAGATGCCACTACCCTCTGCTGAGGAAATACCAGCCACCCAATTAGACACGGGATGGGATTCCTGCGCGTTGCTGAGCATACAGAGCACGACTCTCCGCAGTAAATCAGAAAACACACTTAAACCCAAATATCGACTGCTGTCTCGGAAAAGGCTGCATTCTTTTACTCTCTTACACTGCAAAGCGCCTGTGTCAACCTGATATAAGCTGTTAAGAATCCAGGAGCAGACCAAAATAACATGACTCAAAATAAGGAAACCACTTCTAAATCAAGTAATAATCTATTTTCATACATCGGTGCATTGAAGTATATCTTTATTTACACACAGCACGCATTAATTCCAATAAAAAAGCTAAGAAAGTTATTAAAATATCACAAATTTAAGAAGATTTGCAGCATTTCTGCTTTAATCACTTTAGGTCTGCATTTTAATCTCAAGTGCTTTCTAAGCTTCAGTCATTTCCACAGGAGGTGTTTACTGCCCACATCCAAAAACATCAGTTTAAAATACCTTGAGACAAAAACAGGGTGAAAATCAGTTTATACCCATTCTCTTTTAAGGGAAAAAAATGAATGTATAGCTTTTTTGTTTTTTTGTTGTGCTCTGTCACCAGCTGAGGGAGGTCAAATCAAGTTAGTAGAGCACTAAAACGGAAGTAGCCCGAAGTCCTAATAGATGGTGAAGATCTGGGTATTTCTTATGCAAGGAATTCAAACTTTTCTGGCATAGTGCGCCACTGAGACACTTTGAAAGGGAATAAGCAGATCCCACCTCCAACACTGTTGATGAGAAGCAATTGCTGCCATCTCTGTTCAGACATAAAGGCCAAGCATCACTTACAGAAGATTAATATCCGGAAAATATGAAGAAGAAAACGTCACAGCAGTGCCCACTCACTTTGACTGACAGGTGATCTTGTGCAGAAACGCAGCAGTTAGCACTTAGCCGCTAAAGGTCAGCGACCAAACCAATCTCAGTGTGTTTTTGGGACAAAACCATGGAGACGTGCTGAATCCACACAGGAGTCTATTTTGGGTTAAAGACATCATAGTGGCTGAAGGATCAGCAGCAGCAGCAGCAGCAGCAGAGGGAAGGTGGAGGAGGAGGAGGAGGAGGAGGGAGGACCACACATCAGGAGAGAGACTGTTTAAAAACTCAGTGTGTGTTTCTGTTTGACCGAGTGTGTGTGTGGCTGATTGCTATGCCAAGAAAACAATGTGTTCAGACTCCTTGGAGGGTTGTCCCACGCTGCGCAGAGTGTCGCTCCGAATACACCGAGACGGAGGAGACACAGAGAGAGAAGTAATGAAATCTAACAGATATTTCCCTTTTAAGGTGGAGGCACTGTGTGTATCTGTGTGTGTGTGTGTGTGTGGCTGCACGTGGAGAGCGTTTGTCTTAGCGAGCTGGGGAGTCTCTAACTCAAGCAGGGAGCAGCGTTCAGATGCTCCATTAGAGTTTGTAAACACACACACACACCGAGTTCATAGTCTGCTCAACAGAGTGAAGTAACGCTCTGTTTGTTTGCTTTCTAAGAAGAAGAACGTCTACGTCTTTCATCGCTGAACCGCTCTCCTGGTCTGCTTGTAATTACTCTGTGAAGCAGAAGCCAATAAAATGTGTCAGAAATGCATCAGAAAGCATTATGATAAACAGACACACATGCTGTAGATCAGAGCCAATCACAGACAGGCGACACCTCTCTGACGTCTCACCTGAGTTGAGAAAATAAAAGCCCGCCCATGTGGTGCCAGAGGGTGAGAATTACTTTTTGTTTGACCCGAGTCTGATAACTCACACACAAACACACACACAAGCGCAGACATTGAGATGGTAATTAGCTCCTCTCTCTCCTCCTGCATTTAGAAAGTAAAAGAGACATCTGATGACCGGTCAGCCACCTCCCCAGCTTTTGTCCTGGGAAACACACACACATACTCACACAGACCTATAAAGAGAGTGAGTGAGCCATGCTTCGGCGCTCTCACCCTCCACACCCACACAGCGGGAACAATAGGCCTCTCTGACTCGCTACACTCTCTTTGTCCGCCGTCTTTCTCAATACAACTCAATAAATCGCCCTGACAGGTTTCCAAACTCTCAGGATCGGACGATTCAAATGAACTCTCGCATTGTTATCAGGGGGGAAGAAGACGATGAGCTTTGTTTGGTCCTCGTGACGCTTCACGCAACCATTTTGTTTCCTTTCACCGTCCGTCAAACTGTGTTTTACACCGTTTGTGTTGTGTTGTGAACTCAAATGTTTCTCTGGGGACAAGAGGGTGGGCTCGACACTGAAGGGAAAATGAGTGCAGGTACTTCACGTTGTTTATCAGAGCGTTGAGAGAAGACCTCCAGTGAAACCACAACCTCACATCTGTTCTGGCAGAGTGCATAACTCATCCAAGATGGACCAATTTGAAGACAGGGCAGAAGAGCAAGTTGTACCGTCTGTGCCATCTTTTAGCAATTACAAAAACATGTAACTATGAATTCCTACAGGGTCTTTCCCCAAAAAATTCTATGATCTTTGAAAACATACCAGAAAATGGAAAACTACTAGGGACTGATCTGTTAGGATAAGAAAGTGGAACATCTTCAGAGTCAGATTCAAGGCACAAAATGAGGACTTGAAGACCTGAAAACAAAAACCTTCAAGTCCCAGGCTCTGACTTAGTAACATTACAGAACTATAATCACCCAAGGCATGGACACAAGTCATACTCTAGTCACAAGTTGACTTGATGTGACGAGTTGATGACTTGATGACTAGACTCAGTTTGATCAAAAAATGGTACATACAACTTGAATCGGCACCAATGACTTGTCACTTTAATTGGACTTGAGCCTTTTGACTTAAAAATACTTAATACTTTCCTCCAACCCCAACAATTAAAAAGCAAGTTACTTAAAGAATGTGCTACATATCAATTAATTTACCTTAATTTATGGAATCAACTATTTATTCCCAACAAGTCGACTTAATTACCCAGATCCACTTTGTTTGAACCGGTCAGACAGAACCCAATAAAGTCGTAGGAGAGAACCATGAAGATCAAATACATTTGTCACAGTGTAAGATATTTTGACTCCATTGTCAAAATGGTATTACATTTGGCGAAGAGGCATTATCACTTGTTTAGGACTCAAAGTTTAGCATTTTTCAGTCTTTAGTTGGGAATTGAGTCTTGCAAAACAATGACTTGGTCCAATCTCTGATATTCATTGAAAGGACTTGATATTTTATCACTACGTAAAAATGCTGTTAACACTTTCAAGGGGAACATTTTAAATACTAAAAACTTTAATTGTCAGAATTCACACCTGAAAGTTTTGCATCTCAACTTGCAGTTTGCTCACGAAGACTCGTCGCATCGTCTTGAGACTGTCTGACTTTAAACTTGGCTTGAGACTTAAGAGAGATTTAACGTGAATATCAAACCATTCAAGACTTAATTTGGACTTCTCTCAATTGACTTTACACTTGACTCGGACATCTCAAAAAACTCAGTACTTCAGAGTTATTTCAGATGACTTGTGACCTGCCAATATTCTGTAAACTAGCCATTAAATGTTTTAATAGGTTGTATGCTCTGTTGCTTCTCCATGACTGACACAACACTGTCTTTGTGTTCCACCAACAGAAGCTCCATACTGGACTCGGCCTGACCGGATGGACAAGAAGCTCCTGGCTGTTCCCGCCGCCAACACCGTCAAGTTCCGCTGTGCTGCGTCCGGAAATCCGACTCCGACCATCCATTGGCTAAAGAACGGCAAAGAGTTCAAGGAAGAGCAGAGGATGGGAGGCTTCAGGGTGAGAGAACTTTACTTCAAACATGTTAACACCTAAAGGTTACAGGAGTTGAGCTGTGATTTAAAGATTTAAATCTTCACACCACCTCCCAAAAAACCTGCCAGCAGGATGCTCTGCCTGCCTTTAGCTCCCATCAGAGTGCCTTAATCCCCCGCTCGTCCAGTCTCTGTGGAGTGTGTCCATCAGTGGATCACTGTGAGTGTTGTGATGCTCCCTGGTGTGAATTGCTATAACTGGAAGAGTGTGAAGCAGAGTGCTGAAAGAGCGCTCATGCTCTGTGAATCTTCTCACGGTAAATAAAGGTCAGAAGATGCGCCGCAGGGCTGGATGCCCCTCGGCAGGACTCAGGCCGCTATTAGCCCTGGCTAAGCTGACCGAAATAAATTCAGAGGGTCAAACTGCTGTGCTGAAAACAGAGTGGTGCACGGATACATGCATGCTCGCGTGATAGCTCAATGTTGACAGTAATGCAGCGCAGCAAACAGCTGCTGTGCTCAGTTTTGTCATCGGATTCACTCTAAACACTGGGCTCTCATGTGGAATGGCACTGCTTAAAGTTACAGGGCTTGGTTTACTTTTGTGTTGCTTTAATGGCCCTGAGCTGTAGGATTAAAAGACAAACCAAGTGTGGTAAGGACATCGGAATTCAAACAGTCAAAATGTGTGTTTTGGTTCAAAATAAACTCAAACTTAATGACATAGAAATTCTATAAAGATTCCCAGAGATGAGAAATCTTCCAGGATCCTTCTGTCCTGTGTCTCATTCAACCTCCCCCTTAGTCCTCATAGTGCATTAATAAAGTGCTGATGGATGAAATCATTAATCTGTAAAAATTAAACACTCACTTTATATTTTAAAAATGGTCTTTTTGATGTTGAAGTACTGCGAGGGAAAGCTACCCAGACAGGCATTTTAAAAGACTTTAATAAGTACAATAAGCAGAAAGAAGGAAAAGTGGACATTTCTTTCTGTGGAGCTGAAACTGCATCCTAACTTGAGCAGAGGCTGGTACTACTAAGGCAATGAGAGACGCCTTCTCCCCAGTCGAGGTTTGGCATTTAAAGAGTTAAATGTAATGAGATCCTGCAGCTATTAACAGTTTACAGAGATCTCCAACATCTGCTCCCAGCAGACCAACAGCAGTTGTCTCCCTCCCTCTGTCCCCACTCTCTCTCTCACACACACATACACACACATACACACACACACACACACACACACACACACACACACACACCTGTCACCAGCCCTCAGGACACTCCAGCTCGGGGTGGAGTGGCTCCCCGACAGCAACTTTTAGCATGTTTAGTATGCGTGAAGATTTGCTAATGGTAAAATTTGCGGCTGCGTTTTTTAACAGCAAATTAATCCCAAACTGACCAGTCAGAGAGCACTTAGATATTTATCCCATCTGTTCAGCAGATCTCTAAAGTGTCCCTTTGTGCAGAAAAGACTCACCAGTGGCACATTATAGAACACAATAGAGCTGTTTTTGTGGTGACTGATGCTATATTAAGTCATTAATGTCAGCCTAATCAGCATAATGTCACAAAGTAGCCTGTGCGGTGCTTAGCGCTCACTTTATTTCCTCCTGCAGCCGAAGCCATTTTGTGCGCTCCCCTGCTTCAGCACATGCTCCGATGGGATGCTACATGTGTAATTAGAGAGTGATATGTATAGCAGACTATCCATAGTAAGCCCTTACAGCGTATGTGAGGTCCTGTTGGCCTTGTACTGTGTTGTGTCAGTGTGAGTTGTGACACTAAGTTGTCAACAAGCCACTGAGACAAATTCCTGTACATTTTCTGCTCTGTATAGCTCAGCGGGTCGAGCTTGGCACCGACCAATGCTGCGGGGTTAGTTCCAACTGTGGCCCCCTATGCTGAAAGTGTAGGCGCTGTAAAGTACGGAAGGTGTCCAACCAAGCAGGACATGTTATATTTGTGGTGGAGGTTGACTCAGAGGTTGGATCGATTCTGATTTTATACAACAACATGAAAAGGATTTAGAGGAGAACATAAACAGTTTTGTACAGGATTATAACGTGTTGTCATGTCATCCTGTCCACTTTTCTACACACAATTCCACACTTCCTGAAATTGTTTTTCCTGTCGTGCTGCCTTTTCTTCTCAAGCAGAAGGTTTCTCAAGCTTTTTTCGTTTTAGTTTTTAACAGGGTTAGGGTCAAAGGGTCAGTTAACCTTAATCATGAAAAAGAAACACTTTTCTACCACCTGCCTTATCTTGCTGGGAAGAACTCACCCTTTTAATTCACTTTCAATTAACTTTGCTTTAACGCCCCTTCACCCTACGAGACTTTGAACAAACTCCTTCACATTTATTGTGTCTGCCAATGAAAAATATTCAGATTCTGATTACATTTTACACTTTTTTTGCAGTGTATTTTTGTGCTAAAAGCCATCTGCAAAAAACTTTGTTCTTTGTCTGCTCTCATCAGTCTCAGTAACCAAGTTTAGTTCAGTTTCCTGTGTCAGAATTTGTCATTAATATGATTTCAGTACATAATTTAACTGAAAGTGTCTCTTATTTATATCTTAAGCTACCTTAAATTCCTAGCAAGCAATAGAAATGCAGTTAAAATGCACCATTTTCCACAAGTCTTAAACAACTAATGTCATGTATTTAATCTAATGGAGATGTAACATGGAGGTGGCAGTTATTGAGATGTTCCTTCTGTGTCTTTATCAGGACTTTAACTCGTGTCCCTTCCTCCCTCCCTCCCTCCTGTCCCGGAGCTGTTTTAAAATCCAGTTTGCCAGTCACCATGTGGCCGCTGTTGGCCTTGAGGAGGTGAACGCAGAGGTCACCCTCTTTAGAATCAGGGTGCTGGGTGACAGACAAGCCTGTGACATGGTCTGGCTTCAGAGGGGTCAGGGGTAACACCTTCACCGTCCTTATGTCAAAACCTCTGCTCACCCCACCACCTCCCAGCAAGCAATGAGGCTTATTTGTCTGACAATGAAGATGAATTAAGTTCTGTCTGCAGTGCTCAATCATTGGAAAAGTCTATTTTAAAAACTCATCAGTTTTAAAGCAGTCTGCTAACAACTGAAGATCCACAGACATTTGCACATTTGCGCTGAAAATCACATTATCTCTAATTAAGTTGAGTGATGTGCCTAATACCATTATATTGCCACATAATTTTTAACATGGTTATCCTTCTGATTCTCCTTTTTTCCTTTCTTTGTTGCTAGTGTCTGTGTGCACTGCATTTCCCAGAGATCACCTGTCAGTCAAACACGATGAGAAGCACTGTGCTATCCTGATTCTTTATTCCTTAAACGTTTTCTCTAGATGCCCTCTGGCTATTCATGATATTTTTAGACAAACTTACTCCACTGTGTAAGCTGCAGGAAGCATAAAATGCACCATTTGTTCAGAATAAATCACTGAGAAACAACCAGAATCACATCTAGTCATTTTATTTAGTTACAGATATTTATAAAAATCACGAGGCTAGAAGAATAATCAGGGTTCAGTGTTTCCAAGATTGGACCGTCATTGTGTAGACAGACATGAGACGGACTGAAAGCAACAATCTGTTGTCAGGACAGACATTCAGTCTCGCTGTGTCACAGCCCTCATCACCCCACCTCACATCTGCCTTGTGATGAGTTCATCTTGCAGGGTTGGGGGTAGATACGAGGGCACCCGGAGCCCTGACAGCCTGACAATGGCCTTCTAAAGACTCTATTCCTCCAGCGGGGTCCTCAAGGTGAAGCTGGCATCCGTATTGAAAAGACAAGACTGTTTTTGAATTGACAGCCGTGGTTAATTTCAGCTGAATAAATCATGTCCGTGTCCAATTTTTTAAAAAAGTTTTGGACGGGTGATGGGTGATTTTGTCACCCGTCTCTCCGGCACGGGAGAGCGTGTGTGTGACTGTAAGTGACTTGCTAACTGATCCATGCTGATCAGCACAGTGCACTGCTCTTCACTCTGCACTGCCTACCAGCACAGTTTGTCATTTACTCTAAGTGCCTTCAGATCAGTGTGAGGCAAAGTTAGTGACTGAGGGGGACCATTAAGGTCCATTACCCGCCTTCAAAAATACCTCCTGTCTTCAGACTGGAGTGGTTGAAAGTGGCCTTTCTAAGGATGCACCGTGTTCTGCTTTGTTCCCTGAACACAACCATTTTTACAAGGGGTTCATCTTCTATACAGGCGAACATCACACTTGCTGTCATCAGGTTCACTCTCCTACAGAAAAAGACTTATGTTCAGTTCTATTTTCTTTATTGTTTTTCTCCTGGTTCATTTGTGAAGGATATTTTGTGTAATGAACTTTTTAAGGCAGTAATGTTTCCTGGAAAGCCTTAGTGTGGGTCACGCTGCATTGAAGAGCTGCTGAAAATAACTTTCTTTCAGTAGGTCTGGTTTTTAGTGGACAGTTTTAATGTACCATGATGGTCTGGATGCTTTGCCTCAAAGTAATGTATTGCTGAGGGGAAAATTCCTACAATTTGTAGTTTGGAAAGAGAGTAACACTTAAGATTTAAAGTAGAGTATCAGCAACTTGAGTGCATACATGTCAGTATTGGTGGTATAATTAGCACAAATCAGACAAATCCGTAGATTATCCAGTTTTATGGGCCTGTATAGTTGTACACTTAACATCTCCTCAGTATATTCTTTCCCAGGAGCACATCAGAGCTTGTTCAGACATTTACTTCTATCTTACAAGCACTTTGTAAGTCTATTGAAATGCAACACAGAGAACTAAATGGTACGTTTGTTGAAACTAAATGAAACGGTAAATAGGATGTGTGGCTCATTTGTAAAATGGAAAATGAAATTCCAGCAGGGCGACGTGCCAGAGTATTGTGCGCCTTCCCAGACAACTGTGGCGCTCGGAGCCTTGTCCATTATGGCAGGGCAGGGCCTGGAGGTTAAAGTTCACCTCTCTATTGAGCCATCAGATGGAGGTGGGGAGAGATGGGCGTGTCGCCAGCCTATTGAGTCAGTCTTTGACAGCCAAAGCCAATGCTGTTGTATGCTGCCACATATGGTGGAAGGGATTTTATTGTGCTCATGCTAAACTGCGGCGGCACAAGCGAAACAAAAGTTGACAATGTAATTATTGTGTTTCATTTTGTCCAGGTCGCTCGGTGCTTAACTGATTTTTCAATCCCTGTTTTGACAGCTTTCCAAGGCAGGGCTCTTAAACTGGCTCCACACTGTTACTTTTTAAGACTTTAAGCACTTTAAATCCTTGTTTTTCCAGTCCAGATTTTAACACAGCCTGGATTGTGAGTCTCCGTAGGCCGCGTAGGAATTTCTACACTTTGCAAGATTATTTTTGGACTCTTATTAATTTTAGACCTTCCACGGTCATTCACCTTTCTCCCCTGTCGTTTGACCAAAATACACCAGGGATATCAAAAGAGAGATTATCCTGTTTATTTTGTTTCCTCAACCATTTCTTTCCCGTTTGAATGCTCTACTTCCAATTTTACAGTCTTCGCCTCAGTGTTGATGCAATAGCACGTAGAGCCAAACTCCGGCAATAGACCCACAAACTTTGCCAGCTTTAATAGCGAGCCCTCAGGGCCGCTTCTATCTATTTCCGCTTTCTCTGTAGGTCAAATTAGACGGTAGCGCAGATCTGGGCCACTGGTCCGCTCTGACACAGTCATAAATTCTGGTAACTGGCCCCGCTGGTTCTGACAGGGCTATTTTGCGAGGTGAAGACGGAGGGTTTGGACTATAAAGGGAGCAGAGCTTCCTGTGTTTTCTCAGACAACTACCACACTGCAAAAAATGTCTGTATCTTTATGAACCGTTTAAGCTGGCAGTCAACACGTGAATTCTTGTTTTGATTAAAAAAAAGTGAAAGAATCTGCCAATAGGGTGAGGTAACCTCACTGTTTTCCATGGCAGGATCTGTAAGGCAAGCAAAAATATCTTAAAATGATTTATTTGTCTCAAGATATTTCATACTACTGAAGTCCCAACCTACTCCTCTTTTCTTTTTCCTCTGCACAAAGACTGCATGTTGGTTTAATGTCTCCTTCAGATACTCTTTTTACAGTGTGAAACTCCTTGTCCATTCCCATGGCTTGTGCCCTTCTGTAGGTCCACAGCCAAAGCCCTAAAACCTTTAAAGCCTCGTATGACTCTAACGTAAGCTCCTTAATAATTTAATTCTGTTTGGAATCTGGCATGATTGGAATGGATGGGATTATCACGTTTGGGGACTAATGCTGCAGGTTCAACAGGGGTTAGCCAGTGTAACATGGTCATAAAAGCAAGTAGCAAGTGCAGAGAAAATAATTAAATGTGCCAAGGGAAAGACAGAGGGGAATTTAAGTGGAAATGTCACTCAAAGTTAATAAAGAGGGATTCTATTCGGGTATATGTTGCATGTTAGAATCCAGTAGATATCCACACTTAAAGCAGCTTTAACATCAAGGGAAGTCTACTGATTAGCTGACATCAGACACCATAAACTACTGGTCATACCTGACCAAGTAAGGCTATAACAGCAGAGTGACTGAGTGCATACAGCTTGGTAAGAAAGTGTTTAATTGCTTGTAAATTCAACTTTTCATTTGGAAATGGAAAGTTGTGTTTTTTCCTCTTTTATGAGTTGCATATTCACTTTCAGATAAACACAAGGGACAAATTAAAGTAAAATAACTCAATAAAAGCATGAAACATATAAAAATGCAAGTGCTTCCGTGCAACAGGGAATGGTTTGATAAATATGAAAATGATGTGAATAAAATACGGCTGTTGCAAGTGAAACAATGTTTTCCACCATCTCAATAAGACCAAATTATATAACATAATATTTATTGATGGCTGTGATTGTCTCTGATGCTGTACAAACCTTTTGTTATTTCAGGCTGTGTTGTGGATATGGATTTGTCACCTATTTGTAAAATTAAAAAAGTAATCAGTGGTGGAAGAAGTATTCATATCCCTTACACCATGAAATTACTCCACTACAAATAAAAGTCCTGCGTTCAAAACTTACTTCAGTGAAAGGACAAACGTATCAGTATAAAATGTAATTAAAGTAAAAGTACTCATTATGCAGAATGGCCCCACTCTGATTGTTTTGTTAAGATATGGCTAATTTTCACTACTTAATATATTGTTTAGTTAAAAAAAAAAAATCTAATCACTTTAAATTTATCATTTTTTTAATGTTAAATCTCCACTTACAGTACAATATTTGCCTCATAATGTAATGGAGTAGAAATATAAAGTATTTAAATGCAATAATATTAAAGTATTAGTAATAGTAGTAAAGTAAATGTAAATGTACTTAATTACATTCCATCACTGCACGTATTACACCCAAATCAACAAAAATGTATTTCTCATTGCAAGTGCTTAATAAAGTACTTATTATAAATATTTATTGATAAAATTAACAACTGAATATTGTAATGAGCAGATTCCCCAAATGTGAACATACAAAACAAGATAAAAATCAGCTTTGTTATAAATCTTGGAGCTCCATTGTGCTGACAGATTTAGTTAAAGGATTACATACTCCTGCGCAGATTTATCAAAAATCCATTTTTTATTGAGATGAAACTAAGCTGAGATTTTGAGTGCAAGATTCTTTCCTTGACAGCAGCCATAATCATGTCCAGTTACATGTAAAATCAGAATGTGCACAGTAACTACAGCTGTCAGATACATTTAGTGGCATCAAAAGTTCCTTCAAAGTAAATGTACCTTCCCTGGCTACAAGTGTTTTTTTAAATTAGGTCTTTTTATGAAACTGAGACCTAAATAAGACCATAACTCTGATCACAGTCTCTTTCTGTTTCTGTTGGTGGTCTTGGCCTCTACTGAGCATCGACTTCAGCTCGTATTTTACCACCTTCTAGCCTTCCTCCTCATGCGTCGCCTCTTTTTTTATTCCCCCTCCTTCTCCTCCTCCTCTGCTCTCAGCTCGGGCTCAGCGACCGCAGCAGAAGGCGTCACTCATCTGCTCATGAGAGCAGCCATTGACTTCAGTTTGACTCCCCGACTCTGAGAGGGGTAGACGGGGTGGAGCCAGCTCCTCTCAAAAACCATTTGCCAGCGTCGAGCGGGCTGCCTGGTCTATGTTACCATGCAACTGCAAAAAGCACACACAGGCATAATATTTACACTGTTAAATTATTTTCCGCATGCGCCTCCAAGAGAATGAGAGAGAAGGAGTGTATACTGTAAGACAGAGGGAGAAGAAGGAGGGGAGGAGAGCGTGATCCTTACAAATATATACGTCCCGTGATTGGCTGGCGTCCGAGCTAAACGCGTGGGGTTAAACGTTTGTAAAAACACTAAGCCCTCTCTGGGTCGGCACATTTTCCTACGCAGGTGATGTTAAGTGTTCCACCCTGAAAAGCCTCTTTGTTGACATCACTCAGTCCCTTCTTTAGTAATTCTGACCTCTTTCGGTTGGAGTTCACTCCACGCTTGTCTCGCAGCAGTGAGCACAGCGCCGCATGTTTCCACTTAAGCCGCGGAGGTCGTCCCTCTTGGCCCGTGGAGACTCTGCCTGTCGATGCGTAGCAGGTTCTCTGTTCTCGCCTCGCCGTGCTGCGCTGTGACGGGCTGCTCACTCTGCCTCTGAAGCAGCTTCTGAATCTGTCAAGTTAGTATCTGTCTGCCGCTGCCATCCACACACACCTGGTTTGAATTACGATGCAAAATTTAAACTTCGTCTCTCCGGGGATGGATTGCTCTTGACTGGCACAGTGGAACCAATTTCAGAGGTGAAAAAAAAACCCTGCTTGCCTTCACTGCAGGGGGAGAGAAGGAAATCACTTTAAGAGACTAAACTGTAAATAATCCCATATGCAGTGTTCTTTAAATCAATTAGTTGAAACGATTTGAAGCTTTGTGACATTCTGTTTTCTTGCCATCATTGTTTAGTAACTTGCATCTTGAGAATTACTAAGTATGTCACGTCATATTTCTTCAGTATAAAAACGTGTAAAATCTGATGTGCAGCAGACACCTTCTCATCTGCTCCTCAATCCTTTTGATCTCAGTTGTACTTTGCGCTGTGGGCACACAGAACTGTTTCTCATCACACCCTGTCAAAATATTGTTTACTGCACATCTCTTCTGTTCTGCATCAGCCAGTGTGCAATTAATAAAAGGAGGTTAAAGTTGTATTACCATTTTAAATGTTTGTTCAAAAGGGTTTGCACCTCAGTAAACACACGCTGCACACAGCACGCTCTGTTTCACCAACCTGGCCGCTCTGTGATGTTTCATACCAAAGGATATCAAAGGAGGGAGCGAGGGAAGAGATGTGGATGGTTTACTCTGGACAGAGCGCTCAGTTGTTAGTGAGAGAGGCGTTTGTTTATTTCTATTTCAGCTTCGGTTTGTGATTTCGTGTGCAGTATTTTCTTGGTTGAATCTTGGTTATACATTTTTTACATCTTCTAAAATGCCTTCTAAAAGGCCTGAGATATATACATAAACATTTCTTGATACTGTATGTTATCATAAGTGGAAATTTACAGAATAAGCACTGAAAATATGACACCAAGCTACCCTGGAGGTTTCTTGAAATCGGCTAAGCATCCTCACAAATGTAGATGTGCTGTAATGACACATGACTGTTCTTTCCTCCCCCTCCAGTTGAGACACCAGCAGTGGAGTCTGGTGATGGAGAGCGCCGTGCCGTCAGACAGGGGAAACTACACCTGTGTGGTGCAGAACAAGTACGGCGCCATCACCCACACCTACCAGCTGGATGTGCTAGGTAAACAACATGGAAACATTTACTCTCACTTCTGCTTCTGTGTAAACAACGAATACATTAGCATGCACCAGTGGTTTAAATAACCCACGAGGATTGTTGGTGTTAAAAAAAAAGAAAATTAAGACTACCGTATGTCTTCATTTCCTGCAGCACATAATTCCCATGCTAATGACTCCGTGCTTTCTCTTTCAGAGCGTTCCCCCCACAGGCCCATCCTGCAGGCAGGTCTGCCAGCCAATCAGACAGTGGTAGTGGGCAGCGACGTGGAGTTCCACTGTAAGGTCTACAGCGACGCCCAGCCGCACATCCAGTGGCTCAAACACATAGAAATCAACGGCAGCCGCTACGGCGAAAACGGCATTCCCTACGTCAACATCCTGAAGGTGGGTCTGCAGCGCACGCCGCTAATGAGTTTGGGTCTCACCTGCCGGGAGCACATCTTACCCTATGATAATTTCACTCATAGTTAATCTCTCTTAAATGTCTTATTTAATGAGTTTTTACAGTAGGTGGGTCTGTGGGGCCCACAGGCTCTTTTCACTGCAGCGTATAATTGACGAGTTCATTCCTCGAACACTACACCTTCATTATGGGAACCAAAATCTCACCTGCACTTTCCTACACACTGCAGCATTGAGAAATACACACCTAATAATAACCTAAAAATTGCTTTCTGTTCTTGTTTGTGGCACTTGCATGTGGTGCTTAAATCTAGTGCAACAGTGAACAGTGATTGGCAACTTGTGAAGGTGGATTAAAATTAAATGAATGCTTTATTAAAGGTGGATTTTATTCTTTTTCCCTCAAGGTGATCCAATTGACTTGCTTTGAAAACTTCCATCATAGCATTTACTCCAGCACCTCTTACCAACTTAAATGTATTCATGTTGTTACAACACTGTCTACAAACCAACAATAGCTTGAACAACTAATTGATCAGTTATAAAATAAGATAAGATAGATAAAATAAGTCTTTATTGATCCCCAGGGGGGAGATAAGGTGTTGTGACAACATAAAGACAGGAATAAGTACAGACAAAAAGCTAAATACAACTAATATATATGTAAAAAAAATAAAAATGTGAATCAAACAAGAGCAGTTTGAGATAAATGTACAAAGTACTGACAAGTTAAGAGGCTGATAGCTACAGTATTGGCAGGATATATATGTACAGAGTTAGAGTTGTCTATATGAATAAAGAAAATAGAAATATAAAGTAGTATATTATGTGGTAAGAAAGTACAGCATATTAACATAGTGAAGTATGATATAAGATTTAGTATATAGTGCAATAATAGTAATAGTAACAGTAACTTTTACAACATAGTATAGTTGAGTGCAGCAGTATATAAAGTAAAGGATGGACATAAGATATGGTTTGTAAAATAAAATAAAATATATCATATCATATCATATATATCTATGTGTTATGTCCACAGGACTGATGTATACATTTCTCAAAAGTTTACTTGTGGAATTTTCAAACCAATAATAGATAACAACAAAAGTCTGGAGCTTCATTTTGATGTTGAGAGATGAGAAAAAGGAGCAGACAAAGGAAAGAAAATGTCAGAAGACAAAACAATAACAGAGATAATGTGATAGTAGCAGCCAGACAACAACATAAATCCACCTTAAAGGTCATATTCTGGACATTTTAAGCTCGTACCCTTTACACCGATCGCCCAACTTTGATGAACTGATGATGCATCTTATTGCTGATTGGCCTTGTTTACTTGTTCAGGAATGAACTCTTCAATTATACATCAAGTAAGATGCAAGACTGTGAAAGAGTGTGTCTACCTGACTTGCATCTGCAGGTATCCTCGTGCATTAATAACTGATATCCTGGTACGTGTTTTTTTTTTTAGTTCAGACTGCTCTGATGTTTTGTATTGTTTCTGTTGTCTGCAGCCTTTATGGTTGCTCTGATGCTGCAATCCCACATCAAGAAATGAAGGTTAAATAAACACAGCGGGGAAGACGTCAGATCAGATAGGAGGGTTTAGTCCCGTTAAAGAGGAACTCCTGGAGGTCTCATCACCTCCCCGGGCAGCGATGGTGTTAATGAATAGAGTAGAAAGCATTCCTCGCCGAGCAGGACAACACCCTAAACCCGCTGCGAGGCATGTTTTCTTTATTTGGGGTGAAGAAAGGAAGACTCCCAATCGAAAAACCAAGAAGGCCTTTTGCTTTCTTATTTGGGCTCTCCCTTTTCTTTTTTCTGCCTCTAGAGAGAGCGAGGGAATAAAACAAACATCTGGTTTGGACTAAGTTAACTGCCGTGGTGGCGGCAACGCAGGGAGAGAGACGGGCTCTGTTAACCGCCACTGCCGTCAGATGTGCTGCGTCGCGTGGTTTGAGGAGGAGGAGGAGAGAGGAAAGAGGGAAGAGGCACCCAAAAAAGCCATGGAAAAAATGAGTGGAGGAACACAAGGAAGGGCAAAGTCAGCAGAGAGAGAGAATGTCTTACAGAGTGGTGGGTAAAGATGGAGGGCGAGAGACTCGGGGAGTGAGTGGGAGGGCAGAGAATGAAGGAACGAGAAAGAAAGAAGTGAGAGGTGAAATTGAAACGAAAGAGAGAGGCAGAAAGTGAGAATGGGAAGGAGAGAGAAACAGAAGAAGAGTGACAGGAGACAGAAACAGACTCTGTAACATTTCTGGCTTCATCTATTTCTCCAAGTGATGGATTTGAGGCTTTGCATTAGGTCGACTTTATTCAGCCGTGAGCTGAAAAAAAAATAATGATATCAAGGTAGAAGAGGGTTCTCAGGCTCTCACTTCTACAACCGGCTGCATCAATGATGGATTATTTTGCAGCTGAAGCCTTAATTAATAACCTTCGTGAGCACGAGAGATGCTCATCGCCCCAGACTCTCACTGCTGGATGAGCTCTTACCAGTTTTACAATCTTTTTGCTCTATCATTTATTAGTTAAAAAATAAAATATATTTCTGCTATGAGCAGCTGGTATAAAAGCAGAAATTTAGTGGAAAGTGATTGCCTGCGGATTAATGTGGTTTTACTAGGATATTGCTCCAAGTTGTAAGAGATACAAATCAATGAATACACATAAAACAGGATGTGACATTAGAGAAACCTTCACCGCAAAGACAAATATCTAGAGATATCTTTCTTGCTAAGAGCTAGACTGCGAGATTAATACAGTTAATATGAAGCTACAGCTAACAATTGGTTATCTTAGCTGAGCATAAAGACTGAAAACTTAATTAAGTGTTGAACTTTTCCTTTTAAATAGATTATTTACAGTATTTCAGGATTTAATAAAATAGACTTTAAACATTATGCTGCTTTGTCAGTGAACAAAATTTCTTGGAATACCTAGAAATTCCAGTGCATTACTTTTCGTAGGAGTCATAACTTGAGTCTTCTAATAAAACAGAACAAGAAGCCTCTTTAAAATCTGTTTATTTAACTTTTTGCATGCTGTGACTTTCACATAAACGGACCGACATTTGATTCAGAAATGTTTCTAGTCCTGATTGCTGTCACAACTTTTGTGGAAAAGTGACTCAAACACGAGGCTGATGAGTAAAATTTCCAGCACATTTAAGTAGCGAGGTGGATGTTTTATATAGAGTGAGAGAAA
The DNA here is from genome assembly GCF_030273125.1 of Centropristis striata. Taxonomy (NCBI): domain Eukaryota; kingdom Metazoa; phylum Chordata; class Actinopteri; order Perciformes; family Serranidae; genus Centropristis; species Centropristis striata. Next base: position 13,199,097 of record NC_081532.1, read on the forward strand.
GAAGGAAAGGAGGGAGAGAGAGGGAGAAAGAGGAGGAGAAAGACAGGCCAACAGAAAGAGAGAGAGAGAGAGGGGGGAAAGCACGCCTGTCAGCCCAGACCGCGGCTCCACGCTCTATTTTCGACTACCACATAATTGAAACAGTATTTACTGAGATCTGTGTGTGCCTCTCTCTCTCTCTGGTCCCACCACAGTTCATTCAGACTCTGCGACATCTCATGTGTGGCATATACTGCTGGAGTTAAATACAGCCGAGGGTGGGAGGGGGTCATGCAAGATTTTTTTTTTTTTTTTTTTTTTTTTTTTTTTAGAAATGCCTGAATTGCTCTTTTGATGCTTGGAAAAAGAGTTAACGATGAGCGACTCGCCCCGGCGTGGGGAGGGAGAGGGAGGCGTCTGGAGCCGAGCTCTGGATGTTCATTAAGCAACCATAAAACATGATATGTTTTCTCCTTTATGTGCTTTGCCCGTTTAATTATTCATCTGCAGTTTCTCCGCTGGAGAGCCTGTCACAAGCAATGTGTGTTCCAGCACGTGTGCGATCAAGTGTTGGTGTGTGTGTGTTTATGCATTCAGCGCACACACTTTGATTGACATACTGTAATTTCTTTAATCTGCCGATAGACGTCTTGTGTTACTGTCTAATGTACAGTGTGTATGTGTGTGTTTTTATGATCTTAACAGGTTTGACGTTGAAATGCTTTTAATCTCACAGACAGCCTGCTTTGCTATGAACGTGTGTGTGTGTGTGTGTGTGTGTGTGTGTGTACTTGTAGTCCTATGTTGAAGTAGTCAGTTACAAGTAAAAGTTAAACATGTTCAGGTTCCAGTCTTTTCCAATAGACGTAACTTTTCTTTGGTATTTAGATCTATGATTACTGTCATTTCACTCCACTCAAATGCACAAACTTTGTTGTAATTGGAAGTTTGTTAGCCAATTACAATGTTCCACATCATCTAAAGTGGACTTAGATAGAGCCACACCCCTTCTCTCAGACAGTACTATGCACACACAATACATATGTTTAGTAGACTTTGAATATACTGTTTTCTGGAAGTATAACTTTGTTAAAAGTTTTTAAAAAATATGAAAAAGTCTCTTAGGAAGATTTCTTGTTAGTCTTAACTGGGTGTGATATTGGAATGCACAGGGGAAAAAAACAAACATTAATAAGTATTTTAATCAATTTCTTCGCATTTAGAGTAGAAATCCACAATCACAACTCATTTCGGTTATATGAGAAGATTGATACCACTCTTATATTTGTGTGTTACAGTAAGTTTGTAGCTGCAGCTGAAAATCAAGTTGTATATCATTTCTTTAATTCATAGCGAATGTAAAATGTTTGCAGTATATTTCATTGTGTGTGTTTTTGTTCTCCAGGTTTGCATCTATGTTCTGTTCATGTGTTCCCGCAGGCTGTAAAGGCCTCATTGTGCCTCTTAATGTCCCCTTTACAGAGTTTTGTCAGTAAACACACTGAGGCCCACACTAAGTTGAAACTGTCTAACGTGACAGAGAGAGACGCTGGGAAGTACTGGTGTCGAGCCTCCAACTTTGTAGGCAAGTCGGAAAATGCTTTCTGGCTTAAGGTACAAACACCAGGTAAATCCTGAGCTCCGAGCGCCAGCCGCACTCCACACTCGATCCTCTGCTGTGTCTCCTCCTCTCTGCGGGGCTCCTCTTGGTTGTGGGTTTGATTGGCTCACTGGCTTGCTATTAGGACAACACACACACACACACACACACACACACACACACACACACACAGTTAAAGCCTCACATTGTGTGTTAGCTAGTAGCTATCATCCATTTTAACTCTCAGTGCCACTTTGTCTTCCTCCCAAATCAATAACAAACACAATATCACACCTTTAATTACTGTGACATCTTCAAAAGCCTCGCCCTCGCTCCCCCACAAACTATTGTTACACACAAACACACACACAAACATAAAAAAGCCAACATAAAAAAAAAACACTGTACACACAGAGCGGTATTGATTTCCCTGCGAGTGCGTTCTTCAGCTGTATTAATGTGCTTTTATATGAAAGCATGCAGCAGGACTCTGATTCATGACTGGGTCTGGATGTCACTGTTCATTACTGAGCCTGGGGAACCAGAGTCCCCCACCCCACCGTCTACCAAGCCACATCAGACATGGGGTTTAAAAACTCCCCCACTGGTCATCACACCAACCATTAGTCAAAGGGGAAAAGCCACATCTGCAGGGATGCTCTTTTTGAGTAATTTCAAGGTTATTTCAAAGCAACCATATTGAATATATTGCAAACTACAAAGTATTTGTCTTTATAATGCTAAATGTAATGTTTGTACAGCTGAAATAATAGAGAAAATGTTTTAATATACCTTTTATATGTGACTTCAAATGATAAGAAAACTTTACAGACTATGAACAAATTTTTCATTCAATTAAATTTTTAGAATTCATTAAAAAGCAATTGCAATAGCTGCAACCATGTATGCACATGCATCCACAGGTTCATGCATTGACACACACACACAGCCTGACAAACACCAAATAAACTTCAGCCTCCTAGGAAGAAAACACCACGAAAAAGCATTGGATCTAGAATAGATCCATGAGGCACTCCTCAAAGCATTTTTAGGCGTTTGAGAGGTCGAAACATTTCTCGTTTTTCACATTTGATTTTGCCAGCACACCAGCGAGGTGCCATCATTTCTGGTGATGGGTCTGCTTTGCTTTGGCATCAGGTAAACTCCATGCTGGTTTAATTTAAACTCACATGAGTTCTAGCAGCAACCAAAAGAAAACTGTTACTGTGAAAAAAAAAAGTGGTGCTGCAAAAATGACCATCTTATCAAGTACCTTTTGTTTAATACTTAGCAAAAAAAATTTGAAATTGCCGGAAGAATATTTCAGCCTGTTTTCTTTTTTTATTGTATGTTAAAAGAAGACAGAAAAAAGCCATACTAGAAAATTGTTAAAATATTCTTCTGCAATGTCAGACTTGTTCACTTTTAGGACTTAATGACATAAAATTACTTGATAAGAAGATGTTTTGCAGTGCAACAGCTTTCTGCATTGTGTGTGTGGTTTTAGATTGAAACAGCCAGCTTCTTTCGCAGCGTGGTGAAGGTGCTGCTTGGGTGTTTTCAGGTGTCGTGTTGTCAGCTGAAGGAAACAGATCCGCTGACTCCTTCAAATCCTCACTGCTGTCCTTTTCCTCCAGGGGTATTTGGTGTTTCCTCTAAGAAGCTTTTGGGCTCATGATATCTTATCTCTTCCTCTCTTTCTTTTCTCTCTTCTCCATCTTTTCCCCCCTCTCATCATTTCACAGACGGCTGATATTAACACTACAGATAAGGAGCTAGAGGTTCTCTCCTTGACCAATGTGTCTTTTGAGGATGCGGGCGAGTACACTTGTCTGGCAGGGAACTCTATCGGTTTTAATTTCCACTCTGCCTGGCTGACGGTGCTTCCAGGTATATTCCTCTTCTCTCTGCCACTCTTTGGATTCTTGTCGCCCATTTCTTCCATCTCAACTCAATGAACGATGATTGCTATTCTTTTTTTTGCTCACTAGCACATTTTGACATTCATTTTCAAACCTAATTATCATGCATTATCATAGATTGTTACTTGTTAACACGTTTTAAGTGTGCTGCAACTGTGCCGTCGCCCCTTTAATTGAACGAGCCGAACATGCAATCTAGCCTCCATTGAAAGACGCTTTTTAATCAGAGCGGATCGTCTGTTTCAATGTCTCAAGGCTACGAGGCAATTTAAAGACATTTTTGTGTTCGATGTTCAACACAATAATTACCTCCCTGGGGAGAAGCATATCACAGGTGCAATTACCTGCTGCAGGATAAAACTACAAGCTGATTACTTTCTGATCTGTTTCTCTTTTGATTTATAGATGTTATTCCATATAAAGGGGCATCCTAGAATCTGCTCAGTTGAAATCTGGTACTGAGCAAAGAAATAGTTCCCTTTAATTGTTAAGAAAAAATATTTTTGGTGAGATTAGGTGTGCAAACGTATGGATAACTGTGTGTGTTTTGACTGACATGCCGCTTGTGACCTCCTCCTCCCAAAGCAGTGAGCCCCGAGAAGGAGGACTACTACGCCGACATCCTCATCTATGTGACGGGCTGCGTGCTCTTCATCCTCGCAGTCGTCATTGTAGTTCTGTGCCGCATGAGGATGACGTCACAGAAGACGCTGCCTACGCCGCCCGTGCAGAAACTTTCAAAGTTCCCCCTCAAGAGACAGGTAACAGAAAGTAGATACAAGATTCGTATGAACACTTTTCCCTCTTTTTCTCTCTCCCTGTCTGTTCAATTTAGCTTTTTTTAATGTTTGTTTGATCGAACATGATGCAGATGATGTGGTTGAAATTATGTAGAAATTTGACCCTTTTTTTCACCAAATTGAGGTGAAAACATCATATAACCTGCTAGAAAACAGAAAAAATATACCTGTAATTATTTTGCCATAATAATTAAGCTTTTTTTTCAATTAGAGCATCAGACAAATTTTAGGGGTTGCTGGGGAAACCTTTGAATTTCCAGGGTGCTTAACAAGTAAAAGCACATATTCTCTAAAAAATCACATCAGGGACTTGATTGCATCAGATGCTGTTTTCAGCAGGTTTTTCCCTACAAATTTGAACTGCAGCAGGATTTAAATTAATTGGACAACAACCTCAATAATCAAAGGAGTAACATTATGAGCTCAAGGAAGCAGCACCCTGAATTAGTTATGGAGAGTCATGGAAAAATAGTGTTGTTTGTTTTTGCATCCGTGCCGTGTAGAGAATCCTGCAGAAGAGTGTATATTTGCAACATCGGTCTTTTCAACTTCTATAACTTTCAAGAAGAATTGCTCACAGGACAGAACTCACGCTGCTAAGAGTATAAATGAATAGAGGCGGATATTGTACATCTATCTGTCGTGGATCTCTCTCTGTCCCGCTGTGTTGATGACGTCGAGCGGACGCTGGAAGGCATCACACTGGTGACATGTGTTCACATTTATCTTGGAGCAGATTCAGCTCAGGGATATTTATGCCCTCCTGTGACTGTCAGTGTTAGTTTTAGATTTCACTCTGTGTAACGCACACTCGCCCCTCAACTGTTTGGAGAGAAACATAAAGTGGAGCAGCTGCATATCCGCAGCCCGCAGTCTGCACGGCTCTTCTCGTCAATGGCTCTCGGGGGTTCAAGACAAACCTCGGTCAAGGTCCGAGTCAAATACACGACCAAGTTCAAACAGAATACAAACCAGGACAAGATGAACAGAGTCATGCTCGAGACCAAAATAGGCAATACACTGAAAACAAGACTCAAGGATGGTTCGACATTTTGCAAAATGTGCTTGTTGCCGAGCATTAGATGAGAAAAATCATACCATTCTCATTGTGATTAAGACTGGCTATGATCTGATGTTTATAGACTTGATTCTGTATCTTAAAAGTGTCTTTGTCAGATTAAAAATCCAATTAACTCCTCGATTAGGTGGTAGCAAAGAAGTTTTTAAAAAAAGACTTTTCAGAGGGGTTGTGCTCAGAGGAAAAAATTGAGCCAACATCCATTTGTGGCTCGACCAGGACAGGTTGGAGTCAAAACAGGAATGGGAATCAGACATGTCCAAAAAGGGAAAAGGGCTATCTGCAGGTCAGGGTAGAGTTCCTTTTACAGACTTTCTCTCTCCACACTAATTGATACACCCTCACCCTCATCTTCTCCTCTTGTCACTCCACTTTACTCTCATCAAAAGACTTCTATTTGAGCTTCAATATCTTCTTCTAATTCTCTATCTTCAGTGTTGCTCTTGTCCTTTGTGTTTCCTACAATATCGGTGATCCAGAAAAGTCTTCAGTTATTGTGCTTGCACTGCGGATGCAAAGATCATTTGAATGTTTGAGATGAGTTTATCCGCTCTGCTCCACCCTGCTGGACTCCCACAGCAGCTGTGTGGTTGTTCTGTGCAAGCTCCAGCTTTCCAGCTTCATAATTGAAGGGTTGTGTTCCTCAAAATGCAAAAAGATGCATTTTAGAAAGGAAACCTATTGCTTGAAAGTCAGTTCTTTGAAAACAAACACGACTGTTAAAGCCAAAGTCAGGCTTTAGCTGGAAAGGTTGGAAATGTCCTAATTAGTCCTTTTTATATAAAAGCAGACTTGTTTGGTAATATTAGGCCTCATCTTTTAAAAGATGCTCTAATTGTAGCCTCTAAATCTTCTCTATTCTGCTACCTTCATATACATGCTCTTATAAGGCAGTGCAGGGAAAGATCTTATTGCATTTTTCTGTAATCTTTGCTTCGTTTTTGTAAAGCTAATCTCCTGGTTCTCTCCTTTCTTTTTCATAACTCTGAGTAAATCTCCCATAAACCCCCTGGCATGTTCTATCAGATATTACTTTTCATGCCTCTGAAATTGTGGTCGGGTTGTTTTTTTTTTTTAAAGCTTCACAGCATTTTTCTCATTTTCCTCCAAGTCGAGAAGTTTAAGAGGGGAGTCTTGTAAATGGACATGTTTTTGGAGGACCCCACCTGAAGGGGCCGAGCTGGCAGACTCTGACACAAACAGATTCATCAAAAGCGGGGCCGGAGCCATCAGGTCCCCCGAGCAGTCAGATAAATGGTGGGAGGATGTCGAGCCGGCGGGCTCCGGCGGCAGGACCGCCAGTCTGGAAATGGAGCTCACTGATGGATAGAGACGTCCGTCCAACCTCTCCACGCACTCGCCCACCTCTGCTCCCTCCTTCATTCGTCTTTGTTACTGCCTGATTCCTCCTGTGCACAGCCACAGGCCGGCTGTTTGTAAAAGTCACTGCTGGTGTCACGAGTCAGGCTGTTTTTTAGAGAAACTCTGAGCTGCTGACATTGGTTCGGAGATGTGTGATGTTTGCAGTCGGTCGCTGCCAGCAAGCATTCCATCTCGAAGTTATTCACTTATTCATTCCAACCTTAAATTCAAGCTTTAAATTTGAAAGGTGAATTATTTTTTTAATATGTTCATCTGGGAATTTTCCAACACACCTTTCTCTACAAACCAAAGCTTAAACATTTGCGGCATCTGACAAGTACATTTTTTTTTAAATTATATTTACCATTTCAATTTCTGGGTTATTGGCCTTGTGTTCGACATGTAAAATCACTTAGACTATCAAGAGAAAAATGTTTCTTGAGTTAAATTTATTTTCTCTTTACTTTCTCGTTTTCCACTCCAATTTTGACTTTTTGACTAATTTTGATGACCTGAGCCAACACAATCTTTTTTCTTTTTTAGTTTTCTTCTCTCTGTAAAACTAAAACTAACTAGATTCTAACTTGAATATTAAGGTCAATGTTATAAGCCTTTATAGGCTAGTTATAAAATGCTTTGTAAAAGTATTCAGCGTTGGGTCAAAGGTCACGTTAGGCTTCCTCTCCACTCTCTCTGTCTCATTGTTTAAGCTCACACCACCTCGTCTTCTTCAGAGTCTATAACAGTTTGTTTTTTGCACCCAAGCAGGTGTCCTTGGATTCCAACTCCTCCATGAACTCCAACACCCCTTTGGTGAGGATCGCCCGCCTGTCATCCAGCGACGGACCGATGCTCGCCAATGTGTCGGAGCTCGAGCTGCCCTCGGACCCAAAATGGGAGTTTCCACGAACGCGGTGAGAAAAACAAATACTTCTGCAGATGAACATTCATCACTGTTGTCTAAATGCCTGTCAGAAAGAAAACATGGTGGCTGTTTTTGCCAGGCAACATATTTCAGAGGTGACAGATACTGTGCTGTTGTCCTTGTAGCATTATGTGGTGTAAAAACATGAAGGCCATCAATACATCACGGTCACAATGACACCTTCCCCCGCCACTTATTGTACTTGGCAATCAAATCAGCCTCATTCAAAACTGTAGAAGAATTATTTTGAAAAACACCCTTCAGCAGCACTTGAAAGAGCTCTAAGATTGTGTTGCTGCTGTTGCAGGCTGACTCTGGGTAAACCTCTGGGCGAGGGATGCTTCGGTCAGGTGGTGATGGCCGAGGCCATCGGCATAGACAAGGAGAAGCCCAATAAGCCGCTCGATGTTGCTGTGAAAATGCTGAAAGGTTAGTGATTGTTGTACATGACCTTGACAAGAGCAGCAAAGGTGCTCTGCTCTGTACATTTCCTGAATGAAACCAGCAGGATGTGTCTATGTCTTTAAAAATTCCCTGTACACATAATAATTTAGTTTGTCTGGTCTCATGCCTCCCACATTCTCAAACTGAAGTGTTCTCTCTATTTTTGTCCTTTGTCACTAGATATTCACTAGAATAACACTGTCCTTTGTTTACTCAGATGATGCCACAGACAAAGACTTGTCAGACCTGGTGTCAGAGATGGAAATGATGAAGATGATTGGAAAACACAAAAACATTATCAACCTGCTGGGAGCGTGCACGCAGGACGGTGAGGCTGCACTTCATTGCAGCGCGGATAATTAACACGAAAATTAACTGTGTTCTGAAAGTGACCCCCGCTCCCCATGTCGCACGCAGGTCCTCTGTACGTCCTGGTGGAATACGCCTCCAAAGGCAACCTGAGGGAGTACCTGCGGGCGAGGCGGCCACCGGGCATGGACTACTCCTTCGACACCTGTAAAATCCCAGACGAGCAGCTTACCTTCAAAGACCTCGTGTCCTGCGCCTACCAGGTTGCCCGAGGCATGGAGTACCTCGCCTCGCAGAAGGTCAGCCGCCACCACGATGTGTCGCTGATGTTGAAATGCAAATCACTGCTTGACTTAACTGAGCTCTGTGTGTGGATGAGTGCATGTTTGTTCCTCAGAAAATAAGGAAATTAGAATGTTTTTTGGGCATGTGAGGCAGGGCAAGACACTGTAAATTAAATGTAGTAAATATATTTCAAATGCATTTTCTGTGCATTTAAAAAACATGTTATCTTATAACCTTAGCGTGAACTGGAAATGTCATCAATTGACCTTTGCCATGTTGACATTTTTTTTGTTTTGTTTATGTGATAGAATAATGGTAGAGATACACTGGATCTATTGACATTTGTGAAGTCAACGGTTGTGGGACGCATGATGGAAGCAGCTCAGCCAGTTGCGTGACCATTTGCTGTAACTGAATTTGCATAATCACAACTCAACTTGCACCAAAACTCAGATCAAATTTTCAAGCTAGGCAGCGCTGATGAAAAGGAATCAAGATTCTGTGCCTGTGTTCTCTTTTTCCCACCTCAAATGTTTCAGAAAATAATTTAGCATACTGATCAGCTATAAAATGAGAAAGTTTGTGACCTGGCTGCCATCATGAAAAATGACTAGCCAAAACCCCAAAAGTCCTTGCGTTTATTTGGCAGATTTGTGTTGCCATGCAATTGTTCTGACATGCCAATGGCACAAAGAAGTCCTTTCTCCAACTCTAACCAAGTTGTTTTTTGTACCTAAACCTCAACCTACCATTTCCTAACCACAGAGTTACACCATGATAGATTTTTGAGAAGCATGTTGGCAGTAACTGGGCTCTAGTGTGTACTTTTGGACTCGTTGTACCAACCGGACATTGGAACAATGAGCAGATCTGGCGTACCTCCATCAAGAATGAGGACTGGGTTAGGGTTAGTTCACATTTAGATATTAGAGTTTTGTAACACTTTAAAGGTTGAAATTACAGTTAAGATCTTTAAAAAAAAATTAAAATGATGTTGTTGGGATTAGATTTAAATAAGTTTCAAGGTTAATTTATGTTTGGAATAAGTTTCAAGGTTGAAAGTAGGATGCCTTTGAGTCGTAGTAGTCAGTAATCAGTAGTCAATGGTAAATGAAAGTTGTCATTATGTACGAGAATATGTGTGTGTGCAATTTGTTGTGTGTTTGATAGGCGTTTGTACTTCTTCCCTCAGTGTATCCACAGAGACTTGGCAGCCAGGAACGTCCTTGTGACAGAGGACAACGTTATGAAGATCGCCGACTTCGGCCTCGCCAGAGATGTGCACAATATAGACTACTACAAAAAGACCACAAACGTGAGTCTCATTCCATCTGGTTTCTCTGTCAGAAAAATATTATTGGCTCATCATTGTCAGTTTTGACTTTGACTAAATGGAAGGTATTGGGAGACCGCGGCCATTTTACCCAGCAAGAAATTTTCTAAAGAGAAAGAAACTTCATCAAATTGAGGTCATAGAATACTTGATCTTATAACAGTACTTTGATGATATCAACCTTTCTTTTTAAAAATTTTTTATTGAGATTTAGCAAGTGACATTCCTATGCAAGTGTTATTTTTGATATTTTATGCATAGATCATCCATTTATGATTGTCTGAAATGCCTCATTTTAAGATTTGTGACAAACAAAGATAAAGGAAAAAGATAAACATAAAAAAATGTATGAACACATTGAGATTCATCTTTTCTTTAGCATATAATCATACATTTGCAAAAATAAAGTCTGACATATATAGTAAACCAGAAATAATTCCATTATATGATGAACATATGCTGAAGATTGCATGAAGATTTTTACACTCAAGAAAACGAAAAGAAAAAACATTATTGATATGAATTCAGTGTCCAAGTAGGAAGGAGGAACAGTCCAAGGAGTTCAGAATACGACAGTTATAGTAAATTAATGTGGCTGAGATTGTTATGAAAGGACAGGTGAGCTGAAGTTCAAGGTGTCTGGACTCTGTGTGTTTGGGTCCATGTTTTGCTGTCTGCTGTGTACAGAATGGTTCTGCTGACCAAGCGGTTCTGTTGTTGCAGGGTCGTCTGCCCGTGAAATGGATGGCTCCGGAGGCTCTGTTCGACCGGGTCTACACGCACCAGAGCGACGTGTAAGTTTGCACAAACCAATTGCCACATGCCAACTGCCCGCTCATGTGGAGCTGCTGCACACCGGAGGAATCCGAGTGTTGAAATATAATGACTGAGCGCGTTAGCATCAAACGCTGAGTTTGTGCGTGTGAATATGGAATCATAGCGTTCCCTTCCCAAATATCTCCCGCTCGCTGTCATCTGCGCTCCCTTGATAATCCTGAGCTCCTTGTGTATCAGTGGCTGCACATTCCTCGCTGCGTTTGTTCTTTAATCTCCGTACACGACATCAGAGAGAGACAGAAAGACAACAGAGCCTCAACAAACTTGCTGTTTTGTCAGCATAAATCCAAGAACAGAAGGAGATAAGAGAGTCGGTGGATTTATCACGTTTTATAAGCGTAAATCCAATCTGCCCCAGAACAGAAGGCGATAAGAGGGTCAGTGGATTTACCACAAGGTGTTCCCTCGGGGTGTTTTTCCACAACAACTCAAAGAAATCAGGCCGCCGAAAACAAACTCACCTTTACGACCTCTGATTCCTGCGATCAGGAGAAGAAAGGTGTGTTTAGGAGAGGAGGTCACAAAGTCAATCTGTGCTGCGGCAGCGAGCTGAACCCCCCCCGAACCGCTCCTCGCACCCCCCTACTGGTTGCAGCCAGACGCTGTGTCCCCAGCACAGCCATCCAAACCAAACACAGGCCCCTGTCAACACTGGCCCGCCGTGTGATTACACTAGACTGGGAACAAGCCGAGAGGAGAATCAGCCCGCTCTGTTATTTCAGCAGGTCTGGATTACAGAGTCAATCCTCCCGCCAAACCTCCTCCTCCCTCCATACAGTAGTCGCTCCGCAGCCAGTTTACTCTCACACACCCCGGGGGACTCTGACTTTTGACCTGTGATGGTTTTAACTGAAATTTGTTACGCTGAAACAGACCGGGGTGGGGGGTGGGGGGGCAATTAAAACACATTTAAGCAAATCTGACACACAATCAAGCGACAAAGAAGCAAGAAAAGGACTGAATGGGAGGAAACCTTTGCGTGCAGCAGCTCTCACGCCACAGTTTGGCTTCACAGCTCCGACAGCTTTCCAGACATTTACAACTCTAAGGACAGAACTGGCTGTGAGAAAACTCAGGGAGCCATTTTTGTTGGATATTAACACAGTTGTTTCACACTTTTTCTGTGCAGAGAAACAGTTTTGATTTCACCTTTTAAATACAGATAAATTCAGGCTTATTTAGTGCAGATATGGATCTTTAATTCCTCCGCCTGTTAGTTAGTTAAAAGCAAAGCAAAACCATGCAGCATATAGCATGATACAAAAGCTTTTGGCACTGACTCATTCATAGAAATAATATATATGATAGAAAACCAGACCAATAAACCAATAAAAGCATGAAGGTTTCCACTTTCTGGTAATTTATTATTTGGAAAATCTGACTTATTTAAAGTAAAATTTGAATGATTTTCAAATGTTATTTTCCACACATTCCTCTATTAAATTAACAAGCATGAAATTCTTTATATGGCCTCCATATCAATTGTTTTGAAGCTCAGTTAACAGAGATAATACTTGTCCAGGACACTGACATCTTCTAGGACATGTGGAGCAGCACCACACTTTAATTCTAACATAATTTTACAATCCAACATCAGTATATATTGTGATATAGTTAATTTTTTTAAAAACAAGATTAAGAAACCAGATTTTTTTTTTTTAGTATTCTGGTGTCTTAAATTTGTAATAATTCAGGTCTGTTTAAACATGGTTGCAACAATCCTGTAAATCCAGCGATTCCATAGAGCATTTTTTTGTACTTTTGATATAAATATGATCATATATTTTGAGTGATCCAAGATCTGTGTGCAGAAGGAAGCATAAGAAAGTGAAAGAGAAAAGAGTCTTTGTGTCCAGATTTCATCTTAGAGTGTGTAAAAGACAGTTGTTGTTTTTTTTTTGTTTTTTTTTTGTTTTGTTTTTTTTGGGGGGGGGTATACAGCTATTGGCAGCTTCAATCCACAAACATGAGTGTTGTATCGGCCGTCAAGAAACCAATATTGCTCAAATTGGACCGAATACAAACGTCTCTACCATTCACAGAGCATCCAAACCTCACAGTGATGTTTTCCTTCTTTCTCAGTCTTTTATTGCTGCAGGTGCCGATAAAAATTTAAGTGTTTACATCATGATTGCCTGTTCCCAATAGCTGCCTCACGGCTCGACCGCTAGCTGTGAATATAAACAGTCTGCTGCTGATTCCTGTGGTCGTCCCTGAGATGGTCCTGAACCCGTCCTGACCCTGAAGACCTCATTTATCCCACAACAGGGATAATGAGTTAGGCTTCAGTTATTTTCAATGTCAGTCTTCAGTTTCCTCCTTTTTCTTACCTCTGAATATTGATGTCTCTCTTTCACCCAAAGTCCTCAGTGCCCTTTCACTCCGTGTGTTTGGACGCAGGGCGATCCGACTCGGCCAGTCGCGCCTGTTTTCCACCCTCTGGACCGCAGCATGGATAATTAGATTAAACCCGCTGAGCGCCCGCGGTAGAAGGAGGGGTCTGATTCTGATTCACTGGACCAGCGGCCGAACAATAGTACACTGGGTTAATAGACCGCCATTATCTGATTACCGCCCCTCATTTTTTAGCCATTTAGGAATATGCGGCAGTTCACTGACACAGACGGAGAGACAGAGAGGAGGGCTCGTGTTAGAGGATGTGCAACAGTTTCTACAACAGGCAGCAGCTGCACTGTAACTGCAGACACACTATAAGAAGCTTCTCTATTCATGTTTTGTGCTTCCTTTTGGCTGTTTTGGTGCTCAGGACACATTATGTTAGCATTTTGCTATTAAAACTAAGCGATCAGAACAATGTAAAGGTGATTAAGGACAATTTCACAACCCAAGTCCGCTTGATTCGTCCGAATCAGAGTGAAATTGATACTTCTGGTTTGTTTTGGGGTTTTTTTGCGAAGCTGGAAAGAGTATTATTTCTTATTGGTTGGAAAGTTGGTGGTGGAACATGTAAACATGGAAATACACAAAGCAACATGGAGTAACTTTCACTCTACCGGCCGCTATCCTGCTCTGGTGTTCCTACCAAATGCATCAATCAAACATCAGACTTCAGCAAAAGTCAAAGTCAGTCCTTTTCCAGTCATGTTGCATCTGCCGCTCTATGTACAGCTCACAAAATGCCTGTGCAGGTAGCCCACAATCCGCTGCATTTCGGTTAATTTCCTGTATTGGGTCGGATTACGTTCAAAGTGAGATCGAACCGCACTCGGGTTTGTTTGGAAACAAACTGAGAGCCCCTCTCGCAAGTGGTGTCAGACTGGTAGTTTTGGTCCATACCAGAATACGATTGGAGAGTTCAGAAGCCACCAAAATGAACCGTTACAAGGATTTAACCGCACCAGAGTTCAATTGAATTGGACAAAATTTTGGGTTGTGAAAGCGCCTTAAATCTCTTGGGAAGTGTGCCTAATGCTTTTGAGCTCACACGACCAAATTTGCCTGATATCAAACACAAACATTCAGTCTGACGTTGCTTCCTCTCTAACCGATTATCCCAAACCAAACACTGCTTATCAATCATTCCACCTGAATATAAAGTCATCTTAAGTCGACACTGGTGCCAATCCAACGTATTGGTTTTAAGAGTGACACCAATCAGAAAGAAAACTAACTATAAAGTTGGGAAGTTGAGAAACATGGCATTAATGTAAACGCACAGCTTGGCAATGGCTTGACAGCATTAGTCCCGCCCATGGCACTGATTGGCTAATTGTTAGTCAAAGCTGTGGATCATTGGATCGGTGGCTTTTTAGTCGAGCTGTTTCATGTCACGACGATTTAAATGTTTGGACCGAGGCAACTGATACACAATTGCAGCGGAAAATAGTCAACAAATAAACTATTTGTTCATGTTTGAGTAATGTTTACTAAAAGCTACACTGACCTATTGTAAGGAATTAAACTTTATATAAAGATTGATGCCCAGAAACAAACTGACACGATCTGTTGGATCAATTACTTCTCTTTTTTTCATATCACCTTTATATCTATTAAGAGAGCATAATCCGTCTTCCATTTCTCTCCAATGAGTTTTTACTTGTCTCCTTTCTGGCTTGAGGGACGAGTTGTTGTTTTTTTTACAAATATTGATTGACTGCCCAAGACAATAAGAATGCCGGATTGATTCTTAAATTGAGTGCAGTAAGCATTACTGGAGATCAATATTTGCCCAACCACATTAATTTGTTTATCTGTGGGACACAAGCATCTTGCTTCAGATCATGAGTGCCTTCTGACCTCTAATCTGTATTCATTGTGTGTTTGTGTTCAGGTGGTCCTATGGGGTGTTGTTGTGGGAGATCTTCACCCTGGGAGGCTCGCCGTACCCGGGGATCCCTGTAGAAGAGCTCTTTAAGCTGCTGAAGGAGGGACATCGGATGGACAAACCCGCCAACTGCACCCATGAACTGTAGGTGTCTTTATGGATTAAAGTTATGGTATAATTTAGTTTTTTTCGATGTTCATTTCATGAATTAAATATTTCACTTGGGATTTTCTTTCTAGCACAAGCCTTCATTTATAGTTACCATAACTGGTTACAAAACCTCTAAGATATAAAGAAAATGAAGATTTTAGTAGATTAAATGTATCCTTATCCTTCTTTAAGTGTTATTTACAATTTAGAACTTTTTTTTATATATTCGAAAATACCCAAAGTGTTTTAGGCTAAAAAAACTGGTCAGAATCTGGTTTTAAAACACAAATTTCCTAGGAAAAATCTGATTTTAAAAACTTTGTTTAGCCATATTTCGATTTTTTTTCAGTTGCTTAGAGAGATCCAAAGATTATAAGACACGATCAGCAGCTCATTTGGGGTTTCTCCTCATTTTTGTGGTAACTGTGGTGAACAGTGTCTTCTTGCAGCTGGAAACACAGCAAAAGAAACTAAAAACTGGTAAAAACCAAAAACAATGAGCCTTTACTTTACTTAAACCTCAATTACAGACCATCAGCCTCCAGCTGCAGATCAAGTAGACCAGTACGAATCACTGGAAGCTGCCCGAGATCTGAGAGCACTCGCTGTGGGTTTATATTTCATTTTAATGGAAGCGATGCAGAGGAGCTGAACCTTGATGTGGCTGTTTTCAGGTACATGATCATGAGGGAGTGCTGGCACGCCGTGCCATCGCAGAGACCGACCTTCAGACAGCTGGTAGAAGATCACGACCGGGTTTTATCAATGACCTCCACCGATGTAAGTCTGCCTGCTGCACAGCTGCTGCTCACTCACCACACACAACCACTAGAACAAAAACATTACCTTACTGTCACCTTGGACCACTGGAACTTTTCTAGAAATTTAACTAAAATAATCCCCATTGTTAGAAATTAGTAGATTAGAATAGGTTCTTTAGAAATATTTTGTTTTCATCATCAATTGTAGCAGAAAATACTTCTTGACTAAAAATAACGAAGCAAGACCTTTTCTTTCATATTCAGACGTTCTTTAGTGAAAAATAAAAAAGAGCAAAAAAACATACAGCGTGTGCGTTCATGCCATGGTTCCACATCTCTTGCTAACACAACAAACTCTGACGTAATCACGTACGTTACGTCTGCTCCTAGAGCATCTTGGGAAATGAAGTCTTTTTAATGTAACCTCAAATCAATGAAATTAAATTTAGTCTCTTTCTAATCACATATTACACACATGAACTGTTTTTAATGATATAACTGTTAACTTATATTTTAACCTGTATTGACTTATTTATTCTTTTACTCAGACAAATGAATTCTCAACATCATAATAGATGTTGAGATCTAAACTAGAGGTCGACCAACATTGGATTTATAAAAGCTGATTTAATGATTGTTTGGAACAGGAAAAAGACAATTTTACTAAAATCGGCAGTTCCCTTGTGGCCGTAAATGTTTGTCCCATATTTTCTAACCCTGTCTCCAGAATAATGGATAATAAAGGTTTTTAATGGAGTGGAGATTTGCTTTCTGAAAAAATGTATCTCTGATGTAGTCATCTGTCGCATGGAGTGCCAATGCTCCCCTGCCTATCTCAGTCTCAGAGTAGGAGGGCAATTTCATGTTTTTTTTAATGGTTATTTAGATTATTATCAGGCTTTAATCGCATGCACACAGATATTTGTCCGAAAAAGTTGCCCTACAACAAACATCATGCTAGCTAAACAGAGACCTCATGTGTTGGAAAGATCAGCAGTTATCTTCAGTCTAATGCAATAATAATAATACTTCAAGATGACTCATCAAAAATATTTTACAGGAAGGATTACAATGTAAAATAGGGGCGTCACAATTTGTAATGTTGAATGATTTTTGAGGTTTTGAAGGTTTCAAGTCAGAAGCAGGATTGAAAAGATAAAAAATTTGACCATATAGCCTTAGTTCAGTATATTCCAGAAACATACGACAGTTTTATGACACTTCAAAGAATAAATGGAGAAGGTAAATGAAAGCTGTCAGGGCATAAAACCAACGATCGGTATAACTTTATGAATCAAGACTCGATAGTCTAACAATGGGCTGAAACAAAAAAGGTTTAAATCGAAAATGTAATCAAATTGTGACCATGAAATCAAGAGTCTAATGGATTTAGGATATAGAGAATTGTGACAGCCCTAATATAAAAACACTTTTTTAACATATACATGCATTCAGCATATAACAAGAGAAATATTAACACTAAAATGCAAGATTTGAACATGGAACAAATATTTTTTTTGTTTCATGTCTTTTAAATGTAAGGTTTGGAGTTTTTTTGCAGCTTTATGTATTTGCACAAGTAATAATCCAACAGGGCAATAGAAAGTACTGTTCTCTTTATTACCATTACCTAAATCATATAAGACAAAGAAAAAAATACAAATGATGTAAGAAAGGTACACATGATGTTTGTCGAACTTACAAACAGACTAAAAAATATAAGTGATAATACAGTAAAACTACATGATTCTTCACTTATTCTTGGTGGGCACAGAAGCAGGATTTGAGTATGACACCCCAGTGTAACCTTTGACCTCTCCTCTGACAGGAGTACCTGGACCTGGCGGTGCCCTTCGAGCAGTACTCGCCCACCTGTCAGGACTCCAACAGCACCTGCTCGTCAGGAGACGACTCAGTGTTCGCCCACGACCCGCTGCCTGACGAGCCCTGTCTTCCCAAACAGCTTCCCAGTAACGGCGTGATAAGGACATAAAACGTGAGCTGGGGGGAGGCGAGTTGGACATTAACCTCCTCTCACAGTTTCTCAATGACTCCTCAAGATATGGAAATGAAAACTCAGCATGCAATACTTCCACAGTGCTTCAGCTCTTCGATTCGTCTTAAACTCTTGGTCGAAATCCTCTTTGACTGAGGTTTCCTCCTCCTCCTCCTCCTCCTCCTCCTCCTCATCTTCCCCCAAGGGACTCTTGAAACATTGAAGGATTATTTTTGCCGTTGAAACGTGTTTGTGTTCTTCTTTTCAGAAATGAAATTATATTTTTGTACTCAGGCCAGTCTTTTGTTACGGACAATCTGTGGGGTGAAACCATTCCGTGCCTACTGGGATTTAAAAAAACCTCCTGAGACTGAAAAAAGGATCAAAGAGGAGGGAATGAAGGGCATTGGTCAGTGACTGGTTGGCAACCAGTAGGAGAGGACCTCAGATTTTTATCCTCTCGTCTGCACGGAGCCCTGAGATCGCAATAAAAGTTTGCGATCCAAAATAATCCATTGACAACATACCAGCAAAGCCAGAAATCAACTCAATGATGGGACTCTTTCTTTCACAGAAAACCCTCAACAACAAAAAGGATTACATGAACGCCATCGTTAGCATCCCGAAAAAAAACATGATAATCATGGAACAAATTCCTCATCGAGGCGAAGTTTCAGGGCCATTCAGTAATTAGTACAATGAGGTTCAGAGGGTTTTTTTTATGTATCTAGAAAATGATTTATTGTAAATATATAAATGCAAATATGTATCATATTGCTGTTCACAGCCATGTACTTAAAAGACAAAAAATTACATTTTTTAAAGTATTGTTTTAGGATGGAAGCATTGCAATCTAGAGGACACCGTCATGAAAGTGTAAAACATTTAATCATTTAAAGTGATACAGAAAAGGTTTATTTGAATAATTAACGTGTATATTTGTATAGATATTTATAGACTTAACATGTGGTTTTTAAGTTCGAAAAGGTCTAGTTTAGGATTTTAGTACTGTACGCAAAGATTTTTATTTCTTTTTTTTTTCGTAACTTATTTTACAACAGAACTGCAACGTTATTTTTCACAGACTCCTCTGGTTTTTGATCCATCTTTATTTTATTTTTTTTGTTCACTGTTTCTTTCTTTTAATAAGAATGTATGACAGACACAAAGATGATTTTTGGGAGCGAGTGTGATTCGACCTCCAGAGGAGGACTCGTGAACTGAAGGCTCCCGCTGAAAGGGAAGCTGGATGTTTTA
This sequence comes from Centropristis striata, assembly GCF_030273125.1. Classification (NCBI taxonomy): domain Eukaryota; kingdom Metazoa; phylum Chordata; class Actinopteri; order Perciformes; family Serranidae; genus Centropristis; species Centropristis striata. The sequence goes on from NC_081532.1 coordinate 13,218,420, forward strand.
GTTCAAAATTCTGGCTTTGAAAAGTTGACGTTTGCAATATCAAAGCAACGATTAACTCTTGCTGGGCAAGAAATAGCAGCGCTTCGAGAAATGTACAGAGAGGCCTTTTAGTACGGCTGAAGTACTTAAAGACATATTAAACACCAACAACAACTAGCTGTGAATCATAAAGAGCCTTCAGAGAACCTCAGCAGCATGAAAAATCCTCCTACTTACACAACTTTAGTTATAACTACATTTCCCAGAATGCTTTTCAGCAGTTATTGGAGAACATGCTTGGACTTGCAGCATTCAGAAAATCACGAAAAACGTGAAAGAGAACTAAAAGCAATAGATTTTTTTAAGAGCAAAAAGAACCAAAAAAGAAACGTGAACGTTGCATTTCTTACCACAAACTTACTCTGTTTTACACTGCAATGCATTCTGGGGCTTTGAGTCCAGTAAAAGCGCGGAAACTGTTCCTCTTAAACAGTCGTGTGACTGCTGAACGTCAATAGTCTAGAAAGGTCTCGCTCCTTTATTCTGAGCCTTGATGAAAAATTACATCAATATACAAGAATTAATTAAATCCATGCAAAAACTCACCATTATCTGGTGTTTTTTAGCATTTATATGTGGAATTTTTTTAGTTAAAGGTCTCTCTGAAGGCTTCAAACTCTTATATTGTAACAGAAAGGTCACAGGGTCAATGCTAATCAGCTGTGTGAGGGGTGTCAAAGTGCCCTTGAGCAAGACACTCAGCACCTGTGTGCACACTCTTGGATAAAAACATCAGCTTGAAATGTAAAAAAAAAAAAGCTGTTATGTCCTTTTGTGCTTGAGTCCTGCCCAGACGCTCGAGATTTTATCGCTGCTCTATAGTATTAATACTGAAATGAAATGAAGGCATGCTGTGCGACTTACAAATCACACAGCAAACAAAAGAAAATATATACAGTATATATATATATATCTGTTTGTTAAAGGAGACTCTGAAGTCTGTGGTGGATCCTTACAGCTTAGTTGCAACAACAAAAAAAGTGCCAAATTAGTCTTAAAAGTCTATTTCACCGAGTTCACCACATCTCTGAACCAAATGCTGCACTGTCGAATGTAGGCGGGCGGAGGTTACACGTGCAGGGAAGGATCACGGGATTGCCAAATGGATATCTCCCCTTTTATTTTTCCTTTATTTTAATATGCAGTCTTCTCTCCATCTGACCCCAAAAAAGCGTAAGGGTTGAAATGTTTACAGAGGGTTTTTTTTAGCAAAGTCACAAAAGGGAAAGCGACGTTTAAGTGGAATTGAAGGGTTCAGAAACATGATTCACTCGCTAAATGGAAACGGTGGTACCACTTTTGCTCTGCAATGGCCTTATTCCAGTGTGTGAACTTTAAATTTGTGTCAAGACACCCAACAAGACTGTGTCAGTACTTAATGAACGCCCCCCAAATAATAAAAGTACTTATGTATTTAATTCTTTTGCTACACTGGGAGATTTTTATGTTTTTTAGCACCAAATGACGTGCTTTCTCATTGGTTTATTTACAGAAACAAGGCCTTTGTAAAGTGAAAGTTACATCCAATATCGTTATTTCTGTTCTGAGTACAGTTTTGCAGTTTTGGCCCAAATCTATGAAGTGCCTGGAACAATTTAGCGAACAAAAAGGAGATTAATTGATTCAGTTTGAATGTATAATTGCAACAAAAATATATCAAAATAAAAGAAGCAGTTCTTATCAGAAGCAGGCTATGTACGTGTTAGCCTTTTTTTTTCTTCTTTTTTTCCCGAGTGAACAAGACAGACAAAAAGGCACTTGTGTAAAAGGTTGGATGGATCTAATGAAACGTTGTTTTGTTTTATTTATTCTTCCATGCTGGGTAAAAGCTTTCCCTATGGTGAGAGTATTTTTATTCATAGCTATCTGCTTTTTCAGTGCTGTTTTTCATTAAAGAGCCAGAAGATGATACAGATGATGTAGAGTAGTTATTTTACAAGATAATGACCCCCCCCCCCCCCCTTTTTATTTTTATTTTATTTAGTCCCTCCTCTGGCCTGTTGAAACTCTGAAGGCCTCTGTCTCTCTCTGTAAAAGGATGTGTTGTTTTTAACGTGTGTTGTGTGAGCAGACAAATTAAAACATTAGCGTGGAATTCTGGAGATCCAAAATAGAAGAAAAAATGGCAACCAAGAACTAAATTTATTGACCTCCCTTCAGATTTTTCCAAGTATTAGACCAGTGTTTCCATTAGCTGATACATTTTGTTGGTGTCTAAGTAAAACCTGCCTGTTCTCAGCTTTTTGACATTTTTAAATAACCTAATGGGTGTTCTATATCTACAAGTTTGTTTAAGGGAATGTAGTTTAATCTAAAGCAGAGTTTTTCAGCATGTAAACATACATAAATCTGCTTTGAAATCATGATAAAAAAAACTCAGACTTACCAGGTTTTTAGTTTTTCTTCACAACCAAAATAATATCATGACACCTTTGTCTACATGCATGGGTATGCAGCAAACAAGAACTGTTAATAGCTAATTCGGCATATTGTTAATAGTGTAAATTTGCCAAAAAAGAAAGAAATAACACTGACAAGCTTCTGGGTGTGTTTAATATTAGCAATGATTCCCGTTAGACTTAACTTTTGATCCATTATTTCAACAAAATTGGAGATAAAATACACATTTCATTGGACAGCAGTGACACAGACAGGATACAGTTTTGTTTTTAAAATGTTATGATTATATATTAATGTTGCTTTTGAGTTATAATGCGGCTTAACCAGGAGGAAAAAACTGAAATATTAAACTTTAATGGGGCATTAAATAGTATCCGAGTCTAAATTCTGTTTCAGAATATTTTTCATCAAAACAAACTCAGTATTTATATCAGCAAAATATCCTCAGCTCTAATGCAACAATATCAGTATTGGCAGTGAAAGTAGTGCCAGATGTGTGTTGCTCATTAGACACAAGTTAAAGCCAACAAATGCTTTTCAGAGTGAACACGCTTTCTTTGAATAAACAGCAGGGAGGGACTTTTACTGTATGTACAGTCACACATCAGCCTCTCACCACCTGTCGTCTCCACTCTGACTGACTTATTTATTCTCTTTTCCGCTCTACAAAAAGAAAATCAGGATTTAAGATGAGAACCTGAGAGGAGATGGGGTGTAATCAATGCTAGAGATATCAAAACTGAATGTTTTGTTTCCCAGGTTGGAATGGTTAGTTTTAACACAGCTTCTCATCCCATTCTCATTTTCTCACGCAGCTCTAACCCGACAATGTTAGCTCCAGATTAATTTATAGTTTGAAATATGCTTTTACGTTGCTGATGTACATGAGTAGAGTTTTATGTAGCCGTGTGAGCTATTTTGTAAGAATCTTAGAGAGGAAATGATTTTCATATACAGTTTATTTTCTTTCTGCTCTGTCTCATTTTGCATTCCACTTCAGGTTTTTTTTTTTTTTTTACAACAATAGCGAGACAAAATCATGTTTGTCCTTTTTTTTCCAGTCCCACATAATTTATTTTTCCTCCGTCTGTATTCATGTTTCTAACATAGAAAGGTGGAACTAACCATTTGGCATTATGTGACTTTTTTTTATTTGTAATTCATAGCTTGTTTGTTGCAATGTACCTGTTTTGATCATGATGAATCCTCTGTAACATTCCACCACAACAAACCCTCTGGGCAAACATCTCCCACTGGGAAAAAAAAACTATTTCACAACTCTCTCTTTCTCTCTCTCTCTCTCTCTCTCCCTCTCTCTCTCTCTGTGCCTGACAAACTATGCTGTCAAAAAAGGTTTTCAATAAACATGTTATAATAGCGTTCACTGTCATTGCTGTGTCTGTCACTGAGAGCATGTATTTGGAAAAACAAACCGGTCCTGTGGCAAAAACAAGTCCAACACACAAAAAAAGAAGAAAAAGCCAAACAGACTTTGTAATTCATGGTGAACAAATCAAAAGTTTGGAAGTTTATGTAAATGAAATGAAACCAAAATACCACAGAATACACACTCCACAGTGAGTTTGTTTGCAGAGTGTCTCGGTTTGTTTTGTCTGAACTCTTTTGTCAGCACAGGCGCGGATATCAGGGCTTGTTTTCCTTCTACACAAACTCACTGCGGGTGAAACTGAATACAAACAAGCTTTTGGACCTGGATGGCACACATGCTCGCAAGAATAAGAGTCTGCACTGGAAAAATGTCACCTCAAAGAAAAATGAATATAAAGGTGTTTCTTGCTTGTAGTGAAAATGAAAAGAAAATCTGGCAATGGAACAATGGAAGATTTGCTTGTTAATATGTCTTTAAAAAAAGGTGTTTATTAAGTGTATTAGATATTTTGTATAGAAATTAGACAAATATACTTTAGGATTTTGCTTTTATGCAGCCATGCTGGTGGATCTTGGAGACAGCAGTGCTTTGAGTTAAATGCTAAGGTGCTGATGTTAAGCACCTTTGCCATGTCATCGTTTCCCACTATAAAAATTCAAATGATGTCCTACTTTAAAGTGTGAAACAGTCACATGTTTGCTGTTTTGAATACATGCCCGTTCATATTGTCACATTTAATTTTGTGAAAAGGATACAGTTTAAACGGTCAAAAATGGTCAAATGTAACTACATGGTTAGGTTCAAAAGCTCATAGTTTGGGTTGAAATAAGTAAGTTAACTTACATTTTAATTAACCTAATCCCAAAAATCCTGTGTTTTTTATCCATCCATCATAGAATGTATTACAAGAACTGTTTATTGCAGCACCGCTCAGCCTTTCAGGTAATTTTTCCCAGTGGCCACTCACTGTATTGCAGCGAAAAAATCCCCCTGCAGCTTAAAAAGCATTTTCCACAAAGACCACAATATTATATATACAATATACTTATTGGACTGAATAGACGTCATCTTTGGATCTGGTATCCAGGTCCTAAAATACATCCATGATCCATCCACTCGGACTTTCCTGCCTCATGGACTTTGTCGATTTTTATACTACATCACCTGACTTGCTTTTCTTCTGCCATAATTACTACTTCCACCAGAGGTCGCCTCGTGCCTCACAGTTGCATGGGTTGTATGCAATTTAATTTAACATTTGCTAATAAGCACTAACCACAAATGACTATTTCACTTCTGGTTTTAACGTCATCCCCATAACTACTTCAGTTTTTTGCATTTACGTATATGCTTTTATCTAACTTTTTCAAGTTTATTTTATAATGCCTAACCAGGAACTTTATAGCCCTGACCTTCGAGAAATAAATCTATTGTCCGTATTTGAAAGGGCTGATAAAGATATATTGGCCTACCAACAGGTGGACCATGGCTCTACTGGCCCATAGGTATGGGTCGATAAGCGCTGATAAACGCCCATTCAATTGTCTGACTACATTCAAATCAGGTGCGATAACAAACCCACACACAAGAGATCAGAAGTATCTTTGTAACGCCCTTAATGACACCTGAGCCAGCTCTGTTTCCTGAACAAAGACTGTAACCAACAACAGTGCACATGTGTTATTTGATCTGATCTCTGTTTGCCAAGAAATGTCTTTTTGCCATGCTTTTTATTAATTCTGTTTTGTTTCTGTTTCTTCTTGTAAAGTGGGTCATATTTCTGCTGTAGAAACTATGATTTCTTGGCGATGTTGTCAGCCCTTAACAGGGTTAACATTGTAGAGTTGTACAATCTACAATTCTACAATGTTATTTAGCAGATGCTTTTATCCAAAATGACGTACAAATGAGAGTAATACAACACAAGCAAGGATGAAGTCAAGTAACATAGCAAGAGTAAGTGCCATGGGTCAAGTTCGAGTCCATTAGGACACAAGTGGTCATCGGTCAGTGCAATACTTGTCGTAGTCGTCAGTGTAGATCAAGAGTGAAGAGTAAAGAGTAGGGTCTTCAGTCTCTTCTTCTAGATATTTACATGTGTGCATATTCATACAAAGTATATTTGTATATATACAAATATACTTTATATACTTACACAGTGAAATACTGACACAGTGAAATTATATTTAAAAACACATGTAATAACGTACTGGCATGCATAAAGGCTGCAGTGAGTGGAAAGCACTGGATGTAAATACAAGTAAACAAGCTTAAACTTTAAATCAAAGCGGTATTCTGCATTAAACTGCAGCAGGAAAAGCTGCCCCCAGTTCCTGTTGATTCTGTCACACAGTGAACAAATTAGCCTCTCATAGCATCTTAACTGCTCTTTAATCACGGAAAGTCTTTGCCCCTCTGTCTTTGTTTGCTGAGTACAGTTCCACGCCCTCCCTCGCCGCCTCGCTGGCTGCAGCTCAGTAAACGGCTGGTAGGAGGGGAAGGAGCAGGCTGGCAGGCAGGGGGGGCCCGGGAGGAGGAGGAGGGGTACTGAAGCCGCTCGGGCCGGGTGGGAGGGCAAAGCTGGACAGTGACAGAGAGAGAGAGAGGGGTCTATGTATTCAGGCTTTTGGCCCTCAGCCCGTCTCAAGTGCGTCCTGAGGGGAACATCCTGCCCCTCGTTGGAACTTCCTCGGCCGGCTGAAGTGGCCCATTCACGGAGGTCTTGTGAGGGGGGCTTGTTTTCGCTGCTAAATGGATGTTTCTGTTTCAGAGGTGTTTGCGCTGGTGGACGCTTTCCATTCCTCCCTCCTCCTCTCTCCATCCCCTTCCCTCTTTTTCTCCTCCTCCTCCTTTCCCCCCATTCTTCCTCCCCACTCCCCTCTCTGCTTGGCTGTCGGTCATCAAGCCCACTCTCTCCCTCTTTAGGCTGCTGGCGACCTTTAAACCACCTCTCACCCGGCCGAGCAGAGGGGGGAGGAGCTGCAGGAGGTGTGGCTATATAGCAGCTTTAAATGATGATGGGTTCATAATGACGACATAGAGAGCAAATTCATATTTAACTGATTTTTTTTTTGTTAAACTTTTCACAGCAAATAAGGAAAAGGAAATGATTTATTTTCAAGCCAATGTAAAAAATCTTGAGGGGAAAAAAAACCTAGAAGGGCACAGCAAGGCCAAATGCCATATTTTGTTCTGCCCCATGATTCAGATTCGCTCCAAAATGTAATGTGTTCTTGCTTGGATCATGGTATTGTAAACCCTTCTAACAAGATGTATGAAAATCAGACCAGTAGTTTTTTCTGTAATTCTGCTGACAAACAAACAACCAATCCAAGCTGAAAACATAACATTCCTTGATGGAGCTGATTAAGAATTGTAGGAAGCAAACCTCCTTTCAAAATATGACATACCCTTCAAGAATATTCAATCAAACATAACTTCAATGTGTTTTCTGTAAGTCGGTTTCTATATATGTCAAATGTCAAAGATTTGAGGTTTGGAAAATAATCATCACTTATTACTAACATTACTCCACGACAGTGAGCAGATGTATATGTGTATACATTATCAGAGCTGCCACGTTCTCTTGGGAAGTTATCTCACTGGTCATGTCAGTTTCAGGCAAATCTCTCAGATAAATGTTCTGCATATACCATCAATAAATTCTCAGAGATTCTCAGATATAAGATTATCTGCTAAAATTAATCTTTCACCAAATTTCCAATGTGCAAGCTGCAATTTGTAACATAATTTAATGTTGTGTTAAAACAGTTATACATAGCCATGCTTCTATTAAAGTCTAAGTGAATCTTAAGTGAATTTTTTAAATAATAATAATACAGAAAACGTGAGATTTTAGGGATGTTTTCATCAACTGGTTTAGAGCGAATAAACAAAGCTCGAGCGTAAAAACCTCCATCATCATTTTCAAAAGTCTCCATCAAGCTTTTCTCATGCAAATCTTCAAAATACTGTAGAAAGCATGTGAGCAGCGTGTGAGCATGTGTTTGCCTGGCCAGACTAAGATCAGGGACATTTGTTTTAGCTTTGTTTATTGTCCTTTCTGGAATTTGTTCTGTGTCTGTGGCAAATGTCAGACAAATATGACAACAAAAGACAATTATGGAACTAGAAAAGTGCAGATCTCCACCAAGTGTCTGTCCCTCAATCAAGTGTCCCTTCAGCTGCATTACTTTTTTCCAAGAGTGTTCAACTACAGACTTGGCCTAGTGTGCTGTGATTGGCTAGAACTCATCATGCATGACAACACGGTTACAGTCAAGATGGCCGCAAAAGATTTTTTTAAAAACAACAGGGATTTTATTCATCAAACATCGTAATCTGCAGATGCACCAGTTGAAAATGAGACCAAACTTTTCTTGGATGTCAGTTTTTTGAGGCACCAAAATGTTTCCTGCAACAGATCAGGTAAGGCTTGTTTTTAGCCGAGAGAGGTCCTTGAGCATAGAGTCATATATGTGCACAAAAAATCGAGTCTGATGGGTCCAGTAGTATGATAGATGACTCACAGACACGACTGAGCACATGATCCCCATTAGACTTACGCCTGGCGGAGATAATTAAAGACAATGTGTGAGTTTGTTGCCCTGCCAAGTGTCTGTCTGCAGAAATAGAATATGGAGAGGCCACAGCTCCATGCTATTGTAGTAGAAAGATAACAAACTCAGGCTCATGCTAACAGATAGCTTGCTAGTTTGCTAGCATTTAGAAGAAAATAGACGATAAAAAATCATATGATTTGGAGCTTGGCTACCTTTGATTGATAGGTTACTAAGTTACTAAATGAGTTGTCATCAGAAATGATGCAGAATAATGCCTATCCACGGCAGTGTGTCAATAAATAAAAGGACTCATTTGGTCTCATTTTCACTTAATGACTCATACTTGATGACAATGTTTATTTCAACATTGTGTTCATTTAAAAATGTCTTGTTCAGCGTTTGGTTGGACTAACAGACACTCCAACGAGTCGTTGTTCAGTTTCCAGGTAAGTAAGTAATATTAACATCCCATTTAATGCTCCAGTTAATGCTAACATGAATTAGCAGCGACTCGTCTCAGTCAGGTTGAGGTGTAGAGAGGCGTGTAGTCAGTGTCGTCAGGTCCCTCTCGCTCCTCCACAGTCCAAGTCCCAGTTCTCTGCAATAAATATTGTTTATTATTTGTAGGGCCGGGACTTTAACGCGTTAATTAAGATTAATTAATTACACAAAAATTAACGCGTTAAAAAATTGACACATTTTTATCGAACTTATTTTTGCACCGCAAAACATTTCTCACTGGATGAGTTTCAGGCGGACCAATTACGTATACTGGAGCACCAACTAGCGTTCATGAGTTCAACAAACAACAACAAACCACAGTGAACATGAACGAAGAAGCTGATGAGATCGCTTTGGTTGGCCCCGTGGATGATGGGACATTTTGTTACAAAAACAAACGGATGGAAGCGTCGATAAGAGCATGGTTGTGTGCAAGCTATGCAACAAGGAATTCGCATATCAATTTTAATCAACTCCCTAATTATTGTTTATTTTACTGTCTTTGCAATTATAAGAAAGGTGTATTTTGCAGCTATGTACAATGTGCTCACAAACTAAGGAGGAAAAAGTGCAGAGTCCAGGAGGAACATTTCTAGAAGATTCTCCTGACTCCAGACGGGCCGAGCTGAGGGGCCTCACTTGCTGAAAAAGCTCAGCCATTTTTATCGCCGTCTGGCTTTATGTGCTGCCAAGAAGCACTTTAATTGTTTCCCATTCAGTCAAAGCCACAAAGCTTCAAGCCTTCCAGTATATACAAACTATAGCCCCCCCTTTTCTCTTTTTTTTTGCAGACAACTGAAAATAATTGCAAGTTTCAGCCCAGCTTTGAAAACGCAGCTTTATGTGTTTTGCATGGTTTGAAGTTATTTTGGTGAGTCAACAGTCAGAGGAAAATCAAAGATGGCTGCCGAGGCTGAGTGGCCCGACTGGTTGTCTCATCATGAGGTTTCAGTTTGTGTTACACAGCCATTGTGCCAGTGTGTGTGTGTGTGTGTGTGTGTGTGTGTGTGTGTGTGTGTGTGTGTGTGTGTGTGTGTGAATGTGTGTAGATCTGTGTGGGTCATAGGACTTAAGCTGTACGTGCATCTATTTGTGTGTGAGTGTATAAGCGTGGGAGTATGTTTGCATGTGTGTGTGTGTGTGTGTGTGTGTATATGTGTGTGTGTGTGTGTGTGTGTGCGTGTGTTAAGTTCCTGAAACTGGACCTTGGTATGTTGTCACTGTAAGTGTGCCAAATCAGCGATTAACTGCGCTCCCTGTGAGACAGGCGTGTAGCCGAGTGACGTTCAGGAACAGGTGTGTGTAAAACAATCCGGTTTTCAGCGCTCCTTGGAGAACTCCAGTCCCACCGAGCTGCAGGAATAGACCTGATGATAGTTTAGGGACCAACATAGGTTTGTTTGCTGCTTGGGTTGTGGATGCCCCTCTGACAGCGGGGTTCTTCTCGGGTGTCGGTCAGAGGAGCAAAAGTTGCTTTTCGATATTTTTTTCTTTTTTTTTTCTTTCAAACCAAAGCAGAAAAACTAAGAAAATGCAGGTTAAAACTCTGTAAATAAATGAAGTTTGGTTCATGGTTAATGTTTTAAAATTAAACCGAAGTCTTATTGTACAGCTAAACATAATCTCTGAGTACAATAGGAAGAGAGGAAAAAGAAAGGAAAGAGCTAAGTAAAGACCCTCAAACTACATCAACAGGAAATCCATTTATGGAGAAAAGACAATACCGCCTATATTTTTTGATTGACAGGTGACACTGTTGCAATGAAGGTCTTGCTCTTTAAAACTTTTGAAGTACATGTATTAACGTTTTTTGTAACAATGCCAACAGGTGAATGATGATTGACTTAATACTTTACATATACATTTTAAGATACTCCTCCTGTCTTACTTCGTGTTCACAGCAGGTTTCTACTGTAACTGATTTCACGGTGTTTGTATTTCTGGACACCAGAAGTAGCACATAAAACCCTTTGACTCAGCAGCCAAAAGCAGATCGCTGTCAAACTGCTGGACAAAACTTTGAAACATAGCGCATTTGGATCTGACCCTGACTGTGCAAATCAGTTTCACACCACCTGAAACAGTCCAGTGCAGACAAGCTCTTTAACCTGGATCCTAAAGAACTACTCACTTCAATTCAATTCAGTGTTTTTTAAAGCAAGGACAGCCAACAGCTAACAGCTATCAATGGTGGAGCAATTCAAGGCGTCACAAGACCATCACATAGAATTTAAGAAATTACAATGTTTTGTTGTTATTATGGTTTTAGAGTAGCTGTTTAGTCAAAATCTACAATTTAAAGCTCCCTTAACCTGTTAGCGTTCCTTGACCCATATATGGGACATAGGGGTGTTACTATACTGTTATATTTATGTACTAAATTGTTTTTTCCAGCTAAAAAGTCCCAGCTATAATGATCTGCAGGACTGTATTTACCAAAAATATTCAGGTGGACAATAAAAAAACGATTTTTTTTTCTCACTGTGTTTCAACTTCCATCACTCAATAACAGCAGCACTTACAGTATTCTGACTCTTTGGGAATAAACTCCAGAGTGTTACCTTTCAAATGTGACAAAACACACACACATTTACTCCAAACTATTCAAGAACAGCTTTCAATTTACATTTTCAGTGTTTTTTTTTAGGCATTTTAAGTTGAATTTGCAGGAATGCTAAGAGAATTGATATTGACCACTAGAAAGAAGAAAATCTATAAAAACTAAGAAAATACAGCTTCAACATGATGACAAAGTAAAGGCCAAAGAAATACTGTCCCATAGTGATTTAAGGCAATGCTCAATGAGAAGAAGGCAGCTTTTAGAGATGGTGACAAAGCACGGCTCAAACTAGTACAATATAAGTTGAAGAAGAGATTAAAGATGGCAAAGGTGGAATACAAGAATAAACTGGAGAGAAATCTACAGAACAGCAACATCCGTGAAATGTGGAGAGGAATCAACACCATCTCTCGTTACAACAACAAGAAAAGACAGCCAGTGGCGGGTGATGTAGAAAGAGCTGATGAACTCAACCAGTTCTTCAACAGATTCAATACAGCGGCCTCACCCAATGCCAATGCCAATGCTGCTGCTCCTCCTCCTCCTCCTCTTCATCATGTGTACATCTCCAAAGCAGCATCCACCCAAATTCCAAACAACACATTGGAGTGAACGATGCTGTCCTCTACATGCTTCACCGTGCCCTTGCTCATCTGAGGGAAACTGGTGCTTATGTGAGAATCATGTTCTTTGATTTTTCAAGCGCATTCTAGAATAAATGAAGCATCCAGAAAGCGCTAGGCTGTGAAGCCATTATGACATCGTGGCCAAACCATCGTTTTACAACTTCCAGGTGCGTCATGTGATGCCATGGGGCCCCAAAAGACTATTTTCATACACATTTTCACTATCAGAGTTTGATACACTTGGATCCATTTAATAAGAGCTGCAGAACTGAATTATTTTATGTCCAATGAAGTTAGCAGAGGGCTAAACTAGAAGTCTCTGCTGAGCATGTTCTTTGAGGCTCATAGTGCTAAAGAGCCAAAGATAATTCAGGGTAAACAGGGCCCTGCCTTCAATGTTGTGTCCAGACCTCCAGTGTTGCAATTGTTTGTACTAAAAGTGCTAAAAGTAAGTAAAGTCATGCTTGAGAGGACATCAAAATCCTGTTACTTTCTTACACTCCTGGACTTTGTGAACCTTCTGAAGGGGGTAAATGATACAAGGCATAATGACTCCTTGAGAAGCAAACCCCACCCTTCTGGCAGTTGACAGTGCTAAAAACAAGCCCCATGAATTATTCCAAGATCACTGTTTGACCCCAGTCTGTGCTGCAGCAGGGTGGCTGCTCCTTTTTCTCTCCTTGGTCGTCGTCCTCCGAGAGATTAGGAATACCATCAGCGGCCAGGACTCCCTCTGCCATTCCCATTTATGGAACATCTGTTCCATCTCTCTGGCCTTGTCTCTAATTGCTGGATTAGAGGGTGACGGGGAGGCCCTGGTTGTTGAGAGTCGTCTCTGAGCTGTTTTGACATGTTCACCCATGATGTGCGATCATGAGGGAAAAATGTTGGTGTTGGTCATGGTATCTCAGTGTTCAATAGCGTTGTGGAGGATGAGTCAAGGGAGACGAGGGCACGGTATGTTTACGATTCCCTCTGGTGGTTTTCTGAAGCTGACCTTGGTGATTTACAGAGAGGGTGGTCATGCAAACAAATCATAACTCACAAAAACATGACATTTCAATCTAAAGTATTGTCTCAACATACAAAAATTCATATGCATCAAATTACATGTTTGTTATTGAAATGACTGATTAAAAAAACAGTAAAAGTAGGTTTTGTGTATTGCAATACAGCAACAGATACCATGAATATTCACTGTGGGAATATCACATATGATGGAGTTTACAAACTAGATGTTTAAAATTGTTGTTTCACATATGCAACAGTAAGAGACAGAACACAGAGACTGGAGGCAAGACAAAACATACCATCTGATGTACAATAATTTGAATACATTCATATTAATACAAAATACAGACTGGGCTGTTACAGAACTACAGATTAAATCTTCTATTATTTTTCTTTTTTCTCAGTTCTGCAGCTGCCCAGTGGCTCTGTGGGAAATAAATGGATAGTGAGAATCTAGTTCTTTCTGGACAAATCTCTCACAGAGATTAATCTTTGTTGCTACTTAAAGTATAGCATGTTTGTTTTATTCATATGTTCTGTTAAACTTTAATTGGCAAAATAAAATAAAAATGTTCAGGTCAGGGATAACAATACAGGATTATCACCTACAACTTATCTTCCTGTCTTGTAGGGAGCACTTGTTCAACAGTATATCTTAAAAAAAAAAAAAAAAAAACCTGGAGATTATTGAGGGTTCATTTAAATCCCTGAAAAATTAATCAGCCCATGCTGCTGGCTAGGTTGCCCACCAAAAAAAATAAACGATTCTCTTGGTTGGTGAAGTTTGAATTATGAAAAAATTTCAAAACTTAAGTTATTACATGAATTTGCTGAATATATGATTCTGATTGATCCAATACAGCATTCATCTGTTAATTTCTTATATCGTGTTTATGACATTAATTTATGATATTTCATGGTGATTCAAGATCAGACAACCCCTCCGCTTTGTGTCTTGAGTCTTGGTTTAGGTTCAAAACTCTGTGGTTAGTCTTAGGAAAACATATATTGCCACAATATAATTGCTGCAGAACATGAGGTAGTTACAGAGTAGGATTGGAACTGGATGGCTCTTTTGAAGTCTGAACAGTCACAAATCACATGAAATCCGATTTTTGCAGACCGGATCGAAACCACCTTCAGGAGGTAGTTTCAAATCACATTTGGACAGAAGCGTCTCAGTCTGAACCGCTCCAAACACTCAGATCGGTTTTGACTGTCCGTGACGAGAAGAGGTGTCCACCGGCAGCTGCGCCCGACTGATACGGGCCCCACGGGGGCGTCCATCCGCCCGGTTTCTCCCCTGGTGCGTCTGAGATGTTGTGCACCTCTACTGGACAGTGATAAGGCCGATATACTGAGGTGACCTGCCTCCATCATGTTTGTTGTTGTTGTTCTTGTCGCCGTCGCAATGATATGACGCCATTACAATAGCAACCTGTCAGATCAGTCAATAATGTGGCCCAGTCTGAACAGAGCCATATCCGATTTGGACACTTGCTAAAAACAGTCAGCCGTACAAATCGGATTTGAGTAGGAATCTGATTTGAATCAGATTTGCCTGCAGGTCTAACACTTGCTCATTGAGTGTGATCTGTGATCAGCTCAGTGCAGTGTCAGGTGTGTGTGTGTCTCTGATTGCCCCTGATTTGGACCAGGTGTGTGAGGCCTATATGTAGTTGGGTTCCAGTGTGCTGTGCTGACTCATTATCTCACCTTCAGAGGCAGTGAGTGTCTCCTCTTCCCCGTTCATGCAGTTAGAGATTATTTGTGTCTTCTAGTCTGCTGGTTCTTTGCCCTGGGTAGTTATCAAGCCCAGCTCTTTGTGTTATTTAGATATTTCCTTTACAGCCATTTTTGTGATTGTTAATTACACAGCAAGAGGGTCGCCAGTTCTACTCCGGACTGCAGCTCTTCTGTGTGGAGTTTGCATGTTCTCCCCGTGTCAGCGTGGGTTCTCAGCGGGTACTCCAGCTTCCTCCCACAGTCAAAAAACATGCACTTAGGTTTAATTCTTGACTCTATATTGCCTGTAGGAGTGAATGAGAGCGTGAACGGTTGTCTGTCTTAATGTGTCTGCCCTGCAATAGACTGGCGACCTGTCCAACCTCTCGCCCAATGTCAGCTGGGAGCAGCTCCAGCCCCCCGCTGCCAGAGTGCGGATAAGTGGAGAAGGATAATGAATGAATGAATGAATGAATGTTTATTAGGTCTATGTTATGCCTTGTGAGTTCGTTTCTTAGGTCAGCTGCTCAGCAGTGGTGGTTTTGTTTCTCCGTATCCAAGCCTTTTCATTTAAAAGAGCTTATTTATTTTTGTTTTGCTTCATTTAGATATTTCCCCCTCTTCCATCCAATCACATGTGTTTTTTGTGGTTATCTCTCTGGGATAAGTTTAAGATACCCCAAGTCCACAACTGTGTCTCATACCTCATCCTCCTGACACGGAAGTTATAGAAGTTACGTAGTTTAATGTGACGTAGTTAAATTAGAAATGTAACTTAAAATAACAATGTTGACTTTCGGTTTCACTGGGGACACAAACACTGGTCTACTGGGTTTATTTGATGCTAAATAGACTTTATGCCCATATCTATCCTGGCTTTCATCCATATTACTATGGGCATTACAGGACACCACCAAACAATAAATGTACATATTGGTCATAATAAGCTGCTGTACAAATGAAGGGTAACTTTATTCTGAGACTCAAAGCAACCAAAGTTTAACTCTGGAGCCTGTACATAATGCAGCGATCGGTATGCCAATAACCAGATAAATTCCTAAATAAAGTGTTGGCGTGACAGGCTCACAGCATGAGACACCAGACCTTAAACTCACTGCAGAACCAGAAAAACAAGGTCACAACAACAAGCCGAGAGCATTTGCAGGTCAATTTGTAGATAAGGAGCATTTAAAGCTGCACTTTGACTGAAAAAGAATGTGATTTTGTCTCTTAGCAATGCTTCACAAATGGAGCACGACTCAAAGGCATCATTGTTTAGTTTATTTGCCATGAAATTAGGAGTCATTAAGGCTGGGGGAAATGGTTCCACATGCGAAAACCGTCCTCCATCTCACGTTCAAGGTAAACAACAAAGAGAGAGCTCTCTCTCTCTCGTGCCCCGACTCTTTTATTTATATAACCTTAAACTGGTTGTCGGTAGCCCCACTGAGAGTACCGATCTCCCACTCACGTCTGACCTACAAAGAAGCATCAATGACAAACTTAACAACTTACACCACCAACAATATATCTCTTTTTCTCACCCTCACATTTCACTTTTTCGTTTGACCTTGCAGAGAGTTTTTCATCATGCACAGAAACACACTTCTTCCCCCCCTCCTCTTTTTTTTGTCAGCCAAAAATGAACATGACTGATGACACCGAGGTAACACAATGCTACCGATGTGGAATTTAAAGTGGAGCTGTGAAACTTAGCTGCTACTGTCGAGACAGCTCACGCTGACCGTGTACACAGGGCCAGGGCACACTTCGATGGATAGAAGGTGTGAACAGGAACTTCACGGCTGCTGCAGACGGCAACGGAGGATATTTCCACAGAGGCTGACTCATGCTGACGTCATCAGGTCATATCGCAGGACCTCGGCGTTGTTGTTGTTGTAATGTGGGACACAGTTTCGACACAATCAACAGGCAAAAAGGGTAAAAATAAGCATCACGGTTTTGGGCATTTAGATTGGTATGTTTTGGACAGAACAGAAAAATCTGGTTTATTGAGATAATTTGTGATCTCAAAGATCATCTCCATCATCAAAGTCAAACTTTCAACTTTCTCAAAATGTTTCCCTTCATTTTGATCTAGTAACAAATTCAACCTACTAATGTGGACTCAAGTCAAAATGATAAAATAGTTTAAAAAAAAATGAAAATGACTCTCATAGTTTTTACTCAGTAAGTGAAAATTTGAGACCCAAAGACATTTGTAATTTGTACAAGCAGCTTATTGCAACCAATATTTACATTTCATTAGACAAAGAACTCTAGTGGCCGTAGTGATGGTTACAAGAGCAAAGGAGGAAGTCAGGTGAGATGGTATAAAGAGCGACAAAGTCTATGTAGGCAGGAGGTCAGGGTAGATGCATGAGTCAAAGAAACACAGGACTAAAATCCGGAAAGTTTGTCTCCTGACTGAAACCAAATGTCAAGGTTGACTTATAACTTTACTTAACGACATCACATGTAATGCATGCATAACTACGGTATGTACATAATGAAAGTAAGTAAAGAAACAAATAGCAAATGTACTCAAAACTTTATTTACTACTTAACCCAAACCGCAATCTTTTTCTTACATGCTGTAGTTTTGTTGCTTAAACCTAGCTAAACTGTGTCTGTCTCTCAACATTAGTCACATATTTAAAACAAGTGTTTATTTCCTGACACCTATAGGGGTGTTAATTCAGAAAACACTCCTGTGGGTTGTATGAGAGGATAGGAACAAACAATCTCCTGTAGCCTATGTGGTCGTATGGGTTCATAACAATTTTGAATGATTATCTCCTAATTTTTGAATTACTTTATTCCGATTTTCACTTCAAAAGTTACTTGCTTCTCAAATTATGAGCTTAAATGTCACGATTCTTTGACTTTCTATCTCAAGTTTGGTATTTTTATTGTGCTTAACTTTAAGTTTTGTTGTTTTTTCTTATACTGGTTGTAAACAGGCTTCCATGTGAGTTTTATGCATAACAGCCAAATAAGATTGCAACTTTTTGAGATATCATACTGCAAACAGATCAATAGCATAAGGGATGAAAACCTCACCCCCTGTAGTTACCACAATGCTGCCATCAGCCAGTATACTGTAAGCATGATGAAACACACTTATTTATGCTGCAGAATAACAGCATAGCTCATGTTTCTTTCAACAGTGCAGCTTTTGCAGGTTTGTAAATAAGCCATTTGCATCTCTACTTTTAATTCTTGACTTTGGAAAGTTTACTGTAGTTCACTCCAGCCATGCACCAGTATGAAGCAGAAACCTTTACGGATCAGGTCTCTGTTTAACAGAGATTCAGGTTAGATTTAAAGATTCAAAAGGAAAATGATTGAACAGCAGTGAATGGAAAGAAGTACTACACTTAGGTACAATTCTTAGGTACTTGATCTTTACTTGTCACAGTTCTGCATCACCCAGTCTGTTAGCCACTGACACCTCATCAGCCAACTCTACTCACTTGTTCTCTGATCACCAATCAACCCAGTAGAAAGGCTCCTGTCTCAAACACACTCACTGCCAGATTGTTCTACGTTCATGCCACACTTTCCAACACTCACCTTCAGACTGTTTTCCTGTTGCCGACCCAGCCTGTTCCTGACTAAACTGCCTCATCTGAATCACAGTAACACCTCAGCCGTCTGTCCCTGACCTCGAGATCTGCCTCAGCCTTTTTGGTTTCTGGCTGCATGGTTCTCCTTGCCAACTCTTCCGTGTGAGTGTTTCTGACAGCCAGCCTGTATGGAGGTGTGAGTGGCCTGTATCTGCCTGCAACAAGAACTCACCTGCTCTTCGGTTCGGCTCAGTCGGCCCAAGCCCCTGGGTTGAGTTCGAACCTTTAGAGATCTCCAGCCCAGAGAAACAACTGTACTGTCTGCCTGTACTTTCCATGGTTTGGTGTTAACCAATTAAAGGCAATTTCCAACTGTTTCTCCTTTGTTGTGTGCTGCATCTGGGTCCTACACATATACCTGTTACATAACCTGATTATTTTCATTTCATGCTACTTTATACTTTTAGTCGGCTACATTTTGGAAGCCAATATTTTACTTTTTACTCCAAAACATGAGTGATGTAACATTTAGCCTGCAAGAACAGCTAAAAGACTGTCCTTGCTTTCTCTTTGCTGTCATCCTCCGAGACCTCCTTGACTTTGTTCATAATTACTAGAGGCATCATTTTACTGTTTTATTGTCTATATTGCTTCTACTTCATATTTGGGTGTTTGTGTATCCAGATTTGTATATTTTCTAATAAATATTACTTGTTCATTTGCCCACTGTCCACTATGATTTTGCATCTTTATCTTGTATGTATTTTACTCTGATTTTTGTTTTGTTCGGCCGCACTGTTTAACCTTTTGCTATGTTGCCTTTTGTCTTCTGCTCTTGCTTGGCTTTGTCCATCAAATCACTTTGTAAATGGAACCCTTTTAAAGGTGCTATATAAATAAAGTTATTAATGATGAACCAGTGAGAATGCCCATTCACCCGATTTTGAAACATTTGAATCAGGTGATAACACGAGGCAAAAATTCGCTTCACACTTGATGAGGATGTCTTCCTCTGCCATCCTATGACAAAAAAAAATGCAAACAGCATTATGATACATTTGCTAATTGAGCCTTTAGAAAGTGGCCAGCCAGGATAAAAATGTATAATAAATATATAACCAGAGCAAGAAACACAATAGAAATTAATTCAGCACTACCAGCATTTGTACAGCACAATACAGTACATGAAGGATCGTACAGAGCCACCCTGCTACAGTTCATACTTATTATTCAGTATTATTCAGGTTAAGCTGTCAGTCCTTTACATGAACCTTTGATACTGTGGGATTGACTTTCCCTCTTGTCAAAAAAAAAGTTAATAGAAAAATCCTGTCTGCTTCGAGTCTTCAGCATAAAATATATGAAAGGCTTCTGCTGGCAGCTCCCTCAGTGGCTGAGGCTTCCTCTAACAGCCTACAGGGGAAATAAATGAGGATTCCCATAGTGGCTGTGATTGTAGGTACTGCTCGCTTGCCATGTCGTTTTATTGACATCCAAATCTACCTATAAACCTTAATTAAATTATGAGCTTAGCAAGGTTATTCACAGCTATGACATTTATATGCATTGATCCAAACCAGGCTGCTACTGTGCATGCAAAATTAAATATTAGAAAATGTTTCTCAGCATTTATTTGTTTTTCATTCAAAGCAAGGGCAGTGGATCTATGTGCTGCAGAAATAAATTAAAGTATTATTTACTGAAAAGGTCCTATACATGTCCCCGGGACTAAAATATTGCTAACGCTCCAGTAACCAGGTTAAGAAGTGAAACACTCTGCACATGTAAACATAGCTGCTGTCTCCTGTGCTGTCAGCGTGTGATGGATGAGCTGTGAGGGAGATTAAACGCTCCTCAGTGTGCAGTGACAGGTGAGTCCGGCGGCTCTGTACTCCTCGCTGCATTTCTATCCGTCTCCAAATGGCACGAGGCCCCTTTGTCAAGAGCCGGACTACAAAGGCCCTTCAGTTGTCCATTGTTCTCTGCAATCAATATGGAGTTACAGTGCTGGAAAACACCGCAAGCACTGTTGGAGAAGTTCAATTAAAATGACGGTAAAATATAGTTTATCATGGTAGAGTGCTTTTAAAGATGGATAAAACACCTGCTCAGTAATGTGTTTATATATAGTGGTGTGTTTATAGCTGGTTTTATGCACTTTCCATCTTGCTTTTTTCACCTCAGTCACATACTGCAGGTGTCTCCATAGGTTGGTAATTTTAATTCAAAGTCCTGCAGAGTTATTGTGATTTGGGGAAGTTTCATATACTTTCCACTCTTCTTGTGTCCCTTATTATTACTGACTGAGGGAAATAAACTCTCTTCTTTATTGAAACATCAGTCAGAGGCTGCAGGTGTCACAGTGGCTGGTTTGATGATGTGAAATGTATTCAAAGTCTGCAACTTGTTTTGCAGCCAAGTGCATTAAGTATTGCCATCATTCTTTTCCTTTCAACATGACACAGCAAACAAAACTATGTACATAATGGTCTTTCTATGGGTTTTTTTCATTCAATATCAAACATGTGAAGCTTGTGTAGCTCAACTATGGTGTCATATATCATTACATGCTCTCATGTGTACATTTATTTATATTTTGGGGCTATTTGACACATATTCTGTCTTTTCCAAATTCTATAATTTTTCCAAAGCAGAGCAAGATTAAAGCATTAACTTCTTTGTTAACCACTTTTCTAACCTCTTCTGTCTCTTCTGAGGCTGCAGTGGGCACAGTTTTACCACTACAGAAAAGCTGCTAGTATATGAAACTAGAATCCAATGGTCGTGAATCTTGTCGCTCAAAAGTTAGGCTATATTTTGTCGAAGAAAAATCCAACATGCCCATTTTCAAAGGGGTCCCTTGACCTTTCACCTCAACAATTAAAATATGTTTTACAGACATGCCCACTTTATGCTAATATTGGGGAAAATTCAAGTAGTTTTTTTCATACAGTACAAATATGTTGTTTTGCCTTTTGTATTTGAATATTTCTGCATACTGGGGTCCCTAAACAGTCTTAGAATTGCATAAATTGGGTATGACTCGAAATGTGAGATTCATGTGTGATGATGTTAATCTCCATGGTTTAATTTCAGCCACAATTCACAATTTCACACACAATTTCAAGCACAAACTAGAGGCGTCAAGCATGCAGAAGATTGATGGCTTTCCTCGGGATGTTGACAATAAGTGTTGGCCATGTAATTCTTGCAGATATCTAAAAATTGTTAAAAGCTTTTGAGATCAAATCTTTCTGTGGTGTTCCCAGTGGTCTTGGTGTCTTAATGTGGTATTTTGGAAGGATTTTGGCTATTTTTCTAATCAATTCTTGTCATCAAAAATGGTTACATTTATCTTTAAATCTGTGTAACAAATGTACTTACACACTTTCACAATTTATTTGAGTTAAAAAAAAATGTCTTATTTATGACTGGAAAAATGTGCCACACAGTGCTGAGCTGCATCTCATATTAATCTCCATGTTCCCAGCTTTGTTTGATGGTGTACACAACTGCTATCTACCCCCACCCCTGTTTGTAAGGAGTTAATAACAGAACTCATCACCACAGCAGCCTGCCCAGCCTACATATGATGAAAATACTGCACAGTGTTACGTGCACTTCTTCCTGTAAACAACCGTCTGCATAACTGTGGTGTAGATAATTATACAGTACATATATGCATAGCTATTATAAAGCTCACATTCCTTAAAATTCCATAAAAGGACGTAATCTTGCTGTTTTCTTTGTCTTCAAAGAACAAAGGCTATAATGATTGGTTATCGCCCAATCCTCACGTGGACAAAATACATAAATGCATGCATTCATACAGCTGGTAGAGGTGTGTAGAGAGGCTGATCACTAACCAACTGTAACTTAAAGTATTCCAGTTTAAGGTTGAAACTGATGGGAGGTCAATGGCTTCTACGTTGTGTTTCCATTCAAGTTAAAACAAATTTGTAGCAAAATTTTGAAATGTGCATTAAAAGAAAATGCAAATTAGGGACCTTTCCATCAACTGGTTTAGAGTGATTAAACAAAGCTGCATAAACATACTTTTGTCAGAAGATGGCAGTGTGATGTATTGCTGTAGGCTAATCTGCCAGTAAACAGTAGAAGAAGTCAACTTTGGCCACCCACAAGTCATGTGAGTTAAAAGTTTGCTACATAAGAACTTATTCTGAAAAATCATTTCCATCTCCTGTTTAGCTCATTAACTATTTTTCGGAAAAAGACAAACAACCACAAATGAGCGTTAAAACTTTTATGTGCATTTTCAAGCGAATTTTGGTGTTTCCACTGTGACCCTTATTTCTTGGAACTAGTTAACTTTAGGCCAAGGGGACAAGTAATCTCAACTTAAATACTACACATCAAAATTAATAAATACATAATTATTGTATATTATAGTAACTTAAATCATTGAAATAACCTAAAAATATATTAAATAAGTAAGGTTACACTATCAAGCCTCTTCTCATGAAAATCTTAAATGCACATAGAAATTTGTTGATGCAAACAAAACTATTGTCATCAGTCAGAGCTCCATATGTCTGATCAGACCAAATTGGTGATGAAGAGTTCAACCTGTGAGCAATGTTTAAAAAGTTTTATCCGACTTGTTCACATTTATTCTGTCTTCCCTCCACAGCTGCCCGGTAAGCACAGAGGTCTGTACTGTACTTTTTATAACCCATTTATTCTTAACAACAACCCTTTCTTGTTGAAAGAAACCGCAGGTTGTGGTTTATTGTATAATCACATACTGCAGTGTGTACATTGTGTAATTATAGTATCACATGCAGCCATACAGTTGCAGTGTGTTTTCCTGCATCACGCCAAAGAAGAGCCAAATATAATTACATAAATCAGCCACTCTCTTCTTTAGAGAGAAGCCACAACTGTGGCTTTGAGCATAGTTTCTATATGTTGTAACTCCAGTATTGCATACACTTACACACACACAGGCTGTGTCTCTGTATGGTATTTCAATGGAGAGCTAAATAAAATCACATAAATCTCATATTTCTGACGTTTTCTCTCTCAGAAACAGAGGCTGCAACTGATTAGTATAATTATATAGTAGACCCATGCGTTCATCCGTCTGTTTATCCTATTCAGGGTCACTGAGGGCTGAAGCCAGAATGTATAAAAACATACATTCAATGTGCAATTAAAGTACAGTGTAGTCAAAAAGTGGTCAGACAGTGATATGTTTTCTTTTTGTTCTCCAAAACACTGGATTTGAACAAAGGGCTGAGATTAAAGTGCAGACTGTCAGCTTTGATTTAACTGTGTCTACATGGATATTGGGTGAACACGATATGATACGAAGCTCTTTTGTATGGCTCAGAGTGTTTTTATATTCTACATATTCTGTAGCCTCCTTTATAGATGATTATTTTATTTGCCTTTAGAGGTTATTTCTGTCCAAATATCTTGTCTTTTTTTTCACATTTGTGCTCAACGACCTTTGCTCACAATGTTTGATAAACCTGTTTAAGAAATGTTTTATATCATCAAAACTGGTAGGGAGAGGTCATAAGTCATCAACAACTGCTTCGGATACATAGCAGGGCATTTCCACCAATCAGCTAAAGTAAAACTATACAGTTAGCCTG
The DNA here is from genome assembly GCF_030273125.1 of Centropristis striata. Taxonomy (NCBI): domain Eukaryota; kingdom Metazoa; phylum Chordata; class Actinopteri; order Perciformes; family Serranidae; genus Centropristis; species Centropristis striata. The sequence continues at coordinate 13,242,424 of NC_081532.1, forward strand.
TAAAGTCTTATATTATCATTATATACCCATAAGTCTGCCACCTATTAGTCACTTTGTAGACTGGTCAAGTGATTTGGTATCAGTCAGTACGCTGAATTATTTATTTAGAAAAATCTTATGAGTACATTTCCAGTGAAGAAAACAGTCAGATTGGTACTTTTGCATGATCAATTTAATAAACAATGTTGATAATAGTGTTCCTTTAGTTGATGACAGCTGTAGTACCCAAAATAAACTGATTTTGCAATAAATGGATCAGATATATGTTGAAATAATTAAAATATGATGCTGCTGTGTAAAACGTCTGAATTCATGCTTTGTCAGGTCTGTCTGCAAGACCATAAGCACACAACTTTTAAAATGTTTGTTGTCTGAGCACTATGTGGATTCCACATTGTGGAGATGAAACATTAGCCTTTCACTGCATAATGTTTTAAAATATGATTGTTTTTAACAAAGATATTTTAAAAATGTTTCTCACATTCATATAAAAAATGAAGCCAAACACAGAAATCCCAAAAATCTTGTTGCTCCCACTCGTCAGCCAGTGGCTGTCAGACAGTCGATCCCAGCCAGAAGGTTTATTGTGCTGTGACACTGAGCTCAACCAACTGCGCAGGCCACACACACACACAAACACACACACACAAACACACATCCTCCACCAGCAGCACCACTGCTGGCCCTGGACCGGCTTGTTTGGGCTGGAAGCAGGCAGCCCGGCAGCTTCGGGCCGGGCCGGGTCAAAGGAGCACTGCAGGAGGACGGCCAGCTCTGGCGGCCGCTGTCCCTCTCCAAGACAACTGTTGACGGGCCAGGGAGGCCCAACTGGGCCAGGGCCGGGCATGCTCAATGGCTCCCATTGACGAGGCACTTCCTGGAGGCAGCAGTGCACAGAGAAATAAGTAGAGAAGAAGAGGTCGATGCAAGAAAAGCAAAGGAAGAGGGGATGGAGAGCGGAAACGAGAGCAGAGAGAGGGGGAGGAGAGGGATGTCAAAAGAGACAAAACGAGGAAAGCTGAAGGAGAGAAGAGGTGAGGAAGGAGGGAAGGAGTTAGGATCTATGAGGAGGAGAGGAGAGGATGGAGAGATATGGAGGCAATAGAACAGAGGAAAATCATTGAAGAGAGGAGAGTAACTGTAACTGTACTTCAGCAGAGATGTTTTGACCTAAATGTATCATCAACATGAGAATCAGAGGATAAAGTCAGAGGATCACCAGTTAGTCCCCAAAACTGAAATTCTGAAATTCCTTTAGTGAGTTTTTGTTATCATAATATATATAGTCTTTGGGCACATGGTGCTCCAGTTTTTTATATCTATTACATAGTATTTTAAGTCTTAAGTCTGAAACCAACAGAACGTTGTGCCAGTCCATCCTGTAGATGTTTGGAGATATTTTACCTGATTAATGAGAACTTTGAACTGCTGCTGAATGTTTGACTTTTAATGGAGGAAGAGTGAGAGATGTGCCAAACTCATCAGGATTCTTCGTCTGGGAACCTTGAATATGACTGCACCCGACTGTATGAATATCCATCCTATAGTTCAAATGTGTCAATCTGGATCAAAGTAGATGCATCAATTTTGATATTTTCACGAGAGGGCATCTCAGTTTCTGACAACAACAAACAGGGCAATGAGGAGTGATAATTCACTTCTGAAGAAAGAGGCAAAAGCAAGGAAGCGTTTTAGACAGTGTTGGTCTGTGAGGCAGTTCAATGCGTTGTAACATTTGAACAGAGAATCCTTTTTGCTAGCATCACTGTATCAGCTTTTGGCTAACATCCTATCAAAATATCAGATTAACTACTAATATAAATGATCATGTTATGTTTCCAATTAATTAAGCAGAGTGCAACTAGAGTCTAACTACTTATCTTTGAGACTGTAAATTGTTTTAACAGTGTACGTTAGCCCTGAGTCGGCAAAAGGATGCTAACACCGGTGAATTAGCCGTGCTATCTGTATCCCACATCGGTCACTTCCATCTCCTCGATGTTAAACAACAGGCGCTGCTGAGTTTTTCGTGGGGGAAATGGATGTTTCTGGGTAAGCCAAATAAATATCACCGTTATCAACCATTGTTATCAAAACACTTCGTCCTTCACAATAAAATACAGTACAGCGGGGTGGTCGGTAGCGTAGTGGGTTACGCAGGCGCACCATGTGTAGAGGCTACAGTCCTCGCTGCAGTTGGCCCCGGTTCGAGTCCCACATCGGACGGCCCTTTACTGCATGTCATTCCCCTCTCTCTGCCCCCTGTTTCCTGTCTCTCTTCAGCTATCCTGTCCATTAAAGGCATGAAAAAGCCCAAAAAAATACATTTAAAAAAAAAAAAAAAAAAAAAATACAGTACAGTAAAAATACAGATGATGTACTTTTAAGATTGTTGCCTGAGTGTCGTCCGAGCGTTTTTACTGCTTTCTCTCATCAGAGTTACTTTCGTATTGTAATTAGACATGTAAATCTCCATGTACATAGACTAAATATCACACGTAGATTGTTAAATATGTATAAATCAATTATACCTTCACTGGTGGTGGGGATCTTATTCAAAATGACCGTGACACACCGGAAAGTGCGGCATTGCAGATGTGTCTGATCAGTGATCTAAGCACCAAACGTCTTCGATGTGGGATACAGTTACTATAATATTTCTTCGAAAAGTTCTGTCTTTTTTTCTTTTTTTTACTTTCTTCTTCAAGTCCTTTGGTTATGTCCCTCTTGAACTTTTAGCCACACTGCACTCATGGAAATAGTGCACAATGTAGCGTGTGGACATTTCTTTCGGCTGTATACATATCTAGCATAAAGCATAAATGAGCCTTTACCCTTGATCACACCACTGGCTTATAAATGACAAAAAGAGGAAGAAAAAGCAAGAACAAGTACAAGGAAGGCTGACATGACAAAAGTGTGAATTGGGAAGAAAAAAGGAGCCGAAAAAGATTGACAAGTGGGAGATGAAAGCAGACAGAAGAAAATACATGAGACGAAGAAAAGGAAGCAATTTGAATGAATAAGATGAAGAAAGGTTGGAGGCTTTGGTGAATTCAATGTAGAATACAATGCAACATCTTGACCCTCACTGAGCGCCCAAAGGTTTCTTCTTCTCACTATTCACCTTCTCCACTTCTGCCGCTTGTTGGTTTTCTGCTTCTTCTTTTTTTTCTTTCAACATTTTTTTCTTCAGACTGTGAACAATTATCACATCTGGAACATTCTTCCTGACGTCCTCGCTCCCGTATCAACAAACATCACCACCTGCTCGCCCCTTTCATCTGACCAGAGACAACAGGGTCACCGCTATGTCGCCATCTGGACCTTTAAACTCTTCGCTTAACTGATGCAGAAAAATGTTCCGTAATGTGCAAAATGTACAAACAATTTAAAGTTTGTTTTCCTGGACTTGTTTATCACCGGCTGATAAAACAGAAGAGTGGACAGCAAATGCTAAGTAGCTGTTTTTCTGAGTTGCATCATGTTATACCTGCAACTTATTCATATGCATTTTTATTGAAAATAGCATATTTAAAATATCTGGACTGTTTTCTATCTCAGGCTATACTGACATTAAAACATGTTTCAAGTTATGTGGGAAAGATTACAAAAACTGGCAGCTGAAAGAAAATTACCAGGCTTTAGACATTTTAGTCCAGTCTGACAAAAACATTCTGGGAGTTTTGGCAGTAGGTATGAAGCTTACATTTCCAGAAATTGCAGTTTGAGTCTATCTGCAGCTTGCAGACTCCTGCAGAATACAGCCATTAGGAACAAAATAAGATTCGAGGTGCCAGACATGTTTGATGATGATTTGAAAGCATCTGTAACAATCACTGGAAGCTTTATTCTGTGTGCCGTTTTTGTTCTTTAAGGTGTGCTTTTCTAGGAAATGAGCAATCTAGGTTTGTTAAGAATAAAAATAAGAACTGGCAGGCAACATGAGCATGTCTCATGGTAACACCTGTCGCTTAGGGTCGTCCATACTTTAGATTTGGAATCTGTGTGTGTGCATTCATCCGATCAACGTCACACTTGGCGGGTGTGTTTCTGTGTTGGGCCCAAGCAAGTGCAGCACTAACTGTGAAATTAAGATAAGCTTATATTGTGGCTAAAAGATTTCTAATAGTTTTGCTGTGGAGCTATACAATGGAATCAAAACCTGCAGATCGGCACTCGGCCAAATTTTATATTAGCCTGTCAAGCTTTTAAATTAACGTTAGCTAACCATCATTTAATTGTGGCAGTATATCTTACATGTCTAGAAGAGACAATTACGTCATGGCAGCTGTTCAAAGCCTAACGATGCACAATATTGCATGTGAAGTTGTTTGGTTGAGCATTTTTGCACAGAACTGCTAATTGCACATGCACTGCACTAGAACCTTACAAAACATTATGCTGAAGGCATTCAGAGAGTGAGACTTCTGCCTTGGTGAATGGTGGAGTCACATACTCCTCGGATGGTGCCATCTGATTGTTCCAACCTCCCATCGGTCCGACAGTCCAATAGTCAGAAGAAGTGATCTTTCTCTAAGTCTAACCAACTGTTTTTTTGTCCCTAACCTTAATCAGTGATTACCGCTGAACTCCAGTGTGTATTTTGCACGTCCAGAGTGGACAGTGCAGATCTATCTGTAATAGATCTTGTACATTAATTAACATAAATGTTGTGTGTATTCTACCATAATTGGCCTACAGTTCATCTGCTGTGCAAAACGATGCACTGCAGGACATTGCATATGGCATATTGACAAAAAGTGCATGTTAGGCAGATTTTAAAAAGGCAGAAGTATGAAATGCACAAAATGAATTGCAAATTCTAAGAGCCTTTGGCAGGTTTCCTGCTCCTGCACACCTGCCTCTCATCAGCTGATCATCCCTTTGACCTGCTGCCTGCTCAGCTGTTCCTCGTTGGCTCATCAGGCTGAAAGCATAAAGGCGCCTCTCTGCAGTCGGCCATGTCAGATCTGCCAGGCTGCTGTTTAACCTGAAGGGTTGGGTTGAGAGAACAGGGTTTTTTTTTTCTTTCTGCATTTAATGCAGTTAGAGGCATGATTTATATTCAGTAACAACTGAGACTACAGTTTCTCTGTGTGAAAAAATGTCCCTATGAAGTGCAGTGGAAGCAAATCATCTGTGTCAATATCATGTCAATAAGAGATGAGTTTGGTTTTGAAACTGAATTTTGAACTGAGCCATGTCGGTTTTCAAAAACTGACTTTTCTGATGAAACAGATGTGCCATGTCAGATTTGGGCACTGAGTTCTTCTTTGTTCTATCAGGACAGAGTTTTGCCAACATTGCTGAAGTAACAAAAGAAGTACAAAATCCATTCTAACACTTTACACTGACAGTTAAAAAATGACAGCATCACTTGACATCCAAGACAAGCAGCACAAAACAGCAAATCAGCACAGAGGACTCAAAAACACTAAAATATACTATAAATAAAACACAAAATGCCTGATTAAGTCATGTTTATGATTCCACAAAGTTGCATTAGTTAAGTTTTTGAGTTTTTGCACGCTTTCCTCATAAGTTTGACATTTTAATAGTCAGCCCAAATGGAAAGAAATCACAACAGTGGACAACAAAACTACATACTCAGCACCTAATCTGTCCTGCTCATCTTTACACATGATGGAGCAGGAGAAAAAGAGATACACTAATGTTTAAAAGCTAAGAAAAATGCATTTTGCATTTATATGGCAAGCTTCTGTTAGGTTATGAAAACCTATTATATCATCTGTACATTGTTCTGTATGTAATTATGATAGCTCGTTAACTCGTGAATTATGTGCTGAGAAGTCACAGCCTGAGCATTCAGGCTCCAACATTTAATCACTCTCGGGTTGAAATGAAGAGGGGTTGTGGGTGTTTTTGCAGTGGGTGCCTGCTTTGGTGAAAGGCCCGCTCCATATCTTCCCCACTGTTTAGACTGAATTGCTTTTTGAATAAATTCCATGCCTGATTTGTCATGGCTGTTAGCGCCTTGCTGTTCATCTCTATGAAAGGAGGGAGAGAGGAAAGAGGAGAGGGAGAAAGAAGCACAAACCTAGTTAGCCCCGGCGCTGAAACTGTCCTCACCGTGGCAGCTAACACCGCTCACTGCCTCTCGGCGTGGTAAAACGATACCCATCCCCGAGGTAATAAAACCTCTTCGCTAAGCAGAACACCCAGGTTAGTTTTCAGGGTGTGTGCAAGAGGGGCAAGAAAAAAAAAAAAAACAGACCGGCATAATAAAGCGAAGTGGATGAGAGAGGCGAGGGGAGCTGTTGCCTAGCAACGGGCAGGCCTGACAGGTGCTTTGCTGTGATGGGACGTCGAGTTCAACCAGTTGTTTGCTTTGCCTTTAAATGTTTTGCTTCCTTTGGTACTCACCAGTTGTAAACACATCTGCAGTTCTCAAATACTGACTTTAGTAACACCTAAACTTTATCCAAAACTTTGTATTAGTTTTTTTTTCAGTTTTTATTATGAAAACTCACATTTTTATTATATATTTTTAATTTACTCAATTACAATTAAACAGTTAATTAATAATCTGTTAGTATTTAAATTATGTTTATTATCATTTTATTTCCTCTGTTTTTATACTATGATAACTCACAAAATAATTTACATAATTTATCGATTTTTGTTTCAATTTATCTTTTACTTTATTATTTTTGGTTGTTATTTTAATTCCGACTTAGTCCTAACCCTCAAACAGTCCTTTAAAGAAGTGAAGACCAAAATGTCCTCACTCTGTTGATTAAAACATATACCGGTCCTCACCATGTAGGATGTACAAGTATACACACACACAAAATATTAAAAATGCATCACGTAAAGCCCAGAAGTCATCTTGATAAAGCTTAAAAATATATTTTTTTCTTATTCATTTTTAAATCAGCACTTTATATTATGTACTGGGTGTGCTGCCAATTTGTGCCTTGATCAGCAATATTAATCCTTATTTTTATGATAATTATGAACAAAATGATGAAAGAAGAGATAGTGTTATTTTCCTGTTGAATGTGTGTTTTGTTTTTATCTTGCATAAATACCAACGCACTATAACTAGAAATAAAGTGACTTATTTCATGAGAGTGAGACTATTTGATTGATATAGTGTGAAGTCTTGTCACTTTGTGTTAAATGTGTACACTAAAATAATCTAACATAAATATTTGTATTGTAGGTGCATACAAATACTAATAAACTAATAGGTCAGAACTTTTCTAACAGGCCTTTGTGAATTTACTCTACTGGGCAGCATCTAATAAAAGCATTCTCTGAATGAAGGGCTATATAATGGAACAGATATCATTGTTAGGTGCTGGCTAGAACCATCTAATATCCATAAATCAGTTTTCTATCTTTCACCTTTGATAACAGTCGCACCTGCATACAATGAGGTCATGCTTACGCTGCACACTGCCCTTTGTGGCGTGTCCAAAGGCGACTGCCTCAGATCAGCAAGTTTCATTCAACCTCTTCTAAGCACCAAATCCCCCTCCACCTCATGCTCTGATCCTTTTTTATCAGCAAAAGGATAAGAGCTAAAATAAGACCTGCAGAATAGCCATAACACTTTAATATCCCTCTGCGATTAACAAAAATGTGCTTTCAAAATAAAATCTGCCCATTAAGCCACGATGGGCACATTTTAAGGCTCTCCCTCTGGTGTAAAAACAGGGAATAATGGGATGACGGAGTCTTAATCACCCTGCTTCGAACTTCTGAATCCCACCCACAGACACGGAGGAGAGGTTTTGGGGGTTGCTGAAGGAGCAGACGGGCATTAGGAAGGGAGAGGTGGAGGGCTTTACAGGTGAATAGGTGGGAGGGTACGGATTAAAAAACGCAGGAGAGGAGAAAAAAGCCTGGAGGTCAACTTGACTGCCAAGATGCTGCCTTTCATGCTTGCTCGGGCTCCCTTTCATCTGCCGCTCCTGCCTGAGGAAAGAGGATGAGGAGGGTGAGGAGGAAGGGGGGTGGGTGGATCTCGAGGGTGAGGCGGGAGGAGTGACACAATGCATGCAGGGTGCTGTTAAATCAGTGTTCATCTTCCTGATATGAGATGCAGGTTTTTGATCTGCTGATTAACATTCATTACATCACATTCAAAGAAGTTAGGTAGGTTTTTTTGCAGCAGACAGAAAGTGTCAAAGTATATTTTTATGAGACTGAGCCGGTAACCTCACACAGATTGAAAACTGACCCTCGCATCACCCTGAGAACCCAGAAAAAGGCTCCTTTCATTACAGCTGGACAGTAGCTGCTGGTGCTGTTCTACGCTTTTCTGCTGTGATGTCAAGGCTTTGGTGAGTGGTTGAGAGGTTGAGGGGTAGGGGCGAGTGACAAGGGGGCATAGCTGGGCAGCTGTTGGGGAGAGCCAAGGGTCCCTCAGGTCCTTTTTAAATAGGCCTTTTCATACAACACCCACTCCAAGTACTCCAAGAAACAAAGAGGAGGGAGAGGAGCCGGCCAAGAGGAGAACGAGTGCACCATAAACAAAACTCAACATATCGAAGCCGATCTTGCTTGTTTACGGACAGCAGACGTAAACTGTAGTCCCCTCTGTTGTGGAAAAAGTGCGCCATCGGTCTCTTCTGTTACATGGTTGTTATTTCATGCTGTCAACACTGTTGGTCCAGTGGTTTATGTGCAAGACGTACAAAATTGGATGGGAAGAGAGAGTGTTATGTACACTGAACAGGATTGTTTGGTTAAATACACTTTTTTTTTAAAGTTCAGTCTGATGCTTTGACATAAAAGATCTGACATGCAACCACTATGACTCCTAAGTTTTGCGCAAAATATGACCATGAAATGTCTGGCTCACGGTCTAAAAGCCCACTAATGACCTTGATATGCATCCATGTTTATCAAGTCCCGGCAGAATAAACAGCTTGCACAATATCTGACCTTAGGGTTAGGGATTGACTAAACACTACTGGGTCATCAGAATAAAGAGGTTATCCTCTGGCTAACATGAAATATGCTCAATAACTTGCAATCTACCAACAGAATCCCCTGAAAACTGAAGTGCTGAAATACTAACTTACTATTTTTTGATTTTCCATTAGCAAAGGTTGTGGATAGTACCTGGTACTTTTTGGCAGCAGGTACTAAGCGATTTGAGCCAATACTAGAAGGTAGAGTTAAAAACACTGCAGATCACTGATTGTGCAGGATGTCTGATGATTCTCTCTGACCAAACTCCTCATTTTTAATAGCCAAGCTACTGTCAACAGCAGCTGGATTAACCATCATTCACTTGACACAGATTTTTTTTTAAATGCAACCCAATTACCAGAATTAAATGATGCCATTTCTGAACCACAGAAACATTGAATTGTAACATTTTTAACTGCTACAACCCATTCTCATTCCCTATTTATGATACACAGCTTTAAACGTTGTGATTAAAACCAAACCTACTTGGTTATGTTCAGGTAGCAAACTACATGGTAATGGTTTGGAAAAAGACTAGATTGGAATATGAGTTTATTTGCTTCCACACCAGCCTTATCAGTCAAGTTGTGAGAAAACTCACTTTTATATGGATCACATATAATATAAGCTTTAGGTTTCTGAGGATCCATGCTGTTTGCAGGTCCATCCAACCCTTTTTATGTTCTCAGTGTATATGTGTTTGTATTTGTGGTTGACACAGACTGACATTCAGATAATGTCACACACATAGAAAATAATATCATTGGCTCTGGGAAGAAATTTGAAACCTTCATGATTAAAAAAAAAATCATATTACAAAGAGTAATAACAACCTTTTTTAGCCCTGTTAACAATCACAGTATGAATGCATAAATTACTTGTGAAGGAACACAATTGTTGGCTGTGTTCATCTAGGACCTTTTTGTTTATAGCAAGATGCTGAACAAAATATTCAGAAATCAACATTCAGCCCGGGTACATGCCAGGAATTATAGATATTTACTGTTTCATGACCTGGAATAAATTTAAAATTAAAAGAGACATGCATAAGCTAAATCATAACTGCAATCAAACAACAGCTGTGTAAGCACGGTTGTGTAAGTCCCAATTCATAATGTGAAATATGTAAAAGACAGCAGGAGGGTGGGAAACGGATCCAGCGCTGCAAGAACGTGAGCCTGTCCACGGGCAGGAGATGAGAAGGTGACATCGAGGGAAGAGGAAGGAAAAGGGAAGCGGAGATTATGTTTATGAAGCGCCCTCATTATGTAACCTTATAGGACCACATTACAATCACGGCCATTCCAGGAATTTCTCATGGGTTCACATGGAGTAAAATGGCGTCCGTTGTTTTTCTGGCTTGGCAGCTGTCGCCCCGCTCGGCCCTGTGGTCGCTGAGGATTGTGGCCCCAATGAGGCACGACATTGTTGAGGGAGCATAAGTGCAGCAAAATGCAATACCCCAAGAATGTAAACCCCGACCCCCACCCCCCCGAGTGCTGTTCTTACAATTATCACACTCCCATGTTCATCACACACATTTGTACTGGGGGTTTTCTTCCAGACATCACTGCACAGTGAGTTAAACATGGCCTTTTTTGGAAGTGTTGAGTCCTAAAAATATAAACTAAAAGTTCCCTCGAGTTTCAGGATACACTTTATTATTCATCAAGTGTATAATTTCAGTAACACCAGAATATGAAAGGTCCTTTTTGTACAGTTTACAAGAGATGAAAATTTGCATTAAGTGTATTATCTTGCAGAGACTTTTCTTTTCTTCGTTTTTTGAGAGTCCAAAATGCATTCGGGCCACATTTTACTTTTTTGAGTAGAAATGCAACATGATTGATCTGTCCAAAGTAGAAAATGTCAGCTGTCCTTTAGTTCTGAGGTTATTGTACTTCACTTTTCTCAACCCATATGACCACATATTTCCTTTTTTTCCTTTCCTTGAAAACAGAAGTGTTTCCTGTATAAGTAGCATCCTCATACCTCCATGTAACTGTTGCAGTTTAGGTTGTGAAATGTTCACAGTTTGGCCAGGTTTTGGCAACAAAACTACTTGGTTATGTTTAGGACAACGTTATCTTATGAAATGTGTGATGTAAGTTATGCAACTTAAGTGAAACAAGTTAAAAAATATCTCAGTGTTCACTGTTGGTTTTACATGGGACACCAATAGCAGCCTCCTGGGTCAAACTCCTGTGTTTATTTGATCTAACCATCCAATCAATCTGACCTCCTCCTTATGCAGACTGTGTCTCTCTTTTTACTATACATCACCTTATATATATATATATATATATATATATATATATATATACACACACACACACACACACACACACACACACACACACACACACACACACCTTATTTAATCACTTATCACTCGGTTTGTATTTCTGCAAGTGGGAACCTTGCAGCACTTAACTGAATACATTAACTCAACTACTTTAAATACAAAATTGAGGTACTTATGTTGTACTTGTTGTTTTTGTCCTAAAAGTCTGGGTATAAGTGTTGCATATTGAAGTGTACAATCTTTGGGAGATCTCCTCTTCTTTCTCTTTTTTTAGCATCCTGGAGGAAGAAACATTGGTGAGTTGGAGTTATTTACCTATTTACTCAGGGCCACAATATGCAGAGGGTCCTCACAAAGCCTTTACATCTTTAGAATTAAACTACTACCCTTGGCTGAGTAGATCATTTGATAAGCTGATTCTAATATCTAGAGCTTTCCACTTTATTCCCAGAGTAAAATGAAGATCTTCAAACAGTGACAGAAATAATGTTCCAGCAGCTCAGAGTGAACGCTTCACACAGTCGTTACAGTTGGGGGAGAAAAAGAGTCTGAAATATGCTGAGATTGCAGATTGTGCAAACTTTGTTTAATGCTAAATTAACACTTAATTACCCTAATAACCACGACAGCTGCATGTGTTTACTTGTTTCAGTTCTATGCACAGGCTTCACAATGGGTGTGATAAAAGAGGAGGGGGTCCACTGAGGCTGAAAGTATGGCGCCCCAATTTTTGTGCTATAAACCACTGCCTGGAGGAGCCAGGTTTAATCCGTCCTGTTGTGAAAAGTAACATTTACTCAATGTCCTCAAATACAATAGAATTTAGTTGTTTATTCCCCAACTTGTCTAGCCTTTCTTGAGTTTTAAAGGCATGTTCATGAATGAAGAATTCAGGCTTGGTAAGATTAATTAAGAGAAACACTGACATATTTAAACGTGCCACACAGAAAACTTGGATCTCACATTCAGGGACACCAGATTACATATATCACTCTATATAATATAAACACTGCAGGGCTTTTATCCTTGTGGTTTGCAGCCAAAGTTGCAATGGAGCAACTTTTCATGTTCTAATGTGAAAACCATAATACGCTGTAAACGAATCAACAGTAAAGAACTGTGGCTTGCTACGTCATTAATTTCCCCATCGACTGTATAAGCAAAGGAAAGCCTATAATTTAGCCATGAGTGATCCATGAGTCAATGCAGAGCGCATTAATGGGTGAAGTATTGAAGCTTTGTGAGAGCAAAAGCCCACTCAACACAACCCGCTGCAATGTTTACCCTGACTGTTAATTTATCACACCGTACTTGTAACCGCCTAATTTGTCCATCGTGACTTCTCTAAACGCCGTTTTCACCATTTTGTTTATCTTGTATCCAAAGAATGGATATCTTATCCCTATAGCTCTTTATGAATATTATAATGATGATTTTGAGGGATTTTTATATAGTTCTTGGGGTGCCATGAACCATGTTCATGCTCAGTCTGTATCATAGAGCTCTAATGATTGTTTTATGCATTTCCTTCCTCAAAAAACATTCAAGAAGCCAAATAAGTCACCATCCATGTTTACTTGCTTGCAGTGTTCATTTTCAGTACTTTCACTTTCTTGTGTACTTTTACAATGGAGTAAATATACTTAATTAAAAGTGTGGTTTTAATTTTTTTACGCATACTTAACTTTAGCTGGGCATAAACCTTATGATTTCATTTCTGACCCAACAGAGCCACACAACTCATTTTAGAACATCTCTAGCTTCGTCAGGCATCTTTTTGAAGCGAGGAGCAATTAAGTGATCCCGACCAGCCGTCAGACATTCAGATGAAATTGTGACATGTCAGAAACTTTTGGCGACTGTCTTGAGGCTCTGACACAGTTGAAGTTGATTCCCCAAGGTCCCCAGTGCCTTTGAACTCACTGCACCAACATAAAGAGGCAAGCAGAGCGTTTGCAGGTGGTGTTTCATCATGACACATAATAGGGACAGGAAATATGGAGACCAGGTTGTTTGAGCAACAGCAAAATTGACTCTTTTTTGTGTTTTTGATTTAGCAGTTTTATAATAAAAAAAAAAAGCACACACCTCAAACACATCCCACTTCCACAATAGGATACTTAAGCACCTGACTCATTGCCTACCCTATGACTCTTCACCACCACCCCCCCCCCCCCCCCCCCCCCCCCCCCCATCCCCTTTTTTTACCTCTCCATTCTCTCTGTTTGATTACAGGAAGATGAATTAGTTCCCCCACTCAGATTCTCACCTCCCCTTGTTCCCTTCTGTCCCCCCGTTCGCCAGACACCGAATCATCTTTGCTCTCCATCATCCCTCTGTCCATGAACCCAACGTCTCTCACTGCCTCATCTCTTGTCCCCCATTGATCCTGATCCCTTTATCCTTCAACCCTCATCCTTTCATCCAGGACCTCGACCCCGTCCTCCTACACCATCACGGCTCTCCATATGCATCAAACTTTACTGAACTCAAATCTATATTGGCGTGGTCTTCCTTAGTGAACAAATCCTTATTGACAATAAAACGGCCCGTGGGCCCCTGCAGGTCATTCTTGCTATTTGTTGTTGGGTTTTTTTCCATGTACAGTGTAAGCACATCAAACGTGAACTTTGGCTTTACATTGTTGTTGGAATAAAACATTTCTAAGATGCCCAGCATTACCACTGAGCATCTTAGAAATTAACTCTTTATATACCAGTTTATATATTTGAATTATTCTATAATTTCTTCCAAAAAACAAAAGATTATATAAAGGGTTAAATTTCTGAAAGGGAGTATCTGGCACTACATAAAAATACTAATGCAATCGAATCAATTTTGTTGCTAATCTCTGACATATCCAAGACTCTAATCACCACCAAAGCCCCAGCTCCCTACAATTAATTATATGGAAATAGTTCTTTTTTTTTTTTTGATAAAAATTATGAAATATTCAAATATATAAACTGGCATATAAAGGGTTAAAATTCTGAAAATGATTGAATTTTTGGTAGTTTTCAACAAGTCTGAAGTTGTTTAAGAGATTTATGAAAAAAAGCAGAAAAAAATATTCTTGTGTGGTTTTTTAAATAGCAGTTTTTGTGTGAATGGGCTTTTTTGGCAATGAAGGTCACGAGAGGGTAGTTAATTTTAGGAGGGCATAAGGGTTAAATCGAAAATATGAAGAATAGAAAAGTCAACATGCAAACAGTAAAGGGTTTACTCGGTGGCAACTCACAATAAATGTTACTATCAATGAAGCTCCAGAGTTTTGAAGAGGATAATGCAATAAAGTTACTGATGTGGAGATGTTGAGTGAGTAATGCTGGAGGACCAGTTTGAGAAGTGTTTGCTGCCGTTTTAGTCGACCGAAGTTGGTATTTAATAAGTTGAATATTCTACCAAAAATCAGTCAGGGAGCTCAAATTTTGGAAACACTTTTTGATGGGGTCATTTTTAAGTAAAAGCTTGGAGCACTTCTTCCTTCTCTGGCTCTGTGGGATATCATATGAGACCCTGAAACACTGGACATGAGATCTGAATATATCCCCCACCCTCCAAAAAGTCACAGCTAATCCTGCCCCTGCAGCCCCGTGTCAGCTGTCTGCACCCCCTTCCAGCTGTCTCCCTAATGATATACCTAATGAGACATCTGGGGGGTCTCTCTCTCACACTGAGACAGTATGAGCTAACCGGAGGGGGAATCACCAAGGGGGGAACACATCAACTTTCCCACGTGTCCCAGTATAGCAGTGTGACTAACTCCTCGTTGTTCTTTCATGAAATTTCATCAACTGCTCCTTGAGGTTTTTGACCTGTAGTAGCACAAATCCACAGAGAGAGATAAAGCTGAGCGTGACGTGAAGCCGGAGTGCAGGGGTTATCCGTGAAATCCGCCAATATTTGAGATTCATAAATGCCCGCGCACTTGAAAGGATAAGCCTGAGTCAATCAATCACATCTATCCCAGTAGTTCTGCATAATGTCATGGCAAATAAGTTAAGCCTTCTGCTTTAATTCTTATTTCAGCTCAAATCTGTAGAGACTTGTGGGTCTGTACAAAGAGAATAAATCTACTGTAGTCGGCAGTGTTCACTTAAAAATGCTCACAATGCTTCAACAGCTGATTTTTATTTCTCTGCCTCATAAATGTGAATGGGTTTCTCATGCTGGTGTATGCGTTTTCTTTCCATTTCATATACTTAATGCACAATAAGTGTATTTGCTTTTTTTTTTTAAATGATTTGTTATACAAAAAGGCTGTACAAATACTTTTTTTATTAAGATTATTTTATTTTTTTTATCTGATTGTTTGCAGCTGCTGTGACTGTGTGAAAAGACATATCTCACTCTCACTTCCCAAATAGAGAAGAATTGTATCTCAGTATGGGTAGTATGGGTATGTCGGGGGCCTCTCCTCCTGCTGGCAAGTTGAGAAGTTACTTTTCAGCCTATGTGATGTAACTACCGGAAGTGACAAAGTTACATAAAAACATAACGCACAAAACGTGAGGCATGGAAGTTCACTGATGTTTGAATCACATCGTTTACATTTGTTTTCATATGGGACAAAAACCCATCCCCGTCTTTCATAATTACAAGGTAGGACAGTCTATAACGTAATTATGGGTCATATTTTTTGCCTGTACAAACAACTAATGGGTTGGCTTTTTAGGGGAGACCAGTATCGGCAAGAAAGGTTCTAGTTAGGCGTTATAGAAAATAGCAAAATAAATGCCAGAAGTTAAGGTGTTATGAGGATGATATGAGGACCGTAAGTGACATTGTTATGATACAGGGACGCAATAAGTAAAAAGCAAGAAGTTCCACACTGCACTGTCGATGTCGTGGCCCCAAGAACTCAAGATGGCGGCAAAGATAACAAGAACAACAATTTATTAATCTCGCAGAAAAACATTCACAGAGAAAACCTTCAAATTAATAATATTACCATTCTTGATGAAGAGAAAAACTTTTGCTCGGGACAAAACCAGAAAACATGTCGGTAGTAGAAGCAAAATTGAGGGGAAAAATTGTTTTTAGTTTTGTCTTTGTTTTTTTCTGTTGTGTGCTGTTTTGTCCTTCCAACTCACTTTGTGAAACTGTATTCCTAATTAATTTGGGAAAATCAGTCATTTAAAATGCCATATTTTTACACAAACAAGGCTGTTAAAATCAAATTCTGACCACCCTTGTGTCTTCGCTAGAGAAAGAGGAAAAGCATTTTTTAACGAAGGCCAAATTTACACATTGTTTCAACTCTGCAGCAACTGGACTGGCAGCTCTCTGTGGGTTCGCCGCATTTGGATTCACACATCGTTTTGGAAATGCTCCACTCAGCAGGTTTCCTCAGTTCCAGTCAGGTTTGTTGGCGTCGTCTGCCAGTCGGGGCCCAGATGTTTTTAACCTTCACTCATCAAAAAGTGGTTGCCAGAGCAAACTGCTGCTTCGCATTCATGTCACACAGTCCCCAGGTAGTCCAACAAACTAACTGCTACTGCTTAGTAAGCATCGATTTGTTGATTTGTAGGTCAAACAACTCTTGGAGAGAGTAGAATACATTCTAAAAGTGGGTTTTTAGGCATTTTGCTCACATTCATCTGTTGTGCAGAAGCAATTATCATATTCAAAATGTTCACTTCCGGACCAAGTTTACTTTTTAACCTTGATGACTGGACATCTTTTTAAATCCATATTTACCTTCTATTTTCTTTTTGTCTTGGTCTGAATGTGCACATACCTGCAGAAGCTGTCTGTCTTTTAGATTTATTAATGTCACATTTACTAGTATGGGGGAAAACAGGTGTTTTATTGTAATCCATTTCAATGTTTTTCAATACAACTGACAGTGAAGCACCTCTGGGAATATCATCTCGACATGCAGCTAAAGGCTTCAAAATATCTTCTGTTCCCCTGCTCCAAAATAAAACAATTGTCTTTTGTGGTCCACATGTTTTTTTCACTTGTATTTAAGTGTCTGTCTGCATCTGGATAAAAAAAAAGGAAGATTCTCCCCCTGAGAATATAACTCCATCACAAAGCCTGTCCACAGACAACAAAACACATTACTGTGAGGAGAAGGGCTGCCGCTCACTTCGACTCTCGGGAAGCTCCTGGTGGCGGGGAAATCACAGGGAGGTGGTTAAAATGGACTCTCAGCTGTCTACATGTGAGGTGTGCAGAGAGTCGTGCCATTCAAGTCTCAGTTTAACCTGCAAACCAGAGGCTTTGACTGAATCTGTTATATATTATGTATACATAAATCAACCGGTCAGAAGTTTAGAAACTGGGGACAGAAATGCCAAAAAAGTTTACTGCCTTTTGGTGCACACGTGAACAATGACGCACTCCACAAAATCTATACTGTGGTCTTCCACTGTCTCTCCATCTGGCGAGGTTGTTTGGGCCATGTAATGAAAACAAATGGTGATGTAGCCGCGCTGCAGCGACTGTACACGCAGCCTCATCCATCCCCATCTGAATGAGATATATTCGCCATCACAGTGAGAGGACGCAGAGCTCCCAAAGCCCACATCACAGCAGTTACTCCTCCGGACCGGGCTCAGGCTCCTAAATGTGCTCATTGAATTGATCTGAGGACTTTTCTCAGTACTACCACAGAATTCACACTAACCCACAGAACTTATGTGAAAATACAAGGTGAGCCAGGGAGAGATAGGTCATTCTTTTAATACAAGGGCGACACAGGGGACATATCCCCCTGCACTTTATCAAATGCAGTATTGGACCCCCACAGTTTTTATAGTTATAAACTATATATTAAAAGGGGAAACTGCACACTCTAGGGCCATGCAAAAACACTGTCTCAGTCCCTCTTCCCCCTTTCCTGCTCTCATTCAAACTGATTCAAACCGACATTCAGCAAAACATTACTAATGTCCAAATCCCCCAAAAGACAGAAGACATACAGTATAAACTACTATGACAAGACATATGTCCTGTGTATTAAGGCTGAGTCCTTAGCAGCAGTCTAGGTTCGATTTCAACTAGCCGATCTTTGCTGCAAGTTGTCCCCTTTCCCTCTGATGTCAAAGATCTTTTTAAGAGTGTAAGTGATGTCTTGTGATAATCTATAATAAAGTAGAAATTGGTTATTATTGGCCACATGCATGCTTGAAAATAATAGGGGTCAGTATTTCACCTTGTGCAAGTTTTTCATAAGTCGTGCACAGTTAAACATACACCTTGCAATATCCTCAAACATGTAAAGGGAACTTTCAAAACTACAATAAAGACCTACACCCAAACTGATATTTTGTATTGAAGAAACAGTAGATTCAAGAGAATGGTTCCATTCCAGCAGAGATTTCCTCGCTTATCGGAGCACACAGAGAGCAACAGCCCAGCAGAGAGGAAACACAAGCAGATGCAAGCAGAGTAGGATGTGGCATTTGCATGGTACTGAGTATGAACGATGCAGCTTAATGGCTAAGCTAAGGAAGAGATGTTTTCATGCAGGTTTGTCTGCAATATCACCATAATGCTATCATGCGGTGGGTGGTATCTACAGTCTTATGTCATTCCTCTTGTTAAGAGAGAGCGGGTATTTGTGTGTTTATTTTAGAAGTGAGGCAACTGTTGCAAATTCGCTTAGCTGCTGGTATGAATAGTTTTGATGCAAAATATTTCCATATATTTGAGTATTTGTTGTTAATACATATTTGTTCATATGTATAAAGTCCTTTACAACAAAGGACTGGGGCTTGAGAAATGCAGATACACTTTCAAAATTCCATAGGCAGAGATACAATATACATGGGTAAAAAAAAAATGCTGTCAGTAATTAAACTAACCAAACGATGATGAGTACATGATCAGTGTTGCAAATCAGTAGGCATGATGCAATGGAGAAAAAGGTCCCTGAATACCTAAAACATGATATAAGTCACTTGCACAGAAGTAAGTTCACTATTATTACCATTATTATTGGTATTGCATGTCATATTATTACCTTAGAAATGGCCTAATGCATTTTTTTTTTAAATATTGCATCACATAACAAGAGTAGCCATCTCTGCATCATTCCACATCACAACACCAGAAAAGTTTCCTAATGAACTTCAATTGTTCCAACCTGGATTTGATATTACAGAACAATGAGGTTCTCCGCACATAGTGTTCATCTGACTCCATTACAGCCTGAGGAGAGGTATAAATTGGTTCATTTGCTGCTCATACTCAGGACTTTTGCCTGCTGGGGCCTTAAAATTACCAATCAACTGAGTGACGGGGGTCGACCATGCAAAACCAAACAAAACAACAAGAAAAAAAACAAAAAAGACTGACAACAAAGAGAGGAAGTAATGAGAGATTCTGGACACAATATGACTCTACTCGGGGGATGATGATGTGCACCTGAATAACAAGTGATATATGAGAAACATAAAATAGCTGTTATTCTATATCATATACTACCTTACAGGTATATGGCGCTATATTTATATTAGAATGGTACCATTTAGCTGTTTTTTTTTGTCTCATTTTATTATCAAACTAAGAAATGTTGGTTATGGTTAGAATGAGCCTATATATTTAAAGATATGACCATTACTTTATTGTTTGTTGAGGATTATCAGGACAAATTCTATTACTTCTTTCACTCATATTTTTTTTGGTCTGTTTTTGTCACAAATTAGCTGACAAGATAACCTCATCTTTTTACATTTCATATTTACAACAGTGAAGTTTACAAAATGTCCCTTTTCTCTATAAATACGAAATGTATTAGTATTTGTAGTTGTAATCAGTGATTGGCAGTAACGCCCTGGAAGTACTGACATTACTTTGGGTTTGACTTGGTAAAAAGTGACAAAAACATTAGCGTCCGCTGTACATTCTGTGTGGGAAGAAAACTTTTATCTACAGCGAAAAATTCCACCTCAAATCTGAGCAAGCATCTAGCAAGCCGGAATGGAATGTGAAACTTATTGAGACACCCCGGATCCCCCCACTGACATGGCCGCTGTGGCTACCACATCCAATTCAACCGGGCAAACTTTGCTATATTGTCGAGGACATATTACCCATTTCCACTGTAGAATAATTCCGATACATCGTAGAAAAAATACCGACCAAAAGCTGTGTCAAGCTGCCGCAGAGAAAGTCATTTTCAGGACACCTTGAGAGAGAATACAACTGTTTCATTTGATTCAATTTTATATGATGTAATATGCAGAAAGAAAGAAAGAAAGAAAGAAAGAAAGAAAGAAAGAAAGAAAGAGAAAAAAAGAAAGAAAGGTCTAATGCTTAGCGTGTTCAGGTCCAAGTAACGTATTTAAAGTAACTAATTACTTTTGGAAAAGTAATCAGTAAAGTAACTAGATTACTTTCTTGGAGAAGTAATCAGTAACTAATTACTATTTCTAAGTAACTTGACCAACACTGGTTGTAATGGTTATAAATCACATGCTTTGTTTTATGTCTTGTGCTACTCATTTTAAACAGGAGCAACACACATGTCAAAAGCAACACTGCAATTGTTTTTGAAGCCCATTACCACACACTGCAGATTAATTTATACAATACGATGTTAAAAGTCACGAAGGTCTGCCGTTGGGAGTGTGGGAGGAGAGATGGATGGTACCAGCCAACCCAGGACTCTAAAGCGGTGTTATGTCTATAATTAATGGTTTTTAAGCCTAACCATGTTCTTCTTACCTAACCTTCACCATGTGGTTTTGATGTCTAACCTTAATTAAAGTGTTTAAACAGCAATCATTACATGTTTACAACATGTTTTGGCAGAACTTGTCACAGCAGAGATTTAACGTATCTGTTGTTTCCAGAAATGCAAACATTTATTCTTGCAATTGGGTTGTTCTTCAAGGTAATAACAAAAATATAACTTATTCAAACACAAAGTGCAATGCTATGACTGTGTGTGTTTATAGTGTATTGGGAAGCACAAAGACAGACATAAAAAGTGAAAACATAAAAAAACAAAAAATATGTATTCATAGGCATTTTTGTTTTTGTTTCTATGACATTTTTTTTTATCTTTTTATCTCTTTATGGTAATATTAAATCTAAAACTCAATTCTTCCTCTTCTCCCTCTGAGTTAAATGCAGTAAACAAAGAGTGGTGGTGCTGCTGTTGGTGTTGGTGGGTGGGGATGAGAGCTGGCTCAGGACTGCATCAGTCACTATAAAGGCTTCTCTCCCTCTCATCAACAGCAGCAGCAACCTGGCAGCCTTCCACCACTGTGTGTGTGTGTGTGTGTGTGTGTGTGTGTGTGTGTGTGTGTGTGTGTGTGTGTGTGTGTGTGTGTGTGTGTGTGTGTGTGTGTGTGTGTGTGTGTGTGTGTGTGTGTGTGTGTGTGTGTGTGTGTGTGTGTGTGTGTGTGTGTGTGTGTGTGTGTGTGTGTGTGTGTGTGTGTGTGTGTGCATGCCAACTTGGCCTTATAAATGAAAATGCAGTAACACAGAGAGAAGCAGGGAGAGGGAGAAGGAGGGAGCTCCACCTGTCTTCCCTCCTGCCAGACTGCATCTGTGGGTGTGTTGGTGGAGGGGGGTGAGGGATGGGATGGAGGGAGTCTCCTTCTTCTAAACAAGGTGAGTCCCACCCCTCCACCTTCCCCAATCTCCTTACCATTGTCCCCTTTCTCCTCCCCATTTCTTTCCTCTCCTCTGTCCTGCCATAGTCTTAAATTGGAGGCTGGATTGGTGGCTGCTGGGGGGTGAGGAGGGGTGGGTGGAGGGTTGAGGATGCTGGAGGAGAACCCCCCCTTACACCACCCAACCCAACCCCAGCTCACTCCTTCCAACACAGTCACCTTCCCCATTTGCAGTGGTCAACTCAGGAGGGGTGAGATTGGTGGAGTTGCTGCTCACCTTGCCAGACTGTGTATAGGGGAGAGCGGGTGAGAGAAGGGGAGGGGGTTCCACCTCTGTCCCACTCCCTAAATCTCAGAATGTCCCGTCTGTTTGAATGCCAAGGTGGTTGCAGGTCATCCTGCCAAAGCTCTGCCAGGCCCTCAGCCACCCAAAACACCGTTTTTTTATTTTGTGTGTGTGTGTGTGTGTGTGTGTGTGTGTGTGTGTGTGTGTGTGTCCTTTGGTCACCTGTCTGCAGACCTTTCTGGTGTCATGTTTGCTTGGTGGAATTTTGAAAAATGTTCTTTTTTATCATTCTTTTTTATTAAAAAATGTAATTACAATTGCAAGCACACCTAAAATAAGATAAGGTGAAACCTGTACTGTGCAAAGGAAAGGCCGTGTGCATCTATTTCATTGATGGTTAAATTAGTATTCAAACCGCAGACCCTGCAAACTTTATTCTTTCAGAGACTGTTCCACAGAAGAAGATATTAGCATCTAGAATAAAAGTATGAAACCAACAAAAATCTTAGGAATCCACTGGTACCAAACATGCCTACATTTTTGGCGAATAAAAATCGACATTTTCACCTCTGACCTCAAGAAATCTGATGAAAACGGGTTCTAAGGGAACTAGGTCTCCTCTTCATAGACATGTCCACTTTATACTGCAGTGTGGGGCAAAAACATGTAGCTAAATTCATTATTTTCACCCTGTTGTATTTTAATATTTCTGCATCCTGGGGTCCCTAAACAGTCTGTGAATTGCATATGGGTATCACTGAAAAGCTGAGACTCTTGTGCATTCAGTGAGCTCATGTTTTTAAGTCAAGTGTGATAATGTTAGTCCCCATTGAAGTATTTCACTGTAGTGGAGCATTTATTTTTTTAATGTGACCTCATTGTGTAAAATGAGCTGTTGTGACCTCTAGGATAATCACAGCCTCATGAAACTTTACAACAACAAGAGACCTAGAGCATCCAGAAGATCTATAGCTTTCCTATAAATATTGACAATAAGAGGGTTTGGAACAGAAGTGCTCGACATACAATCAGCAGAAACATGTTATTCTTGCAGAAATCTCAAAAATGTCAAAAGGATGGATTTTTTTATGGTGTTCCTCAAGGTCTTGGTGTCTTTATGTTGTATTTTGTAGGGATTTTTTAAACATTTTTATTCATTCTTAAATGGTCACGAATGATCAGATTTAGCACCAAACCAACCTAAAAATTGCTGCAACAACTTTTGTTACATACAGGAGGAGAGTTAATGTATGATTAAGAGACATTTTGCCACTGGTTTAATAAGCATTAATAAAAGTAATTTCATGCACTGATAGAAAACAAAAAGCAGGGAAAAGTTGATGCAGAAGAAATTAAATTAAGAATGTGTTCCAAATATGTTGTGCAATTTTGGCAACCAGGCTCTCTCACATATTTCTGACAAGTTTGTTGGGTTTTATTTCGAAATAAGGAGGAAAAAAAGTGACATCTAATCGCAGGAATGACTGATGGAACAAATTCACTTGTTGGACTTGTTGATTTGTACTGAAAGGAATCATTGTATGAAGATATTCCGTTTATCCTTTTGGAAAAGGGTGTGATTTATTCTTACTTCTGCCAAAAAGGTTTTATTTTTCACCCTTATTAGTGTGTTTGTCTGCCTGTGAGCAGAGTGTCTCGATACCTGATCAACACATTACTGTGACATTTGACGGACAGACTCTGGGAAAAGAGCAGTTTTCTGCCAATAAATAGGAATTTCCACTTGGAGATGATTATCGTTTTTCAGCCAATAATGCAACTAATGAACATAAAGGCTGGATTCCAAATCCAAAGGGAGGTTTCACGATTGAGAAGTCATTTTTAACCGACAGCCCGAGATTCCTTTGACTGTGGCAGGAAGTTAACGATTTGTTTTGCATTTGTAGTTTGAGTTCTTGGATTATTTCTGGAGCCAAGTGTTTATTTTCAAGCTCTAGCATTTTTTTCTCCACTAAATTCAAGTCCTTGATGTCTCTGTAAGTCTTAACAAGCAGCCATTCTATCAAGGTCAATTTGTTGGTTTTATTCAGTAGTACTTTAAGTGCTTCTTCGTCAAGGTTGATTACACTAATTAAATCTCCCTTTTTTCTCGGTTTCACACCCTTTGTTTATGTCTAATGACTTTTTTCAGAAGCCGAAAGAAGAAAATCTGTGTATTTCAGTATCAAAGCAACCTCACATTCTTCTACATCCCACTGTTACTCCATATAACTTTTCACCCGCGCTTTCCTTCTCTAATTTCAAAGCGAATGTTTAGAGATGGGGATGGCGTCTCTTCTCTTTCGTCTGTCGTCATCGCCGAAGTCGAACACATCAATCACACATTTGTTTTCCATTTAACAGAGACGCTTTTAAGAAAGATGGAAATATCCTCTTGGCAGCACGTCTGCGCACTCTTCCTCTTTCAAGCCGTCTTATTTAGCTGGTCTTATTTCCCCCCCTCCCACAGCAGAGCTCCGACCACATCTGTAGTGTGGTTTGGTTTGGAGAGGAGGGAGAGGCGGAGGGAGGGAAGTGTGTTTGTGTGTGTGTGGTGCAGGAGAGAGTTAAACTTTCTCTGCTTTTGAGAACCTCCAGCTCTGTATGCAACTCCATCACATCTCCCCTGATTACCTTGAGACCCGTCTTCAAGATGCACGCAGGTGTGCCCTGTACAGAGCAAAGCAAGCTCTCTCAAAGATGATGAAACTGCATTAGCATGGAGGGAAATATACAGCATCTTATCACACCAAGAAGCTGCTGGAGGGGGCCCAAATATGGTCTTTAGGGCAATGTGGTGAGACGTTCCAAAGAGGAGAGGAGGAGGGAGGAAGGGACCAGAGTCATGGCACGTTTCCTGGCCTGCTGGATGCCACTTTAAAGCACCATGCTGGTGGTTTTGCACATTTTCGCTCATTATCTACAAATCTCATGTGAACTACTGGGATTTTTTCCATATATTTGCAACCTGTAGACTGCTGCTGGCAGAGATTGAGACTCGAGAATTAAACTTGATGCAGTTTTACATCATAGAAAAGTGTTTTTTCACAACTTAACCCAAATGCTGCAAGAGTTGATTTTCTTTACATTTAGCCAAAACAGCAAAATGCACAAAGATTCAACCAAACGGACTTGTGCAAACACTTCAGCTGGAACATCAAAAAGAGGGGAAGCACTTTAAATACCTTCTTGATACTGAGCTATCGTAATTCATTTCATTTCAGTGAACTATGAATATCAACTGACTTTAAACTCCCCTGAGAAACACAATCCAAGTTGCTTTGTTTTAAAGTTATGTCATCATTGTCATCACAGTCTAATACAAACATGCAAATACTGGTGCATTCAAGAAAGCAAAAAAAATATGTTTTAAGAGCGAAAAGTACTGAAATGCATTAAAGTTCATGCCACAAATCATACCTTGCATTTTTCCTGGCTACTTCCCATATACAGCCCTGATCAATCCGAACTCCACTCAGAAAGTTGCTTGCTTGTCGTTCTGCAGACAGACCTGACAGAGTAAAAATTCTGGCTTTTTAGACATCGACATCATGATGTATCAATTTCTGCATTCTTTTGATTCTTCTATTGCAATTAAATCACTTCCAAATCTGTTTATTTTGGGGTCATACCATTGCAGTAGGGCAGTCATCCAGAAGCAGTTCCTGGAAAAGGTGACAAAATTCAGTGCACTTCTGTGTGATATTATTAATTATTAATTGGTTTTCCGACATATCTGGGTCTTCCAGAAGAAGTACAAAGCAGCAATAGTGTTTTTTCAGCTATGACTGATGATGGAAAGTAATGTGAACTTAGCAAAGAGTTTATGAAACAATGGCAAAGTGAAAGAAAATACTGATCTTATAACAGAAGCCTATTAAGTATGCATGATTGTTAAATTATTATTATTATTTTTTTAAGAGTATATATGACAGAATTGTATTGAAAGTTCAGAAAAATTATAGAAAAATCCCAAACACTTGTTTTACACAAACTTCCTGCAGTTATTGTGTTCACTTTTGGGGGGAGATTAATTGTACTTCTTATTAGTTGTTCTGTATTGTTATTGTAATGCACTGAATATAATATGAAATATCCATGAAATGTCCCTTTGTCAGAGGCCATCTTTACTCATTGACAGAAAAAACTGGCATCTAAAGGAAGGTTGGACACTGCTGATCTAGTTGTGGAAGATGTTATTACAAATATGATGACTATAACAAATAATTTTAAGGGGAAGCTATTCCAAATGCTGGTTTAAGGATCATGACAAATATATTTAGACGTTACACGTGGATGTGAGGGAGCCACATCCAGCTTCCAGCAGCTGTCCAGAGTGGAAGAATGTGTGCTTATTAAACAAACATGACGTTAGACCAGGATGAGAATTCTCTCACTTTACCTGCACCCGTTGCTACCGGCTGACTGAGTAATATTTAAAAACCCAGATTCTTTACTGTTTATTCAGGATGTATAAGTGCACAGGGGGGAGAGAACGTCTCATTCTGTGCAGCAGAGTGAATTAACCATAATGGTGATAAAATGCTGATGATGGTCCTTAAAAAGCCCTCAGTGAGAGAGCTGCCAATTAGAGGAAGGATGGTGATTAAATGGGAACAATAAAGCTTTATCTGGCCTGCCTCTCACACACACACACATACACACACAAATGAATGTTTGAGGCCAGGCACCTGTGCACAAGGTACCAACATTGCACTGATTGCACTGTAATGACACTACACTGTATCCAGCACACATGCATGTGCACACAGGCAGACACAAACACTCAATGCGGATGTCTGTACTGCTATACTTGTGAGGACTTGAATCATGACTTTCTAGTCATTTACTCTGATATTTTACTTTAACCTCCAAACTTCTTTTTGAAAAAATTAGGATTGGACAAAATTCTTTCTCAAATTCAAAATTCGCACTTTACAAATATGTCCTCATTTTCTAAAAGCCTTCGCTTTTATTAATGTCTTTTACCAATGAAAATTTTGTTCAGTCCACCACATGCAACAAAATTTAGTTTAGACATTTATGGTTTCCATTTGTTCCACAAATCAAACATTTAAGACCGGTTCTCCGTGTTGTTGTTTTGTTGTTGTTTGTGTGTCCAGGCCTCATCTACCTATCTGCATGAGTTACTAGGGGGTGAAAATGGAGAGTCAGTAACTGCTAGCTATCTGTGGGCTCATCTAGGAAGGCTTAGTTTGAAATCAAGAAGCAAATGAACCACTGTTTCACAATAGGCATCTTAAATTACAACTTGTTAACAAAAATGGTTCTAAAATACTATTTGTCGCAGTAGCAAAGGTAGCAATGTCAGCAGAGCTGTCAGTATTAGTCAAGGGATTAACTCTCAGCTGAGTATGTTGTCCAATATCATACATTGAGTTACTGATACAGCCTGCTCTGCTGTTGTTATTGCCATCTTTAATTTCTTTGTGTTTAGTTTCAATTTTAATTATTTTTCTTTGGTTCCTTTGCTTGGCACAACCTACGGTACCCAATTTCTTCCAATACCACAAGATGCCTCTTAATAAATTGTCTTGTTCCTGCAGGTTTCTTCCAGCTTTCACAGCCCCACACCAGCCCCCCTCAAAATGCCAGCAGACAGTTTATTTTGGAGTCTATCCACAGCCTGTATTCTGAGTATTCTGCTACTAGCACCACATATTCTGTTCAGCACATCACTCTGGATTTGGCAGCATCAACAATATACTTGTAAATCAAATTTGAGTGACCAGAATGACCCAACTGAGACACATCTGATTGGAATCAAATTTCATTGGGATCGGCTCCAGCCCCCCGCGACCCGAGCGCGGATTAAGCGGTTAAGGATAATGAATGAATGAATGAATGAATGAATGAATGAAGACCATCCTAACACATGAGCACGACTCATTGTTGTTTCTGTTGGCTTTACGTAATAATCTGTCCCACTTTCAGTAGGCGGGAGGTAGTACCCGCCTTGACAGACAAACTCCTTCAGCTAATCAGTGTGCCAAAACATGTGACGCCATCACAGTGAATTGTTCAGTGAATAAACAGGATAAACACCATGGATAAACGTTAGCGTTCGATTTTTGCAGAACAAGTGAAAACATCTCCACCTCTGATAAACTCCATAAATTCATGCTCCTGATCATTTTTAATGGTTGTTATTGCATCTATTTCAGCAATAACTGCAGTTATGGCTGCTTTTTCTGTTTGGCAACAGCAACCTATATTTTATGACATCCTCTACCATGGAGTCCCTGATTGGCTGGTTACACTGTCGACTGTGGTACGGTGCCTGATTGGCCCGGCTACATTTTGATTTATTGAAATGAGACAACAGAAAATGTTGAGCTCCCATAATAGGATGGTCTTATGGGACTACCTCCATATGTGGTTTGAGTCCAATTTGCAAAGATCAAATTTCAGTTCTGTCCACATGAAATGTGATTGTAATGTTATGTTAATCGTACATCCTAAATCTTTGCTGTTATGTAAGAAATGAAATACCATCATCATTATCAAATCAGTCTGGATAGAATCTGAATATGCCACAAAACAGATGTGGGCTGGCAGCCTGAAAAAGGCCTCAGTCTTGTTAGAGAAATGTCTTCACACACACACCAACAAAACAACATATAGGATTAGACCTTATTGATCCCCATGGGAGGAAATGTTGGACAAAATCTCCTCACTTTCCAAAATTGGAAGCAGTGAAGCCCATTCATGCACAAATATTATTCTCAGTGCACAATACAATAGCCCACATAGTGGAACGGCTATCTGCAGTCGGGGTTTGCTTTGTTTCTCTGGTGTTTGTCAGTTGAACTCAGTGATGCCACCAGACATCAGCACCCACTGCCACTGTTAATGAGTCTCTGAGGAGCGGCCAGCTGTGCAGCGGCCAGGAAACAACCACGTTTAAAAGCCATCATCTCATCCCCGCCGCTTGCCCACTTTCCCTTGCAGACATCCCAAAACTGTAACCTGCATCAGGCCTGAACCACCTGCCACACCATGCTGCAGCCCCTCCCCCCTCCACCACCACCTCCTCCATCTATCCGCACTAAACTGTGAACCTGAACAGCCGGCCAAACGCTTGGCCTCCAGTCACCTGAAAACATCATCTGCATTTAAATTAAAAAACTCTCTTTGGTGACTCATTCTTACTCCAGAGGGTTCAGGGTGTTTCATTAAGGGGATTTGCATGCAGGGGAGTCGCCGTAAACACGCTGCAGTTGTCGTGACTTTGTGTTCATGTTGATGGCTTTATGCTCTGCATGCAGCCATGTCTGTGCCTTTTTATTCCCATTCACCTAAACCTAGACAAAGAGATAAGAGGAGTGATTATCTATAGGGGAGAATACGGTGAGTCACTTTCTACATTTAAGAGGTTTTTACAGTTCGGGTCCAGTTTTTAGGAATAGAAATGCCATTCTTGCTTTTTAAAATTCTCTGCATTTTAACCCTGTGGAGTCCCCGATCATGCTGGTGTGATCAAATCTTTACAACTTGAAAAAAGGTTGAAAAAAAAGAGAGGAAAAAATACAAAATACATATTTTCATATATATAGGTATACATCTTCAACTACCTACACATATACATAAAAATAAAAAAAATGAAAAGAGAAAAAAATGATAAATGCTGATTTATATCTATATTTAATTTAATTTAAAAATAAATAAATAAATAACTCAGGGGGGAATAAATCAAAACATTACCTTTCAGGGCTATATACTGTAATATCATTTAATTGTGATTCTCATATTTAATAAATTTTTCCCATAGTTTTAAATATTCTTGATTTCTGATTCTATAGATTATTCTCTCCATTTTTTTAAAATACTATTTACTTTGACAGCTGATTCTAATGTTAGGATGTCTTGTTAAGTTTCACACATTGGTTACATAGATGCAGTGATTTAATAATATGTATAGAGAACTAGTAAGTACATTTACTCAAGTACTGTACTTCAGTAGAATTTTGTGCTACTTTTACTTTACTTGAGTATTTCCATTTATGTAACTTTAAACTTCTAATCCACCACATTTCATAGGTAAATATTGTACATTTTGACTCAACTATATTTAGCTGACAGCTTTACTATTCAGGGTGAAGATTTAACATGAAGAAATACAAATTCAAAACATTTAAAATGATTATGCATGTTAATAAATTCAAAACAAGTACTTTCACTTCTGATACTTTAAGTGTTACTTTTACTCACTGTGGCATTATTACTTTTACTTCAGTTAGGGATCTGAGTACTTCTTCCACCACTGTAGAGAACACAGTAGTCTCTCTGGTGAGGACTAAAGTCTGCTGGTTGCAGCAGTTCCCATTCAAATTATCCCATAAAGCTGAAATAAAAATTGCTCCCCTGTCCATGTATCTGAAGCCGAGCAGAGAAACACCACTGCTGTGAGAAGTTTGGGAAGTTTTATGACCTCTTTAAAAACTTCTGTATGTACTCTTGGTGACTGTGAGGCCGCTCCAAGACGTTCATCATCTCCCACTAATACCGATTCCTGCGAGTGACCACAGAGGCTGGGTGGCCTCCGGCGACAAGCCAGCCTGTTTACGGACGCCAGAGTGAAGGTTAAGTCGACGCCAGATAGCAGAGGTCACCGGCGGCCCGGGAGACGGAGATGGATGTGTGTTTGGTCTGGAAGGGGGACAGGCCTGGAGACGCTCTCTCTCCTACAGAGAGGCCTCAGTGCAGCTCGCCCACTAACTCACATAAAGACTCACAGAGACCCGAACTGCAGAATACCTTTACTCCAGAACTGTACTGAGGAATAATGTCACAGTACTGGTGCTTTACTTCTATTTCCTTCTGTCACATTTGTTCTTTTATTAATACACGACATGGCCAAAAATAAGTGGACGCCTTTACATTACACCCATATGTGATTGCCACCTCAAATAAATGGGCTTTAATTCGTTGTAGTCTTCTGAGGTTTGGGTCGCCCCACAGGTGTTGGATGGAGTTATGTGTGAAGTTTTTCCACACCAAACGTAAAATGGTTTTTGCCAGAGGGCATTGCTATGTTGAAACACAAAAGGGACTTCCTGAAAAAACTGGTGCCACAAAGTTTTTCAAAAAATGTGTTTTTTAAATATTTATGCATATAAACATGTTCTAGCAGAAACTAAAAAAAATACAATGAACCTGAAATTGAGCATAATATGTCCCTTTCATTTCAGTTTGTCTCAATTGTTCCTTTCAACAAATATTTTATCACTTTCTGGAATAAAACTTTCTGTTTTCTGAGTTTATATTATCGGTTTATTGTACCAAATCCTATGGTCTCGATTTATTGAATTGAATTTGTATAATAACCTTGATGCTGAAAGAATTGAACAACTTCTTGTTCACATACATACTTTACTGTTATTTCCTTCTGTCACATTTGTTCTTTTATTAAGAAACGACATGGCCAAAAGTAAGTGAACACCTGTACATTACACTCAAATGTGATTGTCACTTCAAATAAATGGGCTTTAATCTGTTGTAGTGTTCTGGTGTTTGGGTCGTCCCACAGGTGTTGGATGGAGTTATGTGTGAAGTTTTTCCACACCAAACTGGGAAAAACCATTTCTTTATGGCGCTGGCTATGTGCACGGAGGGCATTGCCATGTTGAAACAGGAAAGGGACTTCCCGAAAACTGCTGCCACAAAGTTGGAAGAACACTGTTGCCTTAAATAATGTATTATTGCCTGCTGTTACAATACGGTTCTTCTGAACTGGAACTAAATGGCACCAAACATGAAAAACAGCCCAAGACCAGAAGTGCATATGTATACAAATCTAAATTTGCAAATGTGAAAGAAATACAATTTGCTAGATAAAACTTTTATGTTCTTTTGTAACAGATGGGCACTCCGGGAGCCCAGACCTCCGCCAAGCCTTTGCTCTAGTTCGCAACGTTAACAAAAGCGAAGAAACATCAGTGTATCCGCTCTGTGATTTAGACCCTCTCCAATATATGTAACTGGTTTTCCCTTGGCCCATGCTACACCCTTCCACAAAGTTTAATGAAAGTCAAACCAGAATTTGTTCCCGTAATCCTGCTGACAAACAAATAAACTGAACCAAAAACATAACCTCCTCGGCCATCACAAATCACAAACCCACAGATCTCTTTATAAGATGCAGGATGCAAGAATCCATCATTGAGCAATAAATACAAAAAAAAAGTGTTTTTAAAGGGTAATTTTGTAGATTTGGCTTGAGCCAAGTACAAAAAATGTGTCTTTTTGGTCAAAATCCTTTCCAAAACAACAGCATTTCAGGAAATCCATGAAACCGATCACCATTTGAGACATTTTGGAGGAAAGTAATCTATCAGGTTGGGTAACTCATCTTGAATGGCCATTTTTTCATTATAATGTCATTTCATATGTCTCTTGAGTTTCATTATGGATGCTTTGACACAAAAATAAGCAAATTAACACAATTAATTACTTTAATTTCTAACATCTGGAACAGCTGTTTACTATGGAGGCGATCTAACTCTTTTGAAAGTAACATTTTAATGTCAAGACTTTATGTGTTTGTTTTTTTAAGGAGTCCTTCTTCCTGACAACTCTCTCCTTCTTTGTATAATTCTCAGTCACTACGTTTTCAGAATACCCTGAATCATTGTGACATTTTTAAACAAGCAAAACAATGCACATTTTGCCAATTTCACCCATAAATGACAAGTTAAACTGCTCCATCATTAAGGAGCTCCAGTTTAAATGGAGCTCAGTTTCATGAAGCCTTTGAAAACACTTTTTATGGTTTGTTTTTCCTGCTGAGATGCCAGGAAGGTGGAGTTCCCCTACAAGGAAACATTAAGAGAACAGCAAGATTACACAATCACACAGACGTGTTTGAAAGTCAATTCGTTTTTCTCCCTGTGTGATTACCTGACACAGTTAAAGCCCCTCTCACATAAAGTCCCTTTTTTAGGTGATCTTTGCCACCTTTTTGCCAGTGACAGTTCATTCATTTGGACTCAAAACGCTGTCACACACTGCCATCTAGTGGCCAGACTGCAAACACCACTGATTTGTATGTGAAGAGTGCTTTTTGGAGGCTGACAGCTGATATTTTTACCCTGAAGTTGCTTTAAAGGAGATGTATTGTGAAAAATTCATATTTTCAGGGCTTGTGCATGTACTTTTTAGTATCTGGAGTGAGTACCAACCTACAAACAATGAAATAAGACGACCTAGCAGTCTCACCAGATCAGAAAACATTAGATTTACCAGCCATTCAGATTCTGCTCCCCTTCATATGTCACATGCAGGCTCATTACAATACACCACCCTTTTCAGTATTTTTTCAGTATTTCAGTATCTCCATCCACAGCTTAAGAACTACTTTTACAAAGGTGTAATCAAAGCAGACTGGACTTTTTCTGAAGAGCAGTTTAAAGAGACAGGAGCGAAAACTGAACGATTCAGACAGAGAGTGAATACAACTATATTCAGACAGAAAGTATGTGGGAAAAATATGTTTTTTTGAACATTTAAGCATATAGACATATTGAGTTTCTAGTAGAAACTCAAAAAGGAGTATGAACCTGAAATAAGCACCGTATGTCCCCTTAATTTCAGTTTGTCTCACTTGTTCCTTTCAAAAAAGATTTTATCACCTTCTGGAATAATTTTTTTTTGTTTTCTGAGTTTATATTATGGATTTATTTTACCAAATCCTATGGGTTTTTTTAAAAGCCTTAAGCATTCTTGAGTCTTAATTTATTTAATTGAATTTGTTTAATAACCTTGATGCTGAAAGTATTGAACAACTTATTGTTCATATACTTTTTCATTATTTTTTTATGATGGAAACTCTTCAGATATCAAGAATAATTACACATTATTTTGAAAGTAAAAGCTTGCAAGAATTCAATAGAAGGGGAATCTCTAGAATAAATACTGCTTTTCAATACATAATTAATTTGCATAACAATATTTAATAAATACATTAAAAATGAATAATACAATTAGCAAGGATTACAGGGAGGAATCTAATATTTAATGAAGATGAACTCAGGCCCAAAGCTTCAGCTCTTTTATTAGATGTTATTTCACTAACAGCTGCTAGAAAAGAGACAGAGGCGCAGGCAGAAGCTGTGTTGAGAGATTTATTGCAATTTGTTTCAAGCTATATGAATAACAGCGTGATCAGAGCAGCTTCTGAACAATCCAGATGTGTTCGGTTCTCCTTCAGTTTAGGAGCCGAGCACGATTTACATCAGACTAGTAAGCAGAGCAGACAGACAGCACTGTGCGGTTATACTGCAGCAGACATCAGTGTGGCTTCACTATCAGTGGTGAACAGTTTCACCCTGAACAGGGATCACTTTTATAAACCTCTACATCTTTGTGAAAATTTACATTGATGATCCAGACAATTTTTTAACTCTTATTTCACGATGAACAAGTATCTCAATGATGATCTCAAAGATACTACGGCCACATTTTCTCTCAGGTTGTGTGTCATTTCCAAAATTTCTCATGTCCCCTTCCAGCTTCCAGTAATGAGACATTCAAATGTCGTGACTTATGGAAGAACAGCAGTTAATACAGGATAATGTAGCAACTTGAACATGACATAACATTATGTCATCACAGCTACTCATTATACCAAAAATGATGATCTGAAAAATAATATTGATAGGATGTACATTCCTTACACATTTTCCATTATTCATCTGTATTATTATTATTGTCATGTTATTGCAAAGCCCTTAAGATGTAACTAAGGGAGGATTTTAACAAGCACAGGTACAGGACCTGGCAGGTGTTACATGTCAGTTAGCACCAATGTGGTTCAGCCAAGGTTGCGTTTGTGTGGATGCTGTAATAGAAATTAAATATGGCCAGATTCTTCCAGCGTGCAGCCTCTTTAAAGTCAGTTTATCTGTAGGTGTTTCCACAGCAGAGTGATTAACCTACAGATGATTATCATCCTAATCTGCAGTTCAACAAGTCCTTCAACCCATAGGACCACATAGGGTCATCACCTTTAAAGGATAATTTCTGTATTTAACCTCAACCCTGTTTTTCAATGTGGTTATGTCTAAGCGACTAATAGGGGTAACAGTTTCTGAATTTGCTCCAGTATTAGAGCTGCAGTTGCAAGCGGCGAAACAAGCGATAATACAAACAGACTAGGCTAGCACGCTAGCTGTTAAAAGTCCTTATTTTCTCAGATTGTTATTAAAAGTGTGTGACAGGATTTTAGAATGACAACGTCACGTTCTTAGATCTCATGAGACGGAGGCAACAGTGGCAATTTTAAACACATGGTTAATCTTGTGAAACGATCGTAGTTTAGACACTGAAAATACTTGGTTAGGTTTAGGAAAATATCATAGTCTTGGTTAAAATAAGTATGTTTGTTATCTAACTCAAGCTACATATGTGAAGCTCATCACATGGCATAGGCCAAGTTCAGTTTGTCACCTAAGTTAACATGCAACATGATTGCTGCTCTGGAGGAAATGAGGAATTAGCATCACTGAAACCACAATCTCCTTTGCGACCCAAACAAAATGTTAACAATTATTGTGTTCATAAAAATAAAAGATAAAAAAAACACAACTTGTGTGTAACCAAAACTGGGAACAAAAATAGGGACGGATGGTGGAGCTGGATTTGAAATGATCCCCAGGCACTGATGTTACAGAAAATCGAAAAGGAAACACGGCAGAGGAAATAAGAAAAATGTTAGAGTACATCAGCATGAAGCACCTGTGATGAGATGACAGTTGAGCTGAGAAGACATCAGCTGTGTGTCACAACAAGTTCTTCCTCTTCTGCAAGTTTTAAGAGTTTGTGAGGAGCCCGACTGTCTTTTTCCTCGGAGTCTCTTCGGAGTGAAGCAGGCTGGTCCAGTCAGTTTACATATTTGAGAAAACTTTACAGCTACAGCTGCAGCTGTGAGGAACGTCTCAACACTGAAACATACAGGATGACAGTCTGTGGGTGTCTGTTTCTCAGCAGCAGCAGCAAAGATC
This sequence comes from Centropristis striata, assembly GCF_030273125.1. Taxonomy (NCBI): domain Eukaryota; kingdom Metazoa; phylum Chordata; class Actinopteri; order Perciformes; family Serranidae; genus Centropristis; species Centropristis striata. The sequence goes on from NC_081532.1 coordinate 13,278,559, forward strand.
CAACATCGGGAAAATTCCCCTTAATGTGAAATTTACAGAACATCACACACTCAGGTATTACCGATAGAACATTTGGATCTGTAAACTAGCATGCAACCCAATAAATGGTTATTTCCTCTTGAGCATGCAGTCAGCGATGATACTTACTGCTGCGCAAAGAGACATCTAGTGACCTCCTTCACTTATTTACATTGAAATTGTACTTTAAAAGACGCCTCACATACAGTTTATACAGCAGTTCGAGGCTTAATCTGCTGTTTTAAGTGTCCACTTGATGGAAATGAGATCCAGGGCAAAAAATTCACCTTCTTCACCTGCTAGTTATTTAAATAACTGATCATGTAGATTCATAATAGCTTAAAAAGTTTTTTGACTAAATCAGTCGGAGTGACTTTTGTCATCTCGGAGTATCTTTGTTAGGTTTTGCTCATGTAAACATCTCATGGGGAGCCCATATTTATCAAACTTCTAAGAAATACATATTAAAAATGCTCTAAAAACCCAACTTTAAGATATCGTTTGGATTTGTTTAAAGTGGTTGCATGAGGGACTTAATCTGTAATTACTACCGACCAGTTGTTCCACTTTATGTGATTATGTTCTACATTTTAAAACTACTTTACTGGGTGTAACAGGTGGAAGGCAGAGATTTCTCCAATCATTTTCTCTCTGTTCAGTCTTTGTGATAGTACTAACAGTTTCCTCCATGTTTCTAGATTTTGGAATTGCAAAGAAAATAAATACATGGTCATACAAAAGCAAAAAATATTCTAAATAAAGCAAACACTTTTTTAGGAGGTTAAAAAAATGTTTTGCTGCTGCCCCTAGTACAACCCTGGAAAAAAATCCAAACTTTCTCTTTAAAGTCTAGTAATTTTGGGGGGATTTGGATCTTTTACTAAAAGTGCATTTATTTTGTGCAAAATCTTATCATATCTCTGGTAAAAAATAAACGATGTAATATTGATATATGAATGTAAAAAAAAAATGTGGATGAAAAAGAATGAAATGGAGACAAAATAAAGTTGGAGTTAGGAGTGATCACGTTTCAAATGTGTGTTTAGACATTAACAGCTTACAAAAAGCTAAATTAGTAGTATATACATTTATTTTTTAGGAAAGCACATCCAACACAGGCAATTTAAACAATATTTTTAAGACCCTGCAACTTTAACTTCTTTATCATACTCCAATAGAGACTATCTTTATAAAAAGGAAGTTTTTCTTGTAGCTGTCATGGTTCTGGTCTGAAACCCGAGGCTTGAGACCTTGTTTCTAAAAAGTTTTTAATGCTTTGAGTTTATTTTACATTTCTTAGTTGTCTTGTTTCCATATGTTCAGTCAGTTCTATGTTTAAGTTATCATGAGGCTTTTATTTTCTCGGTTTTGGACTATGTTTAGTGTGTTATGCTTTGCCTTCCTACACACCTGCTCCTTATTTTCTTCTTTAGTCCCTCCCTGCTCCCTGTAGTTACCCAGCCAATCAGCTCCCTGCATGTCTTATGTTGCTCATCTCCTCATTCACCTCACCTGTGATTCTCCAACTGCCCTTCATCTGCTCGTTAGTTTAGTTTGTGTTTTAGTCCAACCGTTCCACTCGCCCTGACAATAGTAAAGAGCTTCTGAACCTCTGACTCTGCATTCCTATAAATATACTAATAATCAATAAGCTAATTTTTTTTTTAAAACCTTTCTCTGAAGCAGAAAAAATCTATTTCTGGGTAAAAACTTTTATTTCTGGTGCAAAAATCTGTTCCCAACCTCCTCATTTGAACACTTTCAAAACCAAAATTACTGTAACCAAAAATCTAATCCTGACCTCTATCATACTGATATTTTACAGTCTTAGAAATAAAAGGGAACCAACATGAACCCAATTACAACCTGCACGCACAAAACTGTCAACATCTCTTCTGTGTTTTTGAAACCTCTCAAATCCTCAGAGGCCTTTTTTTCTCCCTCTGTAATCAACACCTCTTCATCAGAATATCGAACCTCAAAACCTCCCTGAAGCAGACGGCTCACACTTCCTGAGATCAATGTGCCTCTTCGTTTAGAGGCTGCAGGCCTGAAACGCTGTCACTGTGAGCCGGCTACAGACACACTTTACCGTCCTGACAGGCAGCCCAGACAACCCCCCACCCCCGACACCCATCTACTGCACTGACTGAGGTGCAAATATCTTTGTTCCTGCTTCCTGCTTCCATCCTTCATCACGTCTGTGCAGAGAATCAAAGTGGGGAAACGTTTAACTGTCTATTAACAGGGTGTCTGCGGTTTTTAAACCTGTGCTGGTGGATTGTACTGCTTTAGATTTTGCTTCTCAGTGACCTGGTTTGTTTTTAAATAGAATTGTAACAGACTGCAAAAACAGCCCTTTTTCAAGGTTGATTTTTCAAAGACACATGTATGATTTTGTGTAAACTCGTAAGTGATTTGCTTTCTTTTTTTTTTATGACCCACTAGAGGTGTTTGGTGTTGCCTGTTTTTCCATTGCTCCTGCCCTCGGCCTGTATTTTCTCTTTTCTTTTCATTTTGCTGTGTTCGGCACCTTCTGGGTGTCAGCCTTTGGGCACCTTGAGCCCTCAGTGTAGCGTGACAGTTGTGAGGGCTCGACTCTATAAAAACATATCGACCTGGAGCCAGATCGTAAGCACACATCCGAGAGGAAGCTACAAAAACACAAATATAGCAAGTGGACAAAGCTTGTTCCTTGGTGTGTCATTAACCAGGGAGGAAGGGCACTCTAAGGCCTCGTTCACACTGCAGGTCTTAATGCTCAATTCAGACTTTTTGACCAGATTAGATTTTTTGTTTGGCTGTTCACATTATTTTTTTAAATGTAGCCTATATCAGACTCCAAATGGCTCATGGTCCCGAACTGACCTGCATGCACAAAAGTTTAGCTTGCACAAAATTGTGATGATCGTCGCTCTGGAGTGACATAAAACTTGCATGAAATGCGTCATGACTGATTGGCCCAGGTGTGATTTGAAAAAAAATGGATTTGATTTGTGCAATGTATATAAAAAATCTGATCTGAGTCACATATGAAAAAAAAAACATTTTTGTCTGCTGTCTGTACGTAGCCTTAGGGTGTTTTGTTCACCAACTGCAACAAACAAATCTCCTCATTGTATCTTAAAGTCTGCACTAAGAAATGTGCAGATATTAGTGGCCTTAAATTGGCAGTGAGCGGAACATTATTACATTTTAAAATCTAGTTTTGTGAATCTAGTTTTCTCTGGGCAAAGTGCTACGGAAAGAGTTGGATTTGACTCTTCATTTCACTTATTGTGAGTGAAATTACTTTATCTGACATCACAATGGTTATGCAAATATGCATGATTTATTCCAGACCCCAACCAAATCCAGTGTATGACCCTCGATATTCTTTGCAGATCAATAGCTAACTGATTACTACTTTTTCAACCAGACACAGGTCTGCAACATACGTGACATTTGCAAATTTTGCTGCTACACAATCAGAAATAAGTAAATGACTCCCTCCAACTCCACAGTCTTTTACTGTATTTGCATTTACTTGTATAAGAATTTTGGATGTTTTGGGGTTTTTTAATATATGCTTATGCTCATTAAGTGTTGTGTGTCTGAGGCTCTGCCACGGGGCAGTTTGTGAGCTCTGGGACAGTCTGTCAGGCTCCTCAGATCTGTTCCAGAGCAGCACAAGCAGAGCCTAACCATCAAAATAAAATGCGTATAAATGGATTAATTGGTGGAATTTTTGACAGTGTGCTGACTGAACTGATCTTAGGTTAAGATTATTTTAGAGGGAGAGATCAGCAACAAATGATTGTAGTACTTCACAAGTTAGTATTTCCACTGCCTCCTCGCATCCCTGCCCACAGTTGTTGTTGCACATTTAAGGGTTAAAAACCAGATTTTTTATGTCTTTTATGTGTTTGTGTACCCTGCTTCAGTCTGGTAATATAACCACTTACACACAGATCTTAAAATTGTCACTGGAAAAATAAGTCTGGTTGCATTCCAGTGGCCGAGGACAGAGGCTCTGTGGGGAGTGGCAGCGAGTGTGGTGAGGCTGGTAAGGACTCAGGAATGAGGGTTTGAGATGAGAAATAAGAAGAAAAAAAGCTGCATGGAAAGCTTTAGAGATGACACACACACAGCCTAAAATGGCTGTGAGGAAGTAATGAGTGACGTAGGATGAGTGATGGGAAATATGAGGTGTAAAATAGGAAAACAAACGAAAAAAGAGTCCTGGGTCGTCCAAAATTTATTCAACACTTACGATTCATTTTGTGAATGATGTTTCTTTACATGAACACTTGATTAGTGTTTTTTTTTTAAAAAGGAAGATGCTTTTTATACATTTGAGTAAAACTAAAATCAAATCTGTCATTTCTTAATAACATCTCAAAATTTGGATGAAAAAAAAAACCTTATTGATCAAATAAATAAATAAATAACATGACAATTATTTCAAAACAAACCTCCATGAGCTATAGTTTATATCAATTCAACGACTAATGTTTTTTCATTGCATAAACATAATGTAGCTTCAGATGATACTGCAACTTTTCGCTTCACCCTTCAGACTGAGTCAAGTTTTTCTCCTGATTTATGCCACTGTTATTTTTTGTTTTTAAAGCTTGAAAGATAAACACTGGATTCATAATTGAAAACTTGGTTTGGGGTTTTATATCATGTAAACTAAAAGTGGCTTCCCAACAAGAGGCTTTTAAACATTTCCAGGCTTTATATTACCATGTGTTCAGACAGAAAGTGTATTTTTTGAACATCAAATTGTGGCTTTCCATGTCATTTTGAAGAAAAAAATATCCCACACATCCTGGGAAAGTGAAGGGAGTTTCATGGCCAAACTTCAATCCACTTTCTGCCTGAACTCAAGAAAGATGGTGGCTGCACTATTACTTTAAATGCAGATAAATGCAGTTTTCTAAACCTATTTCAGTTTTTGTTTCCAATCCTGTGTATGCACCTGAGAGGTCTGAGCTGCTTCTTTAGATCAGTTTCTATAGAAGCAAACATACCCTGTTTCCTCATGATGTTTCCCTAACTTATTAAAACAATTATAATAATAATGCTGCTGATCTTACTGTCACTCTCCAGATGCCGTTTTCTCTGCAACCAAACAGTTCTCCCCCCTCTCATATTTCTATACATCCTACAAAAAGATGGCATACATCTAGTGATAAAAAAGGGCTGCGGCAAAAAGAGTGGGAACATCGGAACATCCTAAAAAGTTGCATACAATAATCAACAACCCAAATAAGCAGCTGATATATATTTTCTTGCTGGCAGCATGAGGACTTTTTTTAACAAATCAAACACACTTGATCCGCCTCAAAAATGGAGAAAAAACAACTTCATAAAAGTTACATGTTGCATAAATGTCTTATTGCTTTACGTATTTGTTCTTCTAGCACATGAAATCTACAACTTCTCAAACTTAACAGGAATCTTTTAGGACGGTTTTGTGCCGTAGATCACAACACGCTTCTTCAGCTCCCTGCTGGCACTGAAGCCGCTCACACACACACATTCACACCCTGAGTCCAAACAGTTAACACGCACACACCTACTGTATCAAAAACAAATAGTGCATTTACACAGTGGCAATACTCAGCAGAGGATTAGGATGACAGCGAGCTGAAATCAGCCATTTCATCTGCTAATAAGTCCAACTAAAGTCACATAAAGAAAAAAGCAAGACTCTTTGCTGATGGGCTTTGTTTACAATGATAAATGACTTATTTAAGCTCACTGTCAAAATGCTTCTGCTGCCATCTGTATCTCTCCTGTCCTCCTCCCTAAGGTAGACTTTTTTAAAACAATGATCAACACTGCTGCCAGCAGTGAGCCGTGAACTCTGCTCAACTCCTCACACTGCAGCCAGAGACGAAACAATCAGAAACTACCACGCACGGCTGCAGAACTCTTTGTTTTGTTTTGTTTTTTGTCACATTTTGCTGATATTCATATCGGGGTTCGTTTCAAAATGTAATTATTTTCTCCAGGATTGCTTGAATGCATTTGAACGTTTGGCAGGTTTCCATTTATCTTAATCACAAATAAATGACTGAAATATTATTCCTCACAATTAATATACCAGTGCATGAAGTAGCACAAAATGTATGGGAATATAAAAACTCTGACAAACATGTCTGGTTCTAGCTCCTCATAACTTCTGTCTGTTTGTATATTAAATATCCTGAGATTTTTTTTTTACTGTTTTTGAACTATTGTCGAACAATACAAGCACTTTGAAGATGCTAAGAAGAGCAGGAGAGCTGAAACAATTAGTCGATTAATCGAGTCAAACCTTTTAAGTCAAATATTCTCTAATTTTAACTTCCAAAATCTGACATTTTTGCTGCCTTTCTCTGTTTTATATCATTGTAAAATAAATTTATCTGGGTTTTCAACTGCTGGTTGGACAAAAACATCTGCTTGGGAGCTGGCAGCTTGAGAAGTGCTTTTTTCACAATTTTCTCACATTTTTACACTAAATAATTAACAGATTAATATATTTTTTCACTCTGCATCAACACAGTGGCCTTTAAAGTGGATTTCAAACCTTTCTGAACCATCACTGGAATCTTAAGTATTGATTTCTATCAGCCTTTCATGTCCTGGTATACGTCACTGTCATGCTTCTTCCCCCTTCTGACCTTTGACCCCTTCATGCCTAGAAACAGTGGCAGTGCTGCTAATGTACGCATCGCTCCCCTGAGCCCGACCACAAACACCACTCTCTCCTGCAAAGTGTAATCGAGAAGTTGTCACAACTTTCCTGTGACATGTTTACACCCGCTGCTGATTTATGCGGCAGACGGCGTGCCATGTCCCGCCGGATCGTCTCTAACCTAAACACAACCCTCCAGTGGCGCTGGCTTTGGCCCATGTATGGGGCGAGTGTTTACCCCCGACCCATCAGTCTGACTGGTCCCAGGCGAGGCAGAGGGTCTGAACTGGGACAGTGCCTGATGGGAGACGAACAAGCTCTTAATCATTCGCACGTATGACAGCGGATTCCGGGAACAGATTAAACGGAGCGTCGTCCACTCAGCGTTATCTCAAGTACCACTCTGTCTTCCAACGTTTACACCTGAGCTCTGCTCTGGTAACCATGCAGGAACAACTGAGGGATGATCGTGATCACAAACTACCTAACATTCAATCTATTCAACAGTATAGATAAATCAACACTTTGCTTTGTGTTAACACGGCAAGCAGCGTGACAAACACTTCGGTAGAAGTCCAACCCACTCATATTTCTTCATATGCCTTGCAAGAGCAAAATTAATATAAAACTGATCGCCACCATTCAAAGCTTCCCATTAGCCAGTGCAGTGGTCAGTTAAGATTTAAAATAACTCCATTTGTATTTGTTCTTTAGTAGTAATTTAATTATCACATTATTCAAAGATTACAAATGTCATTAAGCTTCAAAAAACAGGACGTCAAAACAATAACAGCCTCTTGGTTGAAATTAGTGCTGAAATTATAATTTTGATATTCAAGTAAATTTTGTAGAACCATTAAGAAATCTGTCAGCAGAGAAATTCATAAGTGATTTTTGGTGTTTTTCTCAATTACCTTTTAATTCAATTTGAATTCATAAAAGCTAAACATGTCTTGCAAGAGCAAAATTAATGTGAAACTGATCAGCACCATTCAAAACTAAGCTAATTATTTGATAGACTGCAAAAGTAAATGTCTATGATCCCATTGATGAGCAAATTTAAGTTGTAAAAAAGGGATATCTTAATAATAATTCATCAATAAGTTAATAATGTGTAAGTTTTAATGTGAATAATGTCAATTCACAGCTTCAAATGAAGTCAAAATGCTTCTTGCAACATTGGATAAAATTTGTGCTGAAAATATACAATTATTTGATGAGCCATTTGACGGAAAGTTTAGTTTTGATCATCTATTACTTGTGCAATTAATTTATTAAGGATAATGGTTGAACATTTGCTGGTTCCAACTTGTAATGTAAGATGTATGGATTTTACAATTTTCTCTGTTTTATCTCATTATAAGTCAAACCTAAAGACCATTGATGTTGATCATATTAAACAAATCAAATACAATCAAAATATACATCAGTTGCAGCCCCAATTGGAGTATTTTGTCAGAGTAAAAATAACATTTAGTCCAGCTGCTTGCAGTGTGAACACAGCTGAAAAATCCACACACACATTCATTGCTTCAGTGCAAATAAAACAAACAACAAAGACACAGTATGTGCCTCAAACCACCTGATCTACAACTGATTTCATCCAGACCTCTTCAGCTTCAAATTAAATTACATCAAGTAAATTCGCTCTACCATCTTTTTATAATACTCAAAAAAATAAATGTACACCATAATATCTGTATCAAGGGAAGGCCACTTTTCATTTAACCTATGGAGGACGAGATTACAAAGGTTATCACAAAATAAACTACTTATCATTCCCAAAAAGCCACTTTCTCCCTTTGAGACGACCTCTAAACAACTGACAAATACTCTCTGAAACAGAAACTAGTAAAAAAAACTTGTCTTTCCAACAACTGACTAATATCTGATTGGTGGGCTGTTTTTCGTGTCCCTATACTGATTATAGTCCTCACTGCTCATAAACTAGTCAGTCTGGATTGTTTGTTTGTTGCTTTTAGTAATAATCTGCGAATAAATGTGCCACAGTGCAACTTTGGCATTTTACAGAAATCTATTGAACACAACAGGAATAGATAAGAAGATCTCCGCTACAATGCGACAACAGATTATTATGTAATAATTACAAAATGAAAAGAAATGACAGTACAGTTATTTTTAATATTCAGTCATTGGCTTCTGCAGCATGAATCCTCTATTTATATGTTTTACAGGGAATGATAAACACAAAACTATGATTTTTTTATTTATTGGTTAATTGAAAAAAAAGAGAAATATTTAATCTAGCTTTTTCAAAGCACACATTATTTGATTTTTTTTAATGAATTTCTATGATATATTTGGTTACAGCCACCAGTTTATCCTCCTATAGCCAGCATTCAGCTACACTGTCCAAGTACAATTCAGAAAAAAATAACTTAATCATATGGGAGTATGATGGATAAACAAAATCAAAAGAGGTAAATAAACTGAGTGAAATGATGGTAATGATGACGATGATGATTTTTACTGTGCAAAGTCCAGAAATGATCTCTCATTTCTCTGAGATGATGACATGAATTAATTGAAAGGCAAGACGGTTCACCTCAAACTTTAAACAATAAATCTCCTAATATATATACTATATATATATAGTATTTTTTTTTCCCAAACATAATTTTTGATCAATTTGCTCCATCTCTTCAGTTGGAACAACCATGATTTCTTGTCATTGTGTTCCCACTATCAATAAATGATTGAGTAAAATTACACTAACCCAAATATCAACATATAATACATGATCAGTCTAGAAGAGTTAAACATAATGGCAATTTCTTCTTGATTTTGTGCGCTTTAAAGGAAATGTGCCTCCTTTTTCATTTTATAACAATTTTAGGAGCTTAATTTATGTTGAAATAACATTTTGAGAAGGCAGCTGCTGCCTCTCTGGTGTCCAGAGTTTTTCTGAGACGACACACTTTTGTCTTTAGTGGTCTTTTCTTTTCTTTTCTTTTCTTTACAAGTGCTATGTGTCTTTATGGAAAATGAGTTAGCTGTTGAGTGTGGCTGCCTGTTCCTTCTCAGCCTTTTCCTTGGCCTTTTCCTTCCCAATCAGCTTCTCCTCCTTCTGCAGCATCACCATGATGTCGGCCACCTGAGAGGTAGAGATGTCGATGTCCTCCTTGTCGATCAGTTCCACCACCTGCGATGATGCAGGACAAAGAAAGTCATTAAACCTTTTTAAAAAGTGGTTTAAAATCTCATGCATTTCTAGATTAACCTTAAAAATACATACATGCTACAATATTGGAATTAAATATACGGAAGAATATTGGAAAGCATAGCAGATAAACTAAGACATTACTAGAAATTAAACTGAACAATCTGTTCCTATCTGTTTATTGTTAAGGCTGCCAGACACACAGCTTTAAAGTTTCCATTCAAAAACATCTCTATGGATCCTTATCTTCTGTGCAAAACAAAATATATTGCTGAGTTGGACCGTAAACCTCCAAAAACAGCTGGGTGGCACAAGATTATATTGGATATAATACTGAGAGAATATTTGACATACAGGTTAAAATGTGTGATGAATAGGCTATATTCTATAAGGTTTGGTCCCGGTTCTTCAGTGGTTGAAGAAGTATTCAGATCCCTTACCTTAGTAAAAGTACTTATACCACACTGTGAAATTACTCCACTACAAGTAAAAGTCCTACAATTAAAACAAACAAAAGTACCAACATCAAAATGTACTAAAAGTATCAAAAGTAAAAGTACTCGTTATACAGAAGGACCCACTCAGATTGTTTTATATATTCAAAATATATTGTTGGATTATAATTTTTGTGAGCAAAATTTTACTATTGTCCAGGTAGGGCTAATTTAAACTACTTAATATAAATATATTATACAAATATTTTCATGTAAAATCTCGACCTGAAAAATAACTTAAGATGGCAGCTAAATGTAGTGGAGTAAATAGTACAATAATTGCCTCAAAATGTGGTGGAGAAGAAGTATAAAGTTACATAAATGGAAATACTCAAGTATAGTACAAGTTTGTACTAAAAAATGTATTTAAGTACAGTAGCTGAAGTGTTAGCAATACTGTACCTTACAACAGGGCCCGACCGGGATTTTTGAGACCAAAAATAATTCACAGACTACCGATATTACATTTTGAGCAGGAATAAAAACAGACCTTTCCTCTGTGGGCTATGCACCCATTTTTCACCAATACGACTCTGCAGAGGTACTCTGTAGGTTGCTTTCTTAAACATATAACTTTTTAAAGCACATTTACATTGTACATACAATGTATTATGTATTGTTGACTAAATTACTCCCACAATTAACTGCCCCTTCGCTGTCAGTTTTCAGTCATCTGTACGTGATGAAGGAAAGAACATTTTATTTGTCCAGAGCTCTGCTACACAAACTAGGTGATGATGACACCATTTACAAGTCAGATGAGGAATCGTCTTTTGCATTATATGTTCTGTATTATTGGTGCATATTGGACAACATATACACCAATACAGATATGTGAATAAATATAAATATTACAGCTGATAATATTTGCCAACCGTCTTACTCTACCTTACAAGAATGTAAGACTTGATGCTGCTACTAAGAAAAATTGTAAATTACGGTAACCATGAGAGGTCGTTTAGCATGCAGCCATAAATGTACACAAAAAGTATAAGGCTGACGGGTCCAGTAGTTTGCAAGATTAGTTGCAGGTACACAGACAGATGCACACACACACACAAAAACTGGTGCATGATCCCCTACATGCCTGGCGTAGTTAATAACTCAAAGTATTCTCACATACTGTATATAAATTCAACACTGACAAATGGTTCAAACGTAAATACAATTTGACCAAATTGTATTTAACAATAGGAAAAACTATAAACAATAACTACAACACAAATCAGGGAAATATTTTCCGTCTTTCCATCAACATACTTTGATGACATCATCAATGTCTATCTTCCCATCCTTGTTGTCGTCGAGGGCCTCCGCGATACTCTGCAGCTTGTGCTCTGGAATGTTCTGGATCTGCCGCATGACGCCGATCAGCTCGTCAATGCTGATCAGGTTCTCCCTAAAGGTGTGGAACAGACTGTATACAGGAAACGGTATGTAACGAAATGCAGAGAAAATGAGGTGGAGAAGTCTCAGGTCAACGTGCTGCATTTCAAGGTTCCCAGATCACACCAATCAAACTGATTTTTCAAGCTTAATCTCTGTTAACGGCAGGTTGGAATTGGGTCAAAGCTGCCTCGAGGTTAATTCATGCTGAAAATGCTACTTAGAATTATTAAGTGGTATGATCTGATCTGGGCAGCTTTAAACAACTCTGGAATGGCAAAAGAATCAATTTGGCCATTTTACAGTTTTACATAAGAAGTGTCTAGTGCGTTGTTAAATCAAACATCTAATATTTGTTAATCCTCAAACAAAAACGTTCAAATACAAATTTGGACTTTTTAAATTTTTTTTTAAATCAAGCAGTTTAGGTTAGATCTTCGTAATCAGTCTGATTTCATTCATTAGGGAACATACATTTATTAAAATGGGTACACAGCAACCATTGGGGAGCAGTTTGGTGTCGGGAGCAGAAATGGAAGCTGGTTGATCCTTTTTACAGCAAAATTTCAGCAGCTGATGGTTGAAAACCATGATGCAATGTTAGCATTTAGCAAGCAAGCAAATGGCGATTGACCACAGTTTGGCTTACCTTGTTGCATCACTATGTTTAATAAAGAATAATCTGTAAAATTTTAAATCAATTAGGATTCGGTTTCACAACTGTAAACTAACAACTGCCATGATAACCAATAGTATATGTTTTTGTTTTTCTGGGAAACCTGTTGATCCTTTTTTTTTTATCTCCACCACCATTTTACAATGAAAGTAATGATGATGAAGATGACAGTGATGATGATGAAGATGAAGATGATATAAAAGTCCAATATAAAACTTGCTACTGCTAAAAAAACAGCACATGTAATAACATTTTTGTCATTTAAGTTAAAGAATATGAAACAGTCAACATTATAAGAGAAATCTTGCCAAGCGCGACTACCTACAGCAGCTGTGGAGTAAACAAACACTGGGGCAAAGCCATGAGAACCAGCAGAGCTTTTATCTTAAAGCATTGGTCCAACATTTGGGGAAATATGCTCATTTATTTTCTTAAGTGAAGTAAAGATTAAAAATAACTTTGACCAGAACAAGGTTAGTTGTTTTCTCCAGTCTTTATGTTAAGTGATTAAGTTGATTTTTGTCTTCTTCTTAGATAAAAAAAAAGAGAGCAAAAAAACATATTTCCATTCCAAAATTCTATAAATATTTCACAAAATAGCAATGCACCAACTCCTAAATTTATTGCGGAACTTAGTGCAGATTTTCTTACCACTGTTCTTTTAAAAAGTGATGCATTAGTATAAATCATGGTTTGTTTTTCCTTGTGTTGTCTTAACTTTCTCTATACACCTCTTGTCTTAAGGGTCAATATTGACCCACCTTTCTCTTTATTTCTCTTAAATGTACGTCGCTTTGGATAAAAGCGTCTGCTAAATGACATTTTAGATTGTAGACCTTTACTAAACCCCTTAAATAAAGCAGCTTGATTGAATTTTAAAATCCAAATCTATTTTGCATGAAGAAACATTCTGTCAATCATCACAAACTTTGTATCGAGGTTTTCCCTCTTACCGTGCAAAAAAACTGTTTAATCAGTTTAATCTTTACTGTTTTACTGAAATAAGGGATTATTTTTATTGCTAAATGTACTGTATATGTGTGAACATAATTTTTTAACAAGTGTGCAGGCATATGTGCGTTCATGCATGCATGGTTTTTATGTTTTTTGTTTTTTTAAAGCTGCCGGGTCAAAAATGACACCTAAGACAAGATTTATAGCTTTCATTGAAATGTGCACAAAGGCAATGTTTGCCTTTTCTCATGTTGGGGTTATTCTAGGAAAAGTCATCGAATTTCAAGTTGAAAAAAGATCGTTAAGAGGGTTTCCTCTCCTGTTAAACATATTGGCAGGTCATTTTTTACCCTCCAAGACAACACAAGGGTTAAAGCTAGATTGATAAATTCTAAAGAAAGTTGTGACCTGTTTTTCAAGGTTTGTGTCTTCAGTAGAAAAAACTGTGCTTAAGGCTGAGCACCACAGACGTAGGAAAAGTATTGAGAGATGGACTAAAAAAATCTTATATAGAATATTATCAGGTTTGAAGCCATAGTTTACTATTCCAAACCACCACAGATGGCAGTGTAGTGGTTTATATTACATATTCAGCTCTTACCCGATAGGTGGAGTGGTTCCACTGTCCATCTGCCCATCCAGGATGACCTTATCCTTCTCCAGCTCCAGGATGATTTTGTCGATGCGACCGATCATACGGTTCACCCTCTTAGAGAGACGCTGGCTCGCCTTTGACTCCTCTATCGCCTTTTCTTGGCCAGACTTAGAAAGTTCCTTCTTTATCTCCTCCAGATCCTAAAAAACATAAAACAGAATTGAAATACAACACACAAATAAACAAAATACTTGTAAAGCCTCTAGAATATTTGATTTCTCTCAGCAATAACTACACGTCTAAGAAAGGCACCTCGTTGTATTCCTGGACATCATCCTTCAGTTCTTCGAGCTCTTCTTTCTCCAGAGTCAACAGTCTCTTCTGGTCCTTCAGCTTTGAACACGCATCACTCAACAGATCAATCTCCTCTTTGGTGATCTCCTCACCCTGGAATACAAACATACAATTGAAGACATTTGCTCCTCAGTGTTAGAAATTGTATCCACTACTTGGATAAAAACTTCTATTACAATGTCCCTTTAACCCTCTGAACCCCATGACCCACTGACTATTATAAAGGCAAAAAACACACCAAAAACACACCGTGCATCATAGCCAGAAAGTGTGAAAAAAAAAAAAGTTTTTGTGGGATTTTTAAATTTCTAATGGTCTTTGAATGACACGTGTAAAAAATAACCAAATCTAAGCTGAAACATAAAGTGATATTGAATCAAAATCATTTCATTTTGCCCAATGTGTCATGCAAATTTTGCAGAAAAATAAACCATTTACACTGACAAAATCCTGTAAAAAAAAACATTAAATTCTGGCTGAGACCAACAGTCATGTGACAAAAATTCAGTGAAACTTTGACTAAACTGCTGTCAGCAGAGAGGAGAGGACAAGAGATGTTGGAACTAAAGTGTAAATAGTTAGCATGTGGAGCCCCTGTTTTTCCCCAATATTGGTCACACTTGTGGGCACGTGTGGGCACACAAAAATGTTGTATAGATAGATTTTTTTTTTCCTATTTTTGAGAAATAAATTACCGGTATCAAAGAAATTCAACCTGTTTTTTTTCTTTTATGATTTATGGTACTATAACTGGTATACCATGAGCTCCCCATACTTCTAGCCAGGTTGTGCTGTTTCTACAAACATGCAGGACTTATACAGTGAGTAAAATGTGACAGGAGCAAAAGAAAGGATCGGAGTGTCATATACAATTTGTCCTTAGCAGCAGATTTAATGAAAACCGCTTTAAAGAGCCCTTTTTAGAGACTGAATGCTAATCATGTCAGCTTAAGGTCATATTTTCCCTCCAAAATGGATACACAGTAGGCCCAACAGTGTGTTCACTTAACAAGTTCCACATGTGCTTTCAATATAAACCCACATAAGAGACCAACCCAGATACACAAAATGGGTAAAAGAGGGAAGCTCAAGAGGACATTGGGATACTCCCCATAACCCCAAAACACATTACCACATGAAGAGGAGAACTCTGTGGAGCTACAAATACTGTTAGTTTGAGAGGGAAAGGTTCGACGTGGACAGTGTCACTGCCTGGAAGGATCCACAAGGAAAAGAGAAGGAGAAGTCCATGTAGATGTGGGCCAAACAGTTATTGCAAATCATATTTAGCATTTTTTTAACTGATTCAGAGCACCACACAAGTGAAATTATCTATAATAAGTGAGGATATGCTGGCAAATGTTGACCATGAGTACCATGGTTTTTCCACACTACAATTTGTTTTATTCTAAATAAATAGATGCCTATATTTTATCCTGAAATAGTCAAAAGTATATGATTTTAGTAAAAAAAAAAAAAAAAAAGAAGATAATTTTGTTTTATTCCAGTCCTTGTCTGTGATTTGTCTGCCCTCATTACTATAATTTAACTTGTCTGCTTTTCATCCCACTTAAAAACACACAAAGCCGAATAGAAATATTTGTGGTTTGCCCTCAATTGACTGATGTCAACATTCATCTCATCACACTAATACGGGTTATTTCCTGTAATTTGGATTATATTCTCACTCCTACTGAACCTGAGATCAAACAGCAGTCTGAAATAGTTTTTTTTTTAAATACCAGAATTGTATGCAAGTACTGTTTAACCCTCATCTGGGCGGGTCTGCTCAGAGAAAGACCAGAGACTGTGCGTGCAGGGATAAACTGGTGTAGATGTGAGGGTCATTTGGGAGGAGACATCATTAAACCTAACCTGGAAGCGCAGGATTGTCTGCCACTGTTCAAACGGTGACGTACAGAAGACGCAGATAGAAAAGGTGACAAATACATTACAATCTGGGCAACAATCAGTAAACAAGAAACAGAAAATACATCAAACAATGTGTTGTGCTGGTCAAGAGTTACAATAAAATCCTCTGTGCCATAAATTTGGTTCGATAAAAAGCAAATGACTTCCCATAAGGAAATTATTATCTTTAAAAGACTGATTTGGAAAATTATAAATATATATATATATATATATATATATATATATAAATAGTAAAAAATAAATAAATAAATTACAAAACAAATTGATCACATATGGTCTGTAATCTCATATCTCTGGTGCCAAGTACAAACAGAGGAGAGAGTTTGTTGTTTTAGTAAATTCTTCAAGATACTGGTGCATAAAAATATATGTAGAAAAGTACGAGCTCTATTGAGGTTTACCAGAAACCAGAAACCTCCATGTCCAAATTTCATCTTAATGAAAAATAAAATTGCAAATAGCATGAAACAAAAATCTCCTGATCTCACAGACTGCATGTTTGGAGACATTACCTTGATTCCTTCTAAGACAGGTGCTGTATCCCTCAGTATCTCTGAATGAGCTGCTTTGTCTGCTTTAACCGGCTCTGCTTCAAGCTCCAACTCACCCTCCTGTTGTAGACAGTGATGAGGAAACTGATCAAATAAATTCATGAAAGCCTCATTATCTGTAAGATAACATAGACATAGATCCCTGATGCATTTAGCTGAAGTTTTCACAGAAAGGCTAAAAATGGCATTGATCTATATCTCGATCTTTGCTTTTTTAGTAGTATAAATTACCTTGCTCTCATGTTTTTAGTTGTCTGTTTAGCTGATTGGTTGTTGTTTTTTGTTGCTGTTGTTGCTCGTTTCACTTTTTTAAAAAGTCTGCATTAAATTTCAATTTACGTTGTAAAAGCAATTCTATCCTTCACCTTTGCTTATTTATTCCCCCTCATACTATACTATTTTTTTTATTTAGCACAAGAAAAATATACGAATACTGAGCAAAACAGGTATTAAACAATTCACAAAATGGGGTTCATGTCCATGTTGAGACCACCATAAAAAAAAAAACATTTTAAGAACTAGTTTTGGTCCAAGTTACCTTGGCAGCCTTCTCTGCAGCGTCTGCCAACCTCTCCATCTCCCTGTCCTTGTTGTCCTGGCGTATCGCCGCCTCCTCTTGCAGCGTGTTCTCCAGCTTGGTCTTATTGTCCACTTTGGAGAGCTCCATCTCTGCCACCATCAACTGGGCCTCCTTTGTCTGTAAAGGAGAAAGTTGGATAGAGCATAGTAGAGTACCAAAATATCTGCTTTTATGAGAATAACCACAAACTAAACCTTAAATGCTGAGCGAGGAAGCTAAACAGAAACATTTTGTAAGACCTCATTTGAATATGTATTATCATTTCACCATGGCAAACAAGACTACAGTGAAATCACACATGGTCTACTCTGAACATACCACCACTTCAGGCAGAGTCTGCAGTGTTGTCTTCAGCTGGTCGGCCGGGGAGAGAGTGTCAGGGAGGAACATGGCTCGAGACAGCAGCAGCAGGGACGTGGGGATCTGCTGGGTCAGATGCAGCTCCAGCCACTACAAGAGAACATGACAGAGATTGATGTGATAAAAGACAATTTCAAATCTCCTTTCACCTACTCAACATTATTGTTTAAGTCTGTATAACCTCTGAGTGAGAGAAGAGAAAAAAAATTCAGTTTTCAGGTGTAAAATATTAGTATCTATTTTAGTATGCTCTTTCATAAAAACTCTGAAGAATCATTCAAGTCTATTCAGTCAAATCTGGTCAATTTCACTTTAAAATTGCATATAAAGTGGACAATAATTTGACATTTTAAGGCAGTAACATTATAATATTCAGTTTTGCATCTGAAAAAAAATGTATGTGTGTTTCATTTGGAAAATATTCTCCATCTCAGTTTACTATTGTTACCTGACTGAGTTGCTCTCTCAGTCGATCTTCTGTGACTCCCAGAGATCTCATCCCTCTGACGCGACAGGCTGCCTGCACCTCGTTCACGTTCAGACTCTCCACCCCTTCCTCCGCTATCAGCTGGAAATACAGAGAGCACCGAATTATCAACTACATTCAATTTTAATAATGTCAAATTGAATTAAATGGAAAGATATTTTAACAACAGAGCCGTTTCCATTCCCTCTGACAATTTTCTGATTTCACTCTTACGTATAAAAGCGTAGCTGTCTGTTCAGCCTTGATAATAATGAGGGATTATGTGATACATTCAAGAGGACATCTACTAGAACTTTACCACAGAAGCTCATACCTTGTCGTCCGCACGGATGGCTCTCAGCTTCATGATGAGCTGAAAGCGGAGGAAGTTGTTGGTCCCGATGGATTGGAGCTCCAGGAGACGGCAGAGAGCCACCAGCTGAGGTCGAGTCAGGTTGTCCAGAGTCAGCTCATCCTCAAACAGTTTGGAGAATTTGATGATCTGCTCGTTACTGGGACGTTCGCCAGAGTCCCGAATCTACAAAGATGATAAAGTTATGACTTGTAAATGGTTCTTTAATGAGGGAAGTCTGAAACTTAGAGTATGCCAGACTTAAATGCAAAAAATCTCTTTTAAAAATCTAAAACATGAGTTCAGACTACAACATATATTTTAACTGAGAGCCCTAGTTTCGCTCTGTGTGCCCACATTTTGTAGTTCATTTTCACTCACAAGAAATATTGAAAAAACTTACTTTGTATTGCAAGTGCTGCACAATTATTTCCATCAGGATAAATAAAGTGTCTCTAATGTCATTGCAGCTTTATTTATAACTGTGTAAAATAAAAGTATTAGAATAAATGCTAAACTGTCATTTTACATTTACAACCCTAATTTTTCAAGTAGTTAAGTGGAAACATTTCACAGTCTTAGCCACCAGAGGGCAATACTGAACCTGCTTTCATTAATCTTTTGAGGCCTTGTCTCAGTGAAGAGTGATACCAACCTTCTGGAAGAAGGTGGAGAACTCCTCGGTCACGTTCCCCTGGTCAGCCTTGTTCCTCAGGGCGATCTCCTCGATGGTGTCCTGCAAGAACTTGGCCATCTCTAATTTGACTCTCAGCTCCGTTTTCAACCTCTCCTCCTAAAAATAAACAACATGTTACGAATGCAGTGTAAAAATGATTCACAATTCTTCATGAAAACTATAATGAATGGGCTTTTGTTGTTTTCATAAATGTTATAAACTGTGTGATGAAATGGGATGACATAATGTGTTATAATGGTTGTGCCCTGTGTTTAAAGTTGTTCTGAATGAGACAACAGAAAGTAAAAGAAAAAACAAATAAATAAAAAGAAATACACTGAGGAAATACAATTGTGAGGGCAAATGTGTTAAAACAAGGACATGTACATTGTGTAATTAACTGTATAGAACAACAGGTCACAGACTTTAATAAGGATTAACCCTTAGCAGGAGGAGTTAACAGCCTGATCACGTTATCAGGAGGCTGGGAAAAAATTCATGTCATGGAAGAGGATTCAAATTCTATTTTATTAAAATCTGAATATTTTGTCACTGATTCTGCAGTGTGGGAGATTTTGATATTATTCAAAAAACATAATAAGATACATTCTCAAAATGAACTGATGTTTAGCTCAGAGTAGATTAATCGACGAGTCAATCGTCTAAAAATGAATGTGATTACCTTCTTTGACTGTGTCTCGAAGGTGGACGGCAGCATGTTGGGGAAGAGTTTCAGAGCTACGGGAAGCAGGAACTCCATGAAGGGGACGATGATGAACACCAGGAAGGGAAGAAGTCTGAAGACGTCGGCACATGTTCTGAGGAACTGGGGAGAAAAATTGAAGGGATTATAACCTAATCCTTATAAATAAGGAAAATGAAAACTTTTAAGATAGTTGTGACACTGTTTAAAACGTAAGTATCAATTAAGAGTGAAAATCTACTGAACAAAAACAAGATCAAAAAACATTTTTTTCATCAGTTTGAACATACAATATGTTACAGTTTTCAATTGAATGCATGTCTCAAAGGATTAGAAAATGATTGTATTCTGATAACATCCAAACATTTTTGGAATTGGTTGTTAATGCCCAGGTGACTATAAGGGCTGTACAGAATGTCTTTTTTCTTTCTTTTTTTTTTTTTACATTCAAAGCTTTAATTTAGTTTTATAAATTAAGCTTGGAATGTCTGTCTTCATAATTTATGACATTGCCATAAATAAGTAAAATTCAAGAAATCCTCAAACAAAATCTAGATACATAGGCTAATATGATCACTTTTGGGTAATGAGTTAAGTAGTGTACTATAATAGTGTTAGGGCCTAAATAGATTGTTTGTTATTAGTTATTTAACTGTAATTTATGGGGCTGTTAGATTGCTGCTGTTAACACAAATACT